>NC_090321.1:12535219-13169024 GCF_040869045.1 Eurosta solidaginis
GCTTTCGATAATCCATCTGGAAATGGTGTAGAGCATTTAACAATTTTTTTTTTTCAATTTCAAAAGAATCAAAAGTTTTGTTAAGATACCGTCGTTGGTCGCGTGAAAGACTAACACATTTCACATCTCTGTGTGGAAAACTACCCCATTTCTTCTGTTGGTGTGAAAGAACAGCATGGTTCAATCGTGTCAGTTCTCAACATAAATAAACGTGTTAGTTTCCCAAGTGTAGGGTTGTTGTTTTAATTCATCATGTTAATAGTTAATTGTAGTTATTATTACATTATACAATTACTACTTGAATTTTTGTAATGGATTCTTTTTTGTTAAATTTTCAATCTTCAATATATAAAACAAATTGATTCTTCTAAGATTAACTTAACAATTGATTGTCACTCCATAACTCGAGAATGGATAGAAAGATTGCCATGAAATTTTTAGGAAAGATACAGGAAGGAGAGATGATGGTTAGTTGATTTTGAAATCCCAAATCGGTTTAGCCATTCTTGAGTTATGATTTTTTTTAGAAAAAATTCAAAATTTGAAAAACAAAAAATAAAATGAGGCTTATGGACTCCGAAACTACCACGCCGATTTTATTCAAATTTTCAGGATTACTTAGTAGGAACCCGGAGAGTGTTTGTGAAAATTTTTTTTTCCGGGAAGTGGACCACGGACCGATTTATTCTAAACTATCGTATATATGGCTCGATTTGCCTGAAATTTGGTATGTAGGTAGCGTTATATCTAGAATAAAATGTCGGATAATTTTTCTTCCGGGAAGTGGACCAGGATACATATTGGTGACTAGGGTCTCGAGATATAGGACAAAAAGTGGACCCGGGCACCCCTAGAATGTGTTTATACAATATGGACATCAGATGAAAGCTGTTGATGAGTGCTTTCGTACAGGGTAGTTTTCATCCCTATTGGTGACTAGGGTCTCGAGATATAGGCCAAAACTTGGACCCGGGTACGCCTAGAATGTGTTTATATAATATGGATATCAAATGAAAGCTGTTGATCAGTGCTTTAGTACAGGGTAGTTTTCATACCTATTGGTGACTAGGGTCTCGAGATATAGGCCAAAACGTGGACCCGGGCACCCCTAGAATGTGTTTATACAATATGGATATCAAACGAAAGCTGTTGATGAGTGCTTTAATACAGGGTAGTTTTCATACCTATTGGTGACTAGGGTCTCGAGATATAGGCCAAAAGGTGGATCAGGGTAACACTAGGATGCGTTTTTACATTATGGATATCAAATTGAAGCTGTTCATGTGTGCTTTACTACATATAATTTTTTATACCGCTGGGTGTCTTGGGTCTCGAGATATAGGCCAAAACGTGAACCCGGATACCCCGAGACAATGTTTATAGAATATGGATATCAAATGAAAACTGTTAATGAGTGCTTTACCACAGGGTAGTTTTCATACCTATTGGTGACTAGGGTCTCGAGATATAGGCCAAAACATGGACCCGGATACCCCTAGAATGTGTTTATACAATATGGATATCAAATGAAAGCTGTTGATGAGTGCTTTAATACAGGGTAGTTTTCATACCTATTGGTGACTAGGGTCTGGAGATATAGGCCAAAACGTGGATCAGGGTAACACTAGGATGCGTTTTTACATTATGGATATCAAATTGAAGCTGTTGATGTGTGCTTTACTACAGATAATTTTTTATACCGCTGGGTGTCTTGGGTCTCGAGATATAGGCCAAAACGTGGACCCGGATACCCCGAGACAATGTTTATACAATATGGATATCAAATGAAAACTGTTGAGTGCTTTACTACAGGGTAGTTTTCATACCTATTGGTGACTAGGGTCTCGAGATATAGGCCAAAACATGGACCCGGATACCCCTAGAATGTGTATGTATTTTGGATATCAAATGAAAGCTGTTGCTGAGAGCTTTTAAGTAATTTTCATTGCGATATTCGATTTAGTCGCATCAACCTGGCAAAACTGATAAATATGCATGCGAAGCCGAAAGAAAGACATGAATTAATAATACCCACATACCTATTTACATACGTCCTATTCGATTTGTCTGAAATTTGGTATATAAATTTGCCTATATTAGTATTTACGATGCTTTTTTCCGGGAAGTAGACCAGAGACGGACTTGGACTGGGATTAGGACTGGCACTGAGACTGAGACTCGGTGTGGGACTGGAACAAAATACATACCACCCTCTGGAACTGGCAAGAAGATATGAAGAAGAATGAGAAAAACTCGAGAGAAGAGAAATGAGAGAAGAAGTTTGAGAAAGAGATAGAATGAGACGAAGGTGGAGATAGATGAAGCGAAAAATACGGAGGGAGGAGTCAATACAAAGATTAGGAAAAAGTGTAGAGGGGCGAGGGCAGAGTTAGAAGGAAAAAGCTTATTAAAATCTATGCAGATATACCAAATTTAGGGCAGAACAACTTCTGCCGGGTCTGCTAGTTATTTATGGAAAATCATCACAAGCATTGAAGCGCGAACAACGAAATATGCTAATCATCCACGCAAATTAAGAACCGTGCTTCTTTTCCATGCACAAAATCAAGTGTTAGTCTTTTATGGGACTTATGTGAACGTACTGAATTTTTCAGGGAACTAACGGGTTACCCATGGTATAAGAAAAACAGATTATTAAAGTTTCTCTTGATATCAAGACTTAGCAAAGATTGGCTTCGTTTCGGGCACAATTGACATATTTTGAACTTAAGTCCGAGTAAAACCAAACATTTTATTATATGCAATGCGTTTACCTATAATATTCGTATGGACTTGTCCAAAAATAGTCTAAGCTAGCCACTTGGAATTTATTTTCCATCACAAACTGTTGCCATTTTTTGCCATATTCTTGCAATGCATGTGATGTATGATCTTTCATAAATTGAAGACTCCAGCGAAAATCATTGACTGTTGCATCGGATATAAACCAGGGCATCGCTTTAAAATTGAATCGTACTTTATTTGCCAATTTGCTTTCGATGAGATAATCGGCAAGTATAAGATCCGTAAAAAGCTCATAACCAGCATTATCACAAATAAATTCAACAATCACTGAACTGTTTCTTTCTGCTGATTCCAGGCATTGCATGATTTGTGCACTTTGATCCACAATAATATTTGCATCCAAAGATTTGACAAGTTCAAATGGATTACCACCAACTTTTACTTCTTTTCCAGACGAAATTGACAGATCGCAACGGTTACCCCATAAATTCAACTTTAGTTTTATTACATTAACATACATAAATTTGCTTATATATTTAATGATACCTTCAATAATTTGAGAGAGTATTCATACCTTCAATAGCTGTTTGAAATTATTGTCTGATATATGAGTTCCCATGGCGGCAAGATCCTGCAGTATTTGAAGCATCGAATCCAAGCTAATAATGAAGGCGTTTCGCTTATTTTGAAAAAAGTAATCGTATGAGCGAAGAATTGCGTGATTTTCAACATAACTGTATAGACGTCGGTACACATAGCATTCGGCATATAACCAGCATGCTTTGAAAAATGTATTTGAATCATTTGTTAAAGTTTTAAGAAAATCATTCCAGAGCATCTTGTCCTGTTCTGTAAATACATACATATGTCGATCAGTCAAATCTCATATCGTGATTATGCAGTCGGTTTGGAGTTGAAAACTGCTAGCTAAAGAAAACTTTTTAATACATAAATGCAAAACCAAGAAAATGCAAGTTACACTAATGGTATGTATGTATATATGTACAGCATAATGTTACCATTACCGTTTCCCGAAAATGTCTCCAAAACATCATCGTTTTCAATATTGAATTTCAGCTTTAAGATTTTGTCTGTAAGAGTTATGACATCCTTCCGAATATCCTAAATTAAATTAAATTTTTACTAAGTAGTTTAATGTATTTAATTAACTATTTGAATTTAGTTCATAGTCATCGACCTATCCAAATAAAAAGGTCTTTAACATAAAAGTTTTGTTTAAAAGGACGTATCTGAGGTATTCTCTTAATAAGGTCCGAAATCATTTAAAAAATCGTATGTATGTATGCAGACCGATTAAAAAAGTTGTAACCTTGGCTCAACTATATGGTTGACTCATCTCTACAGCAACAACATACCTTTGTTCAGATTGTCAGCGTGTTGGTGTTAGACGAATGTAATGGAATGGAAACATAAAACTTGGCAGCTTTTGTGTGGTAAGTAAATGTTGTCAATGTGTTGTTTTCATTTTGAGTTTGCCATCTCCTTCTGACAATCCCTACTCCAGTGAAATGAAAAAAAGAAAATCAGCTGATGAGATGAGCCAACCATATAGTTAAGCCATGGTTGTAACTGAAAATATATTTTTTTACAGAATTGATATGAATTTAATTAAATTCCTTTTTACTCTTTGTAAACGCCTTATGCTCGGTTTCTTAGTGCGAGATTAGACTTCAGATGACTGCACCATTTTCAAATTAAAATGAGAAAACTCAACTTGAAATAAGAAAACTTCATTTGAAAATCAGAATAGACAAATTAAAATGAGAAAGCTGCAGTATAATGTGAGAAAATTTCATTTGAAAATCAGGATAGTCAATTTAAAATGATTGATATTAGAGAAAAATTGTACGTTTACAAACGTCGATGGTTACTAGGACATGTTTCTGAATTTCACTTCTTCATCAGCTAGCTTTTCGGGAGCTGAGCGTTGAACTTGAATCTCCAACATTCATATCAGTGCAAAGGCTGATGCCTTTAGCTGCTAAGCCATATGAATGTCCCGTTGTTCGCTGTACAATTGGTCTCTAAGAGTTGCCTTTTTGTTTAATTTTACAATTTTATTATAACTAATTGCCTACAGGCATATTTTGTATGGAAAGAGGATGAGTGACGAAACGCTCGTGCACAATCACCGCCAGTTATGGTTACTTTAGCTTCGTCTACCAAATTTTCCAAGTACTGCAACCGTTTTTCTACTCAATTTTGCTCTTCAACAATGGGAATGGTCATGTGACTCTTAACATATGTTTTTATCTTAGCCCAAATGGTTTCAATATGGTTTATCATGGGCGAATAGGGGCCAAAGCGAAACACCTTCGATCGTCCACCTGAATGGTTAGCTACAGCGTTCTCTATTGTAGAGTGACATGGAGCACTGTCGCAAATTATGACTAAGTCTGCTAAGTTGTTGCCTTGCCTTTCCCATCGTTGTAAGACATTAGCTATTCATGTGCCACAAGTCTCTTTTCCAAACCGACCCCGCTGCCTATCAATTGCAACAACACCCGATGTAGAAAGTTGCTGAATTGCACAGTGTCCTACTTTGGAGCGAGCTCTGGTATGACGACAAAATAAATTAAAATTAATTTCGTCGATAAAAAATATATGTTTCCCTGCTTGTATATGCCCGTTCAATGAAATGACGTATGCTGCACACTTCTCTGTATTAATGTTGCTGTTCATGGTTATTAGCTCTGTGTGTTCGTATGTACAATTTACCATCAAGGCAATTGCTAATCGTTGAAATACCCAGGGACACGTTGAACTCAGCGTAAACTCTCGTCTGAATTGCAGTAAGGGTAAAACTGCAGTTCTGCTCTAACCACGAAACCATAACATCGACTTGTTCCCGAGAAAGTAGTTTGGTTTTGCAGATGCCTCTTGTTTCATGTTCGATGCGTCCAGACTTAAACCAGCCCCAAGCGGCAAATTGGGCACATTTTGTTATCCCTGCTCAATAGAGAACGGATGCAGTGTTCGTGAAATAGGTGTTTTCATGGTAGAATACGCGAAATCGCTCTTCTATCCATTTTTTCAACGCACAATTGTCCTGGAATTGCATTATTACTGCTGCTCTGTTTTACTCGATTAATAATATTATTATTTTCGTTTCCTGTCATATTTCGCATAGGTAACTTTCATTTTTCGTTGCCTACTTGATGTCTTTTTCATTAAAGAGGTGGTTGTGCATAGTTGCTTTTATTTAAAACTTAAGCACATACGATATAATATTCTCATTATGAAACAAAACTTTCTTATTTTTAAATTAAAGTTTCTCAATTTTAAATGTTGTTTTCTCATTTTAAAATGTTTATTCCCATATTCAAATGAATATTTGTATTTGTATTTGTATTTATTAGGCAATTCATCCCAGCACAACAATTTGACAAAAATTATTTTACAGTGCTAGTCGGTAAAAGGCATAAAATAGGAACAATCTAATCTTGAAACTTAAAGCTAATGACTATGGCTAAGAAAAGGTTACAACAAATAATATATTTAATAAATAGTAAATAGATAAATAAAGGAATGATAGAGTACATTTGCTTAGAAGGAATCAGTATTTTAATTGTCTAGGTTATTATAGAAACTTGTTAATTCTTTATTGAAGAGCAGAGCATTGCTTATAAGCCTAAGTCTAGAAGGGAGCGAGTTCCAAAGACGTATGGAATTAATGAAGAACTGGCGATCAGATATTAGCATACGATGTCTGAAGTGGGTAAGGAGAACAGATCTAGACGACTGGAGAAAATTTAGCCTCCGATACAGATAGTCAGGCTCCTTCATATATATTAATTTATGTAGCGTAGTGAGCGTTTTAAGTTTAATAAGGTTATCGAAAGAAATGTTTAGCAACCTGTAAGCATGTTGAGAGACGTGGTCAAGTCTTTTCAACCCATAGACGTATCTAGCAATGTTGTTATACACAACATTAAGTTTCCTCTTACATACATAGTCACAATTGGAGTAAACCTCACAACCATAAAGGAGCGTAGGTATTAAGTACGCTTTTGCTATTAGTAGACGAATATGTAACGGAGTAAAATATTGTGTAAGCCAGAGTGTACGAAGCATCCCATACACTTTTCCCACTGTGCGGAAGATGTGATCTTTCCATGTCAGGGTTTTGTTAAAAACTATACCTAGATTTTTTGCCGTGTCAACGTATTCTATAATAGTGTTGTCTAAAATTAAATTTTCCATTCCACTTTTATCTAGTGACCTTCTATGAATGACTATACATTTCGACTTCTTAGGGTTAAGACATAAGCCGTTCATAGAAGCCCACGTACCAATTTGACACAAATCGTAATTTAAGTTATTAATACATGAACTGGTACGATCACTAGGACAGCACATATACAATTGTACGTCGTCAGCATAAATGTGAATATTACAATACTTGAGAACACCAGGCAAATCGTTTATATACAAAACAAATAACAGGGGACCAAGGATTGAGCCTTGTGGGACTCCTCTTAAAACACTGACGAAGTCAGACTTTCTGCTACCAACACTTACTGCCTGAGTTCGGTCGGCCAAATACGATCTGATTAGGGCTGTTGCACAGTTGGAGAAATTAAATAGGTTGTCCAGCTTCTTGCAGAGAACGGTGTGGTCGACCGAGTCAAACGCTTTTGAATGGTCGAGAAGAGTCAGGAAAGCAGTAAAATTTTTGTCAACTTGTTTTCGAATATCCTCTATCACCGATAGGAGCGCCGTTTTACAGCTACGATTTGACCTGAATCCAGACTGGGAATCTGTGAGAAGGTTATTATTCTGCACATAAGTATTTATCTGGCAGTGCAAAATTCGTTCGACGACCTTGGAAAGGAAAGGCAGAATAGCTATAGGCCTATACTCCTTGTTTTGCTTGGGGATTGGGATTACCTTAGCAACTTTCCAACATTTGGGAAATACACAGGACGTCAGCACAGAGTTAACCAAGTAGGTTAAGTGAGGAAGGATTTTAGGAAGAATTATTTTTAAAAATTTCGGACATATACCATCGAACCCCATAGCATTAGACTTTACTGAAAGAATGGCTTGAACGACATCACACTCATCGACACTAGCAAACTCAAGAGGACCAAAATCAACATTAGCGCGAATACAATGATTATCAGCACATATATTGTCAGTTGAGATTGGCAGATTTACAAAATTTATATTTATCTCATTAATGTCTACATCAGGGAGGACAGAAATATCACATTTGGATTTTCCGATACCAATATGTTTAATCGACTTCCAGGTTTCCTTCGAACTCAAAGCAGCACTAAACTTGTTATTATAAAGTTTCTGCTTAGCTGACCTAATGGCTTTGTTTGCAGCGATCCTAGCTGTTTTGAAGCAGTTGTGAGCCTCCAGGGTTTTGTATCTTTTCCATCGTGAGTAAGCAAGGTTACGCTGGTGAATTAAGTGTTTTAGATTGGCACTAAACCAAGGGGTATTATTGTGTGTAGCAGCTTTGAGTTTCACTGGCACATAGTTGTCGAAAAGCCTAATGATATGGTTCTGTAGGAATGATGCCTGATCATCGACCGATGTCAGTGTACGAATCAAGCTCCACTCAACCGACTCCACCGCTGCATTAAGGGAACTGTAATCTATGCTTCTAAAATCACGATATGTAAAGGAACATTGTATGTGTGACGTTTGGAAGTTGTAACTAAGAAATATTAGATCGTGTTTTGAAAAGCAAGATGCCGACAATTGATCGTAGTGGAGCAATTTCAGGGGATCATTCACAAAAAATAAATCCAGCAAAGAAGAATTTGAGTCAGTAAAGTGTGTAGGTGAAGTTAAATTGGTGGAAAAAGTCGAAGAGACTCCTATTTTAAAATGAAGGTTTCTTATTTTGAATCGCCTAATCTGATTTTTAATTGAGTTTTTCTTTCAAGTGAACAATCCAATTTTAAAATGGAGAATTCTCGTTTTTAAATGAAGCTTACTAATTTTAAGTAGAAAAGTCTGATTTTGAATTGAAAATTTCCCATTTTAAACTGAAGGTTTTTCAGGATCAGTTTTACAGGATCGGTATAAAAAACAGGAAGGACAAGTATTTTCGGAGGTGATGAAAAAATAAAAATAAATGTAAGGCGCGATAGCCTCTGAAGAGATTTTACGCCGAGCTTCTCTTCCTCGCTTTGAAAAACTTTCTTTTAATTGAAAAACTTTTTTTTTGAAATTTTGATGTTGCTTTGCCAGGAGCGTCAACCCAGGATCTCCGGTATGGTAGGCGGAGCACGCTACCACCACACCACGGCGGCCGGAGGTGAAAAACACTTGGCAAAATTGGTCTGTTTAGCCGCTGTTAGTGACATATTTCGTTTCACTATATAACATATCGATAGAAATCGGTAAGTGGAAAGGATTTGCAGTTATGCAGGCGCGTCTTTTGTAAATTATACATTTTTGGTGTAGAGTATCTTATAACTAGAAGTGTCATGCTGTCGAATAGAATTACTTATATTATATACTAACCTCTCCATACTTCACAACGGTATCTTCAATTTCCTTAATAATGTCTTCAATGGTTTTTAGCAGAATTGCTGGTAATCTAGTACGCATCGTTGTATAGGCGAAACTTCTGTTTTTGTTAATAATATCATTTATATTCAAATGGGCTCTAGTTTAATTATGTTTCAGTAATAATACTTAACTGCTTGTATCGAGCGGACAGGAACGTATGCATCGGAGGTTTAATATCAATAACGCAGGATGGCTCTGGCACCAGGGCATTCGCATCAGCCATATTTGCAGTCAAATTTACGATATTGTACAGGCAAAATATCACGAGTTATACGTAGTGATCGTGTTACAACAAAGCTGAATTAATTCCAAAAGCTGAATTAATCTAGAACACTATTTACACTGTGTAAATTACACAATATACAAATTAATTGATTTTTAAAAAGTTGTGATACCTTCTAGATGTTATCTGTTATCATAGAATATTCCATGGCGGAACCATACAAGGTGGCAGCAAGGTGACATACGTACAAACATAAATAAAAGTTCCATGTACTTTATTTTTGTAAATTCGATGGACTTATGTCAAAATAGTACTGCGCCGGCAGTTGATGGATCAAATCAATTTAAAAAAAGTTTATAGTCAGCTGTCCCATGCTGCCACCTTGTATTGTAGTTCCGTCATAAGATTTACAAGCCAACCTAATAAGACCGCACTGCGTTTTTTTAGCGCACGCACACAACCGGCGTTTTTTGCCCTAACTCAAATAAGCATGCGTTGCGACAATGTAAAGCATGTGTGCAAACGTCAAATCTAAATCTCACGCAGAACAAAAATTGGAAATCGAGTTAAGCTGTAGTCATTGGTGCCGTATGTCGTATCGCTGTATCCGTATCCCTAACGTAATCAGCTGTTTATCGTTACGACGGTAAACCAAAATCCAATTGGTTGGCTACGATACGGTTACGACCTTAGCGGCACCAATAATCGATTGCATTGATTCGTATCGTAGCCAACCAATTGGTTTTTGGTTTACCACCGTAACGATAAACAGCTGATTACGTTAGGGATACGACTACAGCGATACGACATACGGCACCAATGACTCCAGCTTTAGGTTTTCACGCAGCAAATTCAATTTGGGTTGCTCTCATACAAGTTGTATGTGCATGAGACATTTTTGACAGAAAATGACTTGCATGCGTTTATATTAGGTCGGCATGTTACAGTATGCTTAGAAGTCGCAGGCAAGGCGAATTCATTGCAGGTGGTGTTATCCCATCAGCTGATTGCTTCTTCTTGATAATTTTCCATACAGCGCCTTGTACTACAACATGTCAGTTAATCGAAATCAATGAAAATTTTCTTTTGACTTGACATTCTTCCGCACGGCGAATTGGTTGAATTCGCTTTGACACCACCTAGTATAGATTCGCCTTGAGTCGCTGGTGAGCTTTATTCGGCGGATATGAGACTATTTTAAAGCGCATTTACAGAAAAGCTTTGGAAGCTTCAAAGCAGCCAAGCAATGCCAAGATTTCAAGACGAAGTAACACCACGAAAGCGTTATATATATGAGGCTTTATACCGGACTTAAGCTGGAGACATTGGTGCTTTATCGGCAACCGTATCGGTAACCTTATAACAGCTGATTCGACCAACCTTATGAGAATCAATGCAATCGATTATTGGTGCCGCTAAGGTCGTAACCGTATCGTAGCCAACCAATTGGGTTTTGGTTTAACGTCGTAACGATAAACAGCTGATTACGTTAGGGATACGGATACAGCGATACGACATACGGCACCAATGACTCCGGCTTTAAGCTGGAGACATTGGTGCTTTATCGGTAACCTTTTAACAGCTGATTCGACCAACCTTATGAGAATCAATGGAATCGATTATTGGTGCCGCTAAGGTCGTAACCTTATCGTAGCCAACCAATTGAGTTTTGGTTTATCGTCGTAACGATAAACAACTGATTACGTTAGGGATACGGATACAGCGATACGACATACGGCACCAATGACTCCGGCTTTACATAAAGCTCCGATGTACAAGTGAGTTCAATGCACTGTACGCTAGAGCTGGATTTCGATTAGATTCTTAATCGATCTTTCTTTTAGAAATGTAGAATCGATTTTTGAAGCTTTCATCACTATCTGCTTTATGGACGGAAATATATTTTCTATAATTTTTATAAATTTAGTTTTATAAATTTTCAGCTTTTATAAATTTAGCTCATCCACAGTTCAAAATCCATGGCAAAGCCGAGAATTTTTAGTGGATGGTCTAAATCGACGTTTAGTATGTGTAGAATACGGTATTTTACTCAATTTCTATCCTAGACGTCCATCCCGATATCTGCCTTTGGATTAGAATTTGAATAAAATTAATAAAAAACAAAATGTTTCCTACAATCTAGTGTATAAATTTTTCCGTGAAACTTTTGCGACTCGGGGGTTTGGGGGCCCTCGGAGCTTGGGCCCTGGTGCACCGCACCGCTTGGACCAGTCTCGGTACGGCCCTGCCTGCTTTATTTGTCGGGAAAAATCGAGTAAATCGATATTTTCCTAGAATCGAATCGAAAAAATCGATTCTTAAAAAAATTGAATCGAATCCAGCTCTACTGTACACTGCACGTCTATTTGTCTATTGGTCTATTGGTGCTTTATCGGTAACCGTATTGGTAACCTTTTAACAGCTGATTCGACCAACCTTATGAGAATCAATGCAATCGATTATTGGTGCCGCTAAGGTCGTAACCGTATCGTAGCCAACCAATTGGTTTTTGGTTTACCACCGTAACGATAAACAGCTGATTACGTTAGGGATACGACTACAGCGATACGACATACGGCACTAATGACTCCGGCTTAAGCTGGAGACATTGGTGCTTTATCGGTAACCGTATCGGTAACCTTTTAACAGCTGATTCGACCAACCTTATGAGAATCAATGCAATCGATTATTGGTGCCGCTAATGTCGTAACCGTATCGTAGTCAACCAATTGGGTTTTGGTTAACCGTCGTGACGATAAACAGCTGATTACGGTAGGGATACGGATACAGCGATACGACATACGGCACCAATGACTCCAGCTTTAAGCTTCCACACTATATAAATGAAACACAATGCCGTTGTGTTTCATTTAACACATACGGCAAAAGGCCAAACAGAGACAACTATTTTTAAAAAAGTAGGTTTTTAAAGTTTTTTATGAAACTGAGTCGAGAACTATGCGTGTGAATGTGCGAATTTTCACCGATCAGCTGTTAGTTGCGCTACTTGGTAAAATTTACAATGCACAACGGTGACATTAGCCTATCACAACTCATGCGTACAAATATATTTTGACCTCTGCTTCTCAAGTCTCCCAATGGTCCAGAGCCCAGAGCCTTCCTGTGAGAATTGAGCGTGATACGGAGCTGAAAAACCTACTGATGGCGTTTAATACATGGCCTGATGTGCTACATTATGGCCGTATTTGGACTTGGCAATTGCAACTTATTTCGGCTTGCCCATTCACATAAAGAATTTATCGAAGTACTGTTATAAGCATTCTTACTATACTAGAAAATTACTTGCTATTACATATTTTGTGTCCTACATAAGTATAAATGCAATTTTTAATTGTGAAAAATTTGAGGATAGTACCAACGGGTGGGAAAAATAATTTTTTTTTTTTTTTTTTTTTTTTTTGTTGTTTAAGTTACTTCATTGCGCGTATATAAAATACCGGATGAAGATCGAATTAAATTCGAATTATTTGGCCAGCTCAAAAGCTAAAACGCCAACGCCAATTCTTCAGATTACTTTGTTACTTATAGTTCCAGTTTACATTGTTTGAGAAAACTAGTGATGGTATTGTACATTTTGTCACCATATTTCTTCTGTATATCAATTAATGTGGTGTGATTTTTTAATAATGGGTATTTACTTCTAATGTTTGCATATTTGTTACAGTGGAATAAAATGTGATTAGTATTTTCTATTGTGTTGCATGTTTCACAGCTATTGTCATCATATATGTTCATTTTGTTTAATGTATCTTTGCAAAATGTGTGATTCGATAATATTCTGTTGATTACTTTTATATCTCTTGGTTCGAGTTTAGTATTTTTCTTTTGGAACCATGGTTTTTTTATTATTTCTGGGTAAATTTGTCCGTAATCTTTGCCTTTGTTTGTTATTTTTCCTTTATAATCTGTCTCCCATTCTTTCCTTATTTTGTTTTCAATTTCTTTTATGGCATCTTTGATGGTCCAGGGTATTCTAATTCTTTCTCCATTCTGGTTTGCATTTTTTGCAGCTTCATCTGCTTTCTCATTTTGATTAATGTTTTTGTGGGCAGGAATGTAATGTATTTCTATTTTATCTAAATTTGATGCGTTAATTATTTCAATGATTTCTTGTACATTGTGGTTGTTACTTTCTTCATTTTTTATAGCAAAAATGCTGCTTAGGCTGTCTGTAAGAATTGCTATTTTATTAAAATTTTGTATTATGGCAAATTCCACCGCTTTTTGTATTGCTATTAATTCCGCTGTCATCGATGCCACTTTTTTATTGCTATAGAATGATTTAGTAGTGTTAGATTTTTCATGAATAAACGCAGCTCCCATTATATTGTCTTTGATTGATCCATCCGTAAATATTAATTCAAATTGTTGTGATTCTAATAGATGTATTTTTTCCTTGAAGATTGCATTTATAATATTCTTGTTACATTCTTTATTTTTTGCCGTATTTTTGAAAAAATTGTCGTCTGTTACTATTTTCCTTAATGATTGTTTTTTAGTATTGATTGTTGCAATGTTGTAAAAAATTAGTTTATATTTTTGGTATATTTTGTAATAGCTGGTATTCTTACTTAATTTATCTGTGATTATTATCTTTTTCATTGGTAGGTTATATGCTATACATTTTATAATTTCTTTAGCTGTTGCCATTTCTATCCTGTAACTCGTTGGCATCTCCGCAGCCATGTGGTATATAACATGTGTTGGTGTAGATCTTATTAGACCAAGGCAACGTCTTAGATTGGTATTACTACATATTGATAGTTTCTGTAAAGCCAATTTTGGGATCTTAGCAAAAGTGGAAGCCGCATAATCCATTTTAGCTCTCGCGAAAGCTTTATATAGGTGTAAAGCCTTCGGAGGTGCTATACCGAATTTACAGCCGCTCAAAATATTTAAAAATTGGCATGTTCTATTAGTTTTGTCAACTATTTTGTTGATATGCTGCATACAAGCATTATTGGTACTAATATATCTTCCTAAATATTTGATGTTTGTTACCTGTTCAATCGACGTGCCATTCATTTGTATATTTATTTGTGATTTTTTCTGATTGAAGTATATAGTTTTGGTTTTATTAAGATTTATTTTTAATTTAATTGTATCACATTCGTTAATAAATTCTTGTATTTTTATTTCTAGTAATTGTTGTGTGGTGTCTTTCTTTTTGTTAACGCATACTAAGAAGAAGTCATCTGCGAATTGGAATAGTTTACAGTTTTCATTAGTTATTTCATGAATGTGTGTTGTATAGAGATTAAACAGAGTTGGACTTACTCCACTTCCTTGAGCCAGTCCATTTGTTGTTTCAATTTTTTGTTTACCTAATATCAGTGTACGTTGTTTTAAAAATGATGTTATCCATCTTATTACTTTGCTATTGATCTGGGTTTCGTTGAGTATGTTTTCTAGAATTTCAATGTCTACCGAGTCGTATGCTTTCTCCACATCAATACAGGCCGCCATTACTTGGTATTTGTTTTCTTTGTAATATGTTACTGTATTTATAAGGTCATTTATACAGTGTGCTGTTGATCGATTCTTCCTAAATCCATATGATCTTTCCGGTAATAGTTTATGTTCTTCGATTTAAATGTCAATATGGATTTTTATTATGCCTTCCATTATTTTTGCCATCACTGACAGTAGACATATCGGTCTGTATTTGTAAATATCTGTTGCATTTCTTTCTTTAGGAATCGGTATGATTTTGATTTCTCTCCATGTTTGTGGTATCAACCCTTCATGCCAGATACTCTCTATTATCTTGTATAACTTTTTCTTTTCTGTCTCTTGTAGTTCTAGTATCATACGATATGATATTTGATCAGGACCGTTAGCTGAATTAATCTTTCTGCTGTGTAGGAATTTGGGGAAATTCTCCAAATTCATTTCCTTTAATGGTATGTCAGTTCTGTTTGTTATGTTGTTGTCCATACCATTTCTGTCCGAATTTCTTGCAATAAATTGTAAGTATTTTTTTGAATCTTCATTATTCCAACAGTTGTTAATATTTTTTTCACATTTATACTTTTTGATGTTTTTTATCTTATTCCACATTGAATTAGTGTCAGTTTTTGAAATTTCATCTATGAGTTCATTAAAATTTTTCCTCTTTTGTTCTTTAATATGTTCCATCAATTTTTTCCTCGCCACAATCAATGCTTCATTGTTTTGTAATGTTTTATATTGATTTAATTTTTTTTGAGTTGCGTTTCTTATTCTGAACAATTTTTCGGTTTCTTGCGTCCACCATTTTTTTGGTATATATTTGTTGTTATGGTTTATTTTTACTGTATTGTTTTTTATGGTGTTTTTAATCGCATTATTAAATTCTTCTAAACTGTTTCCTATTGACATTGTATTTATATCTTTTAGGACTTTGTTCATAATAATTTTTTTGGATTTTTGTGGTTTTAAAAATTCTTCGAATAGATTTATTATTATTGGTTTATGATGACTATTTGTGAGTTGATGTGTTGTTTTCCAATTATTTCTAATATTTTGATTTAAAAATGTGACATCTATTGCTGATGATGTATTGTTTATTTCAAATGTATGTTCCCCAGTATTGAGTGTTTGAAATCCGTTGTCCATGACTAAGTTTTCCAGTATATTTCCTTTATTGTTTGTTGTTTCAGGGTCCCACATTGCCGCTCTGGCGTTGAGGTCACCTCCAATCAATGTTACGTTGTTAAATTTTCTTGAAAAAATAAATATTTTTTCCATTTCAATTTTAAATTCTTGAGTTGAAACGCTAGGTGCAGAATATACGCTTATTATGTTTATATTTCTTTTAAGATTGATGGTTGTAACCCCGATGTTTTCAATTTTACTTGGTATCTTAAACAAAGTGAATTTAATATTTTTTTTAATGTAAATTCCAACTCCTCCATATCCATCTTGTCTATTTGTAAAAGCAAAGTTATAGTTATTTATATTTGAATCAAAATCGTTTGTTAGCCATGTTTCGGCTAAAATGGCTATATCTATTTTATTATTTAAAAGATAAATTTCAAGTATTTCTTTGTTCCCTTGTTTTTTCAAGCTTTGGATGTTAAATTGTAAGATCTTGATCTGATCAGCCATTAGGGTCATGGGTTATTAGTGTTGTGTCAAAAATATTGCTAATTTTATTAATTGCAATACGAATATTGCTCAGTAATTCCATAGTATTGTGGTTTAGTCTCTCATTTACATTTGATGCTAAATGTTTTGTTATTTCTACACTTAGTTTATTAAAGACTTCTTGTGTGTCTTTAATTTTATTTGTGTCTATAGTAATTTCCGTCGTTATTGGTTTTATGGCTGCCCGCCATTCATTCATTGTGTTGATTGCGTTTTGTTGTTCTCTCTGTCTGTTTTTGTTGATGTTTTTAACTACCTTCGCATATGGTACTATTTTGTGAATGTATTCTGTGGTATCGTTCCCAACACTTTGTTTGTTCGCCTCCTTCTTCTGTAGTTGTGGGAAATTTTGTTCAAAGTTGTCTAGTAGTTCAAATCTGTTACCCAAAATGTTAGTTACTTTTTTATGTGCATCTTTGTATGAAATGTTGTCTAATGTCATTGTTCTTTTGATTATATATGCTTTTACTCGTGCAGGACAGTCTTTTGCAGTTGGCGGATGTTGAAAATTACAGTTAACAAATGTTATTGTTTTGCACTGTTCTTCTGAAAGATGTACCTGATAACATTTTTTGCATCGTTCGACCCTTTCTTTGCAATTCTGCGCAAAATGGTTGTACCTGAAGCATTTGTAGCATTGTGTTATGGTAATGAATGGTTTTACCATTATTTTTGTATGTGCATAAATTATTTCGCTCGGTAGTGTTTGTCCCTTGAAAAATATTTTTACACGTCTTGTTGGAATTCTTTTTTCTTTATCATCCTTATCTTTTCTTTCTATTCTTACAATTTTCATTATAGGTACTGTTGAAATAATGTCTTTTTGTAATTCCTCCATTGTCATTTCCGTTGGAATATCAAAAATGATACCCATTTTTGAAAGGCAGTGTTGTAGAATTTTAGGTTCGTAACCTTTGTTTTTTATTGTGTCATCATTACTAATTTTATTAGCTGTTTCTGCGTTTTTACAAATAGTTTTTACTCTACCAAAACCTACTTTGCTTACCTCATCCACTTCTTCGTAATTAAGAATTTTTAGAAGGTTGGCTACGGCTATTACATTAATTGAATTTCTTTCTGGTGCAGTTTGTTTTTTGTCAATGTATACCACAAATGGTCCTTTGTGATCTTTGTCATAGTATAGATATGAATTTGTTGTCCTATTTGCTGCAGGTTTATTAGTATTTATATCCTCGTTTTCATTCATTTTAGTTGTATTTTTCTGAGTATTTGTTGCTTGAGTGTTATTTTTATCCACGATATTTTCTGATGTATTTTGTCTCGCTTGTTTATGAATATTTGTTTGTTGAGTAAACAATGAATTGTTTTCCTCATTTTTCAAATCCGGTGTAATGTTCTTATCGATTTTCGGTTTTTTATTTCTGTCTCTATATTGTTGTACCCAGGAGCCCCCAGGCTCCTCGGTGTCTACATCCATTTTGAGGTTATGTTCACTTAGTAGTTAGTGTATTCTTATTTTTGTTGTATTATCTTTTTATCAAGTCAGATTAACTTTTATTTAAGTCAAATTAATGTTTATATTGTTTAAATTCTATTATTCTCTTCTCCAATTACTAATAATAACTTTTATAAAAAATTTGTTCACGACACGCGCCTTTACACTTTCAGGGTTGCCAATCCAAATCGCTAACAATATATTGGGAAAAATAATTTCACTTGCAAAGTCTGAAAGCAATCATAGCCAAAACAAATGTCAACTTCTTATGTTTGCAAAAAAGTTGAAAGCTGGCTACTGATGCATATCGAATGGTGCTGGTGATGCGCTAATGTCGATGCCGCCTTAAAAATCGTATGTGATGGGCCTTTGAACAACTTTTATGTCCAGTTTTTCAGTGCGAGCTTAAACTACAGTTAAAGTTGACTAGAGTTCAACCCTGCCACTTTGGCCGCTTAAGCTGATATGAGCAGCAAAATTTTATGTTATCGAACAAGTGTCAAGGTTAAACTCTAGTCAACTTTAACTGGAGTTTAAACCCGCACTGAAAAACCAGGCATTAATCCTCCAAATCTGTTAGAAAGAATCCGTTCAAAATTTTATTTCGAAATTCATTTAAGTAGGTAAATCTGAAAATGATTTTCACTTATAAATGATGGCTTACAAGGTATTTGTCAAGATAAAAAAAAAAATATTAGTTAAATTATACGATATGTGTGTGTAGCCAAATACATTTAGTTGCGGATACATCCCTACAAGAACACTATGGGTTAAACAACTGGTTTCAAAAGAACCAGCTGCACAAGGTATCACAACGAAAGGTTCTGTTTTCCTAAAATTATATACACAGGACAGTTTTTTAAATTGACTAGAAAATTTAACAACATATAGATTTTAATAATATATTTATATTTAAATAAAAAAAATTAACAATATATTATAAAATATTCGTTAATGTAATAGGTAAAGTGACTAGAACTGATATACGATGTTGAGCACTCATTTACTTCAATAGTGTCATAACTTAAAAAACACAATTTTCTAGGAGAGCCATTCAAAGATTTTAACTTCCATATGTTGCCCATATAAAGACATATTTTCATTTTTATAGCACGTGGTAAATTTTTAACGGATCACAAAAATTTTTTTATACAACATAGATCGTGATATTGGGTACGCTTATATGTTATTAACTCAAAAGTCATGTTTTTGAGTTATAACACTATTGAAGTAAATGAGCGATATGTACACTGACATGGTCCTCGTGTTCCAATGACACATGAACCAGATACGGATAGAGATTTAACATGCAAATGCAACAACATGTGATCTATATGGTTCACATTGAGAACTTATTATTATTTGCTTATACCAGATCTATTTACAAATTGTATAGTGCCATAATCTCCAGTAGTCATCCAATTTCTATTAGTCGATAATATGCTTTCCGCTTGCCCTTCTAAGAGCCCACAAATCAAGTCAGCTTTTACAGTGCGTAAACTACTAACGTTGGTTGGTAAAAATCCTGAAGAAAAATTAAAAGGTATTCTATGTATGTTGAATTAATACATTATGTTATCATAAACTCACCCCTTAGACATGTTATAAAAGATTCAGTAAAATTCCAAGAAAAATCGCCAATTAATTTACGGTAGTTAAGATCTCCCTTAAAAATTAAGAGACGAGCCTCTGAGAGCCTTGCATACAGATCAGGGTTTATATCACACATTCTGAAAGATAATGATTTCATATTTATAGATTTATATTTCAATTAATTATTTTGAAATAGCTTTATTTACTGAGTTAACTTACCTATAATATTCATATGGGCTGGTCCAGAAGTGATCAATTGTAGCAATTTCAAATTTGTTTTCATCTAACAATTTTTGCCACCTTTCGCCATATTCTCGTAAAATAGGTATGCTATGATTTTGCAAATATTGCAGCGCCCAAGTAAAATCATTAATTGTAGTGTCAGAAACGAACCAAGGTATTGCTTTCAAATTGAAACGAACTTTGTCTATCAAATTGCTTCTTATCATGTAGTCGGCAAGTACAAGGTCTGTAAACAGTTCGTAGCCGGCATTATCACAGATTAATTCTACAACTGAATTTTTGCTATTATCAGTCCTTAGACATTCAACAATTAAATTTGAGTCGTCAATAAGTATATTATTGTCATAGCGGCGGACAAGATCAAAAGGTTTTCCGTCAAGATGAATTTCTTTGCCAGATGTAATTGAAAGATCACAACGGTTGCCCCATAAATTAAGCTAAAAACAATTTTAAGTATTATATAAATATTTATATCAAATACTGTTGTAGCCTTTTTTATAATTGCAACCAGACCAGTTAAAAAGAGTCTATTAGGCGTTATAGTTTTTAAAATTCCTGATTAGCACTGCAAAATAATTAACCAAGAAAAATATTTAAATAAATCATTTGTGCAATTCACAAGGGTATCGTATGCGTGTAAGATTTTTAGATTGGAGTTGTTTCCATGAAAAAGTCTGAAGTTTTGCGAGATCGCCGATGAATTGGAGGCACCACAGTTGCGCTTGGATAATAGATAAAGAAAATAATAAATATAGTTTAAAACAAGTAAAGGTGTCTAAGTTCGGGTGTAACCGAACATTATATACTCAGCATGGGCTTCAATTGTACATTTCATTTCAGATAAATTACTTTTCTACATAACACGTGGCACCGCCCGTTTAAAAAAAAAAATTCTCCCCATTTCCTCTTACAATAAAACTTGATAAGTGAAATATCATTGACTCAAAACTAGTTTTTGCTAAGTTATAGCTTATTATTCTAGTCTACGACCCTTTTTAACTTGTTTTATATCTAAGTTGCCGTGGTTTTTAACCGATCTCGTCCATTTTTACTAGAAATATTTTCTGCTATAAGGAAAATATGTGTACACAATTTCATTACGATATGTAATTTTTCTTCGAGTTATGGCTCCCGAAACATAGAAAATTGCTTAGTCATAAAAGGGGCGGTGCCACACCCATTTTCAAAAATTGAATGTTATAATTTAATTTAGAAAGTAAAATTCTATTGATACAAAGCCCTTTTTCGCTAAGATATAGCTTATTATTTTCGTCTACGACCCATTTAAAAATCTTTTATATAAAAGTGGGCGTGGTCTTTAACGATTTCGTCCATTTTTTCTAGAAATATTTCTTGTAATAGGGAAAATTTGTGTACCCAATTTTATTACGATCCATTAATTTTTCTTGGAGTTATGACTCCCGAAACATAGAAAATTGCTTAGTCATAAAAGGGGCGGTGCACCGCCCATTTTTTAAAATTTGAAGTTTTTCCTATTTACTGTTATAAATCCACTTGGGAAATGAAATACCATATATATAAAGCTCTTTTTTGCAAAGGTATAGCTTATTTTATTCGTCCATGAATGACCCTTTAAAAAATCTTTTATATAAAAGTGGTCGTTAACCGATTTCGTTAATTTTTCTTCCAAGCATTCCTTATAGTAAAGGCAACCTCTCTGCCGAGTTTTGTTACGATATGTTTTTTTGATTTGCGATTAATAATATTTGTAAAATTGATTTTATCACAAGTTGGCGGTGCCACGCCCATTTAAATTTTTGTTTTCAAATTTTAATCAAGAGTCTCAATATCAGTCCACATGTCAAATTTCAACATTCTAGGTGTATTATTTACTAAATAATCAGGCTTTTTGCGTTTTCCAAAATGTTAAATATATAAAAAGTGGGCGTGGTTATCATCCGATTTCGCTAATTTTCAATACCAAACTATTCCGGGTCCAGATAAGCTCTTGTACCAAATTTGGTGCAGTAACTCAATATGTACTCAAGTTATCGTGATAACGGATGGACGGACGGACATGGCTCAATCAAATTTTTTTTCGTTACTGATGATTTTGATATATAGAAGTCTATATCTATCTCGATTCCTTTATACCTGTACAACCAACCGTTATCCAATCAAAGTTAATATACTCCGTGTGCAAAGCACGCTGAGTATAAAAACTAATAACACACCGTAGCACAGAGGTTCATGACTCCTCGGGACGGTTGTGGCTCGCTCAATAATCGCTGCAAAAGTCGAGGACAGTCGTTGAAACGTACAAAAAATCTCTAAGGGGAGCATACCTACATGCCTGTATATGTGTAGAGATAACCTATTTTATTATTATTATTTATTAACCCTTTCGTTACCACTTTTGAACGGTTTGATTAAAAATTCCAATTTTTTCAATTCTTACTCATATTGGCCTCTGGAATACCAATTACTACTCCGTTTTAAAAAAAATTTAAGCTAAATGTGTTTTTTGGAGTGTATCCATATGGATACAAATTTTGTGAACGGTAAAGAAAAATGCTAAAATAAATTTTTATTTGTTTCAAGTGTTAAAATACATAAAAATTCATCTTTTACAATAAATAAGGCATAAATATTAATAAATGACATAAAAATTATATCCTTTATATATCTGAAAATCATATAGTATGCCTTTTGAGCTGCATAGGCAAACAAGTTTCATTCCGCATTTGATGGGTTTCTTGGGCATATATTGCCTCAAAGAAAGCCTTTCTTTAAATGGAACCATCATCTCATCCACACAGAGGTTTTCATCTTTTGGAATAGTGTATGTTCTTTTGTGTAAACATATTTAAAAGTGGACGAGAAGATGCAGTTTATCGCTATGTAGTGAACTAGATATAAACTTTAACCCATTTCGTAAAGAATGGAACCTTTGTCTCGACATGTTTTCGGGGAATGATGGTATTACGGTGCCCATTGTCCAGTACATTTCCAAAAGCGGGTAACCGATTGTACCAATCATTATTTATAGAAAAAGAAATCTTAAACGTTCTTCAGTAGACAAATTTCAAGATTTCCCATTTTTTATTATTAGCATCTGGTTTGTTGAAGATACCACTTCCTGAAGAAATTCTCCCACAAAATACTCCTAAGAATACTCTATGGGTTTCTTTGGGCAATATTCAGTAAAATTAGTTTCTGGAGTGGTCCAAGAAGCTTTTTTCCAACGAAATCGGTCGGCCTTTTTCAATGGCACCTGTGGAGTTTGGAAAACACCGCTCTTTTAAACTGTCCCATTAACTGAATGGCTTGCTACTATATCAACTTCCCCAGAACCCTCGTAATTAGCAACATCTATATCCTGTATGTGCATCTCATACGGCCCTTCTCGAGAAAGCTCTTCTAATAAAAAGGTTTCATTTTCCTGAAAGGCATCTAATAAGTTGTTAGCCAGTTTATATTAGTCCGATTCATAATCTAAATCAGAAATATTGGAGTCGACAAAAGTAGTTAAAAGTTTTTCAATTTCTTGATCTTTTTATCTTCTAGAATTTTTTTAAAATTATTTTGCTGTCAGTAGAGCTAAAAACAAACCTCTGTGTGTACACCGTTTACAACCAAAGCTTACGTTGGATAAAAGGATTTTTTAAAAAATCGGCGAAGCTTTTTTTAAATTTTAGAAATACTTATGCAATATGTTGAATTGAACGTTTTTCTACGTACTTAATGCATTTAGAACCAGATATATATGTAATTTGTATGTAACAAAACCCATTTTACTCCAAAAAACAAAAAAAAAGAGATGGCCTTTTTTAAAACGCTATGTGACCCGGTCTATGAAAAGGTGGCTTTTGACTCAAAAAAAACAAAAAGAAGCCACAAACGTCCTGAAGAAATGCATTAGCTATCATCCGGTGGAAAAATCCTGAGCCAGATAAATAATTTTGCATGTAAATACAACAACAACGATTTGAGCCAGATAAATCCAGATAGAAGTCTGGTTCAATTTGTGAGCCAGATTATTTGTTAATTACTTCTTCTTAGGTTGGCAACGCGGCCTTTAATATACCTACTTTTTCAAAAATAGATGTCGCTGCTTAGCCTTTCGCCGTATGAGTTAAATGTAAAACAGCGGCGACATCTGCCTATCACATTTCACGACATCTGCTTCTAAAGTCTCTCAATGATCCAGAGCATTCCCGTGAGAATTGAGCGTGAGCCCGAGCTGTAAAACTCACTGAAAGACGGCAATTGTTTATCTTTAACAGCTGTTTCTCCCAATTTCTTTTTTGAGTCATAAGCCACCTTTTCATAGACAGGGTCACATATTATTATCAGTTAAAAGTGACGTTAAAACGTTAAACGTTAAAATATAATAAACAGTTGAAAACTAAGTTACTTTTTTAGGGTGGAGACTGTCAGCGCCCCACAAAGTTGAATGTATCCATATGGATATTATATAGCGAAAGGGTTAACAAATTAACTATGCGAACATGCAATATACGTACCCGTAAGCGGAATGGTGGTAGTAAGTGGTTGAAACGGTCGCGACGTTGGGGTGGCGTGAAGTAAAGGAAATTTGGGCCTCGGACCTAAACAGTTGCCAATATAAAATTTTATTAAAACATAGCACATACGGCGAATAGGAGACCTTGTGAATTGCTTAATTGTTTTTTAATTACAGTTGAAAACAATCAAAAAGTTTACATATTACATACTTTTTTTTATTTCGCGGGTTTTAATTTTAAAGTATAATCAATTCTTTATAAGAAATGATTAATAAATAAATTACTCATCTTAGGCCCACTTGTAAAACGGCATCTTTTTAACTCAGAGCTAAATTTAAATTTTTTTGAAAATGGCGGAGGTTAACCCTTCTTTAACTTTGAGTTAACAAGATAGCTTGAAGTTCCGCTAATGGGCATTAATCCTTTCTTAACAGGTCTGCTGGAACCTAAAATTACCTTTAATAATAATCGAAAAGAGTCAGAAGTACAATCAATTTTTCGCAGAACATTTAGTATTTCTTCCATGAACTCAATAGAATTAACGAGGGCTTTTTGTTTTTGTTTAGCGAAATGGTCAAATTTCGTTAGCATTTGAGAGTTTTCGAAGAAAGATGATAGTCGACGATATATATAACATTCCGCATAAAGCCAACAAGTTTTGAAAAAACAATTTTTTCCACTCTCTAGCTGATTTATAAAATTATTCCAAACTTCCTTATCTGGTTCTAAAATAAAAGCAAAATCATCCTATTTTAGATATGGTAATGGCAAAAGTAGATAAGTCAATCAACATTTTTTCCGTTAGCAATATTTTGCTCTTCCATCAATATCCCTCCAATGATTAGCTATGTTCGAAGAGCATTTTAATAACTAGTCTTGATGGGCATTTTTTGCATAAACCAGTCATATTAAAATTTTAAAAATAGAAGCCCACCGTGGTATAGATGTAGTGTGATGCAATATCATATTGGAGATTCAAGCTTCATGCAAAAAGCTAATAACATAAAAAATGCTCTGTAGTCCCTTTTTCAACAGGATTATAATTCGGTAATGATTTGGCAAACCGTCTGAGTGTGCTTCGCCGCGAAAAGCTTTTCAGTGAGAATTTACTTCAGCAGGTTCTGGTCGGAGTGGGCTTAAAGCACGAACTTCCCGTTAACTTGTAGTAATAATAAAAAGCAGTCCGCCTCAAACTGCAGAAGAAATCCAATCTTTATCTCCTCGAAGGTTTTATTACTATATAGCTATTAATTGTACAGTCCATACCCGAAGTGGAATTTACTCACCTATTCCATTGAATGGTTCAAGCTCTTTGTCTGTTTGTAGTTGGTATTTTAACTTTGATATTAAGCCGATAATGTTCTTGATTTCTTCACGGGATTTCTAAAAATGAACAGGGTTGCATATATCTTTAGCATGATAAGATAAAGGCATTATTTCGGAATAGCTTTTGAAATACTAAGCCTTTTGTATTAAAAATCAACTATTTTGTCCAAACCCAATTGTCAACTTCAACTATCGGTGGCGAATCCTGTTTCATTAACAGCAGAGGCTCTGGCGACCCCGAACTCCTCATGAATCTAGGGGGTGGGAGGGCGGTATGGCCTAGAAGGTCGCATGTGGGCAAATCAAATCGTTCCCGAGATGGTCGGGCTTGGTACCGGATCTGCATCCGGCAAAGGGCCATGAACATTGATAACACTCCCCAAGGCCTTCGGGGAGTATTCTTATTGCTACAACAACAACAACAATCTCTTATCTGAATAATAGGTACTATATATACTACCGATCTACATATATGATTTTTTCATTCAAGAAAATATGCGACATACGTAATCATTTGGTGCAATTTAAAGCTCATAAAGCTTCTAACCTGAACAATTGGTTGTTGTGTTACAAACAAAAATAATGCCGCATACATAAGCGTTTGGTGAAATTCGAAGCTTATAGCTGTTCAAATAAGACAGAAACTAGAAAATTTTACCAATCGGTTATAAGGAATAACACTTGGTGAAATTTGAAGCTTATGTGTCATAAATTGAGGAGGATATGACAAAAAACTTATTTTCTGATCAATGGGTTGGTATGGGGGATGTATGCCATAGTGGTCCGATCGGGTCGGTTCCGACAAACGTCTAATCGGACACCTAAATATATCCACTCACAAAATTTTATCAACATATCTTAAACATAGACGGACTAGATTGCGTTCAAACAGATGGACATGGCTGCATCAAACCAGATTGCCAACCTTGTGGGGTTTATCTTTTTCCTTTAAGGACTCACAAAGTTTGAGATGCGTGAGAAACTTAATACTTCATTTTATTTTCATGATGTATAAAAAGTCTAGTCAAGAAGGGACGCGTCCAGGGTACCATTTTCTACGGACGAAAGATTTTTTTGTGGTCGAAAAATGAGCGCTTTTATGATTACTTTATATGCTGTGTGTGTTATCAATCGGATACGATTGGATACAAGCATCTCTTGCTATCAGCCCTAGTGTCGATCTCACGGTTTTATTTGACCCCGTTGATACTTCTACACCTTTTCCAGTTTAAGTTCAGGAATTTACAATTCAAGTTCAGAAAATTGCAATTCAAGTTGTGAAAATTACAATTCAAGTTCAGAATTTCCAATTTAAATTCAGAAATTTTCAATTCAAGTTCAGAAATTCCAATTTAAATGAGTACAATTTAAGTTCAGAAAATTACAATTCAAGTTCAGAATTTTCATTTCAAGTTCAGAAAATTACAATTCAAGTTCAGAAATTTACATTTCATGTTCAGAAAATTACAGTTCGAATTCAGAAATTTATAAGTAGAGTGTTAATTTTCAAAAGTTATTTTAATTAATTAATTTTATACTTACATATATGTTACTTGCGGAAGTGTTGATGCTTCGTTGACCATGTTTGGAAGCAGTGGAAGGGAGAGACCTTCACAGAGTTGCGAAGGTGGAGGAAGACTTGACCTCTCATGGTGCTCCCAATCGCCGTCAGTTACCGCGAAACAGGGAAAGCTGGCCAAAATCGCGATTAAGTGCCAATTCATAATGAATGATGATGATGGCGGATAAGTTGAGATATTTTGACATAAGGCGCCGAGATCTATGCAGACAGTACCTGTATGCTCCGTTGACTGTTTAAGTGGTCATATCTTCGTCATCACTGCTGTCATACTCAGTGCAGATCAATGGTTAACACGCTAAGAATATAGCTGGATGGCATTGCAATTGCTTCTTATGAGCGAGAGTTTTTTTCTTCGGTATCTCGCAAAATTGATTTAAACGAGTTAAGATGTCCAATGCTTCCTTAACACATAGATACCATCTCACATACATTTATTTCCATTGGATGAAAAAAAAATACCCGACAAATTTTCTGAACTTGAATTGAAAATTCTGAACTTGAATTGTAATTTTCTGAACTTGAATTTAAATTTTCTGAATTTAAATTGTAATTTCTGAACTTGAATTGGAAATTTCTGAATTTATATGGGAATATCTGAACTTGAATTGTAAATTTCTGAATTTGAATTGTAAATTTCTGAATTTAAATTGGAATTTCTGAACTTGAATTGTAATTTTCTGAAATTGAATTGAAAATTCTGAATTTGAATTGTAAATTTCTGAACTTGAATTGTAAATTTCTGAATATAAATTGGAAATTCTGAACTTGAATTGTAATTTTCTGAACTTAAACTGGAAAAGGTGTAGATAATCGTATCCATAAATGAAAATTTAAGAATAGCTGGGGTGTGATTCCGTTTATGTGCTTACATCCATATTTTAGTTACATAACGCAGCACATACATAATATGTTCCTACAACTACGGTAAATTGTACGACCCCTTTGGTTTTTTGATTTGTGTAATAATTGGCATACTGACCTCTCCAAACTCTAACACCAAGTCGTCCTTGTCTCGTGTTATGTTGTTTATTATAGTTGTAAGAGTTACCGGTAGCCTTGAACGCAAAGTATAGTAAGCGAAGCTTCTGCAAATATAATTATCTTTTTAATAGCAGCAGAAATACATAATTACGAACGTTGCTGTACTGTTTGTAGATGCCGCACATCAACGTGTTCGGTGGCGTGTTTAAATCCAAAATTCCATATTTGGCATCGAATTCAGCAACCGTTCCTTTATTGATAACATTGGACATGTTTCACAATATTAATTTTCAAACTATTAACAGAGGAAAACTTTTTCGTGTGAAATGATACTAAATTGTTCACCAAAAAAAAAAAAAAAATCGAAGTTAAAATATATGTCAATCCAAAGCTTTTCCACATTTATATAAAAAATGTGTCTTTTATTCTGTTTGAAAAATTCCTCTGTTATTTTTAGCTCTTTGACAGAGTTTTCATGCACAATAAAATATCCACGATACACGATACAAATACAATTTTTTCATGAAAATATCAGCTGTTTCTCTTGGTGTCATGTGCGAGTTGTAAACAGAGAGCATGATTCGATACGCGGGAGAGTAAAGTTCCAGATGTTGCCACATAGTGCCGATTAGCTCACAGTTTTACTCGATTTTTTCCTTTTTGGTTCGATCACTAGATTGTTTAATAACTCGATACGTTAATTTCCCCCATTATGCCGTACTTACAAAAAAAGGGCCCATTACTCATACTTAGCTTAGACTTGACTTGAGAACTGTCACTTAAAGTTCTGTTAAATGAACATTGCATATTACTGATTACTCAAAACTTAGGAACACTTAACTTGACTTAGAAGTCTGTTGAATTTTGATTTTCTATGTAAGTTCTAAGTGGCGTTTACATTTTGAGATGCCATTTGTTTGTTTCCATTTCATTTTGACATTTTGTCATACAAATTGATATTTATTTTTATTTTGTTTATTAATTTCTACACTCATAATTTAATTGTAGTACTCAAAATTAGCTTTGTTTAAAAATCGCCACTTTTTTAGGAAATATTTCACAATAAAATGACAGCTGGAAAACAGATGATTAAGGTGCCAGATTGTATACGCCAAGTGGAGTATCTTGGCTAAGTCTATGCTAAGTATCAGTAATGGACCCTAAAGGCTTGCCCCCTTGCTTTACAAGCCAACCTAACAAAACACCCACTGCGTTTTTTAGCGCACGCAAACAACCGGCGTTTTTTGCCCGAACCGAAATAAGCATGCGTGGCGACAATGTAAAGCATGTGTGCAAACGTCAAACCTAAATGTCACGCAGAACAAAAATTGGAAATAGAGTTAGGTTTTTACACAGCAAAATCAATTTCGGTTGCTATTATACAAGTCGTATGTGCATGAGACATTTTTGACAGAAAATTACTTCGTGCGATTATATTAGGCTGGCTTGTTACTTTGACGATTTGACGTGCAAAGAAATCCAAAAAAGGCATTCCATGTAGAGGTTGATTTGCATAAAAGTTTTGGTCGCTTCAAAGCAAAGAAAGTGATAAGGGTCTCATGGTTTTATGACATAGATATATATTTCGGCGATGATTAAGCGTCCGGCTTAAATCTGGATTTAGGGCGATGATATTTATGGCGGTTTTACATTAACGGTCGCATCTTTCCGCTTAGACACTTTGACAGCGCGTTAGATTTATACGCCAATTACATGGCTCAAGTATCCTTGTGCCAATTACCAATTTGCACAAGGATTTGCCCGGTGTGTGCACTGGTTGCGCTATTTGCGCAGAGAACTGCGCTAAAATCAAAACGATTTTGATATTTACGCATGTCTGCAAATATTGCACAAAGGTTTTTTTCTTCGTGTGTGGTGAATCTTACACAGTTTACCTGTGGTTTCTGATAATATAACATTGCTTAAAAATGTTAATATCGAAGGCGTAAGGACCATCTCTAGCTTGTAACAGGAATTCACACAAATTCAATAATATATAATAATTGTTTATCAATTAGAACACATGTTTCATTTGTTGCGCTAGTTGAAAAATGAATATTGCACAGTGCTGCAATGAGTTGAGCTGGTCTTGCAACTAAAATATAAAAATTATAAATACAATGGAAAATAAATGCTTCTGGTGCGAGTTTTTCGACTTATACTGTCAATTACCAGCACTGTGGAAAATAAATAGTGTTTTTTTCATACAATTAGTGCCTTTTTTATACAATTAAAACACATGTTTCATTTGTTGCGCTACATTAAAAATGAATATTGCGCAGTGTTTTTGAGCCGTGTATTTCAAAATTTTCATTTGCACAAATTCCGTCGTTTTATATTTGCGCATGGCTTTTGTGTCATGTATGGGCCGTCTAATGAAGAAAACACAAAAAATTACGAACATCCAAAACAATGAATAAATTTACAAAAAGGTTTTAAATTCACCAACTCAAATATTTTTAGGTTATGGTTATGGCGAGAAATCAAAAACCAATTGGTTGGCTATGGTATGGTTATGGCGTTAGCGTTATGGTATGGCACTATTAATCGATTACATTGATTTCCATAAGTTCGATCAGCTGTTTTATCTGGTTATGGTTTTATGGTTATAAGTCACCATTAATCAGCCCTTAATGACATTCCTGAAAAATATGCATCGAAATTATCGGTAGCGCCATATATCGGATACATTGAATAAATATATCGATATACAGAATGACATTCCTACACAAGTGTATTTTGGAACCATTGCAGTTTTTCATCATCGCGATTGTTTATAGCGGAAAATCGTTGTAAATGTAAAAACAATCACATCTCTAAAAAAAAAAAATAAATGTAAAAACTGCATTTGCATTAATATAAAATATTTTTTGTTAATGAGGAAAGAAAGACTTTCATGATTTTAAAGTGAAATATATGTGAACGTTTTCAGAATTACTTCAGGCTGGATAGTATTGTGAAAAATCCATCGGTGGCACGTAACTGGATTCTGAAGGGGCGGAAACTTCAGACAATCTAGTATATATATTAATACGGGGGATAGAGAAAATATTTATTTCAACCTGAGTTTCGTGCTTATATAAAACAGTGACTTGTCTTGTATGTGCATACAAATGTGTGTATGTAATTATCGAATAAATATTGGTCGTGCAAACATTGTCTTCAAAATTGATAACGATTGAATTAATGGAAGGTATCAGCAAAGAACTTCCGTCGACAAAAGCGGGGAAATAATTACCACGGGGTCGACTGCTAAGACGCTTCTTGGCCTTTGTGTCAATAATCGTGCAGTTCCCGAAATGGATCTATACAACGAGCTTTGGCAGTTGTCCACATTCTTTCTTTCTTTTATTCTAATTTAATAATTTTTTCAATTAAGAAAATATTTATCATAATAATGATAAAATAATTATTGTTAGGCCGTGAGCTCGATTCGAACCCGCGATCTTACAAATCAGTAGGCCGATATAACAACAAAAACAATCGAGTTCATTTGGCACATCGTCCTACTTTTTTGAAGGCGTATTAGCTGTCGACCCCTGTTGTGAATTATTATAGAAAACTGAAAATAATCAGCTTAGTTCCGATTATCTTTTTGACTGCATTTGGAAAAATAAAAGTATGCTTTTAACATGAGTTCCTGCCCAAGCCTCAAACAAAGGATCTAATTGCATGATCAGTGGCCCAACTATCGGCCACATGTTCCATGCCCAATACAATAACAAGGGCTTTACCTTGGCAAGATACGGAGTATATCAAAGCTCCATCCCATTTTAAGTAGACTGGTATCCGGGTACATCGCAGATTGATAGATAATTAATTGAGGATCGCACTGCGACCATTGGTATATTGTGCACTCTGCTGCTTCACAGCACCTCATCTAAGCCGGCATCTCTGATGAACCCTAGCAGTTCACTGGGTTTGAGGGATTTGATGTGAGAATGCTCTGACCATGGTGAGCCCATAAACTTAGCCCTACGTCTTTAGATAGCGTCACACTCCAGGAGTACATGGTCCGCCGTCTCCGCTGATCGATCACAAAATCGACATGTGTTGTTCGATGATATACCCAGTTTTGCATGTGACTGTTAAGTCTACAGTGTCATGTAAGAATAGCTGTTAGGATTCTTAGGTTATCTTTCGAGAAGCCTATTAATGCCCTATATCGAGTTGTGTTGTAACCCCCTCACAGTAACTTAGATTGTCTCAGGCCTGGCATACTGCATCAGTGTTCGTCCCTCTTTTCCCTTTCTTCTACTGATAGATGCCCCATTAATTTCCTGCGGGCCTACTGGCAGGAACGGTTCAGGACCTATAGGTCGTGTCGTTGCTGCCTCTCTGGCTAGGCTGTCCTCCTGCTCATTACCCTCAACTCCCCTGTGGCCAGGAACCCAGGCCAACAGAAGTTCGTTGTGTGCTCCTAGTTGATTAGTTTTTCAACGCACTCAAGGACCAGTGCTGATTTTATTTCAGACGCCGAGGTCGCCTTGAGGGCAGCCTGACTGTCACTGGCAATTGTTTCATTGGAGTATTCGTGCTAAAGGTTCAGGTCAGCACACTGGCTTATGCGAAATCTTCCGCTTGAAAAATGCTCGGGTATGCTCCCAGGGGTGTTGATATATTGGCTCTGGGTCCAACGACTCCAGATCCAATCCCCTCTGGCGTCTTCGAGCCCTCTGTATACAATACTATTCTATTTAGCTGATGAATTTTCTCAATTCTGCTGTCCTCCCACGTATGACAACTCCAAGTTGGGTTCCTTTACCATTCTTTTTCAAGCATAAATAGTTCGTTTCTGACGCTTGGGACATGATACAATTCCACAAATTTAATACAAGTATTAAAAGATGTAAACAACCTTTTCTGAGTATCAGGATATCCTGCATCACAGTTAATGGATATGAGTACTACCTTTACGGCACATCGAATTGCAATGTCCTTTGCTGTAGAATCTACTATTGCTACAAGTACTAATCACATTTATTCTAGATCAGATGCCAACCGTTCAGCATAGCCCAACGCAGCTTTAGTGCATCTCAAAAAGAAGAGTGCGCAAAACTCACTGTTCCAATTATCAACTGTTATCCAAAAACGATAGGCATATGCTTGTCGCCATTTACATACAGGATACACCGAACAATTCCCAAGGCAGTCGGTTCTATGTACCGGAGCGACTCGGGATTTTTCCCGACCAAGGACTGTCATTTCAGTGTGACCCCATCTAATTTGTTTCGTCCCTCCCACAAATTGTCATCCTCCCAGCAGCTCCTTGCAGCAGGACTGCTCCATATTCTCTTACTCCGGGAAGGCGTCGAATCCAATCCGGGTCCGTCTCCTGACCCCGGTCCTGAGAAATGGTTTTGCTGCATCTGCCGGAAGAGAATCTTTTTAGGACGGTCATACTCTGTTCAGTGTGTCTCGTGCAAGGGATGGTTGCATCGGACAGGTTGTTCTGGGCTTGATCCCAAAACCCGACGTCCACGTAACTTTTATAAATCTTTTGTGGCTCCTTGCTGTTCACGCCCAAGGGCGTCCCGTAGTCTACGTCTAAGCGCCCCTCCCCTACCTGCAAGCAGCCCCGCTGCTCAGCAAGCCACAACAAGTACCCGCTGCTGCTCGCGCCCCACGGCGTCAACAACTCAAACAGCTGCTACCACTCATAACTACAATCTTCGTAGTAGAGTCGGAAGCAATGCTGAGCAACAGCCCCTGCCCCCATCTTCTCCCCCCCCCCCCCCCCCCCCCCCCCTCTTTTCCGGCAGCAATCGTGTAGGTCAGGGAAACAGACTCTTAGTCCCTACCTCCGTTTGCACCGTTTGTCAGCACAGAATATATATGTTTGCGACATCCGCCCAATACAGCTCCTGCCTTGGGTGGTGCCACTTCCCTAGATGTTCTGGTCTCCGCGACGGCAACCCCCCGACGGGTTTCATCGCACCATGTTGCCAGGTCGCAAACCCAAATCATCCGGGTACCCTAATGCTTGCCCAAGGACGCCCAGTCCTAGGGCCACAACAGCAATTGAGTCCTCGCCTTCCCCAAACCAGGCGTAGTCACCCGTCACTTACCCCCAGAGTGGCGACGTCTCTCCTTTTGCACTTCAGAATTCTGCAGTTAAACTGTAATGGACTAACTGGGAAGATTACGGAGATAGTCGATTTCATGAAGCGGCACAACATCCGCATTGCTGCGATTCAAGAGACTAAACTCACAGCAAGATCTGCATTGCAGACCTGCTCTGGGTATAACGTCCACAGGAAAGACCGCGAGAGCGGAAATGGAGGCGGTCTCGCGTTTATCATACACCACTTTGTGCAATATTATATATTTGATCCTGGCATCGACCGCAGGGACAATGTCTTAGAACGTCAAGGCCTATCTGTCCGGTCAGGCGATACAAACCTAGAAATCATCAACATCTACATCCCTCCTGCCACCTGTTGCCCCAGTGGATACCGCCCTAATATCAGGGCCTTACTCACTGGCAACAATCGTATTATCTTAGGCGATTTCAATGCCCATCATGATCTATGACATTCAAACTTGCGGGTGGACAGTAGGGGTGAGATATTGGCGGATCAAATAGAAGAAACGACGTTCTGCACAATAAACGGAGACGCCCCTACACGTATGGTAGGAAGCTGTCACAGCTCGCCAGGTATCTCAATCGTGAGCGCAGAACTCGTAAACTGCGTCAACTGGCAGCCGATGGTAACATTGGCATCCGACCACCTGCCCATACTTATTTCGCTTGAGCGTAACGCCGACTTCATCGTCACTGAAAAACGCACTTTCATAAACTTCAAAAAAGGAAAGTGGGAAGAATATAAATCCTTTACAGACAGCCGCCTAGCTGCCCGTAAGGTCATTAAATCCGCCTCGGCACATTTCATTCCCGCCTGGAGAATTCCCGAAATCCGGCCCCACTTCCCGGCGGAGGCCGCAAACTTAGCGAGAGAACGTGACCTTATAAGACAGCTTGATCCAGGCGACCCCCAAATAAGGGATATAAACCAACGCATCAGATTGCTTGTAGATGAACACAAGCGGGCGAAATGGGAGGAGCACCTAAGAGGTTGTAACCTCTCTACCGGTGTGGGTAAACTTTGGTCCACCGTGAAGTCCCTATCGAATCCGACTAAGCACAAAGACAAAGTTTCAATCGCCTTTGGCGACAAAGTGCTGTCGGACGCGAAAAAATGCGCGAGCGCTTTCTGCCGACAATATATAATGCATCCTACGGTCGACAAAGATAGACGGAGAGCCAATAGACGCGCACATAAACACAAATTCAGCGCGTCACCAATCACCATCACCGCTAAAGAGGTTGAGGACGCCATTGGTCGTGCTAAACCATCCAAAGCAGTGGGCCCAGACGGCATAGCCATGCCGATGCTTAAAAACCTAGGGAAAGAGGGGTTCAAATATTTAGCGCATGTCTTCAATCTGTCTCTTTCCACCTTTGTCATACCTGAGAAATGGAAAATGGCCAAGGTGGTCCCGCTACTATAGCCTGGAAAACCAGCTAACATAGGTGAGTCGTATCGTCCGATATCTCTCCTATCGCCAGTGGCAAAGACGCTTGAAGCCATTTTGCTCCCTTATTTCCAAGCAAATTTGCAGCTAGCCCCTCATCAGCATGGCTTCAGAAAACTCCATAGCACTACCACCGCGCCAAATGCCATTAGCACCCAGATAAATTGCGGTTTAAATCAATACCCCCACCATAGAACAGTACTCGTAGCGCTAGACCTATCAAAAGCTTTTGATACGGTCAACCATGGCTCGTTACTGCAGGACCTGGAAGGGTCTACCCTTCCCCCATGTCTTAAAAGGTGGACCGCAAATTATCTGGGTGGTCGGCAGGCATCGGAGAATTAAACAGGGGGTGCCACAGGGTGGTGTCCTATCCCCACTTTTGTTTAATTTCTACATATCTAAGCTACCTTCACCACCGGAAGGAGTCACAATCGTTTCCTACGCCGATGACTGCACAATAATGGCCAAAGGCCCAGGCCCAAAGATCGATGCGCTGTGCAATAAAATAAACGGCTACCTCCCTGATCTCTCCAGTTTTTTCGCCTTGCGAAACCTGGCATTATCACCGACTAAATCTTCCGCGACCTTATTTACAACATGGACGCCCCAAATGTCGACCATTTTGAACATCCACGTCGATGGCACTACGCTACCGACTGTCCTACACCCCAAAATCTTGGGTGTGACGTTTGATCAGGATCTACCTTTTGGTGAGCACGCAGCCGCAATTGTTCCGAGAATTCAGAGCCGTAACAAAATCCTCAAATCCCTCGCTGGCAGTACTTGGGGAAAAGATAAAGAAACGCTCATGACTACATACAAAGCAATTAGCCAGCCGATTACGTGCTACGCGTCACCCATATGGTCGCCAACCCTAAAAATCACCGACTGGAAGAAACTACAGGCCTGCCAAAATACTGCTCTCAGAATCGCCACGGGCTGTCTTCTTATGTCCCCAGAACACCATCTGCATAATGAGGCGAGAATACTCCCCATCAGGGAGAGAAATGAGATGCTGACCAAACAGTTCCTGTTGAATACCCAGAAACCTGGGCATCCCAACAGACATCTGATTGATGAACCAGCACCGCCTAGGGGCTTAAGGAGTCATCTCCGTAAGCATTTTGAGGAAATACGGCACCTGAGAACCCTGCCGTATGAAGTGAAAAAACACAAGCAGGTCCTTGGTGAACTCCATAAACAGGCGTCGGACCTTTATGCCGGGAATTGCCCGGTGAATCCAGTACTTAACGAAAATTATCCAAAACTTGCGGAAGAGGAACGCATACTCCCCAGAGAAACGCGTGTCACTCTTGCTCAACTTCGTTCTGGATACTGTAACAGGTTAAACTCTTACCTATCCAGAATCAACCCCGACATACAAAATGTATGCCCCACTTGGAATGTGTCCCCACATGACACCAACCATCTCTTCAATTGTAATGTGGAACCAACGCCTCTAACCCCCCTTTCCTTATGGTCCACCCATGTTGAAACGGCAAGTTTCCTTGGACTCCCGTTAGAGGATATTGATGACAATTTGTGATCGGTCGCGGCTATTAGGTGGGGCGAGCATTGCTACAATAACAACAACAACAATTTAGGGATGTTTTAAATTTTTTCTTTGACCCTCCGCAGAAGCATATTGGAAATATTTATGCTAAGGCAAAAATAAGTAAATAGGCTGCTTTACCCTTCTTGGAGAATCAACCAACTTTCCAAGGAAGAGCGACCGCAATACTCCAAAGAGAATGCTTTATTGTCTATTTCGAAGGCTGAAGTGACCGCATTACCCCGAAGGAAATGCTTGATTGCCAAATTCATCGGGGAAGAACTGCATTGCTGCGATTCAAGAGACTAAACTCACAGCAAGATCTGCATTGCAGACCTGCTCTGGGTATAACGTCCACAGGAAAGACCGCGAGAGCGGAAATGGAGGCGGTCTCGCGTTTATCATACACCACTTTGTGCAATATTATATATTTGATCCTGGCATCGACCGCAGGGACAATGTCTTAGAACGTCAAGGCCTATCTGTCCGGTCAGGCGATACAAACCTAGAAATCATCAACATCTACATCCCTCCTGCCACCTGTTGCCCCAGTGGATACCGCCCTAATATCAGGGCCTTACTCACTGGCAACAATCGTATTATCTTAGGCGATTTCAATGCCCATCATGATCTATGACATTCAAACTTGCGGGTGGACAGTAGGGGTGAGATATTGGCGGATCAAATAGAAGAAACGACGTTCTGCACAATAAACGGAGACGCCCCTACACGTATGGTAGGAAGCTGTCACAGCTCGCCAGGTATCTCAATCGTGAGCGCAGAACTCGTAAACTGCGTCAACTGGCAGCCGATGGTAACATTGGCATCCGACCACCTGCCCATACTTATTTCGCTTGAGCGTAACGCCGACTTCATCGTCACTGAAAAACGCACTTTCATAAACTTCAAAAAAGGAAAGTGGGAAGAATATAAATCCTTTACAGACAGCCGCCTAGCTGCCCGTAAGGTCATTAAATCCGCCTCGGCACATTTCATTCCCGCCTGGAGAATTCCCGAAATCCGGCCCCACTTCCCGGCGGAGGCCGCAAACTTAGCGAGAGAACGTGACCTTATAAGACAGCTTGATCCAGGCGACCCCCAAATAAGGGATATAAACCAACGCATCAGATTGCTTGTAGATGAACACAAGCGGGCGAAATGGGAGGAGCACCTAAGAGGTTGTAACCTCTCTACCGGTGTGGGTAAACTTTGGTCCACCGTGAAGTCCCTATCGAATCCGACTAAGCACAAAGACAAAGTTTCAATCGCCTTTGGCGACAAAGTGCTGTCGGACGCGAAAAAATGCGCGAGCGCTTTCTGCCGACAATATATAATGCATCCTACGGTCGACAAAGATAGACGGAGAGCCAATAGACGCGCACATAAACACAAATTCAGCGCGTCACCAATCACCATCACCGCTAAAGAGGTTGAGGACGCCATTGGTCGTAAGTATGCTTTATTGTCAACTTTTCAAAAGTGAACCCACTCACATTAAGGAAAAAGCCAACACGCGATATGAAACCACAGCCCCGGCGAATCTCCCACTAGGGGGCCAATCTCAAGGGCAGGGGGTAAGACAAGCATCAAGCGACACATAGTACATATACATGTCAAAAATGGCTTATCCTGTTCCTCGCGGTACATATGCATTTCATTGATCGTGATCACGCAAGCGATACACGTGCCCGCAATGCTCGCCAGGATTGGTATGCCTACCATGGGACCCCTTACCCGCAGGGGGCTGCATTTGGGCAATCAGAATAATGCGGATAATAAAACAAAGAAAAAAATGCAAAAAACCGTTAACCAGAAACACTCACGGCTTCACAACTTTCGTCCGCTTATAAACATATCAATGCAGTTAAAGCACAACATCCCAATTTTAAGATCCTTTAAAACCTTCCGAAAACGTTTCCTGAACTTTATCTGATGAAAAAGCTGTGCGTTAATTGCATGCTAATGCAAGTGCATATTTCATTCTATTCTAAACGTTATTAAAATATCCATATTGATACATAGCTAATAAATATAACCATTATCAAGACAATTTTCGTTCATTTTCAGATGTAAAATACCCACATATGTACAAAGAGCAGTAAACAGTATCTTCAACAACAAACGTATTTTGAATAACAAGATATTTTGTCGACTATCAAAACAAAAACCACATGGCGATGTCCAAAGTAATACGTGTATTGGAAAAGTCAATACCGCCATCACCTTATAGCGTTCTTCTGGAGCATCGTAATAAAAATGATAGTATTCTATTTGAATCACACGCGGTTGCTCTACTTACAAGCCAAGAAACAGACGTTATCCGTAAGCAGTATACAAAATTGTGCGACGCATATGGTTGCCTTGGTGTGCTGCAATTAAATGCCGGCGAAAGTACGGTACTGTTTCTGGTGCTAGTTACGGGATGCGTGTCAATGGGCAAAATTTGCGACGTAGAAGTTTTTCGAATTACCCAAACACAGTTTGTGTCTTTACAAAACGCAGCTCCAAATGAAGATAAAATTTCTGAGTGCCGTAAACTTTTAAACTCGGGTACTTTTTATTTTGCTCATTCTAATGCTACCATGTCCAGTCATTTACAAAAGTTCGATATAACTTTATGTGCGCAACGACGTCAACAAACAACGGAAACTGATAACCGTTTCTTTTGGAATCGAATGATGCATATTCATATGCTTAGATTTGGTGTCGACTGTCTATCGTGGTTATTAAAGGCAATGTGTGGATCCGTTGAGATACGCACTGTTTACATTGGAGCTAAACAAGCACGTGCAGCTATAATTTCAAGATTAAGTTGTGAACGAGCTGGAACACGATTTAACGTTCGGGGTATGACAACTTTTCTACATTTATTTGTAATTGAATATGATCATATCGCAGAAATATATGTATGTGGCTATCAGTAAAAAAGCGATGTAACCTGTATGTTACTGTTGGGTGTAAAATTTATTCTTACATTATGAACCTTCAATGCAGTACAAAGAGCCGCCGCCTCTTGGTATTGAAAACTAACTGACCTTAAAAGTCTCTTCGCGGCGAATCCTGTCTCACTAACAGACGAGGCTCTGGCGAGCCCAAGCTCCTCTTGGAACTTGGGGGTGGAGAGGGGGAATGGCCTGAAGGTTTAATGTGGCCACATAAATCGTTTCCGAGATGGTCGGGCTAGCACCTTAATGGTGCTGTGGTACCGGAGCGTACCGGATCTGTATCCGGCAAAGGACCACCACATCAATAACACTCCCCAAAGCCATCGGGGAGCAACCTTATCGCTACAACAACAACAACAACAGTGGCAACCCCATCGGGTTAGGGGGTCAAAATATAACCGCGGTAGGTATGCCTGTCGTAAGAGACGACTAAAATTTCAGATTCAACCCTTCAGGTTGCCAGCGCAATATATAGCTTCTCCAAACCCAATTGTCAACCTCACCTATCTGCGGCGAATCCTGTTTCACTAACAGACGAGGCTCTGGCGATAAATCGTTCCCGAGATGATCGGGCTAGCACCTTGATGGTGCTCTGTTACCGGAGCGTACCGGATCTGTATCCCGCAAAGGATCATCACATCGGTAACACTCCCCAAATCCTTCGGGGAGCAACCTTATCCCTACAACAACAACAACAACAAGTGGAAAAATTTATTTGGGGTTACACCACTTCTGCGCTGATAGCCTCATAGCATAAAGGAAAATGAGCCAAAAATCCTAGCACGCATATAACGATTTCTGATAAAAACTGTTTAATTGATCTCAATTTTGGTATAATAGCTATGTTCTTGCTGATAAAAATTATATTCGTTTAATATTTAATACTGAACTAGTTCTAATTCTTGATTTAAGGAACTAACGACGAAGGCCATGTCGCAAATTTCGTAGAAACAGAACAAGTGGTTTATGTGGATAGTGATGTGACTAGCTATATTCAAACGCGTGGTTCGGTTCCATTGTTTTGGGAACAACCCGGCGTTCAAGTAGGCTCGCACAAAGTGAAACTGTCTCGTGGCTTTGAGACAGCAGCAGCAGCATTTGATCGACATATGACAATGATGAAACAACGTTATGGCTATCAAGCCATCATAAATCTTTTGGGTACTTCAATGATTGGGAGCAAGGAAGGTGAAGCGATGCTGAGTAATGAATTTCAAAGACATCACAGCATGTCAACACATAAAGATGTCCCACATATAATCTTTGATTATCATCAAGAGTGTCGTGGTGGAAACTTTGGAGCACTTTCGAAGCTCAAAGAACGTTTGGGAGCATGTGGAGTAAATTATGGATTCTTCCACGCATCCCAGGGACAAGTACTACGTGAACAATTTGGTGTTATTCGAACCAATTGTTTGGATTGTCTAGATCGTACGAACTGTGTGCAAACGTTTTTAGGTCTGGATATGATCAACCAACAAATCGATGCTCTTAAATTGGGCGATAAAAAGCAAAACTTTTCAAGGTTTGAAGAAATATTTCGTCAAATGTGGATAAATAATGGAAATGAAGTTAGTAAAATATACGCAGGCACTGGAGCCATACAAGGCGGATCTAAATTAATGGATGGTGCCCGTTCGGCTGCACGTACTATACAAAATAATTTATTAGATAATTCAAAACAAGAAGCAATTGACATTTTATTAGTTGGATCAACGTTATCATCAGAATTGGCTGATCGTGCTCGTATTCTTTTACCTTCAAATATGCTACATGCACCAACGACAGTTCTAAGAGAAATGTGTAAATGTTATGCCGAATACGTAGTACCTCGTACATGTCGTGTTGCTGTTGGAACATATAATGTCAATGGAGGCAAACATTTTCGGAGTATTGTTTTTAAAGACTCACTATCAGCTTGGTTATTAGATTGTCATGCCCTAGCCAGAGCTAAAGCATTAGTTAATGTTAATAATCCGTCCGAGAATGCTAGTGCACCAGTTGATATATATGCTATAGGTTTTCAAGAGATTGTAGATTTAAATGCCTCTAATATTATGGCTGCTAGCACTGATAATGCCAAATTATGGGCGGAGGAGTTACAAAAGACAATTTCTCGTGACAATGATTATGTTTTGCTTACTTATCAACAATTGGTTGGCGTATGCTTATATATATATGTTCGACCAGAGCATGCGCCCTTCATTCGTGATGTAGCAATTGATTGCGTAAAAACGGGATTAGGAGGCACTACTGGGAATAAAGGAGCCTGTGCGATACGTTTCGTTTTGTATGGAACTTCGATGTGCTTTGTTTGTGCACATTTTGCTGCTGGTCAATCACAGGTAATAAAATAATGTCATTCAATTTCTAAAAGTCGTTTTCTGTCAATAATTTCGACCTACCTATTGCTTTACCCTTTACTCCTGAACTTTTACAAAAAAAAAAAAAAAACCTTGCCGCGATTTACAGTTTGCGTCGTTTTTAATTTTTCCTACAAATTGTTTTACATGTTTTATGCCGGCTCCAAACGGCAGCTGCAAGGCAGATGCTCTTCATGTTTGCCAAACCACTGTTTCTAATTGAAACAACTTTTGTTGTTGTTGTTGTTGTTGTAGCGATTAGTTACTCCCCGAAGGCTTTGGGGAGTGTTATCGATGTGATGGTCCTTTGTCGGATACAGATCCGATACGCTCCGGTAACACAGCACCATTAAGGTGCTGGCCCGACCATCTCGGGAACGATTTATATGGCCACATTAAACCTTCAGGCCATCCCTCCTTCCCCACCCCCAAGTTCCATGAGGAGCTATAATTAAGGCTAGATTTAAAAAAAAAAAAAAAAATGCTTGAGAGGCCAATTTTTTTAGAGATGTAAGGAAAATCGGATATTCGGAAAAATTTCAAATAAAAATATTAACAAACGTTTTAAAAAAAATGATTTTGCATTTTTTTCAAGGTTTTTTCTAATCAAAAAAAAAAAAAAATTAAACCTTTTATAGATTTTCAGATGCTGAACTCGAATATGTAAAAATGGGTATTGCTTCTAAAAAATTTTCCTTTTTAGTACGAATGAAATTTAAGATATTCGTCTGTGGTACAATTTATTTGACCGCATTTTTATTTCGTTACAAATTACCTATTATATCTGAAGAATTTTCAAATACGAAAAGTACCAACAAAGTGTATCCCATCGTTTAAGATGCAATATATAAGAGCGGAAATGCTATAAACTTTGTAAGGAGTAAAATATTAAATGAAAACCTATCAATGGCATACATTTTGACAGCCTGTAAAGTAAAAATTTCACTTGTACCCCAGATCCTGTTTACCAATTCAATAGTTCAGCAACTCAAAATCTATAGTTTTATTGATTTTAAAGAAAGATAAGCCTTTAGTTTCTTTTTAATAATTAAAAACGCAAAATATTTTTTTTTCTAGAAAACGTTTTTCAATATTCAGTTTTGAAATTTTTATTAATATCCGACCAATCAAGCTTTTTTTATTTGATAGGTTAGGTTGCGAGGGCTGAGCTGGACACTATGGTAACAGCTCACTACTTAGGCCAGCAATGGGCCCATTGTAATACCCTATACGGGCTCAAAGAGGACCCCTACCCTGCCTAAGGCGGGTCAAACCACTTCGTGGAATTTATATATTTTGCTAGAGTCTTGACTTCATAGCTAGGACTTCAGCAAGGTCATGTAGAAAAGATTTACCAAGGATGGCCAACCTACGCCTACTAAGCTCTGGACAATGGCAGAGAAGGTGCTGAACACTCTCTTCCTCTTCTGTACATCTGCAGCTGCGACAATAGTCGAAGCTCGTTACCCCCATTCTAGCACCATGTGTGCCTATTAAACAATGCCCTTTTAGAACCCTTATCAGGGACGATAGAACTGATTTGTTTAAAATCAGAAGCGCTCTTGGGCGCCCCTTGTCATATGAGGGTCGGGGATGGATGTCTCACACGATGATATGGCTGACCATAGTCCATTTGCAATTCTTATAGTGCTTTTGTTCACACGAAGCCTGAAAGTGGCCATGGGTATACCTACCGAATCATTTCCCGGTGGGATATGGTCGGTGGTGCCTCTTCTGGCCAGCTCGTCTGCTCTGCAGTTGCCTTCAATATCCCTGTGCCAGGTACCCATATAAGGCTGATACTGAAGTGCTGAGCCATCTCTTTAAGAGGTCTGCGGCATTCAGTGACCGACTTTGCGTTGTCGACGAATGAGTCCAGGGCCTTTAATGCGGCTTGGCTGTCTGACAAAATAAACACCCGTTTACCATCCTTAGGCATAGAACCGAGATGATACACAGCCCTGTGTATTGCCAGCATTTCCGGTTGGTAAACACTACAGTGATCTGGTAGGCGAAAAGAGACCTCTAGATCCAGCTCCGGTGATAACTCTAGCCTAAACTATTACAGAGAATATTTTTTCCCATTTACCCCATAGTGCGCCGTCATAGAAGTGGGATCGCCCATTTTCGGGCGATTTTTTCAACCTTTTATCGATTAACATTATTTTAGCAAGTTCCATCGTCTTGCGATATATTATGTATCCATGAGCAAGAGTCGTGCATGTATGATAAAACAGCTGCATATATTAGGGCTCCCGTGGTAGAACAGAAGCACGTAACTCTTACTTATGCGCTTTTATCTTGCTATGGATTTTCGAAGTACCGAGGAAAAAATTTATTAGGGACTTCAACCCGTTTTTCGATCTCATTTCCAAGTACCTTAAACTCAAACCAAAATAAAACAACGTAATCTAAAAAGTATGAAAGCTTTAAAATGGGTACATGAGAAAAGCAGTCAACTTTTAAAGAACCCCTTTATTACTGCAAATTTATCGTTAATACAACAACAACAGCGCTAAGAGACGTGAAGAGCTTGATTTTGTGTTTGTTGATGTTGTTGTTGTAGCGATAAGTTTTCTCTCCGAAGGCTTTGGGGAGTGTTATCGATGTAATGGTCCTTTGCCGGATACAGATTCGGTACGCTCCGATAACACAGCACCATTAAGGTGCTAGCCCGACCATCTCGGGAACGATTTATATGACCAAATTAAACCTTCAGGAGCTTGGGGTCACTAGAGCCTCGTCTGTTAGTGAAAGAGGATTCGCCGCGGATAGGTGAGGTTGACAATTGGGTTTGGAGAAGCTATATATTGCGCTGGCAACCTGAAAGGGTTGCGCTACACCCCCTACAGCCCCTTGAATACGGTATTTTAGTCGCCTCTTACGACAGGCATACCTACCGCGAGTATATTCTGACCCCCTAACCCGCTGGGGGATAGATGATAACTTTTCATTATTCTACTAACAATGTGTTCACATAAAATCTTTGCTATTTTTAGGTGGCTGAACGTAACGCTGATTATTCGGAAATAACAAGAAAATTAGCTTTTCCTATGGGTCGTACTCTCAAATCCCACGATTGGGTATTTTGGTGTGGGGACTTCAATTACCGAATCGATATGGATAAGGACGATTTGAAGGAAGCTTTACAAAATGGAGATATTACATCAGTTCTAGCAAATGACCAATTACGTAAAGAACAGGAAATTGGCAATGTATTTAGCGATTTTCTCGAAGGGGAAATTAATTTTGATCCAACGTATAAGTATGACGTATTTAGTGATGAATATGATACATCGGAAAAACAACGTGCTCCGGCTTGGACTGATCGTGTATTATGGCGTCGACGTAAGGCTCTTGCGGCCGAAACAGATGTTAATAGTGTTGAATGGAATCCTGGTAAACTTATACATTACGGCCGCTCCGAACTGAAACAGAGTGATCATCGTCCGGTAATTGCAATCATTGATGCCGAGATTGTTGAAATTGATTGTCAACGTCGAAGAGAGGTTCGATTAAATATTTATTGTTTTTTTTTATTGATGAAAGAATTAATGAAATAAAATTTTATTTTATTTTCGATCTTAGGTGTTTGAACAGGTTATACGCGATCTTGGGCCGCCAGATTCGACCATTGTAGTGCATGTAAAAGAACAAGCTGTTGATGAAGATGGCCCTACCATTTATGATGAGGCTGTTATGTCTACTCTTATTCAAGAATTATCTAAAATGGGTGAAGTAACTTTAGTACGCTATGTTGAGGATACAATGTGGGTGACATTCCGTAATGGCGAATCTGCATTAAATGCTAGTAAGAAGCAATCTATTCACATTTGTGGTTTAGAGTTGGAGTTTGAATTGAAAACAGCTTACTGGCAACCATTAGTGGACAGAGAAATCGAACTTTGCACTACTAACACAATACCATTATGTGCAAATCCAAAAGAACAGGCACAGCTGTTCAGTAGTTCACCAGATGTGCCACGTCGACCTAAACAACCTCCGACGAGACCAGCACCAGCACGTCCACCAATGCCAATGTCACCTAAAAACTCACCGCGTCATCAACCACATGTAGGCGTTATAAGCGTAGTGCCGGAAATGTTGCAATCGAAAGGACCGAAACCGCCCATGCCACCTCAACCAACAATGACACAGCCGCTGCAGCCATTGCCAGTATCTTCCCAACACAAGAATATGAAATCAGCATTAGGAGGAGTTGGAAATATGGAGGCATATAATGATGGAAATGAAAGCCTTTCCTCCTCAAAATCGCAATCACCTACTGACACTTCTGCATTGCACTCCTCATCATTAGTTTCTCCAGCTGGTTTGGCCGATGCGTCTTTACCCCCGACACCACCGCGTCAAAGTAAAAATGCAACACCAATATCCACACCCACTCGTCAATCAAAGCAAACATCACTTGATATACAAGAAGGTGCTTCAACATTTTACGATGGTAGTGCTTGTAATATATATGAAGAAATACAAGATGAAATTCCGGCACCTAGGCATCCGCCACCGCCATTTCCACCAGCTGTAAATGAAGATAATTTAATGCATTCTTCTGGTGGTGAAAGTCCACGTAAACAAGGATCAGCAATCCAGCCGAATCCAGTAGGGCCACCACCACCACTACCAGCACGCCGTGGACCGCCGCCAATTCCAAATCGAAGCGGAAATGCACCTCCTTTACCTACTCGTCCAAATAATAACAATTAAAGTAAGTACTCAAAATAACATACCAAACTTAAAACTCACACCGTTAGTTTTTTTTTGTATTTGCCGTGAATTACCTTTGCAAATTTTTCAAATAATTTTTAAGAAGTGGATTATAACATGGATGCATCCACTTTTATGCTATGGCTGCTTGTTCGGGCTTAAATAGGGGAACATGCATGGGCAGAACAACCGCTATAATGAAAGGTGCAAAGGCGTGAGACACAAACTGCTACCATCGAATTAAAAAATAAAGGACAATTTACCCCATACAAAACTACCTTAAATGTCCTGATAGCATATGATAGCGACTGCGGCCTTTGAAACCAATCCTAATCCTTGAGTTTTGTCCATATTTAGTAATCATATAGCATAGAAAGGCTACACTCAAGGTTATTTTTTTAAACCGCGTAAACTCAATTCGTGCGAGAATAGAAACCAGTGTGGCCAGCAAGCGCGGTTGAATTGCATATTTCAGCGCTAACACACATTTATTCTGCCTAATGCTATCACGGTCTTAAGTTGGCCAGAAAAGATTAAAGCAAGGCCAATTGACAAACGCTACTACTGAAAAAATATCACCTAAATTAACAATCATTGTGAATATATGAAATCGAATCATTTAATTTCGAAAATGAATAGGTTTTTGCCTTTTTTTTGGTCCATATAAAATATGTTAAAACTTTATAAAAGCTGCAGGCCCCATAATATTGTAGAAAAAAACTAAAAACCTAGCACATAGCAAATTGGAAGAGAGGCTCTGTCTAAATTTTCATGAAATATATCATAGATAAGAGTTAAAAAAATTGTGATTTTTACCTAGCCCTGGCGTAAGCACATCAATTAATTAATCGACCAATTTTTTTATAAAAATATTAATAAATTTTTTTGGTAAACTATTTTTCTTCTTGCCTATGCGTGTCAGGGTCGAATTGAGAACGGATTCAGCGATGCTGTGTATCACCGCCACAAAGAAATATTTCTGGCTGTTAAATGATTGCGTTTTTGCTTTAAAAGTTTTACGGACGTTTTCTGAAGTAAACTTCAAAGATTTTTCAAAATTTGTGTTTATAAGGCAGATCAATTTTTAAATTGATATAAGAAAACGGCTTTAGTTTTTCTTTTCTTATGCTTGTGCTCAAACAAATAAATATTGATTAACTTTGCAACATGGTATAAAAAAGAAGGTAGTTCCAATCAAAATTTTTTGACGTATTTGAGGATTTTTGAAGTTTCATAATGTTTGTTGTTTTGCTAAAAGCATTGCCATACCACTACTGTTTAAGTCGAAATTGTGGTTTTCCGGGATTGATATTTCCTTCAGGATGAAAACGCAATGGTCATCTGAGACAATAATAATATGCTTTAGCACGATTTATGTGCATATATATCGAATACAGTAAAACATACAATTTTATTGGAATATAGTGGATAATGACTCATACATTGGTTAACGACTCATATCTTTATGGCAGCTTGATCCGTAGACAGAAAAAATACACGAAAAATGCTGTTGTTCTAGCATGGCCCTATTATCATGCCTCTACAGTGGATATTTCTCAAGGCATGTTTAATTTGTTACGTTTTTGGGACGCCATATCCATGTCAATGCTAAAAGGGCACAGAACATGTGTAGGCGGGGCTTGCCCCAAGGTGCCCCTGGTACAATGGGCAAAAGAACTCTCATAACTAGTGGCGAACCTGCAGAGCTACAGGGCAATGTTCTCCCAAAAAAATGGTTTAACAATTCCCTCCTCAAGAGCGACGCTTGAATTATACAATAAATAAAAAATTTGAACTTGTAGCCAATTTATCACCATTCAATTTCATAAAAATTGCGTTTAAGTATGCTAAACTCTTTAGAAATTGCTGTGTCGGTTTATAAGGATAAACGTGTATGTTTTGCCAACATGTTCTGAGCAAACGTACGGACACTTAAGAAGGTTATGTTCCCTTTCTTTGTATATTGACCCACAATAGATCTACACAAAGGTCGCAGTGCTTCCAGACCTAGTAATAATAATAATACTTCGACCCATGTTTCTTCCAACAAAGCCATTTTCGGGTGCTCGAGAAACTTATTAAAAACTATCTTTTCTAGGCTGATATTTCGTATTAAAATATTTCCAACGCATGCGGCTCATTTTTTTTTATATTTAAAATAACTATGAAAGTAATGTAGTCGTATTCGTTAATAGCCTTGTTTTTTTACAAGCGTATACGTTTTCGTTTGCGCGTAAAAAAACGCTTATCCTCGCTTAGATAATGCTTAGGAGACCCAACTAAAATCGGAGACACAAACCTCTGGTGGCAATAATGTATAACATAGGAAAAATTTTATGTGCAGCAATTTCAGAGGTGTGTTTAAAGTCAAACTTTAGCAGTCCATATAAAGTTAAGGCGTAAACGTCTATAGATGTAAAAATAACACAGCTAATATAAAATCCATCAAAATTAGAAAAATTCGTAATATTTTGCAATCTGGTAGCTTGGTTTTGGTGAAATTGTCATTGTCCCCGCAAAAGTCAAGTGGCTAACGTCACACTAAGTCAAGTGGCTAACGTCACACTAAATGGAACTACCTCTATTTTTGTTTCATGCTTTGTAATAGAAAATCAAATAATGTCACTATGGTCTTTGCTATGATATAGCACCAACTTCATTCATAACGCAATAACATTCCAGTCATTAAGACATAATGAAAGAAATAAAATGATAAGAATGAGGTTATGTTGCTCAATTATATTGTATAAAAATATATGCATAAGTACATCGTACCTAGTATGTATTAATGAATATGAAAGAGATGAGAAAATAATATATATATATATATATATATAGGGCGGGTCGATTTAAAAATCGCTCATTGCTCTGTGAAAATCGTATTCTAGGGATCAAAATAAGAAACTTTGCCGAAGGAACCATATCTCTAAAACGAATTCTGATGTCCCCCATATCGAACTTTTGGGTAGGGGCATATTTTGAAAAATCCCACTTTGACCCATTTAGAGTACTCCAATCGAGTCCAAATGTATGACCGACCCCCACTAACTTTGGAGGCCCGACCCACCGATGCCAGTGGCACACCCCCTGGAACTCCCTGGGGGTTCACCATACAAACATTTCGAAAAATCGCCGGTTTTGCACTTTACATGAAAAATCAGCTAAATGGCTATGTTTTTACGTTATTTTTATTTATTTATTTATAATAATATCTATTTTTTCTCTTAAGAAATTTATTTAGTCAGAACATATGTAAATGAAAAAATGAATTTAAGTGAGTTATAGAAAAGAAACTAAAAAAAATTATTGTTTGAAGTCTTTTTTACTTTCAAGTCTGGGCAATTTCGCACGGCTCTCTATTGTCGTCGCCATAACAGCCTCTAAATTTTCCGGTATAACCCGTTTGGAAACGCTAGCTAGCAATTGAACATGTCGTTCCGTTCCTTGTATGTGTGATGGAATTTTTGGATCATTAAACGGTGGATCATCTTGATTTAAATATTCTTTCAATTTATCGTACGGAATGCGTGAACGGTGGTTCAAATACGATATTTATATCATTAAAATTGATCATTTCCATATAACTTGTGCAATTAAAGTTTATATCTGGTTTTTTATAAACTCTAAGTTCCATTGGCTCGTCAACATCGGTTCGATAGCGTAGAATTTTCTTGATGGCACAGTCGCGCTTTTCTTTGCTATCATCAAACAACATTGATTGATAACAAGATATTTTCCGAATGGGCATAATATGAATTAACTTTAATTACTTGATTGACAATTTTGCGTAAACGAGGTCCTAGAAATCGTGACCAACCAATGAACTTGAAAAATAATGCACTGCCGTACACGACAGAGCTGTAATACTAGATATTGAAGTACATTGACACATAACATTTAATTATAAATTCAACCAGAATTCTTAAATTTGCATATGGATTTTCCGTTGTCACATATAATCGCAATAATCTAGCGGCCTTGGCGAGCCACCGAGAATGTACAATTTTCCCTGGTTTGATGTTAGCCAGATCCACCGGAACCACGCATGTGCATGTGCCATGTCGTATAAGTACTTCGAATCGGTGGAAAATTCAATTTTTTCTGGAGCAGGGGGCATATTTTGCAACTCAATTTTCTGGAAGCCGTCCACCACCTGAAAATATATAACAATAAAATAATTAAAAATGGTTGACAATTATAATAAATGAGTGATAGCAATAACTTACCGGAAGAGTTTCACAAGTAAAAAATTGTTTCCAGAGATTTTACATACTGTGTTAATTGTTGGGTGTTGTTTCTTCTCTTGATTTGCTCTTGATACTTGTCAAGCAATTTATTCAATTTATTAAATACACTTTTTTCAGCATTATTTCCATACCAAGTTTTTCCAAAATTCCAATCAACTTATCTTGTACTTGAATAGTGAATAATTTATGGGAAAACTTTTTTTGTTCTGTTCTAGACGTTCGCTTAAGTAAAATGTTATGGATACGCATTTACAGTGGAAGCAGTAAGGAAGGCGGTCGGCATGATGTGTTGGTGCACATTGGCTAGTCATTGTCGGCTGGGGCGGGTCCTTGCCAGCCTTACTGTTCCTGCGCCATAAACAGAAAAAAATCATATCATGCCTATCAAAACGAGCAGCTGTCAAATTCAAAAAAAAACCGACAGAAGCGCAGAGACCGACTCAAAACGCTTATAAATTCAAAATAAAACAACATCCGGCCGAACCGGATGTCACGGACAGACCGTTAACATTAAAAAAATTTAAACTTCAAAAAAAAAAAAAAAAAAATTCAACCGCAAAAAAATTTACCGAACAGGACATGGTCGGTTACCAACGCTGAAAATCGAAAATAAAAAAAAGCTGAAAATTAAAGTACAACAAAAGGGGAAAAAACAAAAAGGGCCGAATATATCTTGGGGGCGCCGCGGGTGTTGTTGCGACGCCCGGTGCTAGACCCACCCTCAAAATCCATGGCCACCGACGCACCTAAATTTCGGTGGCCCCTTACCTGGTTTACCCTATGCCTTCTAAATCATTGGCGACGCCAGCATTCCCATATTATTAACAACTTTTATTCAAAATTCATTATTACTACTAACATAGCTTTCTCCTTTTTTTCTCTTACTCCTTACTGCAAGGGTTTTGAATATATTTAAGCTTATAAATAATTTTTTTTTTTTTTAATTTTATAGCAATCAAAAAGGCTATATATGTAATAAAATAAAAATATACTATATATGTAATAAAAAAAAAAATCTTTTTTTTTTTCAGAAATTTGGATAAATGCCCTTTTCTCTTTTTTTTGTTTTACAAATCTATCTTAGGGCTGTACAGTTTGGATACAACTTCTGATAATTGGGGCCCCCTTACAAAATTAATAGTTGTTGTATTAAACTTACTTTGAGTTTAACTGAACATCATTTCGGTATTACACATAGTATAATGACAGTAATATGTACTATGCACTAAGAAATTAGTTATAAACGCAACTAGGACTAAACTTGGGGTAAATCCTACCCCTCAAAAAATATTGTTTCACAAGCTCAAGTAAAACGTAAGCTTTTAGATTCATGGAAAAATTACCGAAGTCATTCACCTGTTCAGGTAAAACATGAACCCTTTAAACTTATAGTACCATTAATGAAATTGTTTTACTTGTTCAGTTGGAACGTTAACCATTTTACATGTAACAGTCAGGGTTGGTATTATTTCGGGTTTAGTTCGACTCAGTCACCAAAAAAATGTATACAACAAAAAGTTTTGTTTTGATAACGCAAGCTAACCCGCATTACTTGTTATTTGCGTCTCTCAATATAGAGTTAATGCATTTTACGGATAATGCAACTGAACCTGAATTACCAATAAAACTTTATTCCTTACCGAAACAATATCAACACTTTTGCTCACTCCAAAATCATATTCGCCACGATGGCATCAATAAAAAAAAAATGTAATAGTAAAATTCTACCACAACGCAAAGCAAATTTTAATACCTGAGACACCTTTTCTTTGTTTCACAGGCAGTATAAATTGCACACCTATGACCATTAAAATATGCTTTGTGTTGGTTAAAATTTCTTTTCAGTATGCAACAACTTGAACGTACAACAAGAATTGATTCTTTTCTTTTTAACTTTTCATTTCCTCCGGTCATTGTGCATATTGCATTCGTATTCACATTTGCTTTGATTCTACAATAGGGTGATAGCCCTAAATTAATTTAATTTTAAAAGATAGGGTTAAGGCTACAAATACATAACTTTAGTTCAGTAGTGGAACGAACTCACCGCTTTAACCGCTGATGTTCGTTATTGCAATTGGAATGCCCGCAGGCCTATACTCGCTGCCCTGTGATCGTCATTGTCGCTGGTTTATTGTAGCCCGTCTGGTCGTAGCTGATACGGGTTGTGCTAGTATTGTTATAGCCGGGATGGACGCAGCCAATAAGGATGCGCTAGTAGTATTATTGCCGGTATGGACGCAGATAATAAGGATGCGCTAGTAGTCTTATTGCCGGTATGAACGCAGCTAATGAAGATGCGCTAGTGGTATTATTGCCGGTATGAACGCAGCTAGATAAGATGCGCTAGTATTGGGGTCGGTGGTACCGCCTGTTGTTGGTGTTAACATTAGTGGCCGCAAGCCTATGTACGTTGCCCCGCTACGTGCTTTGCAACTGGTGGGGCGGTACGTCTGGTGGTTGTTGCGCTCGTGGATGGCGCTTATGAAGGAGTTGGGGGAGGTATTACCGATGGTGATGCCCGTAGTAATAGTAGGCACCGTTGGTGGTGGTTGGCGCTGTGGTCCGAGGTAACCAAATGACCCGGGTGGCGATAAAGCTTCGTGCTGGCCTTTACGCCGGTGGTAGCGTCCGTAGTAAACGTAGGGGAAGAGGTTTATCTCGCTAAGTATGCCGCAAACGCCGACCTACTTCCACTGGATCTTGTGTCCACTCAACATAACCTGTATGCGTTTATTATCACCCCAAAATAGCTTTGCACAGCGAGATTTGTCGCAAAGAACTGTTTCGGTGCTTTGCGCTACTGACTCTTTCCTCGCTTTTTTTACCGATCGTCGGGTAAATGCACCGCCGGCGAGGATGTTTCCCGATGTTTTTCTTAAAAATTTTACGTACCTCCACCTGTTCTGCCGGAAACTTAATTGCTTTTTTTTCTCTAGTGATGGCCGGTCTGTCTTTTCCTTGTTTTCGATAATTTTTTATCGCAACTTTCGCCACATCGCTAGGTGTGTTCACGTGAACACGCTCCCAAGTGGGTCGTAGCCGTAGACCGTAGCAGCAGACCGTAACAAAAAATAATATCTCAAGATATCCAGATGGGTTGGTAAATTAAGATCAGTTAAATCAGTAGACACACCAAAAACAGTAATATCATGCTTGGGTATATGACTCATTGGGTTTTCGATAGTTGTTGATGTAGTTGCTTCATCTTGCGGTTTAGAGGATGGTGGATTCATTGTAAACTTTTTGATTTGGATTGGTCACTTCACTTATTATTTTTTTAAAAATATTTTTTTATCTGAAATTAGCACTTCACACTTTGAGATCTTCACAACGACTTAATGCATTCGCAAAAACTGTTGTGTTATATATGGTCTACGAGACGAGGTAATAAGAATGAAATGGTAATTTCAATTCTACCTGCTGTGTCTTGTGGTGGCTTAAAAAAAACAACACAAGCAATTTTACGATCTGCAATTGTGTCACAGTGATACCTTCATTTTTTAAAACGGTTGAATAAAAAACCCACACAACTATTTTTACGACATGCAAATGCATCACAGTGATGCCTTGGCTTTAAAAGGGTTTTAAAAACGCTAATTTCTAATAATTTTTTTTTAATTTCTTTTCTATTACTAAGTTAAATTCATTTTTTCATTTACATATGTTCTGACTAAATAAATTTCTAAAGAGAAAAATAAACTCCAAAAGGAAAAAACATAGGCATTTCGCTGATTTTTTCATGTAAAGTGCAAAACCGGCGATTTTTTGAAATGTTTGCATGGTGAACCCCCAGGGGGGTTCCAGGGGGTGTGCCACTGGCATCGGTGGGTCGGGCCTCCAAAGTTAGTGGGGGTCGGTCATACATTTGGACTCGATTGGAGCACTGTAAATGGGTCAAAGTAGGATTTTTCAAAATTTGACCCTACCCAAAAGTTCGACCCAAATTGGGGGACATCAGAATTCGTTTTAGAGGTATGGTTCCTTCGGCAAAGTTTCTTATTTTGAATATGATTTTCACAGAGCAATGGGCGTTTTTTTTCCTCCCCACAAATCGACCCGGCCTAACTCGTGACGTGTCATCAGTTTTTAGTTATCAACTAACCATTGTATACAAATATAAACAAAGTATGCCTATGCAAATAAAACATTCAAAATTTAAAAGCTAATGCAATGCGAAAAATAATAAAAAGAGAGTTTAAACAACAACAACAAATGATGTATATTGGAACGATTTTCCGTCATCCTTTGTCAAACAACAACAACAAAATACAAAAGTAATTATGTACATATGTATGTATGTAATATGTAATAACAATATATGGAACAATCTAAGTTTACTGGAATGCTGTGAAGAGACTCGAGTACTGTGGGCCTGTATCACGATTTACAGAATCATTTTTGTTTACATATGTAAGTATATATGTAGAGATTCGAAAATGTTTAATTTTTTAATATTACATTCCAACTTAATTAACTGGCAATCGTCTTAACTTATTGAATGCTCATTCGCTAAAGCATGTTCAGCGATTCCACTTCTCGGGTCAATATTCTGAATATATTTTAGGTGCTCATGTAATCTGATTCGTACAGTGCGGGTCGATTGGCCGATGTACTTTGCGCCGCATATATTCCCGTTGTCGTTTTTCTGGGAGCAAGTGATTGAATAAACGCCAGGTTTGTCCAAATTTTCGCATTTGTCTTTTGTGGATGTAAGTAATGATTTTAATTTTGTTGTTGTTTTAGGGGCCAAATTCACATTTATTTGTCTGTAGCATTTTTGTAAATCCATAAAATAATTAGAGTCGTAGGTCATCCTACACCAAGTCTTTTTGTTTTCAACGTCCAACATATCAAAAAATGAGCTACTCTCCCTTCGCTCTTTTTTGTTGTGGTGCTTTTTAATTATCTGCTCTATACTGTTAGAGCTATACCCATTTGTTTCTGCAATGCTCACAATTTAATCTCTTTCTTTTTTGTATGCCGCATAACAGTGGAACGTTTACTAGCCATGGGAGCCATGAGCCATGGAATTGAAGGCAGCTAGTTTGTGGGAGTAATGATGATTGGACTCAATTGGAATAAATCGATCAGTTGAAGTAGGCTTCCGATATATATCGAATTCGATAGCCCCATCGACATTGTGTTTGATTTTTAGGTCCAAAAATGGAAGCTCGTTATTTGATTCGTATTCACATGTAAACTGGATAGCTTTATTTTTTGAATTAAATAGATTGAGAGTTTGCTCGATTTTGTCTCTCTCAATAATAATAAAACAATCGATAACATATCGGCAATTTTTCGCATTGCATTAGCTTTTAAATTTTGAATGTTTGATTTGCATAGGCATACTTTGTTTATATTTGTAGACAATGGTTAGTTGATAACTAGCAACTGGTGATGACACGTCGCGAGTGTCGAAACAATTGTTTTGCCAAATAAAGCAAACATATATATATATATATAAATGACTATAAGGTGTTTTAATTTTAATTCTTTATTGTGTGAGTCATTTACCGCTCTATACTAATTATTTAATAATGTATGATAGTTATTTATTACTTATTATTTAATATAAAACTTCTAATAAAATACTTATTCAATTATTTCTTGATTAAGCGCATGCTAAATTGAAACATTTTCTTGCTGCTGTGAATTTACTTACATAAGATATCGGTTGCTGGGTGGAATATCACCCTATCTTGGCTGCTGTTTCGAAAACGCCCTATCTCAAAAAAAACTTTGCATCACATCCTAACCTATGCATAATTTGTTTCAAAAACGCTGTATCTCAGAATTCTTTTCAAAAACGCCCTATCTGAGCACAACAAAGTCAATACATTTTGTCATTAGCTGGCGCGTTTATAAAAAAAGTTCTGAGAGAGGCAGTTCTTCAACCAAATTCTGAGATAACACTCCCCAGAGCCTTCGGGGAGAAACCTTTTCGCTACAACAACAACAGCAACATAGGGCGATTTTGAGACTGTTTTTGAAGCAGGGCGTTATTCAAAAGCTCTCCCAGATAAGCCGGTTTCGAACGACAGTCGTCATCCTTCATTATATAAACATTTATTTCTCTTTATAATCATTAAATTTAAATGCAATAATATATGGTTAAAAACTAATTTAAATATATGTATACGTGTATATATTAGAGCACATAAATACGCATACAACTCCTATCGAAATTTTTTCACCAAAACTTGAAATGACCAGTTTAAAGTTCCTGGTTTCCTTTATTTATAGCGAATGTTTAATGAGATATACATATAAATACATAATTGTGGAAAACTTTCTACACTTTTTTCTGTTTTAGTTCAGGAAGTTACAATTGAAGCGCAGACAGTTAGAATTGAAATTCAGAAATTCTATTTGTAGTTTAGAAAATTACAATTGAAGTTCAGGAAATTATAATTGAAGTTCACTTGAAAATTCTGAGCTTCAATTGTAACTTTCTGAACTTCGATTGCAACTTTCTGAACTAAAACCGAAATCATACATATTGACTTAAAAATTAGAGATTATATAAAAACGATATCGAATAAGCGAAAGGAAGCCAATTAATTGCCAGTTAAATGCTAGTCAAAAGGTTCATTAAAAAAATAAACATTAATAAATTATTATTGATGCTATTGAGCTGTGTTTGTTAGAAAAAATTATATATACTTATACATATATGTATGTATGTCTATGTTTATATGTAAATATAATGTAAACTTTTAAGTAAACAAATATTGTTATTAGTAAAATCCTTTCCATATACATAAAATGTTATATTGAATATTATTAAGAATTAAAATAACAATTATATAATTTACTGCAAACCCATTATTTGTCTAAAGCAGAAAAATTTCATATATACCTACCTACTATAACCTGAATTAAATAACTACTTGAAACAAACAAATATTATACGAAAAATTATGAACAAATTACAAATTACGTATCAATAAAATATATCTCCAAGCATATTAATTTAAAGTTTATTGCGCAAGAATATGGGGCCAATTAAACTTGACTTATCTTGTTTTGTTGAGTTTCCGACAGGGTGGATAAATGATGTATATTGGAACGATTTTCCGTCATTCCTTGTCAAATTTTGAGACATACCGGTTTCGGCGTTGTGCCATCATCAGTGTCTATTTTCGTTCTGATCTGTTGTTGTCGTTTGTCCTGTATTTATAGTTCGCAGCTATTGTCAAAATTGATGTTTGTGTATATTTAGTTATGTGTATGTGCTGTGTGTTCATTCAGAACCGAGGGTGATTTTACTGATCGATTTGTGCAGCTGACTGGGGTAGGTAAAAATTCGTAATTTTAGTCGTTTGACCTTCTGTGGGTTTGTTGTTTTGGTGTGGTAATTGTTTTGTGTTTGTCTGTTGTACTTTGTTTCTTGTAAACAAGTTTTAAAGGCTCGAATATTGTGTCAGAAATAGTGTTTATCTGTTCATTTATTATTCTACCGTCGAATGTTTTCTGTTTGTAGATTTCCATGTTTTCGAGTACGTTGAGACGTCGGCCTTTTGCTTGTATGTGAAGAACCCTAACTGTTTTATTGATGTTTGCTGGGGAACATTCATTCTCGACCAAGTGATTCGCGAAGTTAGACTCGGGTGTAATGTTTGGATTCCGTATTTTTTTGTTGTAATCTCTAATATGTTCTCTGATCCTCGTTCTTATTTGCCGTCCTGTTTGTCCTATGTAACTATGCTGGCATCCGCAGGTAAGCTTGTATACGCCGTGGCTGCTAAACGGATCCTCTGAGTTAGTGTTAGTTCTTAGTTTTAATTCAATTAAACTTCCTTAACCCTAACGCCATAGTCGTAACCATACCCATATCCGTAACCATCTCCAATGTGATCGATTAATGGTGCCTTAACCTAAAAATCGTTAAAATTTCATAAAAATGAAGAAAACGCAAAAAATTACAAACATATTCCACAAAAAACAAGTCTCTTAGTCATAACGTATCCAAAAGAATGAATAAAATCTACAAGAAGTTATTAGATTCACCAACTCAAATATTTTTAGGTTATGGATATGGCGAGAAACCAAAAACTAATTGGTTGTCTATGGTATGGTTATGGCGTTAGCGTTAATGGTATGGCACCATTAATCGATTACATTGATTTCCATAAGGTAGGTTCGATCAGCTGTTTTATCTGGTTATGGTTATATGGCTATAAATCACCATTAATTGGCCCTTAAGTTACTGCGTTATGTTATTTTGAATTTTTATTTAGAAAATAATTTAAATTTTTGCAATTATTTTTAAAATCAAAGGCGTTAGTGCTATCTTCTTTTCTAGGAAGAGATTGTATTTAACGGCCAATCATAAAAAGCATTTCGGTTTATGACAAGTAACACCGGGAAGGAGTAAGGTATGTGGTATACTGTGCTGATCACTGTAGCGTGTTTCAGGTGGAAGTCGTAGCCGTAACCAAAACAAGAGAACCACTGGAAGAAAATAGCTTGAACTGCAGCCGTGTTAACTTTATATTGACAGCCAAGCAGCAATTAAGGCAATAATCCCACATAGCAGTCATCTAAAAGTGTGTTAGAGTGTAAGAAATCTCTGGAAAGCATCGGGACAGGTGGACGCATAGATCTATATTGGGTGCAAGGGCATATGGGAAAAGATGGGAATGAAAAAGCGGATGGACTAGCTAAAAAGGGCGCATCCCTCGAAGCTTTCTCCGTTGACGTCCCAATTAGGTTGGGTGAGATTAAGAGAAGGCGAGAGGTGCACATGATCGACCAAGCGAAAAATGTGTGGACCCAAGCGCAGGGCTGCAAAGTTTCCAAGATCATGTGTAGATATTACAACATTAGACTAACAAAGTTGCTTCTATCTTTAAAAGGAGAGGACTGTAGACTCATGACGGGTATTCTGACTGGACACTGCCTTTTGGCATGTGACCTTTAAATTAGGTTTGGTCAGTCATAGCAGATGTAGGAAGTGTGGGTTGGAGGAGGAATCTATGGACCACGCTTTGTGCTTTTGCTCTGCGCTTGCCAGGCTAAGACACTAGCTATTAGGATTGATACAGCTGTCAGATCTGTAAACAGCAAGTGGCATAGGTCCTAGAAAGCTCCAGTATTTGCCAAGAGGAAGGATTTATTTTATAACCCAGGTCCTGGTTTTTGATAGGGCTCTTCAATTTAGTCGTTAAACAAACTTCTGGTAACACTACGGACTCATTCAGTCTATGTGAGGTTCTCGCGGGCCGGCTAGTTCAACCTAACCGAACTTAATGGGTAACAACCGATATCCAAGAACCAAAAATGGCTGTCTCGGTGAGATATGTTTTTTTTTTCAATTTTTTCGGGTTTCCTCAGTGTTTAATTTTTGTTTTCAAAAGTTTTCTAACTATCACTAAGATCGTTTTGTGCGATTCATTGCCTAAGGCTTTTTTAAAACTATTATTTTGCGACCGAAATAAGTTTCGGGAATAGTATCTCCCGTTTGCTCTATCAGAATTAACATAAACATTATAATATTATAAGGGTCTGCAAATAATTGTATTCCTCAAAATTTATACCAGAAGAACAATACTACGTCAAGATCGTATATTTTTTGGGTCACACAGAATCTAATTTCAGGACTTCGAGATTGTTTCAAATACTATTTTGAGATACATTTGGGAATGTTAGTGAACATTTCGAGATTATTTGCATGATTATTTCGGGATCATTGCGGAGCCATTTCGATATAAATACGGGTTTATGTTGGCAACTATCATTTTAGCAGGGTTCGGAAAAACACAATTATCCATACGAAACATTATCGAACTGTTAATATTATCGGATTGTTATCTGCATATTATTGATTTGTTATCAATATAATATCAGTATAATATCAGTGAATTATTAACTTGTTAATGGTTAATTATCGTAAAGTTGTCGATTTGACATTGAAAAAATAAAAATTTTCTAACAAAATATCACTGATGTGTTATCTTAAAATTATCGATTTGTTATCCAAAAATATCGATTTGTTGTCGAAAATCTTAATTATTTATCGGAGAATTACCCATTGGTTATAGAAAAATTATTGATAAAAATCGATATTTTTTTATAACAAATCGAAATTTTTTTCGATAGCAAATTGATAGCATTTTATGAAAAACCGTTTACCAACGATAACAAATCTATAATAACTTCGATAAGAAATCACTAAATCGGCGATAACACGCCGATCACAAGAAATGTTTAACACGCCTATAACAATCTGAAAACGCGTCGATTACGGTTGTTGTCCTTTCCTTTGCAACGGTCGTTCTCTGTGGGAAACCGAAACCAGCAGTATCCGTATTTACCAGTTATTTAAGGAGTGATTATTAAATAACTGTTTTAATTGAAATTATTGTGATCTCTGTTTCTAACAGCTTTCTTGGATCGAATAAACACATATTTAAACTATTTTAATCAGCCGCAAAGCTGCATTTATTTTGTGAATGCACTTACATTGCACAAATCATTAGGCACGGTTGAACTGGCCGGTCAATTAGGCTTGGGGATCTATTGAACTAAAGAACGAAAGAACTAGATCTTTTAATTGAACTAGTTCGCTAGTTCGCTCAGTAAAGTGAACTAAACTTTTATGTGGCAACTTTGCAAATTAAAATTTCAAAATGTATGGCAAATCACTTCTTTGTCAAAATTAAAACAGCTGATCGAATTTCGCGATGTTTACCCGCCATATCGTCATTTTGATTTTGTGAAGTTTTAAAATTTATTTTAGAAGTTTAGTCTTTTAAATGTAATAGTAAATGTTTTCATTTGGCTTTCATAAATTTAACTAGAAAAATGTGTGCTTAATATATAATGATTTGTTTCAGATGCCAACGCGAAATGAAATATGGAAGCACTTTAATGAAAGTCGTGAAGAAAACAAAATGAAATGCAAGTACTGCCGAATTTCCATAAGTGTTGCTGGCGGCATATATGATTATAAAGCAGGGAGGGAGTAGATTTGATTTCCGAATTGAACTATTGAACTAGTTCAATTTGATGAACAATAGTTCAATTAGGTGACCGAAATAAGAGCCAAAAGAACTAGTTCGATAGACTGAACGAACTAGACGTGAACTCATCTTTTCATTGAACTAAAAAATCCAACTCTACGGTCAATAAAACTTCACATATACTGAATGTGTCCATAGTGTTACCAGAACTTGTTTGACGACCAAACGTAAGAGCCCCAATCAGAATATCTCCGTCCTCTTGGCAAATACTAGAAGCCTTGACCTGGGGAGTACAGAACACGAACTTGCACAGCCGTTTCTTACTGCAGCTCACACTTCCTAGTATGTCCATCGTGAGCCTTAATTTTTCTCCTTCTTGACCTTTTCTATGAGTCGTCTAATATCGTAGGATTTGCACATGATCTTAGAAATTTTGCAGCATTGTGCTCATGTCAACGCCTTTCCTGCTTGATAGATCATATGCAACTCTCAACTCCTTTCGATTTCTCCCAAACAGATTGGGGCGTTTACCGTCGATTCAGCGAGTGCTGTATCTTCCTTTGCCAAATCATCGGCATTTTCGTTACCTTCTATCTCTTTATTACCGGGAACTCAGTACAGATGTATGGTCTGGCCCGAGCGAAGTTTTTCTAATGCTTTCTTGCATTCCAGAACACTTCTTGATGAAGTACTGTGTGAAATTATTGCCTTAATCGCCGTCTTAAGCACACTTCCACCATAATTTCTGCTGTTTTCTTCACGGCTATAATTTCCGCCTGAAAGGCGCTGCAGTAATCTGGCGGCATATGAGATCTACTTATTTCTGGATCGACATAGTAAACAGCAGACCCAACCCCTTCCGTTAATGTGGAACCATCGGTATAAATGTGTATAGTATCACTAAATTTTTTGAGAAATTAAAAAAAAATTAAATAGCAACAAAATTATAGAAAATTTTATTTGGGTAGTTAGTTCGTAGCGATTATGTACGCATCTAAATACATATTTTTGGAATTTAGAACCACGATGGTAAGGGATCCTGGGGAGTATTTCTATAATTTGGAAGTGCAGTGCAGGGTCGCTGTTGACGCCAGAATTCTTGACGTTTCTTCAAAAAATCCACAGCTTCTTTAGCATAAGTTGATATATTCTCCGTGTTTGTATCGGCACGCACCAAGTCCGGATGTTTAAGTAAATTCTCTAAGTACTCCTTATCGATGCATAATTCTCCCAACAATTTACGCGCATTTCTACGTTCCATTTCAGCATTAGACAGTTTTGGGCGTACAGCTTGCTTTATGCTCTTTTGACATTTCTTATTATTAATTTTATATTTTGTTGCTGCTAAATTACTTTTATTGGACGTAGTCGAAATACTGCGTGTCGAACTCCTACCAATAGTATTCTCAATAGCCTCTTGTGCCTTTTGAACGCCCAATCGAAATGTGGAGAGTTCGGGACGAGCCCGAACTCCTTGATGAAAGAACATGAGACTTTGTTCAAATTGACCAAGAAAATAAAGCGCTTCAGCTTTTTGATAAATAGCGCGAATGTTATTTCTGTCAGCAGCTAATGCAGTTTCTGCATCCTCCAGCGCTTTGGATGCCTCGCCCAATAAAAGATAGCATTTGCTACGTGAAACAAGTGCATTTATATCAGTTCCGTTCAATTTGAGAGCCTGTGAAAAGAGAAAATAAAAATGCTTTAACTAGTCTTAGTTTTTGATGTGTAATGCTCATGAGCGCAATCAGACATCAAATAAGCTATGTATTTGAAATAAACGAAATAAAAAAAAATTATAGTGGCACTGATTGTTGAATACGAAAAAATTAGATTTTTTAATACGAGGATCTGATGAGCTGTGATGAGTTTTGGAATAGCTGGAAAGAAAAGGAAAGGAATTACAGAGCGAGGAAAAAAATTAAAGAAGGGAAAGGCAATACCAAAACCGATATCGCTACCGTAACCGAAACTGGATCGAAACCCTAACCTAAGCCGGACAGAACCGGATCGATCCCTGGACAGTAACTGGAACCGAAGAAATACTGAAACCAGAACCGGAACTGAACCCATATTAAACCTAGAAAGGAGTTCGGACTCAAATTTTGAACCGAAACCAAAACAGGACGGAAACTGGAATCGAATCCATATTGAAACCGAAATCGAATCCAAGTTCGAGCTTGGAACCGAAACCGCGACCGCACAGACTCTGAAAACAAGCCCGGCACCGGGTCCGAAACTGCATATCGCAACCGAAACAAGCCCGAGGCCGGACTCAAAGCGGGATCGAAGCCGGATAGATACCAAGAACGAAATCGGACCAAAATTAGCACGTAAAGCTGAATAAAGAGGATAAAGAAAGCATTAACACAAACAGGAAGTGTAACCGACTCTGAACTCGTAACGGGAACCAAAATCAACGCCAAATCTGAAGCCATAATCTAAATTTAAACTGAAACTAATGTTGAATGGCACCAAAGCCAAAACTGCAAGCGGACGTAACATAAATCTAAGTGTAAATGTGAATCATCGATTTCATAGTCCGACACGAAATAAAATTATAAATTTAACAAGTAAGGAAGTCTAAGGTCGGGTGAAACCGAACATTACATACCCAGCTGTACACTTGAAATGCTGTTGTTGTTTGGTTTGTGTGCTTAATAGTGTTACAAGGCTGCGTAATAATACATATACACATGGTTCTATTCTGAACTAATTTTTCTTCGAGTTATGGCTCCCGAAACATAGAAAATTGCTTAGCCATAAAAGGGGTGGTACCACGCCCATTTTTTAAATTTGAATTTTTTCCTATTTCTTGTTATAAATCCATTTGGGAAATGAAATACCATTGATATAAAGCTCTTTTTTGCAAAGATATAGCTTATTTTATTCGTTCACGACCCTTTTAAAAATCGTTTATATAAAAGTGGGCGTGGTCCTTAACCGATTTCGTAAACGTTTCTTCAAAGCATTCCTTATAGTAAAGGCAACCTCTCTGCCGAATTTTGTTACGATATGTTTAACGATATTTGATTTATCATTAATAATATTTGTAAAATTGATTTTATCACAAGTGGGCGGTGCCACGCCTACTTTAACCAATTTTTTTAAATTTTTATCAATAGTCTCAATATCAGTCCACACGTCAAATTTCAACATTCTAGGTGTATTATTTACTAAATAATCAGGTTTTTTGTGTTTTCCAAAATGTTATATATGTATATAAAAAGTGGGTTATCATCCGATTTCGCTCATTTTCAATACCAATCTATTCTGGGTCCAGAAAAGCTCGTGTACCAAATTTGATGAAGATATCTCAATATTTACTCAAGTTATGTTAACGGACAGACGGACGGACGGACATGGCTCAATCAAATTTTTTTTCGATACAAGTCTATACCTATCTCTATTCCTTTATACCTGTACAATCAACCGTTATCCAATCAAAGTTATAATACCCTGTGTACAAGTACAGCTGGGTATAAAAAATGTGAAACTGGAACTGAAAATGATGCAGTGCAGGACTATAAGAAGGAAGCATCAAGGCGTAGAACAAAACTTCCGTCATAATTGTAGGATCAGTATGAAAAGCCTAATTTATACATAAAAGTGTCATGCCCCTCCCGGTCCAGCTGATTATTCAAACTATGATCAGTGTTCTTGTAGGGATGCCCTTAAATCCGTCTAATGAAAAAGGAGCTGCTCGTATATTCGCCTTATTAGCAATCTTATTTCAAAAGAAGAGTATGGAGATGAAAGCCAGTTGCTTGAGTTATCCTATACATTTAAGACGAACCTGAGAGAAGAAGTGAACAGCATTTTCTGGATTTGCATTTTTGATTTCCTTTAAGCCCAATGCTATAATCGAATTAATATCGGCCTCATCTGGAATTTGCATAATTTCATTACGATCTTGCTTTTGTTTAATTTGTAAACTTTGTTTGATGTCATAAGTGCCGGCACTAACAGCAGCTGCTCGATCTTTGTCCGTATAAAAATCGACAAAATTCTCCTTTGCCTTTTTTTTTGACAATTGCTCTTCGACTTTTTTACGTGCTGCACATAATTCAGCCTCTATTCTATTACAACGTCCAGATGCTCCTACAGCAATATTCTTTTCCATTTCATCAGCGAATTTGACCGTTTTTCGTTTAGTACCTGAGCTATGTGAGCCAGGAGGATAAGCGCTTGATGAACGTCGTTCATGACGAGCGGTGCCTTTGCGTTGTAATGAGTTTCGACGTGATGTCCGAGCATTTTTGCGTGGTGAGTCCCCCAATGAGTCTTCATCAGTTGTCACTCCAATTCGTATAAAACTTTGAAGCAACTCTTGCTCCTTGTCCACAGCTAAGATGTTCTTCGCAACGTTCGACATAACAATAAACAATGAACAAAAAAATGCAAACTTTGGTGCTAAAATTCACACCTCAACTTTGTCGTTGTAACAGTACATAAATTGTTGAAAATCCATCCACATTCCTACACCTGTGTATATGTAAATGTCTATCACAGCATTAGGGTATGTGATAGCATCCTTACACAAATCGAGGAAGGAAGACCTTTATAGGTATGTATTTGGTTGTTGCATAAATGGGGGGCCAAAATTACAAGGAAAATAAGTAAATGTAAAGAAGATGAAACAGGAATAGGAGGAAGAAAACTTACGGTATAATAACAATGACGATAAAAATGTGAATGATAAATAAGATGTGAACGATGCTTGTGATTATCGCCACGGTTGCGAAGTCAAGGCAAGGCAAGGAAATGCAAGGAATGTACAGGAACAGGAGGAAAATGAAAGGCAAAAATTAGTGGAGACTATAGGAAAGATTAGAAGTCAAAACCGAAGCCAAACTTAAAGCCGCAATCGAAACCAGGCGGCGTTTTATTACTTTGTTATCCAAGTACTAGCGGTATGTCATCTATATGTGTAATCGGTTTGTTATCGATTGAATACGGACGTGGTTAGCAATTCTTATCGCCGTCTTATTTATTGTTATCGTTGTGTTGTTGACGAGGTATAGACGAGTTATCGATTTGTTATTGAAGTGCTATAAACATGCTATCGAGAGCAAAGGTATTCGTTGAGTTATCTATTTTCTATCGACGAGTTATCGGTTTGTTATGGAAAAGTTTTCGATTTGTTAAAGAAAACTTTTCTACTATTTATTGAAAAGTTATCGATATGTTATCGAAAAGTTTTCTATTATTAACGAAAGGTTGGCCATTTTTTATTGAAAACGTCTCGATATGCTATCGAAAACTTACCGATTTGCTAGCGGAGTGTTTACAATTTGTTATCGGCGCGTTATCGATTTGTTATTGATGGTTCATCGCTTCGTCAAAAAATGATAGCGTTATAACTTCAATATAAAACCTATGACATACCTGTAAGAAAGCTATCGATTGTTATCAGAATATTACCAATAAGTTATTGACGTGTTATCTAAAAATTTTCTATTTATCCAAAAGTAAGCATTTTGTTATCGTAGTTTAACAATTTTTTATCGGCTAGGTATCGACGATTTATCGTTTTGTTATGATATAGATTCCGTTAAAACTTCAATCAAAAATCGATGACACATCTGTGGCCCATCGGTAACAGGCTGATAAGACACCAATAACACGCTGAAGACGAGGCGATAACAGCCGATAGTAATAAAGACACGATGAGATAGTTAAGATAATGTATTTTGTATGAAAGATTGACTTCAATAACTTCGTTAAGGTAGAAAACTTAACTTATTATTTCATTCAATCTCTGTGTGAAATTTGGCATCAGACAATTTTCCCCAAACTTTTCAAAAATTTACAAAAAAAAGTCGAATCAATTCCAAAATTCCAAAAAAATACATCTGTTGTGCAAATATTGAATTTTGGACCACCCTAAAGTTTCAAAATGTATTGCTTGCCTGTTGTCAAGGCATGCTAATAGCTAATCAATAAATTTTGAGTAGTGCAATTCGAGTACTGTAGAATAGTAACTTAAATGGGTTTTCTTTTTATTTCACTAAAATGTCTCATTCGCTTCCATTGCATTCAATGCATTGCACTAACTCTGAGATTATCCTTCAACTTAATAATGGCACTAGGTACCTAAGCACCTTAATTCCTACATCCAAATGGTTAGGATGAAAGGAAAATGTCTAAACATCTCACCGAAATATAAAATGGGCGAATATTTCGATAAATACAAAAACAGCTTCACGATATGCTGTTTTTGACTTTCCTCCATACAAAAAGTGAAACTTTTTCATTAAATGGAAGAAAATCTGAGACACCCTTCAGGAAAGCCTAAATATGCCCTCACTAGAATAGCCCAACTCCATAAGAGGCTGAGGGGTTTAGGACTGGTATCTACGCCGTTTCGCCTGAAAGAAGGGCTCGGTGTTCTGCCGACTATTTGGACGATTTGCAGCCAGGGGATATATTCGGCTGTATTCCAACGGAGCCTGTGGCTGACGGTTCTTTCCCCATATTTAATACTGAACGACTCAATACCTTATTTTAATAAGGAGGAGGAGAAACAACTTCCAACATGAAGCCGATGGGTTTACTACAAACCACCGCGAGTAAGCAACGGTTCGAAGCAGTTGCAATAGATTTATTTGGTCCCCTTCCCAAGACCGACGACGGGTATCTATGGATATTCATCGCAGAAGATGTTGCTAGTCGATGGGTGGAAATATTTCCCTTAAAGGAAGCTACTGCGGAAGTGTGCGCAAAAACACTTATAAATGAAATATTTTTTCGTTTTGGCGTACCGAGACGCTTACAATCTGATAAAGGTGTTCAATTCGTTTCATCAGTTATGCAACAGGTTGCTTATTGTATGGGTATCAATCAAGTATTTACTCCCGTGTACCACCCCGAAGCCAACCCAGTAGAACGTAAAAACAGAGAGCCGAGGAAGACAAAAAGCATTAAGCGATGCGGCGGGCTCGGGCAGCGAGAGTAGCGGAGTATCCATGAGCTCTGTGTTAGAAAAGCATACACATGCAAACAGAGATGTAGAGTGGAGAAGGGTATGGAGCAAAGGAAGTAAGAGAGCTCTGTCGCGGTGCCGTGCAGCACTAAAAACTGTCCAACACTTGGTGGCGGTGGTGGACCTAACGAAACTGCAAAGCGATTGGAATGGGCCCGTGAGTCATTAGAAGTAGGTCGAAGGAGGAAGAAGCGTCGAACGACATAATGATGAGGCAACGTTTGGCGAAAGGCGACAAGCCTGCCTTCAAGAGGCAGAAAGTACCCAGTCCCAGTGCCGTGAGGCAGGGCAGCCGCATAGGCAAGACAAGTACGCCTAAAGCTGTGGGACAGATGGGATTCAATAGCGAGGTAGCATCTATCCAACCTAATTGTCAACCTCACTTATGCATGGCGAATCCTGATTTTTTATCATCCGAGGCTCTGGCGACCCCAAGATCCTCATGGAAGTAGGGGTGTGGGCGGAATGCGCTAGAAGGTACAATGGTGTGGAGATGATAACTTCCGACAACATAGCTAGCTTGCGGTGGCAGGTGGTTCCAAACCTCCAAAGGCATGGCACGAACGCGAGGTTTGAGGTGGTGGATAAAGTTCAGCTACCCACGGTACCAAAAGTTAAAGTATGGATACCATGCGTGATGAAGTAGGAGGATACGTTGCGACTTCTGCAGAGTCAGAATCCGAATATACCGAAATAGGAAGGTACTTACCGTATCTCGGCCTACGGAGGAAGTCCAGTTCTACATCTTCCAAATAAATAAGCAGGTCGAGGATATATTGTAACGCTGCTTGGTAAAATTTCCTGAGGTACAAATGGTATTGCAAGTCTTACAGACAGGCCTCCAACACAGTAAAGTGCCGAACTCCTGATTTTGGGGGCGTATTCGAAATTCTGAATATACAGATTTTGTATACTTGACTGGGCCTACAACTTAAGGTACTTTCGCAGAATTTGTTCTTATACTCAGCGTGCTTTGCACACAGAGTGTATTGACTTTGATTGGATAACAGTTGGTTGTACAGGTATAAAGGAATCGAGATAGATAAAGACTTCCATATAACAAAATCATCAGTGTCGAAAAAAAATTTTATTGAGCCATGTCCGTCCGTCCGCCGTCTGTCCGTCTATCCGTCTGTCCGTTAACGCGATAACTTGAGTAAATATTGAGATATCTTCACCAAATTTGGTAAATGAGCTTATCAGGACCCAGAATAGATTGGTATTGAAAATCAGCGAAATCGGATGATAACCACGCCCACTTTTTATATGTATAACATTTCGGAAAACACTAAAAACCTTATTATTTAGTAAATAATGTTGAAATTTGACATGTGGACTGATACTGGGACTTGATAAAAATTTGAAAAAATTTTTAAAATGGGCGTGGGACCGCCCACTTGCGATAAAATTAATTTTACAAACAATATTAATCATAAATCAAAAATCGTTAAACCTATCATAACAAAATTCGGCAGAGAGGTTGCCTTTACTATAAGGAATGCTTTGAAGAAAAGTTAGCGAAATCGGTTAAAGGCCACGCCCACTTTTATATAAAAGATTTTTAAAAGGGTCGTGGACGAATAAAATAAGCTATATCTTTGCAAAAAAGAGATATATATCAATGGTATTTCATTTCCCAAGTGTATTTATAACAGTAAATAGGAAAAACTTCAAATTTAAAAAAATGGGCGTAGCACCGCCCCTTTTATGACTAAGCAATTTTCTATGTTTCGTGAGCCATAACTCGAAAAAAATTAACGGATCGTAATGAAATTGTGTACACATATTTGCCTTATAGCCGAAAATATTTCTAGTAAAAATGGACGGGATCGGTTAAAGACCACGGCAACTTAGATATAGAACAAGTTTAAAAGGGTCGTAGACTAGAATAATAAGCTATAACTTAGCAAAAAATAGTTTTGAATCAATGATATTTCACTTATCAAGTTTTACTGTAAGAGGAAATGGGGAAACATTTTTCTTTTAAACGGGCGGTGCCACGTGTTATGTAGAAAAGTAATTTATCTGAAATGAAATGTGCAATTGAAGCTCACGCTGAGTATATAATGTTCGGTTACACCCGAACTTAGACACCTTTACATGTTATTAATTATTTGTTATTTACCTGGGTACTCGATACACTAAAATGTACACTCATGAGGTGATCGAATACGAAAAGAGCTTGATCTCTTCACAGTACGTATATTGTGAAGTAACAAATAAAGAAATCAAATTCAAGGCCCAGTTTAGTTTGGGCAACAAATTGTTGTCACCCTGCACCCTGTGAAAAATTGTCGTTAAAAAGAAAAGAAATACGAATTTAGCCGATGAACGAACCACCGATGAGATGTGGTTTATCAACACAGCTATAACGGTTATGGGATAGTTGTTTTATTCATTCATGGTTTTATACTACAAAGCAGTTCAATGCTGATATTATTCAGTGCAATATTTCTTAAAATTATTAAAAGAAAAACGAGGAAAATGGTTCGACTATATTGTTTGTAAGACTTTTTAGATGAGGGTTATTTCAACTCGCAAAAAGAATGGGGGACATTAAGAGACAGCGAGAGTTGTATATGATCGAGCAAGCGGGAAAGGCGTGGACTAACAAAGTTATTCCTATCATTAAAAAGAGATGGCTGTCGACTTATGATATATCCTAACTGGACACTGCCTTGGTCAGTAATAGCAGATGTAGTGCGAATTGGAAGAGGAAACGATTGAGCACAATTTGTGCTCGCGCCCTGCGCTTTTCAGGCTAAGACTGCAGCTATTAGGAGTGATACAGCTGGTAGATCTAGAATCAGCAAGTGGCATAGGTTCTAGAAATTTTCTAGTATTTGCCAAGAGGACGGAGTTATTTTACAACATAGGTTCTGATTTTTGATAGGAGGGTTTTACGCCCTGCCGTGGTGTGGTGGTAACGTGCTTCGACTACCACACCGAAGGTCCTGGGTTCAAGTCCCGGGCAAAGCAACATAAAAAAACTAGAAAAAAGTTTGTCTAAGTGAGTTCGTCTCTCGGCTGTGATTTGACAACCCCTCTGAGTATGTTGCTACCATGAAAAGCTCATCAGTACAAATTAATCTGCCTTGCAGATGCCACTCGGAATTGGCATAAAACAGGTCGGTCCCGTTCGGCCAATTTGAAAGAAATTAACAAGTAAGGATGCAACCGAACATTACATGCTCAGCGGAGAGCTTTAGAGACAAAATAAGGGGAAATCACCATGTAGGAAAATGAACCTAGGGTAACCCTGGAATGTGTTTGGATGACATGGGTACCAAATGGAAGGTATTAAAGAGTATTTTAAAAGGGAGTGGGCTTTAATTCTATAGGTGGAAGCCTCTTCGAGATATCGCCATAAAGGTGGACCAGGGGTGACTCTAGAATTTGTTTGTACGATATGGGTATCAAATGAAAGGTGCTAATGAGTATTTTAAAAGGGAGTGGGCCTTAGTTCTATAGGTGGACGCCTTTTGGAGATATCGCTATAAAGGTGGACCAGGGGTGACTCTAGGATGTGTTCGTACGATATGGGTATCAAATGAAGGGTATTAATGAGGGTTTTAAAATGGAGTGGCCTTAATTGTATATGTGAAGGCGATTTCGGGATATCGACCAAAATGGGGACCAAGGTGACCCAGAACATCATGTGTCGGGTACCGCTAATTTATTTATATATGTACTACCACGAACAGTATTCCTGTCATGATTCCAAGGGCTTTTGACTTCGCCCTGCAGAACATTTTCGTTTTCTTCTACTTAATATGGTAGGTGTCACACCCATTTTACAAAGTTTTTTCTGAAGTTATATTTTGCGTCAATAAACCAATCCAATTTCCATGTTTCATCCCTTTTTTCGTATTTGGTGTAGAATTATGGCATTTTTTTTTAATTTTTCGCAATTTTCGATATCGAAAAAGTGGGCGTGGTCATAGTCGGATTTCGGCCATTTTTTATACCAAGATGAAGTGAGCTCAGATAAGTACGTGAACTAAGTTTAGTAAAGATATATCGATTTTTGGCGTGGCTTCAACCGCTTTCGTCCATTTTCACAGAAAACAGTTGTCGTCATAGAATCTATGCCCCTACCATATCGAGCCTTAACCGCCGAATTGGTGTAAGGGACAAAATATCGATTTTTTTTTATTATCGAAGTCGATATTGTTTGTTCTGATCTGTCATCTCCGAAAATTTCATAGTTCTATGTTTTACCGTTATAAAGTTATAGCAGAAACAATTTTGGTGTAAATGCGCAATACACTTTGTTTATATTTTTCCATGACCGCACATTGTTACTTACATCAAAAATATCTAGTGTGCTTTGTTGCTTGCAGCAAAAAATATTTAATTCTAATAAACTAAATGCGCTTCACGGAGATAAGTTATATATAAAATAACATAATAAATAGTTCTTTTTGCGAATAATGGAAGCTTTTGAACAAGAGGTAATTATTTTGGCTGCAAGCAATAGGAAAAATGATACCTTTCTATTTAGGGCTTAGTAATAAATGAGTTTATCGTTGTTTTCTTTAGTTTGCAAAGATTCATGCTCTCGTCCCCTATAGTGAAAGTGAGTCCAATATTTCCATTGATGATGAAACGTGTGTTGGTAATAGGGGCTTTAAAAAGTCAAAAGTTATCCGAAAAAAACCGCAAAACAAGAGTCGGAAATCCACTGGCGTTAAACAGAACCCCTGTTTGAATAAAAATTGTGGAAACTCATGTGCGGACAAATTTGCGGAATCAGATCGTGTGGCAATAAACGAGCACTTCTGGGGTATGGGGAATAAAATAAGGCAGCGGGACTGGATACTTTCATGTACGACACGTAAGTGTATTAAAAGAAGAAAATCCGAAAGTACTAAAAGGAAGTGGAATTTTGAGTACACAATAAGTTTTAATAATATAAAAGCAAAAGTATGCCAAAAGTTTTTGCTTCACACTCTCAATGTATCCCAAAACATGCTAATCTATACTAGAAATAATGCACAGTGTCTACAAACAACCAAAGAAGCTAACAAAAAATTAAAACCACACAATAAGTCTGATGAAAATAAAGTAGCACTTTTGAAATCTTTTATTACCCAGTTGCCTGCTGTACCTTCACATTACTGTCGTAATAAAAGCATTAAACTTTATTTACCATCAGAATTCCAAAACATATCAACTCTGTATAAGTATTATTTAAGTCCTTTAAGTCACATTAATAAGGAATCATCTAAGTTATCTTTAAGAGTGTTTAGAAAAATGTTTAATACCGACTTTCACATTGGCTTCCATATGCCCAAAAAAGATAAATGTGCTTTATGTGAAAAATTTAAGAATTCGGACGTGAAACTCAGATTCTTTTAAGGCAAACTGAAGAATTTCAAAAGCACCTTAAGGATAAAGAAACGTCAAAATAAGTATTTTTAAATGACCAAAAGCAATGTCGAACAAATTCTTCATTCTTATGTGCAAGCTTTGATTTACAAAAGGTTCCTAATACGCCCCATTCAAAAAGTGTAAATTTGTTTTACTCGAGAAAATACGTCTACTACAATGAAAGCATTTATGAAAGTGTTACAAGGAATGGTTAATGCCTTTTGTGGGGCGAACAGGACGGAAAACGGGGATGTAATGAGATATGCACAGTAATTTTTAAGTACTTAAAACTCCTTGATAAAAAAGGAACGTATACCTTTATTAGCTTTTATTGTGACAGTTTTGCAGGGCAAAATCGAAACAGAGCCATGCTTGCTGTGTTCGCTTTTTTTTAAATCCTGTACAAATATAAAAACCCTAAAAATAACCTTTCTGTTACCCGGCCATACCATGATGCCAGTCGACTCTATTCATAGTACGATAGAGTCATTTACGCGCCAAAGAAATATTTGGGCTCCCAGCGAATGGTATACCGTTATTTCCAATGCGAGAACTAACCCAAAAAATTACGAGTGTATAATAATGGAATATTCCGATTTCAAAGACTGGAAAAACTTTGCGCGTACTATGTTCCCTACCTCAACCAAAATAGAATTTAACTCTCTTCGATCTGCTATGTTCCAAAAGGATTCCTCTCTTATGACTTTAAAGCATGGATACTGCAATAACTCACAGATAAAAGAAAACAATCTAGCTTCAATGCGTCAATCCAAACGCAATATTTCCATTAGAAACGGACCCCTTTCTCTGTATGATAATCCCTTGAAAATTTCTTTAAAAAAGTTTAACGATTTAAAAAAACTTTGCGAAAAAGGCGCTATACCAAAACAGTTTCACAATGAGTTTTTAAATATGCAACAAAGCGCAACAATTACAGATGAGTTACCTGAAACTTACGAGGAAGATACATTTTAGGTTTTAAATAAAAAATAATAAGTTAATTTGTGAATTTCGGATTTTTGGTTTAATTTTGGCTGGAAATTGTTATTTACGGTCCCTGATATGCTTAAATTACGTTTAATGAACTATTCTTAATTTTATAAAATATACTGTAACGTTCTTTGAATGAAATAAAATTTTATATGTGAATTATTTTAATGTAAGTAACATAACATTTCAGCAGCAGGTGGTGAGCGTGCCAGCGAAATTGATGTAAGTAACAAAAAACACAACTACGATTTATTTTAGCTACTGAAACTGATTGCGTTATGTACTTAGAGCACAAATAGGGCCGTGTACACAATTTAGTTCAAATTCTTTGCTTATTAACAGAGATAATTAAAAAAAACTCCCCCTGTATAATTTGTTATTTGTCCCTTACACCAATTTGGCGGTAAAGGTCGATATTTTACAAGGATTGGAACATTTTTGTTCGACTTATGGCATTAAACGTATTCTAGACAAATTAATTTAAAAAGGGCGGAGCCACGCCCATTTTGAAATTTTATTTAATTTTTGTATTTTGTTGCACCATATTACTGGAGTTGATTGTTGACATAATTTACTTATATACTGTAAAGATATTAAATCTTGTGTTAAAATTTGACTTAAAAATTTTTTTTTTAAAGTGGGCGTGTTCTTCATACGATTTAATTTTTATTTAGCACATATGTATATAGTAATAGTAGTATCGTTCCTGCCAAATGTCATCATGATATCTTCAACGACTGACGAATTACAGCTTGCAAAACTTTTAAATTACCTTCTTTTAAAAGTGGGTGGTGTCACGACCATTGTCCAAAATTTTACTAATTTTCTATTCTGCGTCATAAGTTCAACCCACCTACCAAGTTTCATCGATTTATCCGTCTTTGGTAATGAATTATTGCATTTTTCGGTTTTTCGAAATTTTCGATATCGAAAAAGTGGGCGTGGTTATAGTCCGATATCATTCATTTTAAATAGCGATCTGAGATGAGTGCCTAAGAGATGAGGAACCTAAATACCAAATTTCACCAAGATACCTCAAAATTTACTCACGCTATCGTGTTAACGGACGGATGGACGGACATGGCTCAATAAAATTTTTTTTCGATACTGATGATTTTGATATATGGAAGTCTATATCTATCTCGATTCCTTTATACCTGTACAAATAACCGTTATCCAATCACAGTTAATATACACCGTGTGAAAAGCACGCTGTGTATAAAAAGGAGCGCGACGCATATTGGAAGAGATTCTCGGTCTAAATCTCTTCGGACGTAAATCGGCCAAATATCTATCTATCTCTACCATAACGCCTCGCCATATCCATACCATAGCCAACCAAATGCTTTTTGGGTTTTCACCATATCCATAACCTGTAAATATTTGAGTTTGATATTTTATATTTCGTTTTTGATTTTTCATGATGAAATGCATGATGGAATTATAGAAGGTGGCGGATGTAAGCAGTTTCTCGCTCTAACGCCGCCATCTTGAACGCTCTTAGAAATAAGAATGTAGTCGCTTTACAAAAGTACTTTTTTATTCAGAGGAAAAAATGTATGTAAAAGTATACAAATGGGTTTTTTTCTGAAAAAATATACAACGGCATCACTTTTTTTTCTCAAGTTCCGTTTTGTGTTGACTTTTATATGATTCAAACGTGTGACAATTCTTATCGCATATTTTCTGCATTAAATGATGGTAAGATGTTGCAATATTAATATAAAACCGATTGTTAATGTTTTAAATATATTTTTGCAGGTTTCCTTTTCGGTTTTGCGGTAATTCTTTAGTTTAGCTACAACTACTAAAACTCGTCCAAAAATTTTGGGAGTGGTGTCCAAAGACGCGCTTTGCACCCAGGACCACGAATGAGAATTGCGCTTACTGGCTATAAATACACTATCTTGCATCGGGCTTTCTAAAGTGATCGGCTAACCGTATTCGTCCCCTGAGATAGCTTCCTAGAATCTTTGAAGATCATCTTCGCTGTCCTCCCCACTCCAGCCAACGTGATTTTCAAAATAAGAAACTCAACATTGATATCAAAACTACGATATGATCTCGCGGAAACTTATGTGCTTGTTTCGTAAAGACAAACGTCCCCATATGGCTCATCAACCTTCTTGGCTGTAAGGAAGTTATCAACGAATGTTTTCTACCTATATCTGTTCAGCTGAATCAAATCGATAGATATTCCTACATTTGTCTGTAGCGAAAGCGCTAAACACCGTACTGTTGCCTCAAAAAATCACGAACTAATTATGACCTAATCAAAATGCCAGCACATTCCTTCTTATTCAAAAGTGGCAGTAGCCGTAGCTTCTGTGGTGGTTTAAGCAACCATGCTTAATATACTTTGTTACTGTTTACTCGAACTGTTTGGTTAGATCAATATACCTGCTGATGTTCTGTATGGGGCATTTTGATTCCCCTTTAATCAGGAAGCACATACTGCCTAAAGTTCGGCACCTACTTTTTTCTAGGACTCCACTCTCGCAGAGGAAATTGGTGATTTTCCTCACTACAGCTCCTACTCCTCGCATTGATGGGCCAAGTTTACTTCGTGCGCCGTTTCTGTCTCAGAAATGTCTAACGAAACATCGGCCTTTGCTAGTCCATCCACTTTTTCATTGCCGTCAACGTTCCTGTGACCGAGTAATCCAGTGAGTGTAAGTGCAAAATTCTCTGCTTCGGGTACCGCCCTCTTACATCTATCGACGGCTGTCCAAATATATGCGTGAGATATGCTTATTTGATTCTCTCATAGGATATAACACGCCCTCTGTAAGCCAAGTAACTTTTCTTTTGTTGTTATTTTAATGTTCTTTTATGTGTGCGGACCCCACGCCCAGTATATTAAACCTTTGTATAGTGATCCGATTGATCTATAAGTCAGCCGCCCATGGTGGTATTTTCCAGGTGAATGACGATCTGAAGCTTTTCTACTTTTGTGGAGGGGGTAGTATGACCTATAAAGATCAACTTGCTCATATCAAATCGTTCCCGAGATGTTAGTGCTAATACCTTAATGGTACTAGTTACCTAAATGTACCGGAACTACATCCTGCAAAGGATAACACAACAACAACTTTCGCTATATAATGTAGACGTAGTGCTAGTTATAACAACGCTTCTCCTCTAATTTGCGTTGTACTCCTATTTAATTTTTCCTACAAATAGGCAGGATGACACCTTCAATTTTTTTTTTATGTCAACTCCGAACAGCAGCTGCAAGGCAGTTGAGTTTTCACTGAGAAGCTTTCCATTGCAGAAATACACTCGGAGTATTTGCTAATTCACTGCCGAGGGACGACCCCGTTTAGCACAACTTTTGTCTAATTGAAAAAAACTTTTTTCCAAACTTCTCCCCACATCTCCGGTGTAGTAGGCGGGGTAAGCTACCACCACACCACGGCGGCCGCCATTGTAGCAGCTCCCTTGATATCTTTACTGTCAGCAAAAGCTAGATGTGTGGATCAGTGACCGATGCTCCCTTTAACTTCGGACTCCCTGCCTACAGTTGGCCTGTGCGTTGAACTTGAGGGTAGGCGACAAACAATGTATCTTATATCCGAATCATCTCAGGTTAACGCGTCAAATTCAGAACCTCAGTATCCCATCATTTTTATAGACCTGTTACCTTTTTGCTCCTACTGTTGTGATTTAATTTTTTTTCACTCAACTGTAATATAACAAAAATTGCTTTCGTTAATACTACAGGAGAAGAGTTCTAAAATACGTCCAAAAATATCGGGAGACAGGATACATAATCACATCGACCCCTGTCCTAGAGTATTACCAGTAAAATTGATGCGCTCAAAGGAAATTAATAAGCTGCAAACGTTTCAAAAGAGAATAAAACATACTTCATTTCATGATTTTTATCATAAAATTGCATTAAATTCAAGTTACATACACTCCGTTCTGTATTCTCTCGTTATTGAAAAAGTATAAATTTGAGTATTATTTTAAAGAGGGCCCTTCTTTTATGCCCTCTTTCTCGTGTACTTCCAAAATACAACCTGGAGCTCACTGGAGCTAAGGGCGTTCGATATGAGAGCTGCAAAATCTTCCGCCACCTTCTATCATTACATTATGATGAAATGAATATTCAGGTGTTCTCATCCCGTTGACATTTTCCCTTATTCTGATAAGTTCGGCATGCAAAATTTAGAGGGTTGTCTATCATACATAACTGCCTTTGAATTCTACTACGATCGGAGTAGATTTTACTATACGTTTAGAAATATAATAACTGTAAGCGGCTACCAGAATTTTTTAGACATAAACGTATCTTTGTATTCACCAAAAGATTATAGACAAAATTTTGCAGAAAACTAAATTGTTTGAGGACATTTCTACGAAAAATTTAGCAATAAAAATTTAGTGTTTTTGTAGTTCACGTAAATACTGGCAAATAGAGCTGCCGAAAAAGTGAGGCTATGTTGTTGACATCACCTTTATTATTTCATCATGGAAATTGTTTACATTTTTCTCTCTTTTTATGAAATAATCACGATTTTTTTTTTTTGTTTAGGCACAAATAATCGACACTAAAAGATATGTTAAGTAAAAATTTTACTATGACGAAGGCGTTATGTTTATGGCAAGTATACCAGGGCCCTTAATCTTATGTTAACACTCTACCAGTAGAACTTGCTGTGATATCTCCTAACCGATGACTAGACGACTATTCGATTCGACCCAAGCGGGTCAGGGGGCTTAGAATATACCCTCGGCAGGTATGCCTGCCGTAAGAGGGGACTAAAATACCAAATTGTTTCAAGGGGTTGTGAAGCGCAAAATATAGTTTCTCCATCCAATTTGCCAACCTCACCTACCCGTGGCGAATCCTGTTACGTTAACAGCCGAGGCTCTGGCGACCCCAAGCTCCTCACGGATCTAGGAGGTGGGAGGGAGGGATGCCCTTGAAGGCTTCATGTGGTCATAATAAATCGTTCCCAAGATGGTCGGGCTGGTGCCTTAATGGAACGTACCGGATCTGCATCCGGCAAAGGACCATCAAATCGGTAATACTCCCCAAAGCCTGGGGGGGGGGTCCTTATCGCTACAACAACAACAACATTCGACATCCTTTTTTTTTTAATGAAGGTGCTGGATTTTTATTCGCTAAACTTCCAAGCACTTGACTTCGACATTGACAGTATGAATATTTTTGTTCGGTGAATTAGTTACCTGATTATAGCCGGACAAAGCTCTGCCATACTCCCTCACTTTCATATGATTGTGGGATTGATCACAAAGTAGTTTAATGTTGGTCTCCATTTCCTCAAATGGGTCTACTTTGGACTTTTTTCGTGGCATCTTAATTTAAGAAAAATTCTTAAATTTTTTGTTTATTTATGATCTTAAGTAATGATTTTTTTTAACGTTAAGAAATTTACAGTTTTTAATCTTTATCAGAGAACGCTTCCCTCATTATTTAACTCTTTTTATTATTTAAGATTTACGTCTTTATGCTGTCATTTACCTCGCTAAACTGACTAAGGAATATTTTAAGTAAACTGCCATACCTGCAGCTTAATAAAGTGCATAAATACAGACATCTTAATGTACATATAAATATTTGCGTAAATAAAGTAAATTGAGTTGAGGACAAAGAAATTTTTAAAGGAAAACTTCCATAGTTCCAAAGCAAAGTAATGCTATGCACTCAGTAAGTTGGTTTAGTACCTACCCAGCAGGAAAATGTTCAGGTACTTATATATAAAAAAAATACTTATCGCCCGTTTCTTCGTTAACCACTTATCTAAAATTAAGGAGTGTTGGGAAATCGAAGAAAACTATTTCAGCAACTTATGTTTTTATTACAGAAAATGTAGATATCTGGTAAATGAAAGAGCTTAAGGCTATTGCGCTAATATATTGTAACGAATTAAGGAAAATTCCGCTTATTTGAAAGCTTCTGCTAACGTTCGAAACGCTAAACTGTTGAAAAAATAACTCCAATATTCAGTAATGCAAAATGGGCTTTATTAGACTACTTTGAGAGTACTTCACAATAACTCTTACTTCGCAATTAATTGCGTGTTTAAATCAAACTGATTACTGACTACTCAGCTTGCGCTGCTTTTATACTCTCCGCTGCTTCATTCGCATACCCCTACTAAGGTCTAGTGATGTCTCGAACTTCATGCTTGGTTACCAGCCATATACAGGTATACTCGTAGATTGTAACCATATGCGTGAGTATTAGAGGTTTACGCCAGTCACCTAATCGGCGGCGGCGGCGTGGCCGGTGCGCCGACAAAGCGATCGGCGTAAACCTCTGAATTGAATGGCTGGACTTCAGAGTATCACATTGTCCACAACTAATGAATATGGAAACATACTGCTGGCGTCAATGGTATGTTTGACGATCTGGAACAACATCATTAACTTACGGATGAGTATCTGGGAGGCTTGTAATGCGAAAATTTAAAAAAATTTTATTTGGAAATGTTTGGTTTATATATATTTAAGGACGTTTCGGCCATTTCGGAAATATCCGCGGTTTTTGCCTCAAAATCTCGCGGATCGTCCAAACATTTCTGGAGTAGCTCCTTGCGGAGAGAGGGGGAAATACTTAAAATGGTCACACTTTTGTAGCGTAGTTTCACCGCAGGAGATATTCTGGCCCAACTCTAATACCCGTCGTCGGCACGATTTTTTTAAATCATTTGTGGATCTGTGTGGGCCACGACTATCGTGGCACAGTTTTAACGATTAGCATCAATGCTGGCTCATTGTTGATCGCGCCAAATGGCGCCTTCAGTTTTTTCGGCTGTTTATAGGAGCTACAATTTCCGACGTGCGAACGGTAGAAATCCCGACCACCAGTAGCTACCACGTATCCTGGCCCTTATACTAAATGCTAGCACAGAAGCTATAGGACTGCGACTTCGAACTCATACCTTAGTCGACGTCACTTTCCTAGAAGCTCTAGTTGTACATCCAAAGACTTTCTGACGGATGTTTTTGTCGCGCTATGCTTCCGAGCTACACCAAAAAAACACCTTGAAACGTTAGGGAGTAACTACTCGGCTAAGGATGCCGCCCTCGAAATCATAAGCAATCTAAGTGCGTTCTCATGGGTGAAAATCGTATAATCCTTGGCGCATCTACATAATTTAAACTTTATAAGGACTGTGGATAAAAGTTGTAGACCAAAATTTGCAGACGATTGTGTTCGATACATTGACTTCTGTAGTCTTCGTTTCCGGCCTTATGATATAAGAGCTCATTATGGATGACCAACTTCAGTTTTCAGACTAGTTCGACTATCCCCTGCGTTAGGGTAGTAGAACACCTGGTCATTTGTTCGACTGTCTTGAGAAAGCTTTTGCTTCACCACTTTGGGTGTTCTTGCGAAGGACAAAACCTAACCTGGTTAAAAAATGTGCCTACGTATTTACATTTGTACAGGAGCCGTCACGTGTAGGTCATATTTAAACATGGGTGATAGGCTATATCCAATTTGATTCACTCCAAAGGACTAGTTGGGCATATGGCCGGCAACTTTAGGAAATGTCAAACCGGGAGACTTGGGTGTGGAATGATGAAGTGTGAAAATCAAAATTAAGATTTCAGACGCTATTTCATAGTTAAGCAAATAAAGTGATTTTTCAAACCCTTCTCATACGTGTGGAAGATATATGCAACTTAACCTTCCGATAGATTGTGACGTCTGGACAGACGAGAAGGCTTTATTTTCGTGAATAACTTTACTGCTACCCACCCGATCATGAAAAGCTTTAGTAACTTTTTAAGTTTAGAGGCGGTCTTTATAATAATTCCGAAATCGATATTTTTTTTTCTTTTTATTTTATCTGATTTTTTGTACCAAAGTTGATTATGTCACATTTTAGCGTTGTCGTCTGGCCAGACGGACATATTTTTAAGCCTATAAATCCTCATAGATCGAATTCATTTCAAAATTTATCAATAAAAATTCAAACTTATCACAGTGTGCGACGAGTTTTCTTCAAAATTTAAATAAAAATTCAAATATTTGTGGATAAAGTTCATAGTGTAAAATTTCGTCTGGCCAGACGACAACGCTAAGATGTGTTGAATTTATTCACCGCTAATCGGAGGGTTAAGTATGAGCTGAGAATCATTTCAAAGGAGAATATAAAACACTGGAGCCTACTAAAGAATTTTGCATCACTGATTTCGCATATTCTTTCAGCCAATCGGGATATAAAATTCGGCACCTTTTTCGGGTAACTTGCTTTTTTAACAACTTTAAGACAATTTGAAAACATGTTCGACTTGGGAGATTTTATTTAAATTCAATGTTCTTTATAAATTTTTTGAAAAAATTATGCGAAGTGACCATCTAAATTTATATATAACTTTTCTTTAAGTGTTTTTATTTAATAACTTGGTGAATTCGGTGATGCGAAATCCGTGTTAAGCTGGCATTGAAAGCGCCTGTTTTCTCAAATCACTTTTGAACGGTTAGAAAGGGTTAAATTTCGCAATTGAATTTTTATAACTAGCAGTGATGCGCATCCCTTGATACCCCTTTTGACCATATTGGACCAATTTTCGAGATGAACAATAAATGTCCCAGACAACCTTAGAAAATTAGAAAATAGTGTAACTCGCCGAACATCGCCGATATTTTTGACATTCGGCGGCGGCGTGCGAAAAACGACGCAAATCGGCGGCGTATATCTCTAGTGTGTATATGTGAGTACTATTTCGGTTGATGACTACATGTGTTTGTGCGTATCTCTCCGTTGCCTTGCATGTATGTGAGTAAATGATGATTGATTTGATGTACACAAGAGTGTCAGCTTACTTTATCGTTTTTGTGCCTTTATTTACTTAGTATCAGATTAGTGATGTGAGTATCACTTAGTGATGCTAATATTCGTCACAATATGTTCTTAAGCTGCAGTCGCGTCAATATATAAATTGATAATCAGGCGACGATTAAGGCAATATTCTCACACAGTACTTCATCAAGAAGTTTTCTGGAATGCAAAGCATTGGAAAAACTTCGCTTAGGCCGGACCATACATCTGTACTGGGTTCGCGGTAATAAAGGGACAGACGGTATGATGAGTTGGCAAAGTTGGCGGTGCAGCATTCGCTGAATCGACGGTAAACGTCTCAATATGTTTGGAAGAAATTGAAAGAAGTTGGGAGTAGCATATGATACATCAAGCAGGAAAGACGTGGACAGAAACGCAGGGCTTCGAAATGTCCTAAGATCATGTGTAAATTTTACGATATTATACTCACAAAGTGCCTCATATCTCTGAAGAAAGAGGACTTAAGACTGACGATGGGCATACTAACTGGACACTGACTTCAGGCGTGACATGCTTATAATTTAGGCCTGTCACCCAAGAAAAAATTAGAGCATATGTGCCTTTGGCGGCCACGTCACTGATGACGGATATAAATTCGAGACTGTGAAGGCGGTCGTATATCTGGGCAACAGCATTAACAGCGAAAGCACAGTTAGCTTGGAAATAAAACCGAGAATAACTCTGCTCAATCATATTCTATAAATCTCACATCGTATCTGTCCTGATGTAATGCTCGGAATCTTGGACTGTGTCGAAGGACGATGGGATGGCTCTTTGGAGTGCTCGAAAGAAAAGTTCTGCCGACGAATTATGGTCCTCATCGTGATGCCGTATTTGAAAGCAGACGAAGGGAGAGACCTCCACCAAGAAGACTTGAACGCCTTTGATGTTCGCAAATGGTGTCAGTTATGTTGAAACAGGGATAGCTGTCGTGGCTTGTTATGCAAGGCCCAAAGTCGCCAAGGCGGTTAAGCGCCAATTGATAGTCATGGTAAAATTTCTTTTAGTTGCAGTATGATATAATTTAATATGAAATTTTAAAAAGTTGTTGATTGTGACTGAATAAGCGTCATTAAAGCGTCATTATTAAACAAATAACAACAAATATATTTTCTCACCGTTTTAAGGAATAAAGATAAACGAAACTTTAGAACTTAAAAAATCGAACGATTATAAAAGTTCGATTAAAAATCGAATTGGATTCCAGCACTAGAATATTGTCGGCACGGGTGCTGAGAATTTATCTTTGATCACATTTTTCTCACATGGTGTAAATTATTTTTGTATAGCTAAATCAATGCGTTGAAAGTTTATGAATATACACAGGTACAAAAACAAAGATACAGATAGTAAACAAATGTAGACATAAATAGTTTTTGGCAGAAATTCAGAAGTGCATCAAGACTATGCAGTGGCGTAGATAGCTTTTTGTAATGGGCGGATTTAATTTGACAATTTTTTTTTTGCTTTTAAGTTATTTTTATTGGTTCCTTTTTATAATCATGAGAATCACTTATTATATTGTATAAAAACAAACAAAAAATAGGGATACATTTTCTACTTAGGTGCCCTAAATATGCGAAAAGGTCTTTAAATAATTAAAGAAGGAGATCAAGTTTTCGGGATTTTTTTGATAACTTATCTATCACTTCATCGGCTGTGATTGCAATGTCATGCTGAATAGCAGATCAGCCAGTCCATTCAAGCGGTTCTACAATAAAAAAATGAGGCAAAATTAATTTTTAATCTTAGAATAAAATTCATAGATCTTATAGCAACTATAGTTACTTACTTCCTTTGTCGTGTTTCTCAGAATCGCCTTTATCCATTTCAAACGTGAGAAAGTGCGTTCCGCGGTTGATTTCGATACCGGTAAAGTAGCTAATATCCTCAGCAATACGTTGATATTCGGAAAATTTCTGCACAATGATCAAGCGCATCGAAAGAGTTTCCAGGCTTGATATCGCTTCTACGAATCAAATATCTGTTCCACACTTCTAATCCGGCAAAAACAGCAGGTGGCCCCCCAGTGAGAAATTCCTGATAAAACTCGACTGATTTGATGAATTTATCAGCTACTTTTTCAATTTCATTCAAATCATGCTTGAAAAGAACCGAAAATCGTTCTGGTATATTTTCATGTTAACTTAATATTTTTACAAGATTCATGATGTAAGAATCTAGAAAAGGATTGAACACTGCTACACGAAAATAATTTTTTGTACTTTGAACTTCAGGATTTGCGCGTTTTTTTTTTGTCTACGCGCTATTCTTTTGTGTTTAATCTCAATGTCAAGAGTTTCAGCAATTTTTTTTTCGAAACTTCGTAAATTTCAGAAAAAGCGTCTTCTTTTGCACAAATCTTTTTTACTTCCTCGGGCAAATGTTTGGCGATATCCATGGCTTGAACCAAATCTAAATTAACCTTTTGAAATTCGCGACGCAAAGGCAACTAAAGTTGAAAAATTGCATTGATAATATGTAAGCATTCAAAATCTTTGGCGTTTTAAACATTTTTTGCGTTTTTTCTAAGGTTCTCATTCATTTAGAGTTTCGTAAACGAACGGAAATAACTCGTAAAAATCGTTGACGGTCTCATATTTCGAAACTTGTTGGTAGCATAGAAACATTATTTGCATAAAAAAATTAAGTGGCAACGCTTACACGAGCTGATTGGCACTTCCGCTTTTTTCCTACGACTCGAGCGACGTACTAATCACTGTTTTATGGTTAAAATATTATTTTGTAAATGAATTCAATAAATGAAGTATTCTAAAGTTAAAAGTCTAATTTCCTTTATTGACATTGAGGTTACAATAAAACCCATCGAGTCAGGTTCAATATTTTTAAAGATTACGTTCGTGGAGTTTCGTCAGATTCTTCAATCGTGTTTTCCAAAATGGCTTTTCTTTTAGGTGTATGCAAGAAATCATAACTATCATGAAAAGATTTTTTTCTCTCTAATTTTAGAGTGATAGCAACGATTTAATACTGAACGAAGATTAATGGCAGTTCGAGAAATGAATGCATACATGAATATGTATAAGTAAATTTTTTCAAAAATTTTATTTTCAATTTCCCGGGGGAGGGTTTGATCCCCTTGGTCCCCCCTTATCTACGCCAGTGAGACTATGGTTGCATGCGATGACAAGCGGTAATAAACTTTAATAAACAACCAATAACTTCAACCAATGCAGGATATTTATGTATGTATGAATGCATGTAACTTAAAGTAAGTTTAATGATTTGCTGACTGTCGGTTCTTAAGGAATTAATGTATTTGGGCTCATTTATATAGTTCGCCCACTACTCATGCAAATGTAATTTACCAATTGCTTTAATATCCCCTTATATGGCACAATTGAATTTGTGCCAATTATCAAAAGGATTTGCGTTGTATTTGTGCAGTTTGAGTTCCTTTTTAGATGTTTATTACTTTTACAATTTTTTTTAAATAAAAAAAAAAAAAAAAAATCTCGGCCCACTCCGGGACTAGTGGAGATGATTGCAGAATTGATTGAAGTTTTTTATGAGAAAAAAAAGGCGAAATTCGAAAAATCTCGAAAAACTGAAAAATTACAAAAAAAAAACTTTAAAAATTTTTTTGAATTTTTTCCGAAAAGTACATTTAAAAACAAATTAAAAAAAAAAAAGATCCCAAACGGTCAATTTTTGAAAAAGTTATAGCATTTTGAAAACAAAAACGTTTTTTTTTTAAATTCATAACTTTTTTTGAGTTGGATGAAAAAATTTGAAAAACGTCTTTCGTAAGCTAGAAAAAGAAGAAAAACTTTCAGCCAATTCTAAAGGGGTCGGGTTCAAAATTGGTCGAAATGAGATGGAATACCTCATATATATGTAAGTTTCTCATAGCGTTGGTAAGTGTGTATAGTATTCATCTCCGTTTCGAAGGTCAAATGTTGGATTTACGTTACATACATACGTTAACATGCAAGGGTAGTGCTGCAAAAGTGCTGTGCAACGCTATTTCTGGACCTGAAAACTAGTTGTAAATGCCTATAATCCTGCACTAAAATTGTGGCCTAAAAGCGCTCTTATTAATAATCGCACCAGATTTATTATTTCATTAAAAGTACGCTATATTGCACTAAGAATGTATCTAACTTAAACATTTCTCTAATGGAATAAATAAAGGGTAAGAGTTTATATAAATACAAAATAACTTTTTAATATTTCGTAATCAGTAGTTGAGTGAAACCTCGTCCTCTTAAAAACACTTAAAAAAAGACGAGCCAAATAAAAAAATGTGGACAAAACTTATTCAAGCTGATAATCATGTATGTACATTAACCTGGGTCGATTTGTATGGACGAAAGTTAACCGATATCGCGCCATCGATTTTTCGATAGGATTTGGGCTCAGGAAAAAAAAGTTCCACTACGCATACCCAAAAAAATAATTTTCGGGCCTGCAAAAAAAAAATGGCGAAAGGGTAAATTTTTCGACCATAACACTCCCCAAAACCCAAAAACTATTTTTTTTTAAAAAACTGTTGTAAAAACGTTGGCGATAACAGTTTTTTGAAAAAAAAAAATATATTTTTTGGGTTTTAGGGAGTGTTTTGGTCGAAAAATTTATCCTTTCGCCATTTTTTTTCGCAGGCTCGAAAATAATTTTTTTGGGTAACGTAGTGGAACTTTTTTTCCTGAGCCCAAATTCTATCGAAAAATCGATGGCACGATATCGGTTAATAAATCGACCCAGTGTAATGTACATTTCTCCAGTCTATTCAAAAAAAGTATTTCCGATTTTTGGTGCTCTGGACAAAAATGTTCGCTGGACATTCTCGGTTTTTTTAGTTTTGTTCAAAGTAAATCCCCATTATTCCGTTACAAAAAAGTGCATTGAAAATGGCTTTTTCCATAGAAGTAATTCTTTTTGAAATTCGGTTGTAGTTGACTGCCAAAGCCATTTGTAAACAAAAAAAAAATTGTTGTTGATATTAGAGAAAAGTTACAAAGTTTACAACCGGCGATGTTTACTAGGACATGTTTCTGAATTTCACTTCATCATCAGCTAGCTTTTCGAGAGCTGAGTATTGAACCCGAAATCTCCAACATACTAGTATAAAGGCAGATTCCTTTATCCACTCGGCCATATGAATGCCCTGTTGCTTGCTTTGCAATTGATGTACATAGCAATAAGCTTTTTCCTGGCTATAAAAAAAATATCAGATTACGCTTTGGAAGCGACATATTTTAACGGGAAGATTACACGGACATTGCAGAGAATGAAATTGTGTTTAAAGTAGAGATAAATTTAAGCAAATTGTCGAGAAAACAGCCCTAAATATTTGGTAATATTAAAGAAAGTCCTTTTTGTAACAAAACTAGACTTTTGAAACTGATTGGAGGAAATGAGCATTTTGGGCTAATCGGTCTAATGTATCTCAATACAAACAAAGTGTGCATATGTAAATATGTATTATAATTCTTTATTGCTAAATGAGTTAGGCACACGCAAGTAGTTATTTTTGTAGGTCTATGATAACAATTTGTTTTTTTGTATCAGCCATATTTGGGGGTAGTGCACTATATTTTGATTGAATTACACTTTTATTAGCATTATACTACGTTGGAAAAAATTGAGTGCGCATTATTTCGCTTTCAGCTTAGTGAAAGTGTTGCCTTTCTTCACTACGACTTAAACAAATTTATTGCAGTCATTTTATTGTTTCGCTACTACTCAGCTGAATGAAAAAAATAAAATACAATTATTGGAAGTTTTATACAGTCCACTGCAATGTGTGAAGAAAAATTTGTGTGAAGCGGAAAAAATTTTCACTACCAGCTTTTAAATTTTAATGAAAATTTTTGTATATTCACTACCACTCCTGAAGGGGGTACCGCAGGGTGCTGTCCTATGCTCGGTTGTGTTTAGCTTCTACATATCGAAGCTCCCTTTTCCACCAGAACACCCCTCGATGAGCTATACAATAAAATAAACAGCTATCTCCCTGCTCTCTCCAGTTTTTTCGCCTCACGAAACCTGACATTGTCACCGAACAAATCATTGGTGACCTTATTTACAAAAAGGACACGTCAAGTGCCGATTATATTGAACATCCACTGCGATGGCATTACGCTACCGACTGTCTGACACCCAAAACTACTGGGTGTAACATTCGATCAGGATCTACATTTTGGCGAGCATGCAACCGCAATTGTACCTAAAATCCAGCTCCGTAATAAAATCCTCAAATCTCTTGCCCAGCGAACCCAATTCTTAAAGATAAATACCCTGAAATCGCAGAAGAGGAAAGCACTCTCCCTAGGGAGCGCGCGTCACTCTAGCTCAACTTCGATCTGAATATTGTAAGAGGTTAAACTCTTACCTATCCAAAATCAACCCAGACATACACAATGTATGTTCTGCTTGCAATGTGTCCCCACATGACATCAACCAGCTCTTTAATTTCAATGTGGAACCAACCTAACACCGCTCTCACTATGGTCCAATACTGTTGAAACTGCAAGTTTCTTTGGGCTCCCGTTAGAGGATATTGAAGACAATTTGTGAGTTGTCGCGCCTATTTGATGGGGCGAAGCACTACTAAAACAACAACGAATGTCAGTAGCTAGCGAGAAATTTCTGGTTCAGGACTAGACCTAACGTACTAAATAGTGCGATAGTAACTAGATTCTCTCTAGTTTTAAAATCTACAGTGTGGGTTTTTATATTTCACATTAAACATATATTTGGTGCACATGTATCTACAAAGGAAAACTGCCTCTAGCTTGAAGAAGCGTCGACTACGAGTATGTCTTTTTTCCCACACACATAAAAGCCACTGGTTCGAAACTATCGCGAAAGCTTTTAAACTAGTACTAGAGGCAGCATGTATAATTTTTCTCCGGTTTGGTACCAACAAAGTAGTACAAATAAAAGGACTAGATATTGTAACGAATTTTGGGAAATTCCACTTATTTGAAACCTTGTGCTAACGTTTGAATCGCTAAACTGTTGAATAAATCACTCCAATATTCTGTATTGCAAAATGGGCTTCATTAGACTAGTTTGGGAGTAGTATAATTATACTTCACAATTATACTTCACTTCGCAACTGATAGCGTGTTTAAATCAAACTGATCCCAGATTGTTCAGCTTGCGCTGCTTTTCTACTCTCCGTTTCTTCGTTCTCATATTTCTCCAAAAGTCTAGACGTTTCACCTTCTAGAACTCTTGTATCTCCTGCTTTGTAATTAGTAATGTGAGTACATGCATATTTGTAGTTTATAGTCATATGCGTGTGTATGTGTGAGTAACTACTTCGGCTGATGACTACACTTCTTCGCCTTCTACATAAGTGTTGCTAGCTTTAATGTGTACATGTAAATAAGAGTGGCTGCTTCATGTTTTGTTGTTGTGTGATTATTTTCTAAGAGCTTAGTGATGCTAATATTTGTCACAATAAACTGTACATTTTTACAATATTTCGGAACTATCTAAATACTTAGTGCCAATAAACCAACTAGTTTTAAAGTGGAAATATGTATCTAGTTCGGAACTATAGAATAGGTAATGCAACGAGGACAATTTCCAACGCCTATGAAATCGGCAGTTGAAAAATGTAAAAGAGATAGATAGAGAGCAAACTAATAGTGGTTCTGAATGCACTAAAAGCACACCAGTTTTGAAGTATAGTTATTTTTCTACAGGGTGTGAGGCTGATATTTTTTACATTACTACTTAACTGTGAGTGCAGGCTAGTGCATTAATGCACTACCCCCAACTCTGGTATCAGCCCTGTCGGTTTACTTGAGTTGTTTCAGTCAAAATAAGTTAGATGAACTTCGAAAACATAAGTATTTGTTGTACTTCATTAAATAAAAACAGAGTTTTGGGTTTAATCATATTCTTTTGGTATGTTAAGAAGTGTTGTTGTATTTTCATTAATGTTTTAACCTGCGACCTTAATATATACTCGTAAAATAAATTATATTGCGGCTTTATTGATATTTATAACACTCATTACAGTTAACAGAAATTAAATAGCTCCATCGGAGGCAATAGGAGGCCAAACGTTGCCAATTTCTTTTTGCATGATAAATTCATTATTTTTGACAAATTCTTATGATTTTCAGGTCAATAAAGGTAAATGCCATGATTCAATCACAAGAGGTTTGCTTGGCTGACAAATTTTTTGAAATTGCAGCCATTTTGCTTCCAAATCGAATTGACATCCGTAAACTGTGTTGTTTCTTTGCGTTTTTTCGAAAAATATTTGTAGTAGAAATAGAACGCAATCAGTTTACAAATACCCGATGAGTACTGAACTGAATAGTTCCTTAAAACATGTTTTTAAATTTTATGATGAATTTATTAACTATCGCATGATCAATTAGTGTGGCTGAAAATAGATAATTTTATGAAAAGTACGGACACCAAGGAAACACTTTCGTAAACCTATGGACATACGAAACATAAACCAATTTAAAATTCATCGTTCAAGGTCAATAACTCGACTAGTAAAACGATTCACGTAAAAATGTCATTAGTAAATAATGGAATTTGTGGAATCGTTTTTTGGAATAATCGAACCTCGCGAGGTAGTATCAAACGAACGTGTTCGGAATATTCTAAATTAACGGTTTATCCGGCACACTTCCTTAAATACTGAAATGGAAAAAGGTAAATACTCCCTGTGTAGCGGGACAGCACAAAAGCTTAACTCTTCGGTCGAAGTCGAAGCCGGAATATAAAATTCTAAGACAATAAGCCGTTTTCTTTTATTTTTTTGTCAGTCCTATCTAAAAATATTTTTAAATAAAATAATTAAAAAAAATTTTATGTTAACCGGTTTTATTGAAAACAATACTTACATGAAGTAATAATGATACTAACAGCTAGAAAATAATTAGGTAGATCCTAGGTACTAGTCATCACACTCCTCAACTATCTAGGGCATTGATTAGACAATTAAATAAAAGCGTTAGGCGACCGACGAATTATTTTATTTTCAAGCTTTTAGTCTTTGTTTAATTGCCTATTATTTCTCATTCTATTTAGTTCATTTAATGACTCATTATACAAGGACTCTTTCCTGACAATTTGTTACAATCTAAGTCCTCAATACACAATCTTCCAAAGACTTTACTCAACTCTGCGCCACGTATGCTTGTCCCTCCTCGAACTCCAAAATATTTTGATGCCACTTCTACCGGACTATATGGAATATATATTTGTTCCAAATATGAGCCAAATCGGACCACAAATAAGATTTTTTTAAATCGATCCATGCGCCACCTATCGGAGCTTTTTTTTCTTCTTATTATTGCATTGCCATCGGGGTCTGAACTATATTCCAAGTTTCAAGCTTGTAGCTTATCGGGAAGTTACTTAAATTTCAATTACAAAATTCGTGCCAGAAAGCCAGCCTGTCAAGTCAATCTAAATAAAACCGTTTAAAAATTTCCCATTTCAGCATACGTCACAAAAACGCCCTATATCAGAATTAGTTTGAAGTACGCCTTATCTCAGAATGCTTTTCATTAACTCCCTCTTACATATGTCAAAATGCATTGAACTTATGGCCAGATAGGCGGTTTTTGAAATAAATTTTGAAATAGTGTATTTTTGACGTACGGCATTCTTCAAACAAATTTTGAAAGCATATAAACTGAGAATGATCCGCCTAGATGGTGTTTTTCGAAACAAGCCTCACCAGCCTAGCCTCTTGGTTTATATTACGCAGTCTTCGCCTTTTCTAGGTAAAGAAATTCATAGCATGAGAAACGCTGTTCATCTTGTCTACCAAAGCCATGTACTTCTTCGCTATCTTGGGCCATTTTTGTGGAAACGTTTTGTATGTGTAAAATCAGTGTGTTTCATATTTAAGTGTCTATATTGAGCGCTGATTTTTGTGTATTTTGATAACCTGGGGTTTGTTTGTTTTCCCCACTCTTTTTATCGTTTCGGTTTATCGACCGCTTGGGAGCACCACTCCATTTAGCTCTACCGTGCCAGGCTTTGGACCTGATAGCTCTAGAGTCCATGCAAAGCGAAATATTCATATTTTTACGAAAATGAAAATATTTAAATATACTAGACTTTTTGACTGGCGGCCGCCGTGGTGTGGTGGTAGCGTGCTTCGCCTACCACACCGAAGATCCTGTGTGCACGCCCTGATCAAAGCAAAATCAAAATTTTAGAAACAAGTTTTTTCAATTAGAACACATTTTTTCTAAAAAGGGTCGTCCTGCAGCAGTAATTTGGCCAGAACTCCGAGTATATTTCTGCCGTTAGAAATCGGAGCAAAATATTTAGATCCTGTTCCTGTTTCCTGAAAGAAAAGCGCGGTCTAAAATCTATTCAAAATTTTCGACTTTTTGGAAACATGGAATTTGCGTAATTTTGAAAAGTTTTTCTTCTTTCACGAAATTATAGAATTCTTGAAAAGCTACTCCCAACAATTATGTAATCTATATATACAAATGCCAGTGTCCGGATCTTTATGGCCTTAAAACTTAGGAACCGCAACGCGTGGAGTTGCGGCCATTTGCATGGATATTTATTATCACCCAGGGAATGTAAATATCATAGTTCCGATCACTAGACCACTAGGGTCTTGAAACCCCAAACATGGACCTAGGTATTTTTGAAGTGTATTTGTGCAATATGAATATCAAATGAAAGCTGCTGATGAGAGCTTTAATAAAAAGGTTAAGTTTTTGCGATATCTCAAACCCGTTTAGGGGAGCTAGTGAGAAGAAAAACGAGGGAAGGAGCAAGAGACTGAGAAAGAGATGGAATTAGACGAAGATATAGATATATGGAAAGATGGCGCGAGGGTGGTAGAAGGAGAGGAAGGCTGAATAAAAGGATAAAAAAAAGGGGAAGACAGGGAGAGGGAGATTAAGAGATGGAGACTTCTTAAACGTTATGCAGGAAGACCAAAGTTAGTGGAGAATAACCTCTGCTGGGTCTTCTAGTTTATCATAAAAATATATTACCAAACATCTTACATTGTCCCAAATACGCAAATAAGTAATAGCTCTAACAGTTATTTTAATTTATAATTTTATTTCAAATATTTTTTTTTTATTTGCGTGCTCTTACTACTGTTTGTGTAGTTGTTGTTTTAATGACCAGTTCACAATTATATACACATATGTATATTTATATCATATATACATACATATATATATATATATATATATGAATTATGTATTTGTAATTCAACTTGTAAATAAGCAATTTTTTGTATGTATGAATGTATGTGTTGTATTATATTGTGTTTATGTGAGTAAATGCATATGTATGTAGCATATGTATATACACATATTTATGTAAACGTTTAAAATAAAATTGTTCGTTGGCAATACTTGTTATTAATATTTTCAACTTTCTTTATAAAATCATGTTTATACATACATATATGTATGCATATGGCATGCTACATACATATTCTACATACATATTAGAGCGGGTCAAATTGTATGGATGGATTTTTTTTTTCATCAGGAGTATAGCAAAAATTTAATCTACAGATAATTCTAAGAAAAACTGCTGAAGACCCCATAGCTCTAAGTTCGATTTCGAGTCCCCGCATTTTGCAAAATAGACATTTTGCCATGTGAATGTAGGGTTTGGCCAAAAAATCTTCATAGCTTCTGATAGAATTATAGGAAAAATGTCAGATTGGGCTAACCTTAAAGTTATTTTACGTATATTTCAGAATCTGGATTAATATCTCTAGTGTTTTTGAATTTTAGTAGAGATATCAGGCTTAAGTTATGAGAAATTAGCCTGAAATGAACTTTTAACTACTGTATTATCATTTTTAACAAATTTCTTATGGATTTTTTTTTACAGCTAAAATAAGTTCAGAACATTTTCAAAAACTTTCATTCAGACATTTTTCTTGTTTCGAATTCGTTTTAGTAAAAAATTTTCAAAAAAAAAAACCCTATATTTTCAAATAATAAGCAAAAAAAAACACAATTTTTATAATTTTAATGTAATTTATTTAAAAAATTATTTTTTTTTTTAGAATTGACCATTTTAACGTATTTTTCAAAATAAAAAGTAATGGTATGTTATTATTTTTTGAAATATTTTTTGCTCTCCATTTGTATGATCAGTGATCAACAAGAACGAGAATTATCACAGATGTTAAATATTTATATCAAATGGCCAAAGCAATTTCAAATGATGCTATTTCAGTTGATTTAGCTAACATGAAACCAGGACCAGTTGAACATTCTCGATGGCTAACCAAAGCAAGCAGGGTATTACGTCTATATACAACCACTAATACAACATCGGAAAATTTGAAAACTCTAGCAGTTTATATTGTTATAATTTATGTGCCAATGTATCTGAATATAAAATACTATAATTCTGTTGTATACGGCAGTGTACTTTCATCAAAGTTTATTCGTTGGCCACGATACCTACCACGTACTTTACTTAATATTGTAGATGGTGTAATACAAAATAATTCATATTACGCTCAACCAGAAAATATTTTATTAACAATGTTATTTGATGATAGAAAAGCCGTACGTGATAGAGCTATGAAAAAAATTTTATAATACAAAAAATATAATATCAATTTTAATGCTTCTGACTATACTGATATGATTGATCTGAATGACGATAAATTACTATCTGAACCGGCATTCACAAAAAATATTCCATACGATCACTTGGTACAATTCTTCAATTATAATGAGCCAACACTAGATGATCCTAATATTCCAATGCATATACAAGGAACAGAAAGATATGTACAGTTGTTAACATCTGTTTCCAAGCGTGTTATAGAAAAAAAACGTGAAGGTGTTATGGCTGTTGCACAGAAAGTCCTGAAAAACAACCACGAATGGAGAGCAAAAAAGATTTAAAAAAAATAATAACATAACATTACTTTCATTTTGAAAAATACGTTAAAATGGTCAATTCTAAGTAAACAAATAAGTTTTAAATAAATTACATTGAAATTATAAAAATTGTGTTTTTTTGCTTATTACTTGAAAATATAGGTTTTTTTTTTGAAAATTTTTTTCTACTAAAACGAATTCGAAAAAAGAAAAACTGTTAAAATGAAAGTTCTTGGAAATGTTCTGAACTTATTTTTAAGCTGTAAAGAAAAAAAAAATTCCTTAAGAAATTTGTTAAAAATGATAATATCTGTGTTTTTTATTCTTCTATATACGTTTACGCTTAAACTTTATATGGGCTGCCAAGCAACAAACTTTAAATACACCTCTGAAATTGCTGCGCATAAAATTTGTCCTACTAAATTTCAATACGCATTATACTCAGATGTAACTGAAATATGTGTCTCTGTTTCACCCTCTACACTAATTCTATGTATTCTATGTGTGTCCACAATTACCCTATGGCCATCAGAGGGTTGTGTATCCGCTTTTCGGTACACCCTGTGATATAGCTGTAGTTATTTAACCACTGCCGCTAGATGGGTCTCCTAAGCATTATCTAAGCGAGTATAGGCGTTTTTTTTTCACGCGCAAACGAAACGTATACGCGTGTAAAAAAAAAAGACGGGTAATATAGTAGTTAAAAGTTCATTTTAGGCTAATTTCTCATAATTTAAGCCCCATATCTCTACTAAAATTCAAAAACACTATAGATATCAATACAGATTCTGAAATGTAAGTCAAATTCCCTTAAAGTAAGCCCAATATGATATTTTTACTATAATTCTTTCAGAAGCTATGAAGATTTTTGTTGGCCAAACCCTACATTCATATGGCAAAACGTCTATTTTGCAAAAGGCGGCGACTCGAAATCGGATTTAGAGCTATGGTGTATTCAGCAATTTTTCTTAGAAGCATCTGTAGATTACGTTTTTGCTATACTTCTGATGAAAAAAAAAAATCCATCCATACAATTTGACCCGCTCTAATGTATGCATATGTCATGCTACATACATATGCATATAAGGAGGTGTTTATTAAAATTTTAATATTTTTTTAACATGATACTGGTCCATATACATATTCAGTTTGCTTCTATAATTAAACAGATTTGTAACTATTTATGTGCGAGTTAATGTAGCGATGGAATGGAAATTTTAGAAGTTATAATGCGGCTTTTTATCGATTGTTCAAATACATACTTTTTTCGCTAGTTTGTCGATTTTTTTTTTAATATATAAATATCTTAATGTTTATGCAATACTGCTTAAATATATATATTAGTACGATACATATTATGTTATATATTATTTGCAGCTTTTTTTATTTTTTCTTATTAAATATTTCTATTCTAGTCAAACCACGTTAACTGTGTCAATTCATTCTCATCGATATTCTGAAAAAAAAAAAGACAATCGTCAAAATCTGCATACGATGATGGAACTAAAATACACTTTGAACGGCTTTCAAAAAATTCCTAATTTTTCCACCTTGCCACCCGTTGCTTACATTGTAATTATGAGGTTGCCATTTTTGATTAAAAAAGTGATTATTGAAGTTTCTCTTGATGTCAATATCAAAGTGAATTTGTTTCTTTTTGAAATATGTCAAACAAATGTAAAAAAATGAATTAACCCTGTGTGGTGCATGTAGCATTCAGCATCATTTCATTAAAACCAGACACACAAGTTACAATTGTCTATCTGATACAATTAAAATAATTGTACTTGGCTCAATTGGCATGGGAGCAGCTCCTGGATGTAACCGAGCACGTTTGAAAAGGCTCAGATCTGGTTGATAGCTGACATAATCAATTTCCTTAAAATTATTTTGCAAATGCGAGATGGATTTGTTAATACAACACCATATCTTGCTTCTCATCGTTTCCGTCTTAGTTCGCTTTACTTTTTATCATCTTAATGGACTTGCAAGAGGATTCAAGGGGTTGATGAGGGCGGGCAGTACAAAGCTTTATAGCTTTACAGCTTCCGCAACCTAATTGTAAACCTCACCTACTCGAGGGGAATCCTGTTACAAATATGAATGTATCATACAATGTATCATCTGGGGGGTGAGGGCGATATAACCTAAAAGGTTCAATGTGATCATATTAAATCGTTCCCGAGATGGTCGGGTTTGCACTTTGCTATGTTCGGAAAAAGGACCATCAACAACGATAACAATCCCCAAAAGCTTCGAGGATTATGTTTATCGCTACAACACAACAACAGCAAGGACTTGTAATCTGCGAAATATTTTAAAGTATTTTTTTTTCCTGTTAACATTATAGAATAGAAAGTAATTTCAAAAAATTTATTGGGGATTTTTTACAAAGTGTTAGTAGAAGATGAGATTCGTATTTTAAAATGAGAACATGAGAGATAAGGATAACAAAGACAGTGTTGGAAAATAAAACGCTATATCTTAAAATAAAATATATTTATAAAGCTTCAAAAATGTAGTAATTTGACAGCTTTGAAATCGGTTTTCCTATCGCGTCACGAAGCGCTCATTCTAAAATTCGTGGGCAAACTAGTGCCCTCTATTATTATTATAAGCTTAGGGGTTATGCTGGCAAACTTGAAGCTGATCGCCTTTGAGGCCAATTGAGTCGCCTCTTTATTCTTACCATGTGCTACCAATGAGAAGTTGTCGTTTTTTTTATATTTGTTTTGCAGATATCGTTGATGCTCGGCGATGTTGACTTGACCTTTAACTCACTCTCCGTTTTTCGGCGGTAGAGAGTGTGACGACGGATTTGATTTTGAAATAGAGGGCCGGATTCGGAAAGATATCTTCTTGATTAACATTTGACCGAATATAACATTGACCCAGCCGCTTGATGGTTGTTAGGTTAGGGTTTCGAGACGTCAAAGTTGATGGTTGTGGCATGTCAGTGAACACCACTATGACTCAAGTCCCCCACTGTCAAAATTTTCTAGGCAAGATACCTTTACACTTTATGCAACACCATGGTTTGCTCTATTTGATGAACTTTTTTTTTTAAAGTTCATGAAATTTTTTATATTCTCTGTGATTTCTCTGCACTTTTGGGTCTTGATACTTTGAATGCTTGTTTTTAAGATCCCAAATGGTCTTTCCAATTTTAACAGTAGCTATAGTCTTTTTTGTTAAGCTCGAGTGGGATATACAGGCTTAAAATGTATTTTTTTTATGAAAAGAAACAGCATTTTTGAAGCATACATTCCACTTTTTAGAGTTTTTTTTCGTTTGTTTTGCAAGAAAATTCTCAGTATTCTCTCTGGTCATAATGGGGAATAACTATCTCTTCCGTATGTGCGCATATAGCTCTATAAGCGATGCAGATTGCTTAATTTCACGACCTTAGACTTCTAGTAATTCGCTTATTTTATTTTGATGACCCCCTACGTATGGGTTCAGTACTCTCATTACCTTCGACTCCTTTTTGATCCGCATTCCAGGTAATGTATGCTTCTAGCGTGTGGCTGAAACGAATTCTAATGCAAGTCTGTAATACGTTTTTAGCCGAATTGACGCAGTTGTGTGTAAAAGCCTACGTCATATTGCAGATGAATCAGCGATGATTCCTAGAAAGGAAATATATTGTAACGAATTTTGAGAAATTCCCGTTATTTGAAACCTTCTGCTAACGTTTGAATCGCTAAACTGTTGAATAAATCACTCCAATATTCTGTATTGCAAAATGGTCTTTATTAGACTACATTGGCAGTAGTACAATTATACTTCACTTCGCAACTGATAGCGTGTTTAAATCAAACTGATTAGTCATTTCTCAGCTTGCGCTGCTTTTATACTCTCTGTTGCCTCGTCAGCATATTTCTCTAAACGTCTAGACGTTTCACCTTCTAGAATCCCCTGCTTGGTTACCAGCGATATACATGTATATTTGTAGTTTATGCGTTTCTCATAGTCAAATGCGTGTGTATGTGTGAGTACCTACTTCGGCTGATGACTACATGTGTGTATGTGTGAGATGTCTTTTCACTTCGAGCTGTTGGTTATGTGTGCATGTACATAAGTTTGGCTGCTTACTGTATTTGTTGTTGTTTATTATTTATTAACAGCTTAGTGATGTCAACATGGGCCACAATACTAACACTGTCAGTGTAAGAGTCCCTTCACATCGAATGTTGATGCCACCGACAGGTTATATGTTCGAACATATTCCGAGAAACATTTCGTCATCCCTTGCTCGTTTGTTTGGAGGTCAACCGTTCAGCGTTGTGCGCTCTTTCGGTTTTCCTTTTTATAAATATCAAAGTAATAAGAAATATATTACCCAATTGTCAACCTCACAATTGTCACCTCATGGATAATACTGTTTATTTATTAGGTTAGGCTATGACGACCTCAAGTTTTACACGAAAGGAGGCTGTTGTATGACCTACAAAGTGGTCCTATCAAATAGTTCGCGGTATGGTCGGGCTAGTATCTTAATGGTGCTTTTTTTCAGAGCGACCCGAATCTGTATGCAATTCCAACGGATCATCAACATGGTTGAAACTCCCCGAAATCTTCGAAGAGGCACCTTATCACTAGAAGAAGGGCGTAAATTTTTGAGTATAGCGTCAGCTTATCGAATGCTGTGACTTGAAACGAATTAAAACGTGACGTATGGCGTTCATCCCAGCTCCCGATGTCGTAATACGAGGGTTGCTATTTATATTTTGAGCCTTGCCAACACTAATTCCTTGCCGGCGCCATCTGACGTTTTCAATTGAAAGTTTGACGTTTTTAAGCATAACCTTCTTCAGAAAATTTTAACATTTGAGCACAACTTGTGTTGTTTACAGTAATTTAAAAATTGTATCTCAGCGAAAAATTTCGTACGATGATTTTTTACGACTTTCGACGTGGATTATCAAGACAGGAGTGCTTTGAACAACTTACTTCCACTTTTGGTGATGAAGCCCCATCCTTTGCCACTGTGAAACGCTGGTATAACGAATTCCATCGTGGCCGGCGTTCGCTCAGGGACGAAAGTCGTGAACGTCGTCCAAAATCATTGACACTGTGTGCGAACTTATATTGTAAGATCGTCATACGACTTATCGTGAGATTGAGTCATCCCTGGGCATTAGTATGACGAGCATCAATAAGATATTGCATGAACATTTCGCTGTGAAAAAAATTTGTTCGCGTTGGATCCAGCATAATTGGACAAAAGCTCAATCCTCAATACCCCAATCGGAGTGGAAAAAGTGATACGAAAATTAGTTTGAAGGCATGCAAAATTGTATCATGGAGAATACTTCGAAAAACAATAAAGCCATTTGCGATAATAAATTACTGTCTTTTCATCATTAGGCTCAAAATATAAATGGCAACCCTCGTAGTACTTACACCATAGGAGGTTTAGTGCGGCAGTGTTCGCCAGCACGTACACAACAAAAGATACGGTCCTATCTTTTCAATTCTAAATAAACGTTTTTGTAGGTTTTTATAAACTAAATTTTTAATAATTAATTTTAGTGTCAGCCTTAAAAATATGTGAAAATTTTCTCACAGCGATTTTAATTTTAACATATATTTTTAGGTATGTATTAATATTTTTTTTTGTAAAACCATTGCATTTTGTATTTTTTTATTTTTTGCTTGGATATTTATCTGTTTTTTTTTAACGGTTGTTTTTATAATAATTAATTATTTTTATGTCTTTTTTTGCATTTAATATGTATTTTTTTTTAATTATTTTTTATTTAAAATTTACTAATAAATTTATACATAAATTGCTCATGGAATTTTCATATATATTTCTCATAAGATTTTGTGCAAATTGTGTATAATGATTTATCTTACTATTTATCTATTTTACATTGTGCATTGATTAATTCATTACTGAACGTATGTGTGTATGTATTTATATATTTATTTGTTAAGCTAATTTTTCTTCTTCTTGTTTAAATATGCTAAATATACAATTAATTGCTAGAACATACAAATTTTGTTATTCTCAACATGGCCCTAATGAAAGAATACTTAAACTTCCTATACTTAAATACTGAAATTACAAAAATAGCAATATTTTTAGAAAATTAGTTAAAAAAATTTGCATGACTATTTCGCAAAGTAATTACTTATTTATAAAATAATAGCAGTACCTGTTTAGACTTCACATGCAAATGTAATTAGATTAGTGTAAATACATAATTACAAATACGCGCATTCATTCATTGCATGTGTGGGTGTAAGATTTGAGCAGTTTAAAGTATGGTCTACAAACTTATTTCTTCTCTTGAACTTAGAAGCTCTAGTACTTAATGATGAGGGAGTGCAATTAACCTTACAGAACCAGAATTTGAAAGGTTCAAATTTGAAGTGATTAAAAATTTAAATCTGTTTTGAAAGGAACAGACTTAACTTCGATCAGCAAATCATGTTTTATTAACACTATGCAACAATTTGACTGTTAATTGTCTGCTTGTCGAATAATTCCTGCTCTAGCTGAGAGACCTAAGCCCATCAAATTGAAACTGAAAACCGTTGCGCTTTCTTTGGTTTTTACTATGGTCGTTTTGAATATTTTGCTATAATGTCATTTCTCCAGAAAAGACACCACGAACAAAAAACTGGAATTATATGATTGTCTCTTAATGCATGAAAAATATGAAGCAGTTATATAATTCCACTAGGAAACCTATATTAAGTTTTTTAGGTTTATCAAAGCTAAAATTAATGTTGTAGCCTACAACTTGTAGGTCCTGCTATATGAAGCAGAAGCATGGACCATAACAACAATAGACTCTGGGAATGTTTCGGATAAAAGTTCTTCAAAAGATTTATGATACCAAAGAAGATTTAACGATCAGCTGTACAAGCTTCTGCAGACGCTAAAATAGTCCAGCACATTAAAACACAGAGGCTACGCTGGCTAGGTCATGTTATGCGAATGAAAGATGATGATATAGCCAAGAAAGTATTCTTATCGGTTCCCGTCTATGGAAGCAGAGAAAGATGTTGGCCCCTACTCCGATGGAAGGATGGAAGGTGGAAACCAATTTAGGTTCCTTTGGTGTTATCAATGGGCGCCAGTTAGGCCAACAAAGAAGCGACTGGCGTACATTTTTTTGGCCAGTAATTTTCTAGAACATTTTAAACCAAATTTGAACTTACATAAATGATTTTTTTGCTAACATTCTAAAGAACGCTGTAAAAGGCCTTTCGTGTGGGAGGTAACGTATTCAAATTGTCTACTTACTTTTTCGTAAAATTTTACATTATCCTCAAATGCTACATTATCCTGGCGGCCACCGGGTGTGATGGTAGCGTGCTCCGCCTATCACACCTTATGCCCTGGGTTCACACCCCGGGCAAAGCAACATCAACATTTTAGAAATAAGGTTTTTCAATTAGAAGAACATTTTTCCAAGCGGGGTCGCCCCTAGGCAGTGTTTGGCAAACGCTCTGGGTGTATTTCTGCCATGAAAAGCTCTAAGTGAAAACTCATCTGCATTGCAGATGCCTTTCGGAGTCGGCATAAACATGTAGGTCCTGTCCGGCAAATTTGTAGGGAAAATCAAGAGGGAGCACGACGCAAATTGGAAGAGAAGCTCGGCATCTCTTCGGAGGTTATCGCGCCTTACATAAATTTTTTATTTATTTATCCTCAAATGCGTATTTCGATCCAATATGTACTTGATCTCATATTTCATAGCAAAAACATAAATTGACCAAAGGGAGCTAAAATATCTCGAGGTTTTACTATAGGGGTCCAGATGGGTGTTTACATTTGAGTTGGAATCATTGTAGACAAACAGTCAATAGAACTATCTTACGTTACTGATTTTGCGAATGACGCGGCGAGTTTAAAGTTGCAATTGAAACCATTGGCAGATAACTATTGAGTGTCACCACCACACTTTAGGGACCACATGACGGGTATACTAGTCTTTCACGTGGTAAGATGCTAGTAGCTGGCAAGTAGGCGCGTTCTTTTTGCATTGAGCACTTCACTTGAGGGCTACCCTGAAGTATGTTTGAATTCTTTGAGTGATACTTGAAATATCCATATGCATGTATGCGCTTATGAGTATGTAGGTTATGTATCATATATGTATTTTTGTAAATATTTTGTATACTTAAACAGTATGTATTTATCTAAATTCCCTCAATGTAATCGGTGGTGTGTAGTTTTGGGTGTTGAGCCTATGATACGTACACGTCCCAATGTACCCATATTGCCAGCAGCTGCATTGACAGCAGTCGCACCGCTGCCACTAGTGCCATGCATTTGTAAATGTGCGCGCAACTGCATTTGATATTGCTGTTGTTGTTGTTGCTGAAAATGCAATTGTTGCTGTTGCTGCTGTTGATGGTGGTTGTGCTGTGGTTGAGGTGATGGCATATGGTGCAATTGTTGTTGCAATGGTCCGTGCTTAACGTCGTTGCAGTCGCAAAATTGCGGTGGTGGAGCTAAAACAATATTTTCAGCGGCGATTGGCAGCGTACCGCCCGCGTGCCCACCGCTACTGGCCATAGCAGTAGACATTACAGAATTACTGCTGCTGCCTCTGCTTCTGCCGCCACCAACTCCACCGCTTATGCCGAGCTCGTTATCGCTGTCCGCTTCAATGGGTGGTGGCAACTGCATCAGTGAAACGGCGGCGCTGCGGGTGGCGCGTTGCATAGCAATCGCTGCTGCCTGCTTGCGTGTTAACGAATTGTGACGTTGAAAACCTTTGGCCGGTGGTGATGGACTCAAATCGCCATCGTCGTCCGAACGCTGTTCATGCTCCGATTCGTAAACGGCAGCTTTTTTGTGCAGTTGATGTTGTTGTTGCTTGGTGACTATATTGGCAGTGTTTGCTGCAGCAACGCCCGCATTGGTTGCCTTCACTTTCAGCATTTGTTGCAAATGTTGTTGGTGTGCCAATTGTTGCTGTTGTTGAATTTGCTGCTGTTGCTGCTTTTGTTGTTGTTGCTTTTGTTGTTGCAAAAAGATTTGTTGTTGTGTGGCAAGTAATTTTTGATTTGGATGCAAGTGCTGCTGTGGTATATTCATTGAAAGGTTTGTCGCCGCTTGCGTTTGTGTAGGAGGCTCATTGGGATGAACAGCCTGCTGCTGATCCGTCGGCCCCTGTTGTGCATGCGTCACGCGTCCACTTATACTCGTGTGAACTTTCCCTCCACTTAGCTGTTGATTTTGAATTAGCAGGGTTTTAACTTTGGTGCCGGACATTTGCTGTTGCTGTTGTTGTATTACCGGGGCATGCTGTTGTTGTACCATTTGCTTCACAGTCACAGTGGTGGCTGTTGCTTTCGCTTCAAAGGCAGCGGCTGTATTTGCAACAGTAGATGTTGGAATTTTCGTTGCAGCTGCAGCTGCAGCCGCCGAAGTTTCATGCGGAGCATCATTCGACGTTGTTGATATCGTTGTAGTTGTTGGTTGTTGCGTATCTGTTTCAGTATTAGGGGCATTAACGGATGCATTAGACGTTATACTTTTTTCTTTGCAAGTCGAGTCAGTACAATCGGCGGTATTCTTATTAACAGCTTCTTCAACAGATTTCGAGTCTGCCTTAACATTTCTATCCGCTTTGATTGCCAATGACTCTATATTGGATATCGTTTTAGGTGTATCAACAATTGTAACGCTTGGCTTCTTCTTAATTGTGTCTGTAGATTTGGATGAGCTTGCAATAATTGTGCCGCCTGCGACCTCTTGATCATTACTTACACCTGAGGAACTATTATCGCCCTCCTCTTCGTTTGCGTTGTTTACTACATTAGCGGGATTCGCACTGTTATTGTTATTCTGATCTTCAGTAGCAGAATCAGCAGATTTATTTTTTGGTCCCGAAGTTGCTGCGTCGTTGGAACTCTTTTCACGATTATCGTTTTTGAGAAAACCATTTGGTGAAGATTTTGATTGTTTTAAATTGCTGCGTACACGCTGTATCTCATCGACAGACAGTGAATGGGATATAGTAGCCGAACCAGAGCTGCTGCCGCTGCATTTAGAAAAAGATAGAAACAGAAATAAATTTATGCACAAAAAAACGTAAAAAAGGTTTAATGAAACATTAGATATCCAAACAATGCCGCTTACCTTGCTTGACTATTTCCGCTCGTCTCTGGCACCTCGATATGCGCAATCTTTTCATTTAGTTTCGTGTTACGCGCGACCAAAATCGAATTCTCGTCTTCACCATCTGACTCGCTAAAGCTATAATCTGGCTCTGGTATTGGCGGTGCGTGTCCGGTTGCAATAATATTATTATTGTTGTTATTGTTATTGATAGAACTAGCGCTTTCAGCATTGCCATTTTGTTGGCCAGATTCGTAGGGCTGTGATTGTGGTTGTTGTTGTTGCATTCCCTGACTAATGGTTGGTTGGGCATATTGACTGTTTGACATCTGTTTTTGTAGCTGTGCTGACGAATGAGATGCTGTTGGCTGTGAACTCGGTGAGTTTGAGTTGAGTGTGGTTTGTTGTTGTTGTGTTTGACCATTTTGGCTTTGGCGGTTCTGAAAAAAACGGAAGCAATTCAAATTAAGCTGCTATAGACTGAAATATTTTTAAATTAACTTACATCTTGCGCTTGACGCATTTTCCAAGCCATCACATTGCGCAACTCCTGCGGTGACGCATAAATTTTGGCATTTGCTGAGGGATTGAAACTCGACTGTACACCATCAATGGCAGCTGCAGTGACGGCATCATTTTCGGCACGTTTTTTAAGTTTTTGCTGTAGCGATAACGTCGACTCGTATTCTGAAGTACTGCGCGTCTCCACTTTAACCACTTGCCCCACGGGTGGTGGTGGTGGTGGGTGCGTCGGTGGCGGTAACGTATTTAGACGTTGCATAGACGCATGCAATGTTGCGACATCATCTTGCGAATGATGTCCTTTACTCGCTGCTGCCCATATAGATGAAGCCGAACTATTCAAATGTGTATTCAAATCTGGTGTTGAGTGGAAACGTTTCAAATCACGATTACCCGTGCCATCCACAGTTGGTATGGGGCATGGTTTGCCACGTAATGTGCCATTCTTGATTTTAGTTTTGCGTTTCATTTCAGCAACACTACCATAGACCAATGGTGCTTTCATGGGCGAATTTGTGGTTGCTGGCGGTGTAGCTGCGCCACTATCTGTGCCAGATTGGAAGCGAGATGTGGTCATCATAGTAGAGTAACGATTTGTACCGTCAATTGCTTCGCCTTGTTGACGTTGAAATAACTCCTCAAGTTCGGCTGCGGTTATACGACTTGATGTTGGTCTCGCTTTTATACTAGCAGTGCGTAGCTGCACGGGTGTACCAGGATGTGTAGGAGTTGGTGTGACTATTGATTCAACTGATGATGATTTAGTGTGTGGTACATCGTCCTCATCCTTTTCGCCACCATTCTCTAGACCGGCAACCATAGATTTAGCTCTTGCACGACCAACGCTTAATGTTGTTTTCGGATCTCGTCGTGGTGGCATTGGTGCTGGCATTCGACCGCTGCCACTACCGCTACTAACGCTGCCAGCTGCGGCGATACCTGGTCCTAAAGACATTTTTCGTGGTAAAGTTGCGCATTGACGATGTGCAGCTTGTGGTGTGCTTGGTCCGCTAGATAGATGATGATTGCTAGGCAAGAACTGTGCTGTACCTTGCATTTGATTTGGAAATTGTGGCGAAATAACTGTCATAGCAACAAGTGCGCCTGCAGAACGTATCATTTCGACAACCTTCTCATGAGAGGCTGCACGCACATCTTCATTGCCGATAGATAAGAGAAAATCACCAGGACGTAAACCTGCCATATCAGCGACACCACCTGGATCTACATCATCTAAATATTGTAGCGCTGGAAAACGATCTGTTGGTTTTAATTGCATTAACGGTGATGAAGCTTTTGCTCCACGTAATATGAAACCAAAACCGCGCTTAGCTCGATGTAATACCACGGTGCGTGGTTCATTAAAACCGCTACCGAAAGGGTTGGAGAAAAGTTACATTATAAATACGAAAATATCTACTGATTTATGAATTTGTGTTTGTAGCAGAGTTGTTGAAGAATGCTCTCACTTTGATACTGGGATCAATTGAATGTAATAATTAAATTGCCAAAATTACAAAAAATTGATAATTTTTGCTATATACTTTTATCAGATTCATTAAAGTGCTGCAATCAGGGACCCATTTTATTAGTCATTAGGATTTTGTTTGAAAAAGAAAACTCGATTTATTTGGATCAGCCGCTCCATTGTTATAGGGCCGGACTTTTAATCTGTACTTAAAAACAAGTAAGGAATTTACTTATAACCGAACATTACATACTCAGCTGAGAGCTTTGGAGACAAAATAAGGGAAAATCACCATGTAGGAAAATTAACCTAGAGTAACCCTGGAATGTGTTTGTATGACATGGGTATCAAATGGAAAGGATTAAATAATATTTTAAAATGGAATGGACCATAGTTCTATAGGTGGACGCCTTTTAGAGATATCGCCATAAAGGTGGATCAAGGGTTACTCTAGAATGTGTTTGTACGATATGGGTATCAAATTAAAGGTATTAATGATGGTTTTAAAAGCGAGTTATCCTTAGTTGTATATGTGAAGGCTTTTCGAGATATCGACCAAAATGTGGACCAGGTTGATCCAGAACATCATCTGTCGAGTACCCCTAATTTATTTATATATATAATCCCACGAACAGTATTCCTGCCATGATTCCAAGGGCTTTTGATTTCGCCCTGCAGAACTTTTTCATTTTCTTCTACTTAATATGGTAGGTGTCACATCCATTTTACAAAGTTTTTCCTGAAGTTATATTTTGCGTCAAAAACCCAATCGAATCACCATGTTTCATCCCTTTTTTCGTATTTGGTAAAGAATTATGGCATTTTTTTCATTTTTCGAAATTTTCGATATCGAAAAGGTGGGCGTGGTCATAGTCGTATTTCGGCCATTTTTTACACCAATACAAAGTGAGTTCAGATAAATACGTGAACTAAGTTTAGTAAAGATATATCGATTTTTGCTCAAGTTATCGTGTTAAGGGCGTGGCTTCAACCGATTTCGCCCATTTCCACAGAAAACAGTTATCGTCAGAAGCTATACCCTTCGTAGAAGCTATACCCTTACCATATTTCACAAGGATTGGTGAAGTTTTGTTCGACTTATGGCATTAAAAGTATTTTAGACAAATTAAATGAAAAAGGGCTGAGCCACGCCCATTTTATAATTTTCTTTTCTTTTTGTATTTTGTTGCAACATATCATTACTGGAGTTTAATCTTGACATAATTTACTTATATACTGTAAAGATATTACATTTTTTGTTAAAATTTGACTTAAACATTTTTTTTTTTAATTGGGCGTGTCCGTTATCCGATTTAGCTAATTTTTATTTAGAGCACATATAGTAATAGGAGTAACGATCCTGCCAAATTTCATCATGATGCAAAACTTGTAAATTACATTCTATTAAAAGTGGGTGGTGCCACGCCCATTGTCCAAAATTTTAAAAATTTTCTATTCTGCGTCATAAAGTCAACCCACCTGCCAAGTTTAATCGCTTTATCCGTGTTTGGTAATGAATTATCGCACTTTTTCGGTTTTTCGAAATTTTCGATATCGAAAAAGTGGGCGTGATTCTAGTCCGATTTCGTTTATTTTAAATAACGATCTGAGATGAGAGCCCAGGAACCTACATACCAAATGTCATCAATATACCTCAAAACTTACTCAAGTTATCGTGTTAACGGACAGACGGACGGACATGGCTAAATGAATTTCTTTTTTCGCCCAGATCATTTTGATATATACTCTATATCGATTAGTTTAAGCCGTTACGGGATACCGTTATGCGAACAAAATTAATATACTCTGTGAGCTCTGCTCAGCTGATTAAAAGTCCGGAAATAATTTTTTCTGAAGGACTTTTAATATAAAAGCAATAAACAGTTTGTGTATTGATGTACGGTTTAAATGCGCCCATTAGCAATTGCTCGTTATACTCGTATCAAACTTCCATTGCATTGATTTCTGCCTGAAAAATAGTGAACCAGCATCCCATTGACATTGATGTTTTGAAGTTTGGCAAACAGGGGGCTGCTCAATTTGTGACCCATTCGTGAACAAGACCTCTGAGTCAGGGCCAGTATATAGGTTTCCTGTTATCCCAAAGAATTTTGTACCCGATCAATACCTCAACATTCAGTGTGATTCCGAGCGTAAGGGCCATTGCATCGTGCAGTTGCAATACAGGATTTTCTATGAATTCTCTTATTATTTTCATATGCCTTGTCACGTTTAGGGATATTTTAAAGTCTTAGTGCAGCAAGTGTTGCCTCTTTCTCTATTAGAATAGGGAAGGTAGGACCCCAGCGGGTTAGGGTTAGAATATACCCGCGGTAGGTATGCCTGTAGTAAGAGGCGACTAAAATACCAGATTAAAGGGGTTGTGTAGCGCAACCTTTTCAGGTTGCCAGCGCAATATATAGCTACTCCAAACCCAATTGTCAACCTCACATATCCGTGACGAATCATTAACAGCCGAGGCTCTGGCGACGCTGAAATCCTCATGGATCTAGGGGTGCGAGGGCGGGATGGCCTAGAAGGTCGCATGTGGTCATAACAAATCGTTCCCGAGATGGTCGGGCTTAGTACCGGAACGTACCGGATCTGCATCCGGCAAAGGACCATCAACTCGATAACACTCCCCAAGGCATTCACACTAAGGCATGCATTAGCAGGGGCATTTTTATTCGAACAGTTTTGCTAATACAAACTATATGGTCAATGCAGTTTACTTAGTTTTATAATTGCTGTTCTTTGGGCCGCCGTTGTGTGCTTTTAGCGTGCTCCGCCTACCATACCGAAGATCCTGTGTTCAATTCTCGGGCAAAGCAACATCACAAATTTGTTTTGGCAAACACTCCGAATGTATTTTTACCATGAAAAGCTTTTTAGCGAAAGCTCATCTGCCTTCCAGATGCCGTTTGGAGTCGGTGTTAAACATATAGATCCCGCCCCGCCAATTTGGAGGAAAAATTTAAAAGGAGTACGGCGCAAATTGGAAGAAAAGCTCGGCCTAAACCTCTTCAGAGGTATATCGCGCCTCGCATTTATTTTGTATTCTTTGCTTGGTTTTTAGCCACCATACGAAGGATGCATAGGTGACTAAGGTAAGTAGAAAAAAAAAGAAAAAAATAGTGCTATATAGGGAAGGAATTCTGTTTTTGGCCACGACAATGCCTGCCCGATATGCTAGTACCAACTTAATAAAAAAAAATTGGCATTCTTTAACCAATCTAATACATACTTATATTTCCACATTATTTACGTTTTCTTAATGCGCGGCGCTGTCGCACTGTTGTATTGACCAATTGATTGCGAAAAAATATGTCCTCCACTTACTTTACCCATTATCATGCCAGCACTTTTAATACTTGCTGTATCAGCATTACCACCATTTATTGCAGAACCAGAACCATTACTATTAACTGATATTGAAGGTGAATGATGGACATGTGAACGCGATAAAGTACTACTCGCATTCGTACTACCGCCGCTTATACTGAGCTGAGGCGAACCATGTTGATTTGAAGCGCTACTATTGATCGATCCCATCATTGATGAGTGCTGTGGATAAGGTGATTGACAATTGCCGTTATTACTGCCAGCGCTTATGATAGGCAAACCCGACGTGGATACATTTGTTATATTCTTTTGCCGTAGGCTGACCTCTTGTACACAATCCGCTGAAAAGAAGCCGGATTGGTTTGAACCGCGTACATATCCCTCAAGCAGACCACAATCGGTAGATCCAACAACTTCAATTACATCGCCGGGTTGAAGTGAAATATGTCCAGCGGTATTGCCAGAATATGGTTCCATACATACAACTGTGGTGCTAGGATGACCGATCGAACAGGCAGCAGAGTCGGAATTGGTGCCAACACCCGATGAGTCACTTATTATATCGCTGGTGTCACCAAGTGATTTGTCTGTATATAGAAATAATAAAAAAAGGTATTATATATTTGAAGCAAATTTACAGTAACGTTCGTACATTTTATGTGCATGTTTGTATGTCTAATATTTTCTGTTTTTTGTACAATGGTATGTGTTGCGTCTACGTGACTTTACTAAAAAATCATATAACTATATTATACATAAAGTAGTATTTTAGTAATAACATGAAAAGTTAAAACCATATACATATTTATCATCTACATATATGGAGGTGTTACATAGATATGCAGCAGTTGCTTTATAAAGGCACATGCAAATATTTCTAAGTAAGTTATGCAGCTATTGATTCTGGTTAGATATTTTCTAATTAAAAAAATGTTATTAAAAAAAGGAATAAGGGGAAAACAGCTAGCGAAGTCATGCATATTTGGAGGATTGCAAAAATTTGGAAAAGTTCATATAATTAAATTATGTAAAATCTAAATGTTATTAATAATGTAACGAATTTAGGGGAATTCCGCTTATTCCAAACCTTCTGCTAACGTTCGAATCGCTAAACTGTTGAATAAATAACTCCAATATTCAGTAATGCAAAATGGTATTTATTAGACTACTTTGAAAGTACTTCACAATAACTCTTACTTCACAACTAATGCGTGTTTAAATCATAATACTTAATCATGCCTCAGCTTGCGCTGCTTTTATACTCTCGATTTCCTCGTTCACCCATTTCTCCTAAGGTCTAGTAAATTCGTGAACTTCGTGCGAGGTTACCAGTCATATACATGTATATTTGTAGTTTGTAGCTATATGCATGTGTATATGTGAGTACTACGTCGGCTGATTATGACATGCGTTTGTGAGTATCTCTCCGCTGCCTTGTATGCATGTGTGTAAATCAATGGTCACCATTTAGTTGAATAATTATTGGCGCCACTTCACACGTATTATTATTCTCTTTCGTCTTTATTCGTATTTAGCTGTCGCTGAAAAAGTATAGTAGCAACATCGGGTGAGCCTATTGTTTATTTGCGCGTTTGCGAAAAGATATTGTACAAAAAACGCTCATGCGCAGAATGTATTAATGGTTTCATCTTAACAATTTATTTTATTTAAATTTTTCCTTAGACTCATAATGTAGTATTCATATGGCATATTTACGAATTACTTTTTGTGTGCATACGTCCTACCTCTTTGATTTTTCATCAACAACTAAACCACTACCAATAAGATGATTTTAGTTTTATTCACACAGCCACAGTTTTGATTTCGGGGACCCCTGGTGTAAATGATGATTGATTTGTTTACGTGTGTGATGATTGATTTGTTTACGTACATACATTGTGTGTTGATTGATTTGTTTACGTACATGCGAGTGGCTGCTTAGTATCGGCTTAGTGATGGCAGTGTCGCTTAGATATGCTAATATTCATCACAATAATATAAAAGTGAAAGTTTTGTTGTTTGGACATGAGGATAAAATGACGTTCGGCTTTGAGGTTCAATCACGCCAGAATATCAGGCACAAATTTCGCGCACATAGCTACATTTTCTTGAAAAAGGAGGTGAGGTCCTTGTGCAATGGTATTATGACGAATATTAGCATCACTAAGCTGATACTAAGTAAATAAAGGCACAACAACAATAAAGCAAGCTGCCACTCTTGTGTAAATCAAATTAATCATCATTTACATATGTACATACATACAAGGCAACGAAGAGATAACTCACACAGATGTAGTCATCAGCCGAAGTGTTACTCACACATACACATGCATATATGTAGCTCAATTACCAAGCAGGAGATACACCAGTTCTAGGTGGCGAAGCGTCTAGACTTTAGTAGAAATAAGCGAATGAGGAAACGGAGAGTATAAAAGCAGCGCAAGCTGAGTAATCAATAATCAGTATTGATTTAAGCACGCTATTGGGTGTAAAGTTTAATTGTGAAGTACTACTCCCAAGTAGACTAAAGAAATACCAATATTGAATATTGGAGTGATTTATTCAACAGTTAGTAGCGATTCGAACGTTAGCAGAAGGTTTGGAATAAGCGGAATTCCCTAAATTCGCGAAGCTCGGCCTTAGATCTCTTCGGAGGTTATCGCGCCTTACATTTATTAATATAAGTGCTCAAATTCATTGAGGTCTACGCAATTTCTGAATAACGTGCAGAGACAAACCGCGTCCTTCAACTCCAACTTCTACCAAAAAACAGGTTTATAAATCTTTATAAGTTTGCGTGTATTTGACCCAGATGTTTGATATGTGGGTTATATAGATCGAGAACCAAGTAGTTTTGGAAAAGTGAGTTGTGACACTGTCTTCTCCTTCTTCAGAAGGTCAAACTGTGATTTTGTTTTGACCTTGACTAATGATATTTGAGAGTGAGAGGGAGCAGTTTTAGAAAAGTCAGCACTTTTCGAGACTAGAGAAAAAAAAAACACTTGGCGCGATTACTGAGCTTCTCTTCCATTTTGTGTAGAGCTCTTTTTAATTTTCACTTATAATGGGCGGGCCGTGACCTAAATGTTTTATGGTGACTTGACTTTTTGACCCAGGATCTTCAGTGTGGAATACGCATGCAGCTGCTACCACACTACGGCGGCTGCCACTTTTCGAGAGTACTTCGGTTTTTTTGGGTGCATTTTGGGATTGTTTGAAGAATCATCATTTCGGGACTGTTTCTGTTACATTTTAAAGCAATTGCAGTATCATTTATGTATAATTCAAGAGCATGTCTGGGTTGTTTTGAATCATGCCCTTATTGCTTTCAGGATTATTTCGCGTCGATTTTCGGCACTATTTTCGTACCGGGATGGTTTTCGGGATGATTTAGGGACAGTATGGGAATGGTCCCGGGACTATTTCGTAATTGCTTGCGCATCAGTTTCAATATCATTACGATACTCTTTCGAGAATGCTCCCGGAACATGTTCGAGGTTCTTTTCGGGATAATTTCAGAATTGATTCGGGATTGTGATCTGAACTATTCCAGAACCAGTTTAATATCATTTTGGGCTCATTTCTGGATAATAGCGAATTTTTTTGGGACTGTTTTCGGGATCATTTCGGGAATGTCTTCAGATCAATTAGGTATAGTTTTTGAAATAATTTTGAGATTTTCCATATATTTTCAGCTTTACTTTCGGTATAATTTCAAAACTTATTTGTAGCATATCCGAACTATTTCATATCTGGCAAATAATGGACATACTGATCTGGTTTTATAAAAATAACTGGAGATGCGACGGAAACAGATTTAGATTTATTGAGTTTATTATTGAAGCGAGAGAAACGGCAATTGTGGCTACACTCGTTTTCCTTTTACCTAAACAACTAAAACAACGAAAGTCGGAAGCAGTGATTCGAATTTCCGACCTACAGAAGCGAACAAAAAAATAGCAGTTGAAATTTTTATCAAATTTCGTAAATCAAATTCGATATAAAAAAAATATGAGTTTTGTAACTTAGCAAACCAATCTCAAATAATGTTTCAACAGTTTTGAAAATTCGGAAAAATTTTACAAAAGTTTGGAACATTTTATTAGTTTTCTAGCCCAATAAATTTTACTCTAACAAAATAAATGTTGCAGGTCACGCGAAGTTTGCATTCATTTTTTAATATTTTTTTCTTTTTTGAAGTTTGCTTAAGAATTTTCTTCATACAGAGTTTGAAACGCTGTTTTGTGATATGGATGAAAACCTGAGACATCCTTGGGAAAACAATTGTCAAAAATCAATGCGATTTTTGCGAGACCTGTAACATGTACTTTGTAAAACTGAATTTAGTTGTGCTACAAAACTGCATAGTCAAAAAAAAAAAAAAAAAAAAAAACTCAAAACTATTTACTAAACAAAAGTTTGAAATTTTCTTAAAATTTTCTATTTTTCTAATTGTTTCGAAAGCTTTCCTAGCTTCAGTTATAAAATGAAAAAAAAAAAAAATGTTCATAAAATATCGAAAATTGAAACGAAGAATTTTGACTATACCTTGTAAATCTATTGAAAGCTTTTTCTCGGTAGCGGGATTCGAACCTGCGCTCTTGCGATGCTTGTACTGTTACAAACACATTCAGTCAAAGACATGCGTTTGTTTTTGTGCTACGCTTCGTTGGCGGCTCAATTTAAGAACTGATTTGCTTAGTTCTATTTATAGAATAAAATTTGAAAAAAAATTCCCGCTGCTATTTTTATATTCGCAGCTGTAAATCCTTTGTATAAACCATATAAACAAATCACTTTTCTTGCACAAGTTATTGTTCGGACACAAATTTTAGATTTGATCAGTTTGTTACTTATAAAATTTTTTTATTTTTTTTGTTATGTAATTGAAATGAAAACCATTTTTTTTTTGCATGACAAGTGTGTGCAATCAAATTATAGTATAATAAATACAAAAAAAGTATAAATATTAAGATAATACATAAGTAAATAAATAAAATTTTTATGCACAAATAACAAATAATATTCTTTTAAATAAAATCATGTATAATACCTGTTACAATGCTGATGTCATCCTCGTGTGATCGATGTCCGGACGATCCTTCCGACAGGCTTGAACTAGCCGAGCTATACGGTATATGCTCGGACGGACATGGTGATGGAGGTCCATGATGGCCAGCTGTGGCGTTGCGTGACAATGTGCCCATTAGGCTGCCAGCACAACTGTTCGAACAGCTAACACTTGGCCAACCGACAGCAGAGCGACGTTTCGGATTATAACGTGGTGGTCCACGAAAGGGAACTAAAGAACGTGGGTTTGAAATTATTGAGTACTCGAAAAACTTTTTTTACGTTTGCTCTTTTGCTCTTTTGCTTTTTTGAAACTTTTATCTAATTTCTTTTCACACTGTATACTGCGACCGAAATGACTTTAGAGCACAAATGATCTGTGCAAGAGTTTGTTTTTACATGAGCTAATCATTTTGTAATATCCATTCTCAATACAAATAAAAATAATACGCAAAGTAATAAATAAATTAGATAAGTTAAAATATGTAACTAATAAAAATATATTAATAACAAAAAAAGTCATACATATATACGTAAAATTAGAAGGTTACGTAAATATCTGCTCCTTATAGATAATTCTTCTGACTCATTAAAAAAAGGGAGTGAGTATCAAATACTCGTGAAGTTTGATATGTTAACATCAACGTACTTGAGTGGGTTGAAATTAAACCACAACGGAGATAACTTTGCCAGAAACCAAACAATTCCGGGCTTTTTGAGAAGAGCTTCGTCGTCTTCTTATCGATAACAGGCAGCACTGACCAGATATTGTTTTATTATTGCCTTATTATCAATAGCGACTTATTATGATTGAGTAGTCGGTTTGTTATCGCCGAGTCATCGGCTTCCTAATGGCTTCTTATCGGCTTGTTATCGATGTGTTAATTTTTAATTAATATCGATTTAATATTGAAGTTTTTTCTGTGCTGTTATGTTTCATAACAAACCGAAAACATAACAAATCGATACCACGCCGATAACAAACTTGTAACACTCCGATAAGAAATAGATAACTTTTTGATAAAAAGTCGACAAATTTTTCAAAACAAATCGTTAGCTTTTCAACAGCAAATTGATAACGTTTCAATAGCAAATCGATAGCTTTTCGACATTCTATTAACATTTCTTCAATAATAAATGATTAACTTTTCGATAAAAAAGCGATAACTTTCCGATATAAACGAATAACACATCGATAACAAATTAATGACACCGCAATAGTAGATCGATAATGTTTTTATAAAAAATAGTGTACTTTTTGATAACTCGTCGACAAGAAATTGATAACAAACCCATAACCCGTCGATTACAAACCGATAGCTCATTAATAACAAACGGTTAACAAACCGTTAACACTTCGGTATGAAGTTGATAGCACGCCTTTCTGTTCTGATTCCGTCTCCGGCTTTGACTTCCAATCTTTCCTTTTCTCCCCACTATTTTTTTCTTTTAACTTCCTTTCCACTAATTTCCTCTCCCTTCATTTACCTTCCTTTCTTTTCCTTTCCTTTGTTTTCTTTTATGTTCTTTAGTTTTCATTTTTTCTTTTCTATTCTATTCTATTCTATTCTATTGTATCCTATTCTATTCTATTCCATTCTATTCTATTCTATTCTATTCTATTCTATTCTATTCTATTCTATTCTATTCTATTCTATTCTATTCTATTCTCTTATATTATATTATATTATATTATATTATATTCTATTCTATTCTATTCTTTTCTTTTCTTCCCTTTTCACGACTTTCAATATTTTTTTCTATGTCTTTCCTTGCTCTTCAAAGAATGTTAACCATAGGAGGATTTAAGATTCAGAAAGAATCACTTTAAAAAAAATTTAAATTAAATTGAAAATCGAAAAAAAATTTTCTTAAAGAGGTTATGAAATGCAAATTCTTAATATCCGATTGAGGGATTAGTGAAATTCCTGGCACTGCTAAATATACGGATATATAGCGATCTTGCACCCTGGGGGATTTCAGCAACTAGTGATACAAATTTCGGGTTCAGAACTAGATTTAACGTACAGATAAGAATTAGTACGAAAGAGCTAGATTTTCACCAGTACGGAACTATAGAAAGGTAATGCAGCGTGGATAATTTACACCGTCTAGGACATCGCCATGTTAAATGCGCAAGTTTACTGCATGTAAAAGAGACAGAATGTGTACTAGTAAGCATTCCGTTTGGACTAGAAGTGCACTAGTTCAGAACTAGATCTTCGGGGATGTACGTGTTTTAGGTTTAGGTGGATTTAATTTTTTTTTTTAATTTTCTATAATGACTGATTTAAATATTTTCTAAGTTTATTTTATTACTTACTTATTTGTAGTTCCGTTATATGCGAATTTCAAGGTATATAAAATTACTTATTTGAAATACTAAAACAATACTTAAAACGCATAATTTATGACAATATATTTGTGGTCACAAGTAATAACAGCTTAAGTTCTATACTTTGAAATATGACCTAGGCAGTTATGGGCAGTATTACTACAAATATATTTTTGGTGCAGTTAGTGCGAAGACATGCGAATGTAAAAAAATTCGCTAACAGTTGAAAAGTGGTAGGATTGTACAGAATATCATATTATAAACAAAATCTGAAAAATTTCCCATCAATCCAGTAGCTGGTAATAATTGACACAATTATCGGAAACAAGTTTGTTAAGCCATAGAAAGTTAGGCCCACTTCCAAAACGGCAAGTTATCTTTTTAACTCAGAGCTAACTTGACAAAGCTTTTAAATTAACCCTGAGCTAAAAAAATAACTTGCCGTTGTGCAAGTGGACCATAAATGTTTTTTGCAAAGCTAATTTTTTATACATAATTACAAAATTTGCACCTGGTGATGATTACTAGGACATGATTCTGAATTTCACTTTTTCATCGGCCAGCTTTTCGAGAGTTGAGCTTTGAACTCGAAATACTAGCGTATAAAGCAATATGAGCATGTCTCGCTAATTAAATACATATAACAAATATTTATATAATATTGAACAACGGAATGAAGTGCTAATAATGCAATGCTAAAAATCCAACATAACTAATAAAATTTTGTTGAACGCGCCTGAAAATATTCCACACAGTTTGAACTACAAACATATGCATAACATACATTAGACTGGGTCGATTTATTAACCGATATCGCGCCATCGACTTTTCGATAGGATTTGGGCTCATGCCCAAAAAAATAATTTTCGAGCTCATTTCGAGCCTGCGAAATTTCATTTTTTTTTTACTTTTTTTCAACTTTGATTTTTACGCTTTTTTTCATGGCCTACTAAAAAAATTTTCATTTGATTTTAAAATTTTCATGTATACCCTGTCCGACCCAAAAATGTCCGCTAAAAACGTTGGCGATAACAGTTTTGAAAGAAAAAAAAAAAACGGTATACATATGAAATTTTTTTAGTAGATCATGAAAAAAAACCTTAAAAATCAAAGTCGAAAAAAAGTAAAAAAAAAACAATGAAATTTCGCAGGCTCGAATTTTTTTTTTTTGGGCATGCGTAGTGGAAATTTTCTTTCCTGAGCCCAAACCCTATCGAAATATCGATAGCGCGATATCGGTTAACTTTCGTCCATACAAATCGACCCAGCCTAATATAAATACCTAATTGTGTACAAAAGTATAAAATAACAACAAAAAGGCAATACTTAGAGAAAATTTACAAAGCGTGCAATAGGACATACAAAGGGCTAAGTGGATAGAGGCATCTGCCATACAACAGTATGAATGCAGAATATTTCAAGTTCAAAACTCAACTCCCGAAAAGCTGTGAAATTCAGAAACATGCCCGTGTGCCAATTTTGTTATTTTTCTTTAATATAAATAAAAAAAAATTTTATAAAGCAATATAAGCCTGTCTCGCTTATTAAATACATAGACAACAATTTTTGTGTATTTTTTTGTCAGCGTCTGGCATGTGTTATTTTCATTTAAAATATTGTTCTTAATAATTACAGCAATATCGAGCTATATGCCAACATCATTTGACTATTTATAAGGAAATTTATAATTCATGTATGTATGTATGTATGTAATGGATTATTATTATAAAACGGAAGCATAGGTTTTAATTGTTATATATAGAATACGCTAATGTAAAAAGACCTAGAATATTAACATACATACATACATACAAGCGAAAAACAAATGCTACAGGACGCATTGATAAATAAACAAGCAATCGGAAATGCCTAAATACTGATAAACATTTTATGAATTTCTAAGGGTATTTGAAAGCAAAGTAAAACATTTATATACATAACGTGCCATGCGAAAAATCGTCTGAATTTATAGAACAGCAAAAATTTTATATAAATTCAGCGTTGGTATACCTACAATTTGTAGAACAAAAATATTTTGGGGTGCTAAAAAAGGATTTTTGGTGTTTTTTGATTTAAAATCGAAAAAAAGTTTGAAAGTTCAACTCTTAAAACTTACTAACATAGTGCCAGCGGAGGATTTATATTGCTTTGCTATTAGATTTCTATGAAAAAAGTATTGAATTTCAAGGAAAATCGGAAATAACTTGGAAAATATCAATTTTAAGACCCGGTTTTTCAGTAGTTGCGAAGGCTACGCTTAAACCCTAGTGAAATTTTAACTCTTGTTAAACTACAGAGCAGTTTTTCAGTCACAGTTTAAGGCCGCCTTTGGGGCACGATTTTTTGTAGGGCTCCACTAGCCATCATCCAGTGAGTATTCTAGATCCGTATCACGCTCAATTCTCACGAGTTTAAGTCCAATTAAGTACAAGTTAAAAGTCTTTCAAAGTAAGCATTGATTTCTGAGTAATTTTTTTCCGAAGGGTCGGCGAAAAAGAAATCTCAAAAAAATCTACAATAGTGTCATAACTCAAAAAACCCAATTTTCCAGGAGAGCCATTCAAAGATTTTAACTGCCAGATGTTGCGCATATAAAGGCATATTTTCATTTTTATAGCAGGTGGTAAATTTTTAAGTGATCAGAAAGATTTTTTTATACAACATAGATCATGATATTGGGTACGTTTATATGTTATTAACTCAAAAGTCGTGTTTTTTGAGTTATGCCACTATTGAAGTAAATGAGCGATATGTGCATTTTGAACGACTTTAAACTTGCAATTTTTAGGACTAAAATTGATTGGGCTACAAGACTGCATACCCAAAAAATGCTTACTAAAAACTCTGAATAAAAAATTCATGCAGATTTCACGAATTTTCGAAATTTTTCGAAAACGCCTTTTGCGATTTGTCTGCATAGTTTCAGTCACAAAATTCAATGAAAGTTTTTACTTGATTTATGGAAAATGAAAAAAAAAGAATATAATTGATGAAATTTGCTAAAAGTTGCATGATCGCCCGTACGGTACAAATACTGTCGATTTTGACTGCTCTGAACTCAAAAAGTAATAAAGATATCGTTTGCCGATTTTTACCAATTTCGATAATGAACTTTTGTTTGTAATAAATCGTTAAAAAATAGATTTTTTCGAGTTAGGGGTCTTTTCTCGCGGTACTTCACATATGAGCTTTGATACACATTAACGAAAGACTTAGGACACGAACTTTTAGCAGATCTTGCCATAGTACCAAGGCCGTGCAAAAATACATTTTACTTAATTTGAGTGGCAGTTTTCGTAATTAAAAAAACGATATTGCTACTCGTCGTCAGCCATAAATTAAAAGTGTTAGTTTTCATTTGACAAGAAAATGGCGTTGTTAGTTTTCGTATGGCACATCTATAAGCATATATGTAAATAGCTTTATTTGTATGTATGCAAGATAGTATAACAAACAGGTAATAAAATCTTATTAAATTATTGAAATGTTCAAATATGACATACATAAATATATATAATAAAATACAAATATTGATGGATGTATCTAACGAATTCAGGCTGTTCACTGAATGGCATGATCAAAATCGTAACGAATGATTTGTATTGAATTATGTTATGATATATGGATAATTTAAAAATTGGAATGATGAGAAACACATAAAGAAATGAATGGTTTTCGCTGTCACTATTTTAGAAAGGATTTTTCGTAACTAAAACGGGAGTGCTTATGATATTCGCGAAACAATTTGAAATTATTTAAGGAATATTTCAAATCAAATAACAGTGTGAAAGAAATTAAATATAAAGTCATAATATACATACAAATATTTTCAGATATTTAATAGTATGAAAAATAACTATAATTAAATAAAGTACGTAGTCATATGTGAAAGTAAATATGTAGTTCGATGAGTGTTGAAATGTCTTTCAAACTGTTTGAGTGGGTACCATATACACTTATGGAAAAAGGTATTGGAATAAGAACTTTTTGCAATTTTCAGCTAGTTTTGAATAAACAAACTTTTAAGTTCAAAAGTTTTTATAGAAGAAGAAAATGCACAACTGAGCCAACAACCCAAAATTAAGAAAACTTTTTTGTGCCTTAAGATTTAAACTTTTGTATACGAAAATTGAATGATCTACAAAACCTCTTAACCAGAAAAATTCTAAATTACTGAAGGTTCGTGTTTCGAATTCGAATTTTGCGTAAGATATTTTATATTGATTTTATCACATTTTTGTGCCAAACTTTTTTCCGTGAGTGTATGTACATACATAGATATATATCAAACTCAGAATTGACCTGTTTTAATCGTTAAAAATTTCTCATTTTAATTTGGTTTTTTTTTTTAAATTTAAATGGGCTATAAACTGTATTCCTGGGTTGTCAAGAATTTCGAAACTTTTGTTAGCTATGAAAAGAAATTTAGAACGTAGATTTATAAAAATATACAGCAGCGATCAGAAATATAGCAGTGGCATTTTTTTTTTCAAATTGCATCAAATAAATATTTTTATTTTAAATTTTCGTTATTTTTAGAAAAAATTCTCAAAAACGTTTTCGAAAATTCGCAAAAATTTATATCTTGTTATTTGGATTTTACTCAAAATTTTTTTTGAGCATGCAGTTTTGTAGCCCAATCAATTTTAGTCTAACAAAGTTTTAGCTCTCGTAAAATTCGCATTGATTTTTGACAATTTATTTTCCTTCCGAAGCGTTTTCAGTTTTTCTTTCATATAAAAAATTCAAATTTCATACATGGAGGAAAATTTGTAAAAGCTTTCAAAAAAAACTTGTTAAAAAATAATGCGAAGTTTGAAAGACCTAAAATCTGTATTTGTTGAACTAAAATTGTTTGAGCAACAAAATGAATACTCAAAAAAGTTAAGCAAACACCAAATTACAAGCTCGAAAGTTTGGTAAAATTTTTCGAGTTTTTTCGAAATCGTTTTTGAGATTGTTTTGCGTGGTTTCAATAACAAAAGGTCATTGATATTTTTTCTTAAAATATTGAAAAAATAGCTAGAAGAATTTAATTGACGAAATTTGATAAAAATTGACATTGCAATTTTTCTGTTCGCTACTGTATACAGCTGTGCGCCAGAAAAGTTTCAATAACAAAAAGTCATAGAAGTTTTTTCTTAAAATATTGAAAAAAAAGATAGAAGAATTTAATTGACGAAATTTAATAAAAATTGGTATTGCAATTTTTCTGCTCGACACTGTATGCAGCTGTGCGCCAGAAAAAAGAATTAATAAAAAGTTTATCGCTATGTTTTCTTTTCTCTAACTTCCTTAATTGCCGATAAAATTTGAAAATATTGTTGAACAAAAATTATGCAAACGAATTTCGAACATGTTTTCGAAAATTTCGAACATCTTTCCAAAACTCTACTCAGCGTTTTTAGAAACATTTTTAAGGTACAGCCTTGTAGTCTAATCAATTTAAGACAAAAAATGTACAAATACGAAGTCGTTCTATTTTCGTATTAATTTATAACAATTTTTTCTGAAAGATATTTGAAACACCCTTCGAAAAAAGGAAGCTTTAAAAAACAATGCGAATTTTATGCAGATTTTTATATTTGTTTATTAAAACCTGTAAATCCTGAGTGAGTATACTTACTTATGTATGAGTATGAATCATTTTTGATTTGATATGAAAAATTAGGATGTATTTTAAATTTCTCTTCACGCTAGGCATGCAATCATATATTTATAGTAGGCTATAACAACCTTTGCTATAAATGTGCTTATGTATGTGTGTATGGCAAGTTTTGTATTTTTTTACATACATACTAAGTTTAGTTGATGATTTTTTTTTGTAGCCTACTTGCAAAAGAACGCTTTCAGTTGGTGAACGTACTCTTTGCTCATGAACTAACATTGACAGTTTATCTGGAAAAAAACATTAGGGGCCTGATTTTATATGACGCCGCGTCACTGCGGATTCCAAACTAATTTAATGCATCTAAAACGTGTAAATTCCTTTTGTTGTCATTATATAGTCATGTACCAAAATCTGAGCCTGTATTACGTTTTACGATCCGTGATCGCAACTCATTTTTTGACAGTTGCATAGTTATCGTTTTAGTGAAAATAGATTCAGTCACTGATCGTAAAATGTTGTACGAGCCCTGTATGAGAATGTTTCCAATTGAACTTCGTAAACTGTAGCTGAAAAGTTTCGAAATATGGAAAGAGGTAAAATTCGCTCATATATCGAACTTCGAATATTCGGCTTTATATTAAACAATGTTTTTGAGAATTTTGATTTTTCGACAGGTTGCAGAGTTGATACTCATATATTGAAATGGCTCTCCACCCAACCGGTTCCATCCTCAGTGCCATTTTCCGGGAATGAATAGATTTTTCGCCGTAATAACTTCAAATTTCGTTAGGAGAAAATACGATTTCGGCATTGTGCCATCCTCAGTGCCATTTTTCGATCAGTATGAAAAAACCGCCGAAACCAGTTTTTCTATAAACCGAATTTAGCAAACGATAACTAAAATTCAAAGAACTCCAGAAAATATAATTTCTTTTTACTTTAATTTCAGCGTTAAGAAAGGAAAGGTTCCAAAGTTCCTCAAAATCTTGCTCTAAATTTTGTATTTTCCATCTTGACTGAATTGATATTTTTGTATAAGCTTGTTGTTGTACAATAGTTCTTTCACAAGTCGGTTACAAAATAAATGGGGCTGGTACATACATATGTATTGTTTGAGGTCGTAAAAAGGCAGTAAAAAGTTTGCAGTATCCAGTAAAAAGTAAATATTGAATATCCATTGTTTAGTTTTAACTGCCATTTTTTGGATATCTACCTCAGCTATAAGTTTGATTTTAACAGCCGATACCTTAAATGCTGTTAACGCTGTGTATATCGAGCCCTAACAGTAGTAAAAATATCGCAACCCACAAACGAAAAATTACAGGAGCAGGTTTTCAAAGGTGCCAACCCATGTTTCTAAGCGATAAAATTCCAAGAGAAAAGTTGGAATTGGCTCAGCTCTTGCGGTGGACGGGGGCACGCCACCTCTTCTATGAACGCTGGTCATCAACCAACTGCTTAGGGGCGTCACGGAAGGACCCGTTAAATTTACGGCGTTGCAGTTGTCATAAGTGGAAAGTGCTTCCCAACAATAGGCTTTTTGATGGTTTGGGCACTTAGGGATGTACATACATGTCGATTTGAGCGCCGACGCGGAAGAGGCGAATCTGGTCTTGTTTACTGTGAGGTGTAAGGTGCCCAAACGAACTTGGCCTAATCTAGGAATCATTCTATACAGTAAGTTGTTGTGGAAGCTCAAAGAATGCTGGGGCGTAAGTGGGGTCTATCATCTTCTCTTTCATTAGAAATTTATAGCGATTGTAAAGCATATCATGTTCTATGATGTCCTTGTTGGGTGAACGAAGAACGAGATTCAATGTCTCAGGGCAATTTGAGCACAGACAAAACAGTCATAACAGTATAGCGTCATCAAATATTGGACCAACAGACTACCTAGTTCCCTATTTGCGCTTTGAGGAGTATCTAAGAGCCACAATAGAAGTGGAAAATTGGCGCAAGAGAGCTCAAATGGCAGACGCGGTGATAGACGAGTACATTAAGGTAAGGGAGGTCTAGGGTCTGTGGTGTACTGTGCTAAGCCAGAAATAAACAGACCCTACCTGTTGCCCGATCACCAGAAGTAGTAGCTGTGACTAAAGCAGTACGGACACTGGAGGAGAATAGCTCAAACTGCAGCCGAGTCATTTTAAATTGACAGCAAAGCAACAGCCAAGACAACCATATCTCGTAGCACAACATCTTAAAGTTTTTAGTGTGTAAGAAATCCCTGGAAAGAATCGGGATAAGGAGAAATATACACCTATATGGGCTTCCTGGGCATATAGGAATAGATGGAAATGAAAAAACGCATGACTTAGCGTCGAAGTTCATGTACAAGTCTTCTTGCTACGTCAAACTTACAAAGTTACTCATATCAACGAAAAGAGGTGGTCTGAGGCTTATGGCGAGGGGTTTTTAATTTGGTCATTGAGGAAATTTCTGATAACTTTATGTACACATTCAGTCTATGTGAGATTCTGACGCACCAGCCAGTTCAACCTCACTTCTTGTATAGTAACATAATTTCAACTTTTTTTCTTGGAATTATGCCACTGCGAGCTATGTCGTGGCGCTTCAAACACGTAACATAAATTTTTTGGTAATTGCACTAAAACTGCTGTTGGGGCTCGATATAAATCCTTTCACTTTTTACTTTTTACCAGACTCAAAAGATTTTTTTAGAGTTTACATTTGGCTCCTTAACTCGTTAGTCGGTAATTGGTATTTCATATTTTTTTTTTTTTTAATGTTCGAACTACCGTTTTGAAATTTGTGAGTATTTTTGGCAGGAAAAAGTATTGACCTAAGATGTTTGTGCTTAAATTAAAATCATTTCCACTCACCAACATCATCAGTTTTGTAATTTTGTATTATTTCGGCAAGCTCCATATTTCCAGCGATTACAGCAACCTTCATTGGAAAAAATGTTGTGATTGAAATTAATATAACAGAAATATGTATGTAGGCTAAATATATATATATAAATCTCTAGAACAGTATGCAAAGCGGCGAAAAGTATGCAACATTTAGTACTATATGGTCAATAGGAATAACAGCCCAACTCCTATACTTTTACAGAAGACATAGGTGGTTATTCCTTATGACAACATGATACTTAATGTTGCATGCTTTTCAGCGCACTTCATACTGCTCTAGAGATTTTTGGCGATGGAGTACATATTCATACTCATATAAGTAATTAGCTTTAGTAAGCAATTAAATATGCATACAAAAAAAGATATATATAAAAAAATTACATACTACAATTAATTTCTTACATAAAACAGGGAGTACTACGACTTGTTATTGTTACACGACTTCATATATCGCACACCTAGATCTAACGAGATTTCAAAACGTTGATTGCTCCACAGATTTTCCCTTAATGCGTTTTCAGTTTTATTCTTATTTTCTCTCGTTGAGTAGTGGAGTTATGAAGCAATTGATTATACCGTTCACTCGCAATTGAATAAAGGAACTCGTTAAATTGAGATGATAAACTTCAAATCGAGATTCGATTGTAAGTTAGATCTAGGTGTGTGATAAGCATAGAAGCAAGTTAATATATAGAAGTTAAAAAAGCAATTATTAGCATATTTAAATGTAATCAATAAACATATATATGTAAATATTTTTTACATTTGTCTGTTTGTATTTATTCTATATGCATAATTGTCAAAATAAGCATATACATGCTATAGAATTTTAAATATTTTATCATTTCAATGTATGTATTAACTAACATTTTCGAATGAAAATTAGTTTATCGCAAAATCTCCTCAAATGTTCCTAGAGCGCTCATATTGAAAGAGTCCAAAATATGAGAAACAAGAAAACATCTCAACTTTTTTTTTTCAAAATCTAAAGTTCTATATTGTAACGAATTTTGGGGGATTCCGATTATTTTCCACCTTCTGCTAACGTTCGAACCGCTGAACTGTCGAATAAATAACTAATAACTCCAATGTTCAGTATTGCAAAATTGTCCTTATTTAGACTACTTTGGGAGTAGTACTTCCAAATAACAATTATACTTCACTTAATAACATGTTTAAATCAAACTGATTGATTATCGCTTGCACCGCGCTGCTTTTATACTCTCAGTTAGCCTCGTTCACCCATTTTTGCTAAGGTCTAGACTTTTCACGAACATGCCTTCTGGAACAGTTGTATCTCACTTGGTTATTTAGCTATATACATGTATATCTGTAGTTTATGTTTTTCTTCTAGCTATATGCATGTGTATGTGTGAGTAACAGCTTCTGCTCTTAACTGCTGACTAAATATGTGTATGTGAAATAATCTCTTCGTTTCGAGCTGCTGATTATGTGTGTGGAATATTTTTCGTTGCCTTGTACATAAGTATGGCTGTTTGCTTTAATGTTGTTGTGATTATTTACTAACATCATTAGTGATGCTAATATTCGCCACAATATCTATACTAAAGACAAGTTACTGTTATTAAAAACTTGTCTGGATTGTGTTTTAAGGGTGGTGTGGCCAGGATAATTTTTTTGTTTGTATATTATGGTATTTTGGCCTCTATAGATTATGAGATTTATCGCCTTATTTCTTTTCATTTCAATACGATATCGTTTGACAATAAAAAGAGCTCAATATGAGCCTTAAAAAGTAACAAATGACACCGAAAACTATTGCAAATGAGTCTTATAGGAGTATAATCTTGTTTATGAGACCAAGAGTTCGGGCCAAGAATTCAGGTTTACACCATATATTAAATTAGGCTCCTGTTTATGACTTCTTCGTTATTTCTTTAAGACTACGAATGTGGGCAATTTGACGGCCATAATAATTCGTATTCCCCAAGATAATATATAAAAAAAATTTTTCAGAAAACTAATTTGAGAAAATCTCAAGAAAAAAGTAAGGAAGGCTAAGTTCGGGTGTAACCGAACATTACATACTTAGCTGAGAGATTTGGAGACAAAATAAGGAAAAATCGCCATGTAGAAAAATGAACCTAGGGTAACCCTGGAATGTGTTTGTATGACATGGGTATCAAATGGGAGGTATTAAATAGTATTTTAAAAGGGAGAGGGCCATAGTTCTATAGGTGGAAGCCGAGATATCGCCATAAAGGTGGGCCAGGGGTGACTCTAGAATGTGTTTGTACGATATGGGTATTAAATGAAAAGTGGTAATGAGTATTTTAAAAGGGAGTGGGCCTTAGTTCTATAGGTGGACGCCTTTTCGAGATATCGCCATAAAGGTGGACGATGGTTGACTCTAGAATGTGTTTGTACGATATATCAAATACAAGATAGTAATGAGGGTTTTAAAAGGGAGTAGCCCTTAGTTGTATATGTGAAGACGTTTTCGAGATATCGAACAAAATGTGGACCAGAGTGACCCAGAACATCATCTGTCGGGTACCGCTAATTTATTTATATATGTAATACCACGAACAGTATTCCAGCCATGATTCCAAGGGCTTTTGATTTCGCCTTACAGAACTTTTTCATTTTCTTCTACTTAATATGGTAGGTGTCACACCCATTTTACAAAGTTTTTTCTAAAGCTATATTTTAAATCAAAAAACCAATCCAATCGCCATGTTTCATCCCTTTTTTCGTATTTGGTATAGAATTATGGGACTTTTTAAATTTTTCGAGGACTTCGGTATCGAAAAAGTGGGCGTGGTCATAGTCGGATTTCGCCCATTTTCAATACCAAACTAAATTGAGTTCATAAAAGTAGGTGAACTAAGTTTAGTAAAGATATATCGATTTTTGTTCAAGTTATCGTGTTAACGGCCGAGGGGAAGGACAGACGGTGGTATAAAAACTGGGCGTGGCTTCAACCGATTTCGCCCATTTTCACAGAAAACAGTTACCATCATAGAAGCAATGCTCTTGCCAAATTTCACATGGATTGGTAAATTTTTGTTCGAAATTATGGCATTCTAGACAAATTAATTGAAAAAGGGCGGAGCTACGCCCATATTGAAATTTTCTTTTATTTTTGTATTTTGTTGCTCCATATCATTACTGGAGTTGAATTTCGACAAAAATTACGTATATATTGCAAAGATATTCAATTTTTTGATAAAATTTGACTCAAAAAAAAATTTTTTTAAAGTGGGCGTGTTCGTCATCCGATTTTGTAAGTTTTATTTGGCACGCATATAGTAATAGGAGTAACGTTCCTGCCAAATTTCATCACGATATCTTCAACGACTGCCAAATTACAGCTTGCAAAACTTATAAATTACCTTCTTTTAAAAGTGGGCAATGCCACGCCCGTTGTCCAAAATATTAAAAATTTTCTTTTCTGTGTCATAAGGTCAACCCACCTATCAAGTTTCATCGCTTTATCCGACTTTGGTAATGAATTATCGCACTTTTTCGGTTTTTCGAAATTTTCGATATCGAAAAAATGGGCGTGGTTATAGTCCGATTTCGTTCATTTTAAATAGCAATCTGAGATGAGTGCCCAGGAACCTACATACCTACATACGGACATAGCTAAATGGATTTCTTTTTTCGCCCAGATCATTTTAATATATAGAAGTCTATATCTATCTCGATTAGTTTATGCTCTTACGGGGTACCGTTATGCGAACAAAATTAATATACTCTGTGAGCTCTGCTCAGCTGGGTATAATTAAGCAATCAAAATTTATTATTTTCGTAATACAAGTAAATACTGACAAATAGAACTACCGAAAAAGTGAGGTTATGTTGTTCACATCACCTTTATTATTGCATTATAGGAATTAGGGTATAGTGGTTTGCTCAAAGAAATTTTGAAACAGGGCCTTATATCGGGTGGTATTTCACTCAGGCATTGATATGTATATTCTGAAGCTCATATTTCGTACCCCTATAAGATTCATAGTTATGAGCTTAGGAGATTGATTGTTTTACTTAAAAAAAATTGTTTAAATAGTATATATATATTTTTTTTTTCATTCGAATGTTGTAGTTAAATTTTGACAATTATGGAATTAAAAAGCGTGAAGTAAAAACCATAAAAAAGCATAAATTTAGAAAAATATGTACCTGATAGGGAGTTTGATTGGCATAATTGAGGGCGCCACGTTGTGCACCACGAAACAGAAGCATTCTAGCACAAGCCTCTTGGTTGTTAACAGCGCATACATGCAATGGTGTATTACCGGAAGCGTTACGGCCATCCATGTCCGCACCATAAAACAATAAATGTTCCAAATGGTGTACAAGACCATGTCGACAGGCCTACCATTATTCCAAAGATAGTATATGTAGATACGTATGTATATGTATTAAGGATACATATACACACACATACGCATATATATATTTACACATATATAGGTATGCGTATTTCATATATAAAAAGCCAAAGAAATAAAAATTACATAAGTATAGTTTTAATATAAAAATTTTCAGTAAATAGTGAGAATATTTAGAATATATTAATTTATTGAGGTGTTAAGAGAAAAAAGTAATTTTAAGATATTTATAAATATTTTTTTTTGTGCTTTGTAAACCAAATATCATATAAGTATGTATAATGAAAATTACAAAGTGTACTAATTAAAACATATCCCTACAATAGAATAGATTTTCGATAAATTCTAATTTATTAGTACTTAACCAGCACCTAGTCATACAGCAATAGAGATAAAATTAAGCTAAACGGCATTTACATATAAAGCAGTAAAGAAAATTGTGTCTATGTATAACAGAAGTTTCACATGATTCTACTATTAAAACCAAATTGCGGCCAAGTGTTTTTGGGGGAAAATATATTTTCTGTTCACCCTAGTAGAGCATAAGACCGAAGTATGTACCAACTCTTGGGGAACTGCTCGTGTCGTTTGCCTATCAAGCATGATTCCCAAACAACACAGATGCATTACCTTAACATAATTTCTGCTGAAAACCTTTGAGAGGCTGATAGACGTGTAGATAAAGTCCAACGTGAATGAAAAGTTGCTCTCCATAATACAGTATGCGGCAAGTTGGTAGGCACGGCACTGCATGTATTGGTCATAAACATAGAAAAAGTCTTATAATATAAAGAGTATGCCTTAGGAGGCTTCTTAGATATTGCCGGTGCTTTCTACAATGTCTCTAAATGGATGATTATGGCTGAAATTAACTACATTGAAGTACATCCAGCTATAATCAGATGGATCGGCTGCATGTTAAATTGCAGGAAGTGTACTTCACAATGGGGTTGTATAAACCGCGAAATCATTGGACAGAGGAAAGCCGCAGGACGATGAGGGACCCGTCAAACTTACGGCTTACGCAGATAACGTTTCAGTTGTCACAAGTGGAAAGTGCTTTAAAATAGTTAGCTCCTTGATGGATCGGGCGCTTCGGCATATGTATAGCTAGGCATCTAATGTCGGGTTGAGTGCCAATACGGATAATATGATGTCGTCTTGTTGTTCACTAGCGGTATACGATCCCCGGACTAGGCCTAAGCTAGGAAAAGTGATACTGCAACAAAATATCTAGAAAAAATTCTAGACAGTAAGTAGTTGTGGAAGCTCAACGCGGAAGAAAGAGTCGACTGAATTGTATGTATGTAAAAGAATGCTGTGGTGTACGTGGGGTCTATTGGCCTTTCTCTCTCTCTCTACAGCCATTGTAAAGCCTATTCTAAACGGAATCGTAGCTATGACTAAAGCGATAGAAACACTGGAGAAAAATAGCTTAAACTGCATCCACGTCAATTTTTACATTGACAGCCAAGCAGCACTTAAGGTAATAATCTCTGATAGCACAACTTCTAAAAGTATGCTCAAGTCCAAACAATCTCTGGAAAGATTCGGGATAGGGAGAAATATAGATCTATATTGGGTACCTGGGTATATGGTGGGAATAGATGTAAATGAATAAGTGGATGAGCTAGCATTCCTCGAAATTAAAAGAAGGCGAGAGCTGCACATGATCGACCAAGCAGAATAGGCGTGGAGCCAAGCGTAAGTAAGGAGTGGCATAGCTATCAGATCATTTCTCTTGTCGCACGTATGCCTAGCGACTCGAATCGTCCATGTTTAGTCTATTTCTTACAACAGAAGATTTGTGTGCAGCACACTATTCAAATATGTGTGCTCGTCATCAAAGCGTACAGATTTTGTATGTAGCGTCTAATACGCGTTTGTGTTGATACGCCTCATGTGCAATTGTCCTTAGGCAATCGAAGTGTAACCCATTAACACGACTAACTTTATTTTTTGTGAAATAATATTTTATATATGGATATATTTTTTTTAACTACAAATATTACGTGTAAATAGTATAAAGTTTTTTTTTAAATTAAACTCGAACGGGTTCCTTCTGCCTTGCCTTTGGCCTTAAAAACATAAAAAACATGATTTTGCGGTTCATTCGAGAAAAGGTCGCATTTATTTGGCCAATTGACATGGTTCAGTGTGTTTGCTACGTGCTAAGCGTGACAATTCTGTGCTCTCTCCAGTGTAAGCGTTCTTTGGTTATATGATTACTACTACGAAGTGACTTGGACCTTTGCTTTTCCAAAAATTTCAGATGATGTATTTTATTCCACCACCATTAAGTTTCACGAACAATAGTTTATGTGATTTTCCGTATACAACAGCAACAAAAAAAATAGCAGTAGCACTTTTTATCAAAATCCGTCTTTACATTTTTCTTTTTTTATTTTCCTTATAGATAACTGAAACTATGCAAACCAATCTTCAAAAATGTTTTCGAGGAACTTCGAGTATTCGGAAAAATTTAACCAAAATTTCAAACATTTATTTGGAGCTTCCCAAAATTGTTTCGAGTATGCAGTTTTGTAGCCTTATCGATTTTAGTTTAACAAAGTACAAGTTATATATCTCTCAAAATTTGCATTGATTTTTGACAACTTTTTTTCGAATAAAGTGCGAAAATTTTTCTTTTTATATCAAAGAAGAAACACCTGAAACACACTTCGAAAAAAAATTGTCAAAAATAAATGCAAATTTCCCGAGACTGTACTTTGTTGGACTAAAATACTGTGCAACAGCCGGCTGGGTATTGAACCAAACCCGCTTTCTTGTAGAGATTGAGGCTTAAGTAGACAAACTACTATCTCCGTTTTTCGAAGTTAGCCTTCCAAAAATAGATATCGGCTTTCGAAGTTCGAAATTCTACATTTCGAAATTTTGTTCTGACTTTTCACCTCGTATAACAGCTGTTATACTAAATTTCTCAAAAAAGAATTCAGCCATTCAAATAAGGGAAAAGAGCGGACCACGACCACATTTTTACCTTTTTAATTTGCTGAACGCGTTAACAAAAAAAATTTAATTTCGAAATGTAGAATTTCGAACTTCGAAAGCCGATATCTATTTTTTGGAGGCTAACTTAGGAAAACGGAGATAGTACTTTTTATACTTAAGCCTCAGTCTCCACAAAAAAGTTGGTTTGGTCCAATACCCAGAAAAAAAAGTTGATTTTGTCGCATAGTGAAATTGATTGGACTAAAAACTGTTAACTCGAAAAATTTCGAAGAACTAAAAAAAAAGTTCAACATTTTTGTTACAGTTTCACAAATTTTCTAATTTTTCGTAAGTTTCTGGAAATTTTTTTTTTTTTTTTTTAATTTTTGTGATTTTTGTGCATAATTTCAGTTACGAAAATCCTGCTTCTCTATATACAGCCCTATTCTAAATATTCTCGCGGATTTTTTTTATTCCCGCGGAAAAATTCCTCCAATTCTTTTCTCCTAGGGAGAAGAATAATTGGGGAATAGGAATTTCGAATTTTCGAAGTCAGCTGTTTTGTCAATTGAAATTTCGTTGCGCATTTATTATTTTGTTTAAAAAATTGTAAAGTTTAATTATTGTTGCCAATTTGTTTGAAATTAAGAAATAAGGTATAAACAATGCACATTATTGCATTTCATGTGGTATTCACTGAAATGAGTAATGAATTGGTGCCACAGCAACATCAACAGAGGAGCATAAGAAGAAGACCGGCGGGATAACACAAATCCGCCGGAGTTGCCTGCATTCATTCTGCAAAACAATTTTTTGGCGGCCAAGTCGAGTTGAGTTCCCCTTTCGCCATATACCAAAATCTATTTAAGCCTTCTTAAAAATCTTTGCCCAATTTCTGGATGGCTGCATCAAATATACGAAGACCTTTCGGTTGCTTATGATATACTTTTCCACTTAAAATAAAGAATATTGTGGTTGTTGTTGTTGTTGTTGTATTAACAGTGAGAATATTGTGGTGGAATGTAAATACATATTTTAGCACAAATTTGTACAAATAAGTGTTCTTTCTTAAAATAACCAATTTCCTTTAACTATTTTGATGCATTCCCTTTAATTGAACTAGTGAAAAAACTGCTATGAAATGGCAGAGAAATCTCCCTCTCCCTCACATTCATAATACCTACTTTTCTCCCATAACCGGTTTCCGTTTTTTCGAACATTGTTCAGAATAGGAGGAAAGGGAGAAGTGAAAAAACTCACAAGGAATTTTTATTTAGAATACGAGGAATGGGAGAAGGGAAAAAACTCGCACGGAATTTTCGTTTAGAATTGGGCTATTAATATAACGAATGGTTTTGAAACTTTGGCACAACTGTTTGTGGTAGCTTCTAACAATAGAGAGAGCTGTAAATGGCATGAATAAGACATAGTTGGCAATATCGCGTTGCCAATTATAACGGTGTAAAGTTGGTTACACTTCAATTGTCTAACACTGTACTTCCTTAAGAACAAATTGTTCTTGTTTTTTTGTTTATTATGAAATTTTATTAATTTTTATACCGCCTTGCCCACTATTATCCAGATAGTTATGCATTTTGTTAAATTACCGGCGCCCTCTTTGGTTATGTATGTATTTATTTATATGTAAAGTAAAGTAAATAATTTACCATTTCAAATTATATGCCAACAAACACTCACCTGATGCACCTCGTTCCAACCTTGACTATCCTGAATACCCAAATTAGCATGATCATGCAATAAGCTTTCGGTTATTTTTGGATCGCATTTGCGTGTTATCGATACATACAGAGGCGTTATGCCACGCCCATCTTTGTAATTGGGTGATGCACCCAATTCCAATAAAGTGCTGCATAGAGTTATGTAATAAATAAATTAAATTGATTTTAAATATAAAAAAACATGTACTGCACACTTACGTCACTGCTTCCAATGAGTCTTTTTCGACGGCTCTATGCAGAGCTGTGGTACCATCTTTGGTGCGATAGTCCAGCAATGCACCACCATTTACCAGTGCTATTAATAATTTATTTGGCTTTTTGGCTCCAGTCGCTACCGTTAATGGTGTTTCACCACTTTCTGGACAATGAAAATTCGGATCCACACCTTTGGCACACATTTTCGCTATTTTCTCTACATGGCCAGCATTTATACATTCGAGAAATCGTCGCAAATTGGCGCGTGTGTGAAGCGCTTTTAATTGTCTTTCGTCTAGATTTAGCATTTTATAAACACGTCTCTTGTATTTAAGCTAAAAGGTAGAAAGTGTATGTTTAAAATACATAAAGACATATGAACTATGTGTATATTAGGACGGGTCGATTTCTCTTAAAAGAAAAAAGCAACAAAAATCGCATATCCAAAAATCCTCTACGAGCCAATTTCAAGGACAATTTTAATTGTTTTTTTTTTCTGTAAAAAATATCTTTATTAATCGCTAAGTGTTAGCGATTTGAATCTCGCACTTTATTGCACTAATATTTTCTATAAAACTGCAATCGTGATTTCGATGCTCTATCAATCGACCCTCTCCAATATACATGCAGCTGCGAGTAAAAAAATCGCAGCAAATCTTATTTGCATATTTTATTAGCTATTTCCGTCGCCATAAACTATAAAAGCTAATTTCGAAAAAATTTTCGAAAAATTCGAAAATTATAAGTTTTAAAAATTTAAACAATTTTTTTTTAGAATTCCAGTAAAATTGTTTAAAATGAAGTTTGTAGTTCCATCGATTTCAGTCTGACCAAAAATACTTTTGAAGCCTCTAGAAATTAGCATTAATTTCAAAAAAAAAAATTGTTTTTAAATGTATTTCAGATTTCCTTCCATAAAAGCCGCTTAATGCTAGAAACACAAACATGTTTATAAATCCTTATAAGTCACATCTCCCATACACATTTCTTATTGTCCGTCTTATAAACATTTTTAATGAAAATAAATAAAAGGGCAAGTGTGGAAATTTTTATTTTCTTCGTGGAAGAAACACAATTCTATAAAAAAATTTCAGAATTCATTACAAATTTTGACAAATTTTTCCTCCTTTAGACTAAAATGACTAAAAAATTACAAACTTAAAAAGATTTCCTAAAACAGGTGCGTTAAGCTGGACCTCCCCTACGATGGATTCGAAATTTTATAGGCTTGGAATTACATATGTGTTATTTATGTGCTACTTTGTTCCAAAAATAAAAAATTGTGTGCTCAAAATTTAAGTGGAAATTATGTGCTACTTATGTGCTCCAAGATAAGCTACGGTTTGCCCAGAAAGATAAAGGAGGTTGCAAGGGGGTAGCGGGGGATATAGCCCCAGACGACAGAATCGAAACGGGATATGTGCAGAATTTTGTGCTATTTATGTGCTTCATAGTTCCAAAAAGAATTCGCTTATTTGACATCTTCCAATGTGGTGTGATGGTAGTGTGCTTCGCCATCCACACCGAACCTCCTGGGTTCACGCCCCGGGAAAAGCAGCATCAAAATTTTAGAAAGAAGTTTTTTCAATTATTTGGCAAGCACTCCGAGTGTATTTCTGCCATGAAAAAATGTCTGTGAAAACTCATCTGCCTTGCAGATGCCGTTCGGAATCGGCATAAAACAAGTAGGTCCTGTCCCGCCAATTTGTCGGAAAAATTAAAAGGAGCACGACGCAAATTGGAAGAGAAGCTCGGACGAAAATCTCTTCGGAGGTTATCGCGCCTTACATTTATTTATTTATTTTTAATGTTTTTTTTTTTAAACTTCAAAAGTGGGGGTGCAGCTGTACATCCAGCTAGGTTTCGTGAGGCGAAGAAACTGGAGAGACTAGTAAGATAGTCGTTTATTTTATTATTCGTCCTAATATTGCGTTGTTTTAATTTGTCCCAAAATATTTAATTGTTTTAATTTATAAAAATTAAAAAGAAAATATTTTGGGAAAAATTTAAACAACGTGACAATTTTCCCAAATTATTGAATAAATTATAAATTAAAAATTGCTTCGAATAATTTTTTTCTTACATTTAAAGCAATAAGGGCAACCTCCGTTTAATTCATGAGAAGAAAATAATTGATAAAATTTGCAAAAAATTGTTGCTGCTAATTTTAAACTCGTAAGTATTTGTGCATACATACATACGTATGTTTACAACAATACTCTATATGGCTGATATTATTACTCACCTCTAAATAGCCGACAGGACCGTTGAACGGATAATCGCCTAATCGACGCTCTTCATCAAGAAATTTTCCAGCCTTACCGTTGGAAGGCGGACAAAAGAGTCCATAATTAAAACTCTCTTTTAATTCCTTTATAAACAATATAAATGATAAATAGAAAAAAATAAGCTTTAGATTAAATTTAATATAAGTGAGTAAATATGAATGTGTACTTTGCATTCAACTTAAAAAATACAAAATTTTATTTATTTAAATTTTTTGCCTTATTATTTAAGAATTCATGAGCTTAACACCGGCTTATAATTAATTAATCACCGTGTGATTCGCGGTTCGAATCTCGGTGAAACCTTTGATAACATTACGAAATTGCCTGATGATGACTACGTGGCGGTTTTCGAAATGGTACCATCGCAATATGTCAGTAAATGTTTCTTTCTTTCTTTTCAGTTTCTCTTAGAGAAAAACATAATAATTGAATATTCAATTATTATAAGCCCGTCTTAAGCTCATGAATTCTTAAATAATAAGTATAAATTGAACACACCATTAAACAAACAAACTTAATTTTTTGCCAGCATGCAAAATATTGAATATTCAACACCAACCTTAAACCAAAATGCCACCTATCGCACATACATATCGTATATGTATGTATTTATGTAGATAAGTTTAAAAAGTCAATCCAGTGTTGTACATAAGCAGAGTTATTTTGCGATATATTTTTTTTAAAGAATATAGATTGCAGTTACAGTGCGTTTATTTCACCAAAAAAGCGTTTATGTGTTGTACGTTGTTCAGTGGCGGGATCGGTCATTAAATTGAACACAGTGCCGTCAAGTGTCAAAATGTGCACGAACATTGTACGATTTTTATTATTTTTAAGTATTTGTGTACGTTGATAAGTAGTTTTTGTTGTTTAAATAAAAGCAGAATGATAAGAGTATAATTGGGAAAAAAGAAGCAAATTAAGTTTAAATACGAATAAACATAATCTCAAATTACATAGAACTCTAGGCCAGACCTTATAGCATACATAACGTTTAACAGTTTTGTGAGCCTGCAAAGCGTATAAAGTCTGGCGTAAAGCTTAAGCGCAAACACTTCAAATCAAGCACATGTCACTGAAAAAACTCAACATTGGTTCAGGCTTAGTAATATTATGCTATGAGCCGGACCCGTGCGCATCTTGCGTAACCAATATAAAAGTCTCTTATCAAATATTGACAGAAATCAGCTGTTCTATCAATCAATTAAAACTTACAGCTTGCGCTGCCATCTGGCGTATGGTAGCGACTGCCGATAACGCAGCGCAAGTATTCACAATAGTGCCATAGTACAAATAGATTTTTTTGTGTGCTCACAATCGTTTATTTTTAACAAATTATTTTAATAAAATATAGCTAAACAAAAGCACTACGACCAAAATTTCCAAACGCTCGCTAATAGCCCGAATCTCCATCTTTACAACCAAAACTTTATTTATAGATTTGGATTCCAAATAAGAGCGAAGAAGGGACCCGTACATAAAAAATGCAATTAGAAATAATACATATGATTCCTTATCATTAAGTCCAAATTGAGACACAGAAGGAATGAGAAGTGAATAAGCAACTATTCGTGAACACTGTTCGCGAAAAGCCCTGTGAGAAAACAATGACGAAGCAACTAAGTGGTAGATAAGCGGCGCAATCTAACGAACTATTAGTCAGGTTGATTTTAATATGTGGTAAGTGTGGTACGCGAATACATTAAATTGTGAAGCTCTAATACCAAGTAGTGCTGAATGGTAAACAACATTTTTTTGTGCAAAATATTTGAGTTCATTTATTCAACTGTTCAGTGAGACGAGCCGATAAACCAGAAAGGAATAATCGAGAATATCTAAAATTCGTCAAAATATCGAAAACAATCGAACAGTGAAATTTCAATCGTTTTGCAGCACTATTTTTTTTAGATAACAAGAAAGCAAAGTGAGGCATCCCTAAAGATTCTGCAGCGTTACAGTAATTCGATTGGGTAGTACTAAATAGATGTAAAGGCCAGTGTGCTCTATTTTCATGCTTATTGAATTTAACGATATTATATTGGTAATATTTGAATGAGAAATACCCACAAATCGATTCTCTCACTCGGAGTTTTCTTGCTAAATCTCTGCCGAGGTGCGACCATGCTTAGAAAAACTTTCTTTTAATAGAAAAAGCTTGTTTCTAAAATTTTGACGTTGCTTTAGCCGGGTCGTGAACCCAGAATCTTCGGTGAGGGTAAGCGGAGCACACTTCCACCACACCACGGCGGATGCAAAGCTAAACCTAAATGTATTCTATGGGCTGGCCCCATAGTTAGAGTGGAGGAGTACGCACAAGTATCTTAGAGATGGAGCCACAAAGCGTAAGTTGCATTTACTCCCACTTCCGGGGAGTTAGTTGCTAATATTTATCCTATATATATGTAGGGTAAATCATGGTAAACTTTTTAGGAACTTTACGCACTCGCCTAAAGTGACTGTCTCGCGAAGGAAGAGCCTGCAAGTGTTCAATTGCTTTTTGCCGGAGTCCCTCATTCTCTTGCGGATCGCTTTAACAGTGGTCATGTCAGTAGTGAAAGCTAGAGGTGTGATTGTTTGTGATGTTACTGGAATTGTAGCGTAATGGGTGCGATATTTATGAAATTGGGACTGAACCAAAATGTGGCTCCACTAGGGCGGTGTAAGGGCATACACTGATAGAACCACAACCGATATTTGGAAGGAAGTTTTACTCGGTCACTTAAGCTCTCGTTTTGGTGATTTGCATTGGCCGGTCTGATTACCCGATTCAACCGCTACAGACTTATTTTTATAGGATTTGTTAAAGTCGCAGGAATAGTCGACAGTAATACGATAACTTGTCTCCTGCTGTCATGGTAAGATTGATGGAAAATGCCACGAAGCGGGGCCATATGGCTATGAAATCCGGAGGCGACTTGGTAGACTAAATTTTAGTGGATTAAATAAACATATTACATAAACATAACCATAGATTTTTATTAAAAAGAAATAGAGAAAAAGAACATCAGTTGACAGAATATGAAATGTCATGAGGAAATTAATATTCAGGTGTTCTCATCTCGTTGACGTTTTCCCTTATTCTGAAAAGTTCGGTATGCATAATTTAGAGGGTTGTCTATCATACATAACTGCCTTTGAATGCTACTACGATGGGAGTAGATTTTGCTATACGTTTAGATATATAATAAACATAAACATAAATTTGTATTACCGAAAAGATAATAGACAATATTTTGCAGAAAAAAAATTTAGCCATAAAAATTTTGTACTTTTGTAGTACAATTAAATACTGGCAAATTGAGCTGCCGAAAAAGTGAGGTTATGTTGTTGACATCACCTTTATTATTTCATCATGATAAAATGAGGTTTTGATTTTGTGTAGAGAGATGCTTATTCAGTATTTGTTAAAATGACGTTTTTACTGACGATAACCTTGACTTGTGCTTGATTTGAATTTGTGTAACAAAACAAATCGGTGGGAGCGAGTTGTACAGTTACTTTTTCTGAAACATATATATTAGGGTGGGTTCATTTTCGGGCGATACTTTTTCTCCTTTTACTAATCGATTGGTGAAATATTCGTATAACTGTGATTATGTCGTTGTAAATCGCAGCGACAACTTCGAAGAAATCGGTGTGTCTGACTAACCAAATCGTAACATACTCTCGCTCTTGAAAACGCTTACTAGTAATAGCAATCATATAGCCAATCATAGCTTTCGCCAAGGGAAAAATTCGCCGTGACAATATGAACCAATAAATCTGTGATTTTTGCTTCTGCTGAGCCATGTAGTCTGAGTATAGAAATGAATATAGAAATCAGCGAGATTCAGTGGATCTTATTGTGTCTGTGATTGCTATTACCATTAAGTTTGATTTTAACAGTAATTTAGAACAAATTACTTTTTTGTCACTGTTTCGTCACAGTAATGGAAAAAATTGCTACTATTTAGAAGTCACAAACCATTGTTGTTCTTCAAAAATCGCGGTATCGGCCAATTTTATTTTTATTATTTAGTAATTTAAAATACAAAAAGAAAATATACTGAAAATGAAACTTCCTACTAGACTCCACAGATTTGCTTTACTCATAAATACGTACATGCAAACATAAAATATTTTATTAACCCTAATTGTGTTAGTTTGAGTATAAGCGGTGTTAGTATCCGTATGAAAGTTTTCTAATCAAAAGTTAGCGAAGCTTAAATAATGCTACAATAACAAAGTCAAGCAAAATATGATAATTCAAATATCAAATATTTAGTTGGATTTATTTATGTTTTTGATGGATTAGGATGGTTAGGGTTAAATATTTAATATTATTTGTGGGCTGCGAATATGTAGTTTCTTTTTTTTCTGCACATACCTTTGGCAATGAAGAGAGCACCTGTTGTTTTACATCCCAAACTAAACGATCTGATGGAAATTGCAGGCATTTATAAACGTTCAGTTCGGGTACATGAACCCGCACTAAGAGCCAACCATCACGTGGCTCCGGCGGTGGTTCATCATCAAAACCCGGCCCTGAACTTGCGTCCATGTTGGCCGGGTTTTGTTTGACTTTTGGTGTTGGGGGGTGGTAGGCCGTAATTTTGACTGATTTTTAGTTACTCGGTTTGTAATAAATTAAAAAAAAAAATGCTAATTTATATAAGTTGAGTTCTGCAACGTTAAGCTTAAACTTAAACTATGGAATTATTGTTTGTTTTCGACTTTTTGTTTAAATTGTTATCTCTTTACGTAAGTTTTATAAAAATTTTGTTATTGTTGTCATTTTTTATAATTTTATTATCATTAATAAATGCATTTCGTTGTAGCAGCAGCCTCATTTTACGGTGTTTCGTTGATTGGAGTGCTGAAAGTATGGCAAATAAGAAATAAAAATATGTTACAAGTTGTTTGTAGAGAAGTGCTTACTAAAATCCCGTCTTACGCAATCCCGAAATATAGAATGCCGAAATAAATTATCCAACCACAACCAAATACTGAACATCCACGCCCCCCATTTGGGAAAGTCCTGACACAAAATCCCGCCCAAACATCAAAATTATTTGAAAAAGTTGATGGGATTTTAAACCTTCGGTGTAGAGAGTATTTGGCTGAATAGTGCTTGTCGGGATTTGGTTTTGTCTAGGCATTGTGTTATCTGTTTATTTTTTCCCGAAGTCGCTATTCATCTTGTAATTTCTTTTTGCCGGAAATGAAGAATAATAAATTATAGCAGCAACAAGAGAAATGCAAAAAAAGAAATAAAATCATGAAATTTTTGTACTGAACTCTCCGGACAAATAGGGACAGATATGTTTTTAAGGTTAAGGATACGGCAAATTTCTTCCACATATTATTGAAATACACTTATGTACAGCTGTGAACCCGAAAACAACAGTGCCAATTTCTGAGAAAATTTCATCAATTACATTCTTTTTTTTTATATTCGATAATTCAAGCAATTTAAGAAACAAATCTGAAAAACCTTTTCGAAAATGCGAGAGGTTTGCATTTGAATTTTTATACTCAGTTGAGCAGAGCTTACAGAGTATATTAACTTTGATTGGATAACGGTTGGTTGTACAGGTATAAAGGAATCGAGATAGATATAGATTTCCATATATCAAAATCATCAGGATCGAAAAAAAATTTGATTGAGCCATGTCCGTCCGTCCGTCCGTCCGTTAACACGATAACTTGCGTAAATTTTGAGGTATCTTGATGAAATTTGGTATGTAGGTTCCTGAGCACTCATCTCAGATCGATATTAAAAATGAACGATATCGGACTATAACCACGCCCACTTTTTACGATATTGAAAATTTCGAAAAACCGAAAAAGTGCGATAATTCATTACCAAAGACGGATAAAGCGATGAAAATTTGTAGGTGAGTTGAACTTATGACGCAGAATAGAAAATTAGTAAAATTTTGGACAATGGGCATGGCACCGCCCACTTTTAAAAGAAGGTAATTTAAAACTTTTGCAAGCTGTAATTTGGCAGTCGTTGAAGATATCATGATGAAATTTGGCAGGAACGTTACTCCTATTACTATATGTATGCTTAATAAAAATTAGCAAAATCAGAGAACAACCATGCCCACTTTTAAAAAAAATTTTTTTTAAAGCTAAATTTTAACAAAAAATTTAATATCTTTACAGTATATAAGTAAATTTTATCAACATTGAACTCCAGTAATGATATGGTGCAACAAAATACAAAAATAAAAGAAAATTTCAAAATGGGCGTGGCTCCGCCCTTTTTCATTTAATTTGTCTAGGATACTTTTAATGCCATAAGACTAACAAAAATTTACAAATCCTTGTGAAATTTGGTAGGGGCTTAGATTCTAGGACGATAACTTATTTCTGTGAAAAAGGGCGAAATCGGTTGAAGCCACGCCCAGTTTTTATACACAGTCGACCGTCTGTCCTTCCGCTTGGCCATTAACACGATAACTTGAGCAAAAATCGATATATCTTTACTAAACTCAGTTCACGTACTTATCCAAACTCACTTTGAATTGGTATAAAAAATGACCGAAATCCGACTATGACCACGCATACTTTTTCGATATCGCAAATTACGAAAAATGAAAAAAAGCCATAATTCTATACCAAATACGAAAAAAGGGATGAAACATGGTAATTGGATTGGTTTATTGACGCAAAATATAACTTTAGAAAAAAACTTTGTAAAATGGGTGTACCACCTACCATATTAAGTAGAAGAAAATGAAAAAGTTCTGCAGGGCGAAATAAAAAACCCTTGAAATCTTGGCAGGAATACTGTTCGTGGTATTACATATATAAATAAATTAACGGTATCCAACAGTTAATGTTCTGGGTCACCCTGGTCCACATTTTGGTCGATATCTGGAAAACGCCTTCACATATACAACTACCACCACTCTCTTTTAAAACCCTCATTAATACCTTTCATTTGATACCCATATCGTACAAACAAATTCTAGGGTCACCCCTGGTCCACCTTTATGGCGATATCTCGAAACGGCGTCCTCCTATGGAACTAAGGATCACTCCCTTTTAAAATACTCATTAACACCTTTCATTTGATACGCATGTCATATAATCACATTCCAGGGTTACCCTCGGTTCATTTTCCTACATGGTTATTTTCCCTAATGGTGTCACCATAGCTCTCAACTGAGTATGTAATGTTCGGTTACACCCAAACTTAACCTTCCTTACTTGTTTTTATTTACAGTTGCATACCAACATGTATATAGAAAAGTTCCACCTTTGTTAATGCCTTACGGATTGACGGACTTCGATCAACAGAATGGAATTGTATCGTATGTTATTGCATCATTTTAGGACTGTTTCGGAAACATTTTGGGATGACTTCAGAAACACTTCAGGATTATTTTAGGGATCATATCGAAACCATTTCGGTGCAATTTTGGGGGCAATTTTAGGAACAACTCGTGATTATTTAAGGTATTGGTTTGGGACAATTTCAATATCACTTCGACATCATTTTGCGAGAGTTGCAAGATCTATTCAGAATAACTTCGTGACTGTTTTCGTAATTATTTTGAGACTATTTAAAAAAACATGGGCAACGATTTCAGGATGACATCGGCATTGGTTTAGGTATCATTTCGGGACAACGTTTGAATAATTTCGGAACGATTTCGAAACCATTTCAGGACCATTTTACAGTATTAATTGGTTACTATTTTTAGAATCATGCCGAAGTTATTCCGGAATAAATTTGGAATAACTTCAGGGTAATATCGGATTTTTTCTAGGTATCACACAAGTATAAATGTTTTATACGACTTACCGATCTTTTAGATTGCTACTCCCCAATTTTCATAGTTGATTTATAAATATCTGCAAATAAATAAAATTAAAGAAATTATTAATGCAAACATAAGCTAACTGAAAAATTTCTGTTAATACTATATTTGATATTTATTTTTGTTGGAGCTGCCTTTGCATGCAATATCTTATTATAACAGTTGGTAATAGGCTAATTATATTTTGACTAAAATTATTCGAATACTAGTTAGTTGACGAGTAGTACAGAAATAATCACGTGGAATTTGATTTTTTGGCGCTTGCCATTCAAAATTAGTTAGACTTTTCAAAGAAAAAAAAACGAATAATAGTACCCATTAGTTTATTAGCTTGTCGTTGGCTTTTTTTCTGCTGGGTTTTCAAACAGCAGAAAAAATCCTAACTACAATTTAACTAGAGTTAATCTGTAATTTCTACAGAATACCGTTAACTTCAGTCAAAACGCTTATCTGCTGTTAACATGACGTAATAAATGTGTACTCTTGATGAAGAACTCGGTTGAACCAAGCATAACGTAATCAATTTTAAAGAATGTCTGTTATATCAAGAACAATACACCCGTTTTCTTTTCGTGTACTTAGACATATATATAAATATATTGTTTGTACTTGGAACAGTGAGATTTTCATCACTTCCCCAGCACAAATAAAATATCATACTGATTAGTCATTCCTCAGCATGCGCTGCTTTTATACCCTATGTTGCCTCATCCGCATATTTCTCCAAAGGTGTAGTATTTTCCCGAAGAGTTGTAGCTCATGCTTGGTTAGTTACCAGCGATATAAGTAAATGTATATGTGACCCGGCCCATGAAAAGGTGGCTTATGACTCAAAGAATAAATTGTGAGAAACAGCTGTTAAAGATAAACAATGCATTTCTTCAGTTTCTTAGTATATATAATTTTTTTTGAGTCATAAGCCACCTTTTCATAGGCCGGGTCACATACTTGTAGTTTATGGCCATAAGCGTGGGTATGTATGAGTAACTACTTCGGCTGATGACTACATCTGTGTGTGTGAGATAGCTCTTCATCGCCTTCTACATAAGTGTTGCTAGCTTTAATGTGCACACGTACATAAGAGTGGCTGGTTCACGTTTTTGTTGTTGCGTGATTATTTACGAACAGCTTAGTGATGCTAATATTCGTCACAATATATGTATTCAAAAATCGTAAGCATTTCGTACAATTATCAATAATTCATAAATTAATTTATTTATTTTCGTGCAAATTACCGCACTCGCGGGACTTAGAAAGCACCATATAATTGTAGCATGGTTACAGAGATCAAAACAGTTTTGCTTTTTCAGCATATTTGCGCATTTCGCAAGTGAATGTGAGAGGAAAAATTCTACTTTCCATGCCATTAAATTACTATAATTTCTATGTCATTACTTTAGCCGTTATATGATGCCAAGTCGTTGCATGTGTGGCCGCTCCCATGGTTATAATAGAGGTCGACTTGGAAAGGCAAGCAGAGGAGGAAGAACTCATGCTGTACAATGAAAACAATCACATTTAAACATATAAATTTAATGAATGCAAAAACTTTCCAATAGTGCATCAGGACTAGCACTTGCTTAGTTAGAATTAATAATGCATGCATTTGATTTGGAAATGTTGATTTGAGGAAAAAAACTAATAAGCAAAACAATAGCACAGAAAAAAATTTTTGTGATATGCTTTTCACTAAATAACTAATTTTTCTTTTATTATAAAGTGATTGTTAAAATTAGGGTTGTTCAAAATTTTTTATATTGAAGTGCAAATCACAATACATATACAAAATTATATATACACTGGAAATTTTTTAGATTGAAAAAAAAAAAATATATTTTAAATGTTTAAAGAAATTTAATAATAATAAATAAAATTTGAATTAAAATTTTTCTCAGTGCTACAATATTTTTGAAAAATTTTTTGGTGTCAATTTGTTAGTGTAAATTTGAATATCATACCGAAGTGCCTTGGCTTCATAGGGAAGTGCTTTTTTTTTGCACTTTCATATGAAATTCAGGCCCTTTCATATGAATCGAATTAATATGTGAGGTAGCGTTGCCAAATGTCCCGTATTTACCGGGACATCCCGTATTTTTCACAAATTTTAAAGTGTCCCGCCGGAAAATTCTATGTCCCGGCATTTTCAAAATAACAAAATTAATAATTATAATCTGCTACGAAAGATGGCCATATTTGCGGCTTCGATTGTATTCAGCTCATTAGCATATTGCATGCAACTCTGTAAAGAAGAAAAATTCATCCCTACTGTGGTTCTGAATATTCCTCGTGTTCCAATGACACACGAACCAGATACGGATAGAGATTTAACATGCAAATGCAACAACAATGTGATCCATATGTTTCACATTGTTGTTGTATTTGCATGTTAAATCTCCATCCGTATCTGGTTCATGTGTCATTGGAACAAGAGGATTGTCAATGTTTTACATTTCGCACACCTAAATATTCATTTTGTATGGGGAAGTGTTGTGTTTTAAAATAACGTTTGAAAAATTAATCCATAGAATATTGAATTCGCATTAAATACAGCAAACGTATTAATTGTTAGCCTGTTTCATAAAAATATTTGTTATAGATAAATGACTTCAAAAAGTTTAATTCTATCTAAAAATTATTTCGCCGAATGAGCATCCCATACAAATATATAGGTGTTTCTTATTTTCAAATGTCCCGGGAAATTTAAAAAAAATCCCGGGAAATTGGGTCAAATTTGAGGTTTGTCCCGGGAACGCGAAATAAAAATCTGGCAACCCTAATGTGAGGCCATATGGGAGTGCTATGAAATTTTTTTTTTTTATATTCAAAGTGTGAATTCGTATCTGTGCCTATTCTCCAGGACAAAACAAAAGGGCTGTAAGTGTATATGGGTTGAGCAGCTCTGGTTAAGATTTATACTTTTCTTCAACATTGGGTGACATATATATATATAAAAGTTCATATGTCTATATGTAGATATGTAAACATGCTCGGTATAAAAGATATATGAGAACGATTCGATTTAATCTACTGCAGTTATTTGGCTTCTTTATTTTATAAATAACGGCATTGAAATTACAAACCATTTCTCATCGATAGCTACTTTTCTCAGTAATAACTCATATTTACGTTAATTATATAAATACATACATACACAGATCATACATACTTATATAAACATATACTTATGTCCGTGCAAGGGCAATTCCATGGCGTCCCATATTACAAATTTTGTTTATATATAATATTGTGACGAATATGAGCATCACTAAGCTGATACTAAATAAATAATCACGCAACAATAAAAAAACACGAAGCAACCACTCGTATATACATGAACACATCAATCATCATTTACACACATATATAAAAGGCAACGAAGATTTAACACACACAAATGTAGTCATCAGCCGAATTTGTTACTCACACATGCGCACGCATATAATATATGCGTATTATAATATATATATTATAACATATTGTAACGAATTTAGTGAAACTCCGCTTATTTTACACCTTCTACTAACGTTCGTATCGCTAAATTGTTGAATAAATAACTCCAATATTCAATGATGCAAAATTGTCTTTATTAGACTACTTTGAAAATACTTCACAATAACACTTATACTTCGCAACTGATAGCGTGCTTAAATCAAACTGATTACGGACTACTCAGCTTCTGCTGTTTTTATACTCTCTGCCCAAATGTCTAGACGTTTCTTCTCCTAGAATCCTCTACCTGGTCACCAGCCATACGCGCGTGTATTTGTAGTGTGTAGCCATATGCGTGTGTATATGTGAGCGAAGTAGTAGCTGACGATGACATGCGTTTGTGAGTATCTCTCTGCTGCTTGTATGTATGTGTGTACATGATGATTAATTTGTTTACATACATACAAGTGTGGCAGCTTGCTTTATTGTTGTTGCGGCTTTATTTACTTAGTATCAAGTTAGTGATGTGAGTATCACTTAGTGTTACTAATATTCGTCACAATATATAATATATATATAATAATATATGCATATTATGTAGCGCAATTACCAAGCAGGAGATACAAAAGAAGGCGAAACGTCTAGAATTTAGCAGAAATATGCGAATGAAGCAGTGGAGAGTATAAAAGCAGAGCGAGCTGAGTAATCAGTAATCAGTTTGATTTAAACACGCTATCAGTTGCGAAGTGAAGTATAATTGTGAAGTATAGTTGTACTACACCCAAAGTAGTCTAATAAAGACCATTTTACAATACAGAATATTGGAGTGATTTATTCAATAGTTAGAAGGTAGCAAATAAGCGGAGTTTCCCTAAATTCGTTACAATATCTATACACAAGCTCACAAGATATTTATTTAAATGGAAACTGAGACTGCGCTATACTTGAAGCACCTGTAGGTCATGCAGTCTTTGCGACTTTATGACACTTGTCGCGTCTTCCAAACACGGATCTAGGCGACAGTATGTAAACGCATCTAAACATCTATTACAAATGTAACAGGCTCAGTGTAGCGATATTTGCTGACAGACTGGCTATCATAAAAGCATTAGAACTAGAGCATAGAGCTTTGCTATTAAGGATTACCAACCAATTACACGCAAACATATACCTAAAAAGACGGGTACCGATGGGTATACGTAATCATTTTTTTTTTATTACTTGCTATAAAAGAGCATTATGGAGCAGGGATGCAGCCAGGGGTTGCCATCTGTTTTAATTATAATACTTTATTCAACTCATGGAACAGGCTCATATTGCTTTATACAGTTTTTTGTTTTTGATATTAGAAAAAAACAAAATTACAAAATTTGCACACGGCGATGGTTACTTTTTATATTCAAGACACTAGAAAACGACTTGAGTAATTAGGAAATTTTGTATTTATGTGAACCGCTACATTCTGCATGGGTATTAGCACCTAGGGTAATTTTACAATCTTACCCTTTTTTAAATTTAAATAAAATATGCAAACACAGACAGTTTCAAAATATATATAAGTACATACATATATACAAATATAAGATTAGATAATTTAATGTTGTAAAACAAAAAAATCAATTAGCAATAACATAAAGGGATCTCATAGATGTAATTTAAGTCTGCAAGACTGTAAATAAATAAATAAATAAATGTATACACAGCAGTAAACAGAAAAATAGTAATGGCAATGTTATCAAATTTCGTCAAATAAAATTCCACATTTTATTATTTTCGTTATTTTAAAAAATCTTCTATGAATTGTGTAACTGATACCGTGCAAATCAAACGAAAGCTCGATAAAAATTTTACAAAAATGTCGAGCCTTTCATTTTTAGTTTTTCGAATTTTTTTTGTATGCAGTTTTCTAACCCAATTAATTTTTAGTCCAATATAGTACAAGTTATAGGTCTCTCAAAACTCAGATTGATTTTTGGCCATTTTTTTACGCAAGGGTGTTTGAGATTTTCCTGCGCACAAACTTTGCATTTTTTTTTGCATAATTTTGTCGAATTTTAAAATTTTTTCGAAAACCATTTTGAGATTGGTTTGCACAGTTTTAGTTACAAACTTCACACCAGTTTTTTCTTAAAATTTGCATAATAAAAAAAAGAGAACTTAATTGACGAAATTTGTTAAAACTTGCCAATGCTTATTTTCTTTTCGCTGCTGTATATAAAAACAAGTAAGGACGGGACTATCTTCGGCTGTGCCGAAGGCTTCATATCTTTCATGAATGGGAATGAACAATAATCTTATCCCATTCGTAATCTCCATATAATCGGCTGTATAAAATAAGAAATATATAGTGAACAGATGTACATACCTAAACGATTTTAAGAGAAATATAAAAAAATGGCAAAAAACCCCCTTATCTGAATGATAGTTTGTATGGGATATATATTATATATAGCTCCGATCGAAATGATTTTTATAGGAAATCTTCTATGATATATGAGAAAAAATATCAACAAGTTTCACGTTTTTATATTGGAAAATAAGGGAGAAATGGCCAAAAATCTTTCTATCTGAACGATCGGTTGTATGGGAAAGGTATATACTACATACATCAAGTGATTTTTTCAGGAAATCTTCTATGATATATGAGAATAAATATCAACAAGTTTCAGGTTTTTACATATATTGGAAATTAAGGGAGAAATTGCCAAAAACCTTTCTATCTGAACGATCGGTTGTATGAGATATATATTATATATAGCTCCGATCGCAATGATGTTTTTATGAAATCTTCTATGATATATTAGAATAAATATCACCAAGTTTAACGTTTTTATATTGGAAATTAAGGGAGAAATTGCCAAAAACCTTTCTATCTGAACGATCGGTTGTATGGGATATGTAATATATATAGCTCCGATCAAAGTGATTTTTTCAGAAAATCGTCTATGATATATGAAAATATAAATCACCGAGTTTCACGTTTATACTTTCTAAATTAAGGGAGAAATGGCCAAAATCGTTCTATCTGAACGATCGGTTGTATGGGATATAACTATATATAGCTTCGATCAAAGTGATTTTTTCAGAAAATCTTCTATGATATATGAAAATATATATAACCGAGTTTCACGTTTATACTTTCTAAATTGCGGCAGGAATGACCAAAATCGTCTTATCTGAACGATCGGTTGTATGGGAGATATATGTTGTAGTGGTCCGATCTTACCGGATCCGACAAATGTCTAATATAATACAAAAATACATCCTCGTGCCAAATTTCATTGAGACATCTCAAAATTTGAGGGACTAGTTTGCGTTCAAACAGACAGACGGACGGACGGACAGACGGACATGGCTATATCAACTCAGTTCGTCGCCCTGATCAATTCGGTATACTTAATGGTGAGTCTATCTTCTATATTTCTCAACGTTACAAACATCGGACCAAAGTTAATATACCATTTCATGTTCATGAAAGGTATAAAAATAGGTAGGTACTTTGTGTGAGGATGCAAAGTTTCACGTTTTTTGTGGTCTTCATGTAAAAACTATGACTACGAATCTCGTATTTCAACAACATATGACGTAAACGTAAGTATTTGATGAAATTTGATGAATTTTGAGGCAAAAATTACAGTTTATATGGGGTAGATAATATATCTACCACCGATCTCTATGATTTTTTCAGACAACAATATATGCTATATACACACAATTTTGAGATTCGTGCCAAAGTTAATATACCACTTCATTTTCATGAAAGGTATAAAAATATTTTCGATTGGAGTTGTCACTTTATATCTGAAAGCTGTAGAATTTCTAAGACAAATTAGAGTTCCTAAGGCAAGGTACTAGGACATTAAACTCACTAAAATATTTCGAAGCTACCTTATTGCTCACTTGAATCTCTGAAATCTCACGTGGGAATGGATGAAGCTAACTTGGCCTAGTCTATGCTGCGGTTACAGACAATTAGGCAGAACTGAAAGAGATATATAGGTATGTGTTCTTGCAGTTTTGCGCCATATCTATGGGTTAACTCATATCATACAACAACAAACCAATCCAAGTACGTTGAGTATGTGTATTGTTTAACTTATCATTATATAAGTAAAGACGTATGTATGTATTTATTAACCTACTAGATTACTAGAATAAAAACCGCTAGTTAATAACTGCTTTACAATTTTAATGTATGTGATGCAGCTCTAAATCACTTTTCTCCGCTCCACCGTCACTTTGCTGTTAGTGTACGTGAGTTGTTCCATGATTTCTTGAATTTATGTAATAATTTCCGCTTTGCGGTTGCCTAATGATCTCAATCAGAAATCAGAGTAGATAAATGAAGAGTTAGTTGCAAAAATGTGCGTACAAAGTACTTATACTTGTAGATATGTATCTTTTTACTTGTATCTTATCAAAAAATGCTAATTCTTTCAACAGTTATGTTAACTAAGATAAATACATGCATATATATTTATTTTTCCTTGTACATAAAATATAAAAAAATATAAAATTTAATTAAAGCATCTTTCAAACAGTCAGCTTCCGCATTGTTACATATATAAACATTCGTATATACCAATATTGGCAGCAAAAAGTTTCTATTAACTGTAGAGAGCGTTTCATTCTCATCGTAGAGTGCTTGATGCGTCTTACGTTCGATAAGAAAAAAAACGCTAGTCAATACAAATCTGCATACGAATTTGCATATTTAATACTGCAGAACTTAACCGCAAAGTCGAGCTCGTTTAAAACATATCAACAATGCAAATCCATAACAAGTGGTGGCAAACAGCGTTGCCATATATTTTTTTTCCAAGTCGTCAGACGCCGCCCAAAAAATCGTAAAAAATCGTCATATCTATGGCAACAAGCAATAACAACCAAAGTTGAGTTAGGACGAAGTAGGGTTATTACCAGCAGACGTACGATTGTATTCACCGGAAACAAAAATGAGATCGCCGGATTTCATTCAACATTATTAAATTTAAAAGCGCTTTTTTGAAAATTGTCTTTGTTATTTTTCGTTGCCACATAAACATATAAAATCGTTTTTAGTTCATTATTTTATAAATAAAAAAAACCTCTTAAAATATAAATTTTGTACTTGTTTTCAGTCATTTTAACAATTTTTTTTTTTTTCTTAGAGCTCGAATCGAACCTCGCATAAACTCCTATATCATTTTAGTTTCTTAGTTATACATTTTCGCGTTCATTTTTTTTTATCACATTGCCGTTCAATATTATGACAGCAAAAGTTATTAAATTTTAAATAATCTTGGCCAGCAATATTCCTTTTAATGTATCAGTTGCCAGACGGTTTCGGATTTTGGTTTTGTTTAAATTTATTTTAGAAAAAATTCGTTCTACATTCGCTAAAGAGTGTGGCAGGCACATTAGATCTACGACGAATGCACATAAATTAGAAAAAAAGCGTATGTAGAGTCAGCTCTTTTGATAGTAGAAATAGTTTTCCAAAAAACTTCTGGAGGAACCTTAGAAATGCCTTCAAAATACGTGTTAAATTCTAAAAAAATTAAATAACCCTATACTCGCTATCAATATCCTGCACAATTTTCTGATCGATTGTGTGCTAAAAATGTTGCAAAACCATATGCAAAGAATCAATTTTTTTCCACCAACTTCTTTGGGATCCATGAAATTTAAGTTCTGCAGAACAACATTGTTAAAATCAAAACGCTTTCTAATTTGATCACACAGTTGAATATAAAAAATAATATAATCTTGTTAAAATTTGAATTTTTTCAGAAATGTTAGAGGCGCATAAACTCCTATATAAATCTGATCACTTTGCAATATATTTGAAATGTTTTTATAATCTATAATTTCTATGTTGTCTAATGTAATACATTCCGGCTTTACAAAATTATAAAATATACTTAAATAAAGTATTTTTATTTCCGAATACATATTATGTACTTATAGCCCCTCACTCTGGAAAATTTTATTAACTTTATTAATATTTTGAAGGATATACTTCAGGAAGGAGAGATAAATTTCATTCATATCATCCAAGTTATCAAAAATGGTTTTTGCACTGTCTATTTTGTCAACATTAACAACGAGGTTAAAAAATATTTTTAATAGTTCAAAAAGTTCTAATACTCTGTATACTACTGCCCCTAAGGATAGCCAGCGAGTTTGACATGGATGTAGCATCTTTTTTGGCTGCAATTCCAATAGCGCAATTATATTTTTCAATTGAGAACTATTGGAAACGTAATTATACACATTGCGCACCAATGTTTCTACACTGCTGGGTAGCTTTCAGCAGGCATACGAAGAGCAAAGCGCCAAAGAATGACATATACATTTAAAAGTAATATCTTACATAGAAGGCAGGCTTAAATCGTCATTTTTCATCACAAAATCGTCCTCTAGATGAAAATCGTCAAAATGACGACGGCGTCGTCAATCTGTCAACGCAGGTGGCAAAGCGAATTCAACCAATTCGCCGGTGTGAAAAATGTCAAGTGGAAAGAAAATTTTAATTGATTTCGATCAATTGACATATTACAGTACAAGGCGCTGTATATGGAAAATAACCAAGAAGAAGCAATCACCTGTTGGGATAACAACACCTGGGGTTCAATTCCGTAACTATGAAAAACTGAAAAATGTACACTTATTAACACACAAAACTTACACTTTAAATTTGTATGCGATTCTGTAAAGTATTGTGCACATTGTTTTGCTGAACGAGCGCTGAATGTAAAAGTCTTATGTCAGTGAGAAAATGTTGATCAAACGCCATGAAAAGAAAAAAGTTATTCTGCAACAGTGCGTATGAGTTTTGAATGTCACAATAGTGTACACTGGCTGTCAAGAAAACTCACGAAGTTTTTATGAGTGAGTTTTCTTGTTCACAGTTTTGCTTTACAGAATCAGAATTTCAAAGTTTACACAATTTCTCGTGTACACTTTAAAACTCACAGATAGTGAATAGGGCCCCTGGTACTGAAGCAGCTTTGTAACAACTTGGTGCTGTTTACAGTATAAAGTACAATTTCTTCATTTTTACGTTTTTTTACAAGAATTAAAAAAAAAAATAAAAGTACATAACCATCAATTAACGAAAACAAAAGATCTAATTCGCAAACTCTAATCATATCAAAGGATCACAAAATTTTTTTTGAAGAAGTAATGTTCAAAAAAAAAAAAAAAAAAATTAATAAAGCTTTTAACAACCTGAATTTCATACTTATTATATGTTTATAAAAAGCATAATTATATCGTTAATGTTCGAAACTTAAACAAATGAATGATGCTAACAAATTAACGCTTCAAAATGAGCAAGTTTTGGGGTCACTCTTACTGTGTTAATGTGTTTGAAGAAAATAGAATGGCAAAGCCTAATTAGTATAAAAAATATACTAAATACTTAGCGCGATTTCTTTCCGCAGAGATTTGGGCCGAATTTCTCTGCCAATTTGCGTCGTGCTCCTTTTTAATTTTCCCTGCAAATCGGCGGAACGGTATCTACATGTTTTATGCGGACCCCGAGCGGCATCTGCAAGGCAAATGAGTTTTTACTGAGAAACTTTTCATGGCACAAATACACTCGCAGTGTTTGCCAAACCACTGACGAGGGCTTAGAAAAACTTTCTTCTAATTGAAAACCCGTTTTTCTAAATTTTTTATGTTTATGTTATGTTTTATGTTTGCCCGAGACAACATACCTCAAAAAATTAGAGGGGGTATGCAGACTATCGATGCTTAGCATTACGGGAGCCCTGAAAACAACCCCGACGGCTGCACTGTATGCCATTCTGCACATTCTACCTATAGACCTGGTAGTAAAGAATATAGCATTAACAACTGCAACCAGCCTCGGTGCCTCGGGGCAGCTTGAGCGCCGACCATATGGCCATAATAGTATAGCGTCATCAATCACAAGACGAACATACTACCTGATTCCCTATCTGCGATTCGAGGGAGATCTTAAGGCCACAATAGATGTGGACGGTTGGCGCAAGGGTGCGCAAATGGCGGACGAGGCGATACATGTGTACACAGATGGTTCCAAAGTAGTGGAAGGAGTAGGGTCTGCGGTATACTGTGCTGATCCGGAAATAAACAGATCCTACAGGCTGCCGGATTACTGTGGCGTTTTCCTAGCGGAAATATTAGCCGTAACCAAAGCAGTAGAAACCGTGGAAGAGAATAGCTTAAGCTGCAACCGTCTTAACTTTTATATAGACAGTGAAGCAGCAATTAAGGCAATAATCTCGCGCATAGCACATCATCTAAATGCGTGTTAGAGTGTAAGCAGTCTCTGGAGAGAATCGGGACAGGGAGAAGCATACATCTATATTGGGTCCCAGGGCATTTGGAAATAGATGGGAATGAAAAAGCGGATGAAGTGATACAGCTGTCAGATCTAGAAGCAGCAAGTGGCTTAAGTCCTAGGAAGCTTTTAGTATTTGCCAAGAGGACGGAGTTATTTTATAACATAGGTCCTGGTTTTTGATAGGGGTTTTCAGTTTGGTCGTTAAAACAAACTTCTGGTAACACTACGGACTCAATCAGTCTATGTGAGGTCCTCATGGACCGGCCAGTTCAACCTAACCTAACCTAACCTTGCCCGAGAGTTGAACCCAAGACCTTTGTGTGTTAGGCGGTGCACGCTACAATCACACCACTAATTAGTATATGAAGAGTAAAAGTCATTAAAGTTCAATCAAAAATCATTCTTACCGAAAATGTATAAAACTGATCGTTGAAAATACTAATTACATACATGCACACATTCACAAATACTTCTACAACTGCGGCTTCAAAAATTAAAGCACTTTTGCCATCTTTTTTTGAGTAAAAGGTTTGTTTTGGTCCATGCATTAATTAAAAACAAAGTACAATTTAAAGTTAAAACAAGATCAAGTAAATTAGCCCAAAACTTTTTAGAAATCATTTTCATTTTGCTTAAATTGTTTGAATGTACTGTGAAACTACTAATTTAAGTTCGATTCGGCGTTCTCGTTTTATAGCTTTAAACCGTATCACGTAGTTGACCGTGATTGGACGCTGCCTTCTGGCGTCACATGTGTTTAACTTAGGCTTGACCAGTAATAGCAGATGTGGGAAGTGTGGGTTAGAGGAGGAAACGACCGAGCACGTTTTGTGTTCGTGCCCTGTGCTTTCCAGGCTAAGACTACAGCTATTAGGAGTGATACCGCTGTCAGATCTAGAAGCAGCAAGTGGCATAGGTCCTAGAAAACGTTTAGTATTTGACAAGAAGACGGAGTTATTTTATAATATAGGTCCTGATTTTTGATAGGGTTTTTTCAGTTTGGTCGTTAAACAAACTTCTGATAACACCGCGAACTCAATCAGTCTATGTTAGGTCCTCATGGACAGGACAATTCAACCTAACCTAACCGAGCTAAGCTCGGTGCAATTCAAATTTGCATAAGAAACATCGCCACTCCCTATACATGCATATTTTTAATTACCGATAGATGGCAATCCTTCTCAAAAATATTGTGTCAAATACCTGTAATTTGATGCTAATGTTTCCCCTATATATAAAATTGCACCTAAATAGGTCAACCCGCATTCGATAAATTCGATGCGGATATACAAAGGAATATACATAGCAAAGTAAGATGGCAACCTGGTTATAATTAACCCTAGTACCAAGACCTAAGAAGGAGAACTTAGAATATAGCAGGTTACCTTAGGTTAGGTTAGGTGCTAGCTGCCCTGATAAGGAAAGCTCACTTGGACAACACGAAGGTCCGTTGTGATACCACATACAACAAAAATAACGGTAATGTAGATCTAGCTACTTAGAGAATCGTTGGGTAGCAACGATAAAGTTCCGAATGATACCGATCTCAACCTTGGATAAGTCCTCGGGAGATCCCAGAGAGTCGCGACCGAAGTAGTTTCGCCTAGTTCTGGCAAAAGCTGGGCAATCAAGCATAAAGTAATTTTGTGATTCCACCTCATCATCCTCCATACAGCTTCAGCAGGATGGAGTTTCCAGTATATTGAGACGTACCGCATGGATACCCATGAGACAGTGCCCTGTCAAAACCCCAATGACCATTGATAGGTGGGGCTTAGTGAACCCAATTATTTCGGCAGACCTCCTGCCATCCACTTTCGGCCAGAAAGATTGTGCTACCCTGCAAAAGGTGGTGTCCGCCCAACGTTTACTGAGCTGATTCGAGGCCCAACTATGTAGGAGCAAACCACAGGTGGCCAGCGGAATCCTGAAATCCCTACAGCCATCACATCCGGCTGCGGGCTAAGAGATCCGCTTGACAGTTACCCGGCATATCAATATGGCCCGGGATGCATTTTATTGTTTCTTAATTATAAAATAGGTCGATGCAATCGCAAGCGTGGTCAGGCACTCCCAGACCACCCTCGATCGCACTGTAGTTGAACTCAAGGCCTTGATAGCCGCTTGGCTATCAGAGTTGATGTTAAATTCCCTAACCGTAGTAGCACTGGATAGCATTTCATCCACCGCATCCTTAATCGCAGCAACTTCCGCTTGGAATACACTGCAGTGATCAGCTAACCTAAACTTGCGCCTTACATTTAGCTCTTGACGAAATTATCAATTTCAGCAAATATATTAGTAAGTTCGGAAAGTTCATGATGAGGAACTACATCTACTATATTTTGAGCCATCTCATCCAAAAAGGTACTGAGTTTCGAGCTTTGGTGAGCGTTTATGAGCTCCTGGTCAACAGAAAGGCATATTTTAGCATTTTTTTTTAGCGCCCTGATGTATAAAATACCTATAAATTTGCCCTAGCCTAATAGCATATTCTTCAAAAGTTTCCAATACCGTCCTTTTCATTTTGTCCCCAATGTGTGGGTGTGACGTGGCGTGGCGCGGCCGCCGTGTTGTGATGGTAGCGTGTTCCGCCTACCACACCGAAGATTCTGGGTTCTCTCCCCGGGCAAAGCAACAACAAAATTTTAGAAACAAGTAGGTCCTGTCACTCCAATTTGTAGGAAAAATTATAAGGAGCACGACGCCAATTAGAAGAGAAGCTCGGCCTAAAACCTCTTAAGTATACTTATTAACTCCATAACATTATGGGAGTTGATTGGATTCATATTAAGGGCTTTGAAGATGGGAACCACCATCTCCCTGAACGCTTCACTGTCCAATTGCGACTAAGGCCGCCCATCTTTTGTTACAATTTTTATTAATGAATTCTTAAAGGACTCTGGTTGTATAGAGTATGAAATTTTTATTCTCTTTTTTGGTGGTTCGCTATTTTCGAAATTACCCCTGAACATAATATGGGTCCTTGGTCACTGTAACATCTCAGGAAACTGCGCTGCGGATGAGCTAGCTAGGGAAGGCACCAACCTGCAAACAATAACCTCCGCTGGTTGGGCCAGCCCTCCTCTAAACACCTGCAAACACTGCCTGCGATCTCTATTCACGGATCAAGCAAACGCCAGATGGGCAATGGAACCTGCGCAAAATCTGGCCTAAGCTGGATGAAAAGAGATCGCAATCGGTGATATTGTTAAACCGTATCTCTATAAGCCCACTAGTGGCCCTTCTTACAGGTCACTGTCTCATGGGCACTCACGATGCCTATATCGGCCTACAGACAAATGACTTCTGCCGCAGCTGTAGGGACGAGGAGGAGATAGAAAGCGTAGAGCACTGTCCCGCACTGTCAAAAACCAGATACCGATGCCTCCACACGCACTCCTTTGGGTGCCTTGCGGAGCTTGAATCTACAAACACTAACGACATCTTGCGTTTCATCAGGCAAACTCGCTGGTTTAGCCTCACTGTGAACTAAACGTTCTTCTTCGGAAGTAGGGAAATAGGAAATAGGGGCCCCCGCGTGGTAGCACAACGGGCCACAATGGCCTACGTGAGTCTCCGCTTGGACAGCGGAGGCAGCCACTCCAACCTAACCTAACCTACCCTGAAACCGTCTAGAAATCTTCTGTGCTTCGTTATTATGTGGCGTTTTAAATTTGTCAAATGTTCGCCCGCCATTTTACAGTGCGACTTTTTTTCTTCCTCGTTATATTGGAAAACGTCTCTAATGGCGTTGTTTGCTGCAACCCTACACGATATGATATTTACCCAGCTTATATACGCTTCAAATGGTTTTTTCAGAAAAATTTTCTGTAATATGAGTTGTTCAAGTTTTTCAAAACAATAATCAGAGAAAGAACGAAAATTTCAAACTGTTTTGTCTTTGAATTTTAGTTTTCAACGATATCTGAATTTTTGGCTTAACTTTCATGCTATTTTCAGAACCTTTTAAATTGATATTTTCGATGTCTGCTAAAAAGTGCAAAAAAAAAATACCAAAATGCATTTAGTGAACTCATGAAGCTTAAGCGACTTTCAGAGTTCAGCCACAGAGGGCATGTGGGCGGGATGCACGTTCGCCATAAGACAACAACAACACCCCATTAGCCAAAACCCGGCTTTCTTCGGTAATTTATTTCAATTTGTATGTACTTAAATATATTTGAGAATGCAATTTGGAAGCAACTTTAACTACTCGTATTTCTTATTTCACATCCAAATATACATATACATAGACAATGTTTATATACCCTCACATTTTTCAACAATATCAATGTTATATATTATAATTTATGAATATGTTTGTATGTATTTGCAAGATTGCATTTTTTTTCGCTGCTTGGCTTATGCTTTGTTTACACATGCCATTAATGTTTATGATGACATTTGCGACATTTTTCATTGCCATTGTTGCCAACGAGCATTGGTCATATCATCGCCAACTTAGTTTCACATTTCATTTTGCTTCTTCAAAATTTACTCATACTTCTAAAAACTATTGTTAAATAAAATATAAAACGAGCTTAGGTTAATGACAAATTTTTAAGAACGCAAAAGCGATAGAGATAGGAGAAAAAGTTTGTATTGGTAATTTAGAAGGAACCAACGCCTCTAACACCCCTCTCACTATTCTCCACCCCTGTTGAAACAGCAAGTTTTCTTGGACACCCGTTAGAAGACATCGAACTTGTGATCGGTCGCACCTATTGGATGGGGTGAAGCACTGCTACAACAACAACAACAGAAGGAATTTTGCGGATTAAGGAATGTTTTCATTAGAGTGGCACTATGGATGTATTAAACGGAAAAACATGAGGTTGGAGATAGAAATGAATGCAAATAAAATTTTTTCTGGCCACTCTTAGGTAAAATGATGTAATGTTATGACATTCAAGCAAATTTTTACATTTAGTGCCTTTATCTTTAATTTACAGACCATAACTTTTGATTTTTTTGTGATGTAAAATAAAATAGTCTTATATTGAACATTCCCTGATGTAGATGTAAGAAAATATCGAAACGCGTAAGAGAACAAAAAATATCCTTATTTTTGTCTTTTATATATCGAAAAAAAAAAATCACTGAAAATAGCATTCTAGTCCAAAATTATCAGCAATAAAGTTTTTTTTTCTTTAATATAGACATTTATGTAATACAAAAGAAGCTTCAAATATTAATGGGAATATTTTTCGCTACTCATCAAATCTTTTCGCAATTTTTTATTAGTATGTGTTTGAATTGAAAAAAAGAAATTTAATGACAGAATGAGCTAAAAATAAAACAGTTTTTAAATATTGTTTTCAATTACTATTTAACAATAGCGGCAAAGGCAAAAGGAAATTTGATAACGAAATTTTTTGAATCGACAACTTCTGCAATTTATTGCCATTGCTCTATATGAAGAAAACAAAAATATTACATATAATCAAAATGACAAATATATGTTCACGCAATTATTCCGATAAGAATATAAAATTTTAACAGAATTTTATGTTAAAATTTTTACGATCGTAATGAAATTGACTGGCAATTTTTAAATACATACATATGGACGTACAAATATACTTAGACATATATTTACACTAATATTTACGTATGTATGTATTTATGTAGTATATCAGTAATAGGGTGGGCCAAAACACAAAATGTTAGTTTTTCTGTAATGGGCCAAATAAAACGTGTTGGTAGGCGCCTCAGGAATATGTTCATGAAGATTGGCTCTTTATATTTACTTATTTTACAGGAATATATATCCTCAACGCAGTTTTTCATTTTCCCTCAGTGCCTACGTGAGGTAAATGATTTGGGCTTTTCAAAATCCGGATTTTATTTTCGCATTTTTCATACAAGTTTGAACAACAAGTTTTTTGCATAAGCCTCATAAATTCTACATATTTCGAAAAAATTTACGCCATTCTTTATTTGTTTACAAATTCGTTGTAAATAATGTATTGTGGCGAATGTTGACATCACTAGGCTGTTAGTAAATAATCACGTAACAACAAAAACACGAAGCAGCCACTCTTATATACATGTCCACATTAAAGCTAGCAACACTTATGTACAAGGCGATGAAGAGATATCTCTTACACACACACATGTAGTCGTCAGCCGAAATAGTTACTCACACATACACACGCATATGGTCATAAACTACAAATATACACGTATATAGCTCGTAATCAAGCATGAGCTATAAGAGTTCTAGAAGGTGAAACGTCTAGACCTTTGGAGAAATATGCGGCGAGACACGGAGAGTATAAAAGCAGTGCAAGCTGAGTAATATAGAATTAGTTTGTTTTAAACACGCTATCAGTTGCGAAGTGAAGTATAATTGTGAAGTATAGTTGTACTACCCCCAAAGTAGTCTAATAAAGACCATTTTGCAATACAGAATATTGGAGTGATTTATTCAACAGTTTAGCGATTCGAACGTTAGCAGAAGGTTTCAAATAAGCGGAATTTCCCTAAATTCGTTACAGTATTATTATATACATTGAAGAATAAATTAACTAAGAGTGCATGCATACAAATGCTGTACATACGTAAATATAAGAATAGTAATCAGAAGATGCTGCATACAGTGCTAGCCATTTTTATACAACCAGTCGTGCGTTAGTGGGTCATTGGTGTGTGTTGAGTTTATTTAATGTTGTATTCAATGTAAGATATTGTTATATATTATTAAAATAAATCATAGGATTGCGGCCGCCGTGGTGTTGTGGTAGCGTGATTCGCCTATCACATCGAGGGTCCTGGGTTCAACTCCCACCAAAAATAGAGAAAAGATTTTCCAATCGGTGTCGCCCCTCGGCAGTTGTTTGACAAACACTCCGAGTGTATTTCTGCCATGAAAAGCTTCTCAGCGAAATTTCATCTGCCTTGCAGATCCCGTTCGGAGTCGGCATAAAACTTGTAGGTCTGGTCCCGCCAATTTGTAGGCAAAATTAAAAGAAGCGCGGCGCAAATTGGAATATAAGCTGGGCCTAAATCTCCTCGGAGGTAAATCGCACCAAGTACTTATTTTTTTAAATTCAAATGATTAACAAATTTACAATGAGAACAAAATTCTTATAGGGCGATCTATGAATTTCCCGACGCCGATATTTAACCCTTCCAACTGCGTGACGCTTGCTTAGACCCACCTCCACAATTGTATGGTGCAGTTTATGACTTCTCCTCCTTTTCTTTCAGACCCAAAATTTCAAATTGAAAATAATGGAGATAAAACACTTTTATGGCTTGAAAAACTGATCGACAACCCAAGCAAAATAATTACTTTTACTAAGGGTAAAGTCACTAGAGTGCTTGCTATAGATTTGCTAGGCGTCAAGCTATCTTTTTTTAATTTTTTTTACCAGCTTTAAATGTTTCTATAAATTCTGTCTCTCTGTCTAGTGTGCATGGTTTAAATTACTACTCATATAAATTCCCATGTGTATAATAATTATGTATGTATATATATATATGTATATATATAGTTATATGCAGCAGATGACGTATAAACAGAAATAACATGACCTTGTTGTTTTAATTACATCTACTCAATTACATTTTGCCGTCTTCAATTTTTAGATTGAATTTAAATTTGTATTGTGAAAAAAAAAACGGCTGCAAATGTGACTTTGGTTAAATCTGAGGCACTGGCTTTTATTTTCAATGCAAACTATTATTATGTACAAATGTATATATTTACCGATGAAATAAATTTGACATTTTATTTGAGTTTACTTGTATTAGGCCCGGTTTATCAGTGGTTGGTTAAATTAAGCTTAAACTGAGTTTGCTTAAACTCTAGTCAGATCTAAACTCTAGTTAAACTACTGAGCAGTATTTCAGTCACAGTTAAAGGCCACCTTTGGGGTATGCTGTTTTGTTCGGCAACATTGGTTCTTTTATTATCTAGATAATTTGTAGATACGGCAACAGCTGGATTTTGTTTACCCAACAAACAGAAAAAAATTCTCCAGAGAAATTATATATAGTTCCGGAAGTGATATCCAACATCACTATTTAATTGTTCTTAAACCTGATAGTTCTCGACCTCCAACCTTTGGAAAATTTTGTAAAATTAAAATTTTTGCAGTTGATCTGCAACGTCATTAGTATTTTCCAATTATTATCCTAATTTCGAGAGATTTTGAGAAATGTACAGTTCTCAAATGAATATTCAACCCATTTCTCCAGTGGATATCTTACATTATATATAGGGCTGAGGTGGAGTTGAAAAAAATCTCCAAGGTGGTACCACCAAAACCAACATGCTTATTGTGAGAAATAAACAGCTATCAACCAGGTGCAGTAATTAAGCGTAATTAATGAAGAATAAATTATATAGGCGGCCGCCGCGGTGTGATGGTAGCGTGCTCCGCCTACCACACCGAAGATCCAACATCAACATCATGGAATCTTACATTTGAGAACCACAAGTTGTTAATTACATTTTTTTCAAAATAAGCAATAGATTTTTTGCTTTATAAAAAATTCCCTCTTTTGCTGAGTACGCTATGATTTTCGAGTTGAGCCACTGTTTCGAAACAACTCTTGCGATTTTAGAAGTATGCCTAGTTATCAACCTGAGCTCTGATGGTACTCAAGCCAAAATACTTATTGGGCATATTCGACGGGTATTTCGTACGAACGCAAATAACTGATAGGTTAACTACAGTTTAAACCTGGCAGATCGGCCGCTTAAGCTTAGCTTAAACTTCAGTTAAAGTAGACTGAAAACTGCAGAGTAAGTTTAAGCGTAGTTTATTAACTGACAAACTGAGCTGAACTTCTACTGAAAAACCGGGCCTTAGTGTGTTTAATTAATTTAAAGTATTTAGTTTTTTATACTATTAATTGTTTTTTATTTTGTGCATTCCGTGTAATTAATTATACAAAAAAAAAAAAAAAAAAAAAAAACAAAAAAAAATTTAGTAAATAATAATAATTATTTTTTTTTTGCTTTGCCGTTAGCGCTTTTTCATTAGAAAACAAAAAGCTTAAACTGGTTTCATTTATTTTATTATTGCTTAGCGTTCATTTCGATTTGAATTTTTTTTTTGTTGATTAATAAAACTCTAACAACCAGATGTCGTCGCTTGTAACACACAAAGTGACAAACAAATATATACTAATTACATACATATATGTATGTATGTATGTATGAATATCAGCTTGTAAAAGTTTCCATTGAATTTTAGATACTAAATTTCAAAGTATGCAATTTGAAACCTATTTTTTTAAAACGAATTCAGTGGGTCAAAACATAAAAATTTGTTATTCACACACATATATGGATATACAGTAGCGCGCACGAAAATAGCAGTGACAGTTTTTATCAAAAACCCTCAATTAAATTCGTATTTTTTTCGATAATTTGAGAAAATACGTTCACAAATTTTGTTACGTTTCGAAAAAAAAATCGAAAACTCGAAAAAATTGTACGAAAATTTCGAATTTTTTATCGTGAATGGAGTTTTGTTACCCAATCAATTTTAGTCTAGGTTAGGTTAGGCTGAACTGGCAGGTCTATAAAGACCTCACATAGACTGAATGTGTCCATAGTGTTACCAGAATTTGATTGACGACCAAACGAAAAAAACCCCAGTCAGGTGCCAGGACATATTTTATAGAATAATTCCGTCCTCTTGGAAAATATTAGCAGTTTTCTGCGACCCAGTTTAATTGCTCTCGAGATCTGGCAACTCTGCCGCTCTTATTAGCTGGAGCCTTGAACTGGCGAGCGCAGGACACGAACACAGAACGTGCTCAACCGTTTCTTCCTGAAGCTCACACTTCCTGCACTACCTGTTAGTCTAACAAAACACCAGTTATAGTCTCTCCAAATTCGTACTGATTTTGAACAATTTTTTTTCGAAGATTGTTTTATATTTTCTTCCATGCGAAGAGCGAATTTATTTTGCAGGGACCCATTTTATTATTCTTTTTTTTTATGAGTCGAAAAAGTCCGTTCAAAAAATTGTTCTAGGTGAAAGTTTAAAGGATTTCGGGGATCCCCATAGGTTTTCATAACGAATCATTCAACTTTTTTATTTTTCGGACTCATTTCAAAAAAATTCACAAATACAGGTAAAATCCGGATTTTATTTTTTAAGTCGTCAAAAAATAAAAGTTAAATCCAGATTTTTATTTTTAAGGACAGAATTAAAGTCCTTCTGCATAATTAAGAAACAGCTCATCCAAACGAAACGAATTTTTCAAAAATCGATTCTCCTAAATATCTGCATTTGAAACCGGCCACTTCAAAATTTGTATTACTAGTAGTTGAAATTCGTCATCGACTAACTATAACCAACTCTCATAGTACTGTACTTCGATACACCGCTTTCTGTTGAAAAAAGGATCTTCTTCATTTGGATAAGCTGTTCCATAGTTATAGGGCCGAACTTTTATTCTGTCATTAGAAAATAAAAGTTCGAATTTAATAATTTCTTTCGGACTAAAAAATTAAAGGCGCGGAATTCATTTTTTCTGAACGACTTTTATCATAAAAAGAATAACAGTTTGTGTCCATGGTATATGGAAGAAAATTTGAAATAACCTTCCGAAAAGCATTGTATATTGAAAAAAATTCAAAAAACTCTAAATAAAAATGTCGAAAATTTCTCATTTTTTTCGAAAAGTTTTTGAGATTATTTTGTATAGTTTCAGAAAACTCTAATAATAAAAGTTCGAAATTTTCACGATTTTTTTCGAAAACGTTTTTGAGATTGTTTTGCATAGTTTCAGAAAACTAATAAAAAGTTCGTATTTTTCTCAACTTTTTTCGAAAGCGTTTTTGAGATTGTTTTGTATAGTTTCTGAAAACTCTTAATAAAAAGTTCGAAATTTTCCCATTTTTTACGAAACCTTTTTTGAGATTGTTTTGTATAGTTTCAGAAAACTCTAAATAAAAAGTTCGAAATTTTCTAGATTTTTTTTTTGAACGTTTTTGAGATCGTTTTGTTTAGTTTCAGAAAACTCTAAATAAAAAGTTCAAAATTTTCTCGATTTTTTTCGATAACGTTTTTGAGATTGCTTTGTCTAGTTTTACTTATAAAATTCATGAAAGTTTTTCTTAACTTATCGAATAAAAAAAGTTTAATTGACGAAGTTTAATGAAAATTGCTACTGCCACTTTTGTGTTCGCTGCTGTACACACGCAAGCATACATTCCATTTAGATATTTTGATTGCTTATTATGTGAACTCTTAATTTTGTATTGCTTTAAGCATACTCAGCTGATTTGGTGAGACTTTTTATTGATCAAATGATTGGAAAAACCAAATGTTATTGTGAAACAAAGCTTTGACGCTGAAGTTAAAAAAAAAAAAACAAAAAAAAAAAAAACATCTGTTTATTGACGACTAAAATCTCAAATTTGAGAAGTAATAAAACATAAACTACGAATCGAGTTTTAAGTGCAACACAAGGCAATACATACGGCATGTAAATATGTATATTTATAGCATAATTTACGATACAGTCATACAATTTTTTTTAGGGGAATTATTTGCCTTTATATGAGAAATTATCCTATCTCCTCTGCTCACATCTCCCTTTGTTTTTATCTATCTGTCTGTCCATCATCCTCTTCCTCTTCTGCTTCTACCTGATTTTTGCATCACCCTCATCCCCTTCCTGCTTTATTAGCTTTACTGATGTTGATGAGCCTTTGCTGAAAATACATCCAGTACGTTTTGGTAACGAGCATCATTAAGGTATAAGCCCGACCATCTAGGGAACAATTTAATATATCCACATTGAACCTTTTAGGAGACCCCACCTCAACCCCTAGCTGCAGTATCAACTTGTGGTCGCCATAGCATCGGCTGTTAAGGAAACAGGTTTACTCGCGTGTTGGTGTAGTTGACAATTGGGTTCAAGAAACTATAAAATGCGCTACCATCTCTTTGGAAGTATTGTATCCATTGGGTATTTTAGCCTCCTCTTACGACAGACATACCTGCCGCGGGTATATTCTTAGCTCCCTAACCCGCTGGGGGGATACTGCTGCTCTTCTTCCTACGTTGTCTCTTTCACTTAAATATTTGTATTCCTATTGTTCTATCCCTAAGTAAATGGTGAATGCTTGCCAACAATAATACTCTGATAGATCTAAACTCCAAAAATTTTGGAATATGGGCGTGGCAGCACCCACATTTAGAAGAAGAAAATTTGGAAGTTTGACAAGCCGTAAATCAAAAGCCGTTAAGGATATTACATTGAAATTTGGCAGAGACACTATACTTATCAAATAATATAGACTGCGTGAAGATAATCAAAATAGTTTAAAAACCACGCCCACTTTTCCTAAATGTCTAACCTTAACAAAGTTTGCAATAACTCTATTGCATTTAACTACACCCAAAGCAACCAACAACAACAGCGTTTCAAGTGCACAGCTGGGTATGTAATGTTCGATTTCACCCGAATTTAGACTTTCTTGCTTGTTATTACATTTCTTAATGCATATACTTTTTGTTGTAATTTAGAATGTATGAATGTAATCATCAATTTCTAGCTATTTTTCGCAGAACCGGTTGCTCCATAAGCTGCCCACCGGTTATCAACAACATGTTTGCCCACTTACTGCTGGCATGAGTTCGACGCGCCGACTCAACACGCCAACACAATTGGTATAGACGCTGGTTTAGTTTATACATTCTATGTACGTACGTATGTAAACTTTTTTTTTTTTATTTTAAACCTATGTACCCAATTCTTTGAATTTTGTCTCGTGCATTGTCTTTCATTTCCTTTTTTTAGTATATAATTCAATAATTGATTATTATATTAAAAGAAACGTTGAGAACTGGGCTTACTCGTAGCAAAAGAGATCACTGTAATGAGTTTGTTGTTTAATTCTTTTGTTTGTTAATTTGATTGCTCCAGTTTCTCTTACGTTTGTACATATGTATTAAGGTGCACTCACATCTTTCTACAAAGCAGCCGCATTGCTTTTACAATTTTCACGTACAAACCATGCATTTTTACAAATTGTTGGTAGCACTCATTCTATCGCATTCAAATTTTACACTTTTCTTATTTAATTGAATGTCGGCACAGCATCTAAGTAACTCGTTAATATCTACATACATACATATGTATAGGTATATATATACATGTGAAAAGCTGATTTTTTCACAGTGTTTTTATTTCTATTGTTTTCTCATATATTTCTACAAAGCTTGTCTACCCGCTGAAATTCTCTGACTCCACTATTTTTCAAGTTTAAGAAATTTCTTTAATAGGAGTTCGCTTTAATTATTTAGCACAAATACTTGCTATGCATGAAATTACTCATATGTACTTTAGACTGGGTCGATTTATTAACCGATATCGCGCCATCGATTTTTTGATAGGATTTGGGCTCAGGAAAAAAAGGAGCCTGTGAAAAAAAATGGCGAAAGGGTAAATTTTCCAACCAAAGCACTCCCTCACACCTCAAAAAATATTTTTTTTTTTCAAAAAACTGTTATGGCCAACCTTTTTATAACAGTTTGTTGAAAAAAATAATAATTTTTTTTTGGTTTTGGGGAGTGTTTTGGTCGAAAAATTTACCCTTTCGCCATTTTTTTCCCATGTTCGAAAATTATTTTTTTGAGTTCCAATACGCAAACTTTTTTTCCTGAGCCCAAATCCTGTCGAAAAATCGATGGCGCGATATCGGTTAACTTTCGTCCATACAAATCGACCCAGGTTAATGTACATATATAAGGCTGGCCCAAAAATTCGTTTTTTTTTTCTAGCACGGGCTACAGAAAAATTTGTTCTTAATATTATTGGGAAGAATATGCTCAACACAACTTTTCATTTTCACACAAGGCTAGCATGGAATTGACTATATCTCATCTGAGTGGTCCAGCAATAATTACAGAAAATTTGAGGCTATATAAAGATTTTACTTTTTTAAAAATTTTATCGAAAGCTGCTAAACTCTTTCATCAGCAGCGTTTTGACAACGCTATTGTTTGTCTTCATAATTTCTACTTCTGTTCTGTTCTCTTTTGTTTCTTGCCTAACGATTTTTACAGTGCTGCGACACCTGTCGGAGGAACATTGTGAACATTGAGCTTATTTTTATGGCAATGATTTCATTATGTCATTTATGTTGACATCTTTTTTATTAATGCTTAGGATTATATTGACAATTTTGTTGTTGTTTTATCGGCATATTATTTTGTAAGATCGTACGAATCGCTCCTACATGTTTTACGCCAATAAACCCAAACTTTGTCTTTCGTATGGTCCACACTAATATTGATAGGTATGTATGTATTATGCACCTTAACTCTGTGTACTATATATATTATGTACTATTTACTTAGCGCGAACAAAGTAATTGTCATATTTTTCATAAACAGCTGAAAGCATTCAAAAGTAAACGATATTTGCACAAATGTTTAGCATCAACAAAAACTTGGTAAATATTGGCAAATAAATTTTTAGTTATTACAAACAATTTGTCAGAATATATACACTCATAAAAAACACTTACCTAAGATACGGAAAATATTTCCTGAAAAATATTCTTTTAACTAAGGGAATTTTAAATTTTATCGAATCGTGTGTGATTAGGGCTAGAGGGACTTTGGCTTTCGTAAAAAGGTGCTCAAAGGAATTCAATAACCCCTATGGCATTAAAACTCTTTATTTTTATCGTTGGTAAGACCTATATTGGAATATGCTTCCATTATCTGGAACCCGCGTTATCAGATTCACAGCGAAAAATTGGAATCGGTCCAAAAGCAATTTTACCCTTTTGCTTTAAATCATTTGCGCTGGGATCCATCAAGGAATCTACCGCCCTACTGCAGCCGGTTAAAAATTTTACAGCTGCCTTCACTAAAGAGCCGTAGGGAGATGCTTGGCGTTTTATTCATGGTAAAACTATTAAGAGGGATGATAAACAGTCCATTTATGCTTGGCGAGGTTATGTTTAATGTCCCTTTTAGGCCCTCTCGGTATTTCCAACCGCTATATTTAATAACATGAAGATCGAATTTCAAAGGCATGAACCTCTTCGTTGTCTGTGTCAAGGTTTCAATAATCACTGAAATAATATTGATACTTGTGACACACTTTACAGTATAAAAAATATATATACTCACTGCCTTGTACTCATAACTGTTTCAAAATTAACATGTTAAACTAAATCTGTTAATTCTTTTGTTTTGCAAATTCTTTTGTATTTAGATTGATAAGCATAAGATTTGTCAATCTTTAGATTAATAAATAAATACGAATTGATTCGGGTGGGTGGCTTGGAATTACGTCCTTTCCAACCTCCTACTCTTATCATTAGCTCCAGTTACTTTGGGCGGGTGGCTTGGAATCACGTCTTTTCCAACCTACCACATATCGCAGCCCTACTTATTGTGTGTTAAATATACATCAGCTGCTCGAAATCACGTCCATTCCGACAGCACTCTTAATCAACTCCGTTGATCGGCATCACAGTCCACCCCAACAACTGATTTAATAATATATATACATATTTTATAATATAATTTTGCTATGTATCCTTCTGTAATTTATTCTGTAATCCGTAATTATATTTCGTCTGATTAATTGTTAAATTTGTAAACTAATAAATAAGTAAATAAAAAGAATGGGAATTTCTAATTTTTGTATAAAACTTTTCTTTTAGTTCGAGGGAAATTTTTTCTTAAGTTTTTTCATTAATTGAATATTTCTCACAATATTTACATGTACGAGATCAGTTAACAAGAGTACGCGACTGGTAAGTTGAGCATCTCGACTGGAAATCCACAGCCGGTACCGGTACATAATTTAATTTTTTAATTTTTTTTATGCAATTTTCTCAATTTTTTTTTAAATTAGTCCAATAACCAAGAAATAAATAGTTTTCGTTTTTAAGAAAGTTACTTATTCATATTTAGGAAAGGATTTCTATCGCGAAACATCATATAAAATGTTTCCCTTAATTTAATAGCTATTTTCACCGTTTTTAGGGAACTTTTTTTTGAGTCTATGCATCTTTATAAATAATTTTTTTTTTTTAACAATAGTATCTTTCCAATACTTACATAACCTTGATTCTGCCACTAATAGCTTTAGCAAATAGGCGCAGGAAAAACTAGCCTCCTTATTCATGAAAAATACAAAATGTTTATAAAACTTTTTAAAATTACATTTCCATAAAAATTTCCGATTGAAAACTTATAAACGTTGTCTAAGGGTACCCCCTATCCTATAATTTATGTTTTCATTTAGATCATGAAAATTTTGACATTTTCTAACTTAATAAAAGCTTGATTTGCAGCGGTTTTTCACTTCACTTTTCAATTATTATTTGTAGTGGTTGGAAGACTAATACTATAAGTATGTAGGTACATATGTACATATTTGTGCGTGTGTGTGTAAGCGTATATCATAAATCTATTAAGAAGCCATAACGAAATTTACAAATGACAAGTTCAAAGTTCTCTTTACGAGTATTTCCGTCAAAAATGAAATAAAATTTATATCCGTGATATGTTGACGTATTAAATTGGAAATACTTAAGTATTCGCCGGTACGATAATAAGATGTAAATCAAAATTTAAATTTTTTGAGATTTTATGATACTCCAATATTATCGGCTGGTAAGTTTATGCTTAGGCAGAGTTGTCTTTGAATCTTATTAAGCACAATGAAGCCGTTTGAGTTTTACCAAAAAAAATATAAATTTTGAATTATATTTGTTCACAATAAAACGAGAGATATGTATTAGGGTGGAGTGAATTTATTTTTTTTCGAAATCGCCTTTGGCTGACCTCCAGAAAGTTGCCTTTATATACCAGAAATAAGGTTGAAAAGTTTTATTTCATTCATCGTATGTTTAGAGGTGCCCCAACGCAACTAAAATTTGAAAAAGACGGTAGGTACACAATTTTTTTTGTTTTTTATTTCTTTTTGTCATTGATTCACTTTCGCTTGTTGTTATTGTTCTCATTGATTTCAAAGCCTACTGATTTTCATGACCTAGTATGTGTCAGTAAAACTTTTACTTATACACTTGATTAGAAACATACTATTATCAACAAAAAACTGTAAAACACCATTTACAATTTGGCGTTTTTAGTTATAATATGTAATTTTACTAAAGTTATGTATATTAAAAAGAAATAAAATAAATATGTAAATAATGAGATTTGTAAAATCACGATTATTTTGCTCAACTTCTGGGGCGTCGAAACGCCATCCCACGAAAATAATATTTGGTGGTTTTGGTTAAATCTTATAAAGACAACTTTTTATTGCTAGGCCATTACAAAAAAATCCATAGGGTATCACTCCAATATGTATACATGCAAGGTAGCTTCCTTAATGTTTTTTTTTTTAATTCCGACTTAGTAGGTGTAGGTTTACATATTAGTAGGCTCATACTATTATCATATTAAATGTGTTTTTTTTTTATTTTACTTTATTGTATTTTATTTTTCTTTACTTTATTGTTTTTTTATTTATTTTTTATTTTACGTTTGTTTGTTTTAATGGTGTGTTCAATGTATACTTATTATTAAGAATTCATGAGCTTAACACCGGCTTATAAAAATTGAATATTCAATCATTATGCTTTTCTAAGAGAAACTGAAAAGAAAGGAAGAAACATTTACTGGCATGTTGCGATGGTACCATTTCGAAAATCGCCACAAATTCATCGTCAGGCAATTTCGTAATGTTATCACAGGTTCCACCGAGATTCGAACCCGGAAACACCCGGTGAAACTGCAGTTGCCCTAACCACTAGGCTATCCTGCTTGTATTTTATTTTACTATATTTTTTATTTTATATTACTTTATTCCATTTTATTTTTCTTTATTTTATTTTACTTCATTTTATTTTATTGTACTTTGTTTTACTTTATTTTATTTTACTTCATTTTATTTTATTGTACTTTGTTTTACTTTATTTTATTTTACTTTATTTTATTTTGTTTTATTGTATTGTGTTTCATTTTTTAATTTAATTTTATTTTATTTTGCTTTATTTAAAATTTTTTTTATTCTATTCTATTTGATTTTTTTTATTTTTATTTTAATTTGAATTTAATTTAATTTAATTTAATTTTATTTTATTTTAATTTATTTTGTTTTATTTTAAATTATTTTATTTTTTTATTTTAGTTTATTTGATTAAATTTTTTCAATTTAATTTTGTTTTGTTTTATTTTATTTTATTTTGCTTTATTTTACTTTATCCTTTTTTATTCTATTCTATTTTATTTAATTATTATTTTTTATTTAATAAAATTTTTTAAATTAGATTTTATTTTATTTTATTTTGTTTTATTTTATTTTTTTATTTTAATTTTATTTTATTTTATTTTATTTTGTTCTATTTTATTTTTTAATTTAATTTTATTTTATTAACTTTTCCAAAAGGAGCTTTTCGGCCGATAAAAAAGACAAAAACTTTTGTTTTTTTCTTATTCTCCTACGCGTTTCGATGTTTTTTGCTTTTTTTCAACTTCATCAGGGAGTCCGATTTATTCTTTAACATAAAATGTTTACTTTAAAGATGCAATATTTATTAACAAAAACATTCATTCAACAACATATATAAATTAGCATAATTAAAATTTTGGACTGCGTTCATTGCCTCGTCAACTGCATTCAAAATGCAGAAAAAAAACCTCGAAAGGCGTAGGAGAATAAGAAAAATTAAAAGTTTTTTTCTTTTTATTTATCGACCGAAAAGCTCCTTTTGGAAAAATTAATAAAGATTATAAAAAATAAAAATAAATGTAAGGCGCGATAACTTTTGAAGAGGTTTTAGGCCGAGCTTCTCTTTCAATTTGCGTCGTGCCCCTTTTTTAATTTTTCCTACAAATTGGCTCGACGGGACCTACTTGTTTTATGCCGACTCCGAACGGCATCTGCAAGGCAGATGATTTTTCACGGAGAGCTTTTCATGGCAGAAATACACTCGGAGTGCTTGCCGAACACTGCCGAGGGGCGACCCCGCTTAGAAAAATTTGTTTCTAATTGAAAAAACTTTTTTCTAAAATTTTGAACCCAGGATGTTCGGTGTGGTAAGCGGAGTACGCTACCATCACACCACGGTGGACCAGATTATACTCTGGCCAAATTAATTAATTTTATTTTCTTTTCATTGAATTTTATTAATTTTATTTTTTTATTTTATTTTATTTTATTTTGTTCTTTTATTTTCTTTTATTTATTTTTTTTAATTTTATTTTATTTATTTTTAAATTTTATTCTCAGACTCGAGTTCGCGAGTAAAATCTAGTTATTTTGTTCCTGCAGCAAAAACAAACACCCACCTATTACTCAGAAGCTCGATTCTGAGCAATTGGCAGTTTTTTACGCGTTAGACCCTTTGCCTGGACATATATTTAATATTTTATGCCTGTGAAGTTCGATGCTTTTTCAGAAATGAATAATACCAGCATTGTTAAAACCAGTGCAATAATTTTTTTTTTTGCTCTCGCTACACTACTAATAGCATTTTACTTGGAGTTTTTTATTTTGCTATTTGCTCCGCTCAAAAACACGACGAATGTAGCTCCTATCAGAGCATAAGAAACGCTATCAATTTTTTATGCTACAGCTCTGCTCTGTTCATGTTCAGAGACAGAGTAGTAGCAGAGCATATTTTTTGCTTCTACTCTACTCTGGAGTATGCAAACATTGGTTGAAACTACAATAACAATAATAGGAGAGTTCACGATTTTTTGCAAATAGTCTAGCATCATTTTATGTGCAAACTGGTGTAGTATTTTTACACAAAACGCCAAAAAATTATACGGCTATGCATTTGCTACGTCATCGAAAATATGCAACATCAAAAACTGGAGTTTATTTTTTCAATTTTGAATAGCAAATTTACAACTGCCAAAACAAAACAAAATATACGAAGAAAAATTTAAAACGAAAGAAAGTTGTTCACGATCCGTAGCTTTCATTTGTTATAGCAATTTTTCAAACACCAAATACACAAAATTCTGAACTCCCTTAACATTTTATTAAAGATTTTTTGGTCTTACACATCTAATAAATTACATTTTGGTTTTGGTTTTACGCCCAAAAAATTATAATTATTATTTTCTTCTTAAAGTTGTTTCTGCCATGGAAATTAGTCATTGAATTTTTCGCCCGAACCTTAAAATAGCGATTATTTTCTAAAGTAACAAATAAATTTAAATATGTTACCGTTACGTTCACCGGATATCTATACATTCGTATAAGTACAGTTAATGATTTTTGAGGTACATGTGTATGTGCATGCACACACACGCATACAGGTTTATATTTATTAACACCGCATGCCCAAAGCGGTCTAACGGTAATGAATTAAGTGCTTTCTTCAAACGTAGCAAATTGTAACATGTTACATATATACAACGGCAGCAACAATTTGAAGAAAAACAGCGTTAATTGATTGTGCGTGAACCTGAACATGCCTAAATTTATAAACATACCTTTTTAGATATAAATGCAGGTGGTCAATTAACCACTGATTAACCATTAGTGCATTTCATGCTTAATTTGAGGTTTTCTTAATTATAAATATCACTTGCAATGCAATGAGTTCCACTTAAGCTAGAAAATTCAGTAAAATCTTCAAATTTCGAAGTTTTGTTAATGCAGTAATCGAAACTCTTCATGGAACTTTGCAATTTCATAGAACTCCTTTCGCAACGGAGTTTTATTTCCACTCTCCTTATAGTTTTTAAATTTCTTTTAATATTTGAAAAAACATGCTTTGAAAACTTAAAAATTTATAAATATAGACATAGTAGCGCAAAAATTGTTTGGAATGAAAGCATAATGTGTTCTTATGCTATTTAGATACAAGTTTTCATACATAATAAAACAATTTTAAAACAATTTTTAAGTTAAACGGTTTTATTGAAAACAATACTTACATGAAGTAATAATAATAATATAGAAATAGAAAATAATTAGGTAGGTCCTAGGTACTAGTAATCACACTCCTCATCAATCTAGGGCGTTGATCAGGCAATTAAATAAATGTGCTGGGCGCGCGAAATTTCTAAAAATGTGAGGCGTAGCATAACCTTATTAAGGTTCAGTTGTTCTTATATATGACTATCAATAGAAATTTGACGCGTCCAACGCTTTTATTTAATCGTCTGATCAACGCCTTTAGTAATTTTACTACTTCATGTAATTACTGTTTTCAATAAAACTGTTTAACTTAAAAATTTTGTTTAATTATTTTATTTTCAAGTTTTTAGTCTTTATATAATTGCCTATTATATCTCATTCTATTTAGTTCATTTAGTGACTCACTATTACAAGGACTCTTTCCTGACAATTTGTTACAATCTAAGTCCTCAATACATAATCCTTCCAAAGACTTTACTCGACTCTACGCCACGTATGCTTGTCCCTCGAACTACAAAATATTTTGATGTCACTTCTACCGGACTATATGTAATATTTGTTCCAAATATTAGCCAAATCGGACATCATAGGTCGCTTTCTATTCATGTATGTATTATGTGTTCCAAATATGGACCAAATCGGACCACAAATACGATTTTTTTGATATCCCGGTCCTTGAGCCACCTAGTGGCGATTTTTTCACTAACTGCTTTCTATTCATGTATGTATTATGTCTTCCAAATTTGAACCAAATCGAACCACAAATACGATTTTTTAAAATATTTCGATCCATGCGCCACCTATCGGAGTTTTTTTCTTATTATTGCCTCGTCATCGGGTTTTGAACTATATTCCAAGTTTCAAGCTTGTAGCTTATCGGAAAGTTACTTAAATTTCAATTACAAAATTCGTGCCGGCCAGCCAGCCAACCAGTCAGCCAGCATGTCAAGTCAAGCTAAATAAAACCGCTTAAAAAATATATTTTGCGTAAAGGCAGTAGTGAAAGATTTGAAGATGGTCCGTTAGACCTCAACGCTAGTCCAAGGGTTACAGTTTTCACGTCATTCACAAATTGAAAATTCCCAAATCACGATTATTTTGTATCATAACAAATGAATGAACTAACAATTTCAGGTCAAATACAAATTAAGCAACAACACTTTCAAATTAATACGTTCCGGTAACTGGGTAACTTATTGGTGGCTATTTTTCATAGAATATTTGACATAGCTACATACGTTGGAACGTATGTGCTCCCCTATTTCTGAATGCGTCCCCTATTACTAATTTCGTAAATGAAATGTTAGGGGTGTGAAAAAATGATGTCAATAAAAGAATTTAGAATAGGAAAGCAAATTTAACTGGGGTTTAACACATTTCATTTCTATTGCGTTGATATCAATGCATGTATGTTTATTTGTTTATGTTTATGCACTTAATCAGAGCATAGTCTCATCGCTCAGCAGGTGATCTTTGGCTGTGAAGTAATCGCTTGTTACCACTTACATACTTATGAATATATGTTGAACGTATCCTCATTATTGTATAAGTGATAATGGAACTTTTCATTAAAATATTTATTGATTATATTAAGAGTGACACCAACAATCATTCGTCATTATTAAATTAGGCAGCGCATTTATTTTAGCAGCATAAATATATATGATGTACAGCAGCGAACACGAAAATGGTAGTGACAATTTTTACCAAATTTCGGCAATTCAAATCTAATTTTTTACTTCGATATTTTAAGAACAACACATTTTGTAACTGAAACTATTATAAACCAGACTCGAAAACGTTTACGAAAAAATTGAAAAACTCGAGAAAATTATGCAAAAATTTCGAACCTTTTTTTAGCTCTCTAAAATATTTTTAAGTATACAGCTTTGTAGCCCAATACATTTTAGTCTCAGAAAGTACAAGTTATTGGTCTTGCAAATTTTTTTTATTGATTTTTGAGAATTTTTTAACGGTTGTTTCAGATTACTTATTTCCATAAAAAAAGATCTCTTCAGTTTTTTCTTAAAATATCGAAAATAAAATAAGACGAATATAATTGACGAAAATAAATTGTCACTGCTATTTTTCCGTACTCTGCTGTATATTTACATATTGATACCATTATAATTATATAATTAAGTATACATGAATGTATTTGTGAATATTTTTAAGCTTGTTCTATATAGCGAAAATAATTATTAGCCGTGTTCTTTTGCATGTATATACATCTACATTTGCGGGTAAAAACACGGTTATCATTACTTAGATAATGTTTAGGGTACCCATCTATCGGCAGTGGTTAAAAACTAGCCACTGAACGGGTTGTACCGAATAGCGGAGACACACCACTCTGTTGGCCATAGTGTATAACCTATAGCTGAATCGGTTGCGGTGAATAGTGGACACACACCATTTGTAGAGGTAAAACATAGACACACATTTCAGTTGCATCTGAGTATAATGCGTATTGATATTTAGGAGTACTAATTTTCTGTGAAACAATTTCAGAAGTGTAGATAAAGTTAGGCACTTGGCAGTCCATATAGAGTTTAAGTGCATATGTATATAAATGTAAAAAAAAAACACAGCTATTATTTCATATACATACATATATAATTAACGGGCATCAGCTTGCTAGAAATTTATTAAATACGTAAACTGATAGAAAAAAAGGTAAAACCAACCCAATTACAGTTCGATTCAACCGAAATTTCTGTCAATTTTTAAACATCGCAAATAGCTATTGAATCTATTTCGCAAAAATTGGTTATTCTGAATTGAGAAAAAAATGTCATCACACGTAAGCCATAGCCCGATTAACTTAACAATTATTACTGTCGCCTAAGATTACCAATGAAAACTTTTAAAATATCCGATTCCCTCTAACATTATAGTAACAGTGAAGGCTGTTGACTGACAGATATTTTTGTGGCACCATGGTCATAAGAACAAAGTAGTGAGCGCTCTGAGCGTAAAAGTCCAAAAACGTTTGCTTCGTTTTGGCACTTACGTTGCATCAACAGCTGACTTTGAACACACACGTCTTGATCAACCGGCAACGCAACAATCGAGGCGACCCCAAGTTCATGGATATAGGGGGTGGGAGGGCGATATGGTCTAGAAGGTTTCATGTGGTCACACCAAAACGTTACTGAGATGGTCGGGCTAGTACCTTGATGGTGCATGTTACCGGAACGTAGGAACGTACCGGATCTGCATCCAGCAAAGGACCATCAGCATCGATAACACTCCCCAAAGCCTTCGAATGTGTTTGTGCCTTAAGTTTCTCTTTAAAATTATTTTGTTTTTGCATAGTAAGGATAAATGATATCAGTGCTTTTAACAGAAAAACCTGTTCGACTGATTGAGAAAATATAATTTTTACAAAATTTTCTGCACTTGAGACAAAAAGTTTCTCTTCTGTTGAAATTACTAAAGGAATTTGTTCTGTTGACAAAAACTCGGTTAAATTAACCATAACGAGGTAAGCTGTCACTCCACGAACGATGTTAGTTTTACTATCTTAGCTGCCGTTTACCAATAAATTCTGAGACAGAGCGTCTGTCAAACAAAATTTGAGGAAAGCCTTTTTGAACTGGCAGCCCTATTTTATGCTAGTGTCGATATACAGTTATTATATTTTCAATTCCAATTAAACTTCACGCATGTGTTTATATAAAGCACTGGTAACAAATGTTATTTTCCATAATTCCAAACAAAATTATTTCAGTTTCATCAAAGCCAATATTTATAATTGCAATAAACACTAACTTAATTGCTCAGTTCTAATATACTAAAGTAGCTACATATGTATGTGATTGTGTATGCAAATTATAAAAGTAGATTATAGTGACATAAATAAATGCTAAAAACGTACATACATATGTATTGGTTTATAAATGTAAATTATCGGCGAGATTTGTTTAGAAACAAATTATCTTGATTATCACTAAATTGTTCGTGTTCAGGGAGGCAATGAATGCTTTTGTCAATTGTTTTTATGTCAATTTTGCACAAAAAGCAGGGAAGTGCAAAATATTTTCTATTGGCAATAATAACAATTTAATTTTCGATTATATTTTGTGTGCATGCAATTAATGATGTCTAAACATACAATCTTTTATGGGCACGATGTTTCTCGTAGATCTGACTGATATAGCTGACGTCAATACACGACGCTTAGTTAGCTTCACAAACTCAACGAAGTGGTTTGATTAGGAGAGTAGGAACAAATCCGTGTGGTTTCACAATGGGCCTATAAAGGCCTAAGTGTGCCGCTCCGATGTGGACGGCAGCCACTTGAACCTAACCTAACCTAAACATACACTCAGTACTCTAGCGACAAACAAAAATGAAAATTGAGGTGAAAATGTTGAAGAAATAAGGAGAATTCAGTCTATGATAGACCTGACTAGGCTTAACAGTGAATAGAAATAAAACAGTGGACATTTTTTCAAATTTCTTCAATTAAATCCTTTATTTTTCATTTTCTATATTTTAACAAGAAACATCTATAAATTTTGTAGCTCCAACAAAAAGTTCGAAGAAATGTTTCGACGTTTTTGAACTTTTTATTTGGAATTCTCTGAATATTTTTAAGTATGCAGTTTTGTAGCAAGATTTTAGTCTAACAAAGTAAAAGTTGGAGGAATCTCGAAGGCGGCCACCGTGGTGTGATCGTAGCGTACTCCGCCTACTACACCGGAATCCTGGGTTCACGCCCCGGGCAAAGCAACATCAAAATTTTAGAAATACGGTTTTTCAATTAGAAGAAAATTTTTCTAAGCGAGGTCGCCCGTCGGCAGTGTTTGGCAAGCACTCCGAGTGTATTTCTGTCATGACAATCTTCTCAGTGAAAACTCATCCGCCTTGCAGATGCCGCTCGGAGTCGGCATAAAACAAGTAGGTCCCCTCCCGCGAATTTGCAGGAAAAATTAAAAGGAGCACGACGCAAATTGGAAGAGAAGCTCGGTCTTAAATCTCTTCGGATGTTATCGCGCTTTACAGTTTTCTTTTTTGTACTTTGTTCTAAGAAACCCAAATAAAAAGTTTGAAATTTTCGTAAATTTTTTTCGAATTTTTTCAAAAACGTTTTTGAGATTGGTTTGCATAGTTTCAGTTACAAAATTCTAAAAATATCGACATGACGTGGCTGAATGCGTTTGTAACACTTCAACCATGCGCGGTTCCAGGGGGGGGGACTTATTTTGTATAGACTCTAATGAAGCATATAATACTACTTAATCTACATAGTAATTTCTTATCACACAACGGATGTTTACTAATTTTTAATTTTTCTTGCTTGTTTACGTTATTATTACATATATTTAAAAAAAATTCCCCCCCCCCCCCCCCCCCCCCTAGAACGTAAAAAAGCAAGAAAAATTAAAAATTAGTAAAAATCCGTTTTGTGATAAGAAATTACTATGTAGATTAAGTAGTATTATATACTTCATTAGAGTCTATACAAAAAAAAGTTCGCCCCCCCCTTGGAACCGCACATGCTTCAACCATGGTAGGACTACGGGTTCGAATCCCACTACCGGGACGAAAGGCTTTGAATAGATTAACAAGGTATAATCGAAAAAGCTGTTGCCTTGTCCGTGCTGAAGTCACGTTGCTGAAATCTTCCCCAAATTATTAAATAAATGAAAAATTAAAAATTGCTTCAAAAAAATGTTTTCATACATTAAAAGCAATAAAGGCAATCACCGCTTAATTCATGCAAGTAAGATTAAATTTAATTGACGTACATAGTTTGAAAAAAATACCTTAAAAAGAGCAAATGGGTATATGCTCGACTGAATGCCAATTGTAACTTAATATGATGTACAAAGCATATTATTGCATTCATTTTTTTACCAGATCCGCAGATAATTTACTTGAATTCAAATTAAAAAACAAAATTACATAAACGATGTAACCAAAACAGTTCTGTTGAGCTTGCCAAAAAATATTCCACTCACTTCTGGTTTTCACATGTCTTGAATGCTTCCTTGGAAGAGTTTAACCAAATTGCTTTCAAAAACACTTTAATTTACTTGGTTTGGCTATTGAGCAGATTTTGAGCAATGAAACCGCTACGCTCACTAAGTAATTCTATCTGAAGCAAGACCTAAAATGTATCAAAATACGTTCGTGCCACCAGTCCGATTATGGTCTAAAAATCTTCAATGTTTTGCCGTTTATGAGCTGTTTGTTGCGACCTAAGTATGTTTACTCTTTTTGCTAAGCATCTGTCAAAAAAGAAAAAAAAAACCCTGCATCACTCTGTAATCTCTCCACTTTTTATAAGTAGCACTTGCGCAATCCATTAAGAGCTTTAAGCGATTGGTACACATAACTTCTGGGTAAATAACCTCAAAAGTCATTAACAGCAAATAAAAAACAGAAAAAAAAAATAATGAAATAGCAATATTAGAATATAAGTGATTGAAATTTTACAGACAATTTAAATTAATAAGGCATATTTTATGTTTCATGCAACAAATTAAAAAAAAATGTTTATAACAAGGCTGTTCAAAATTTTTCATATTGAAGTGGAATTCCCAATACACATACAAAATTATATGTACACTAAAACTTTTTTAAAGTGAAAAAAAAAACAAAAATTATTTTAAATCTTTAAAGAATTTGATGAATAAATTTTGAATTAAAATTTTTCCCAGTTCTACATTATTTTTGAAAAATTGTTTGTTGTCAATTTGTTAGTGTAAATTTGAATATCATACCGAAGTGCCTTCGCTTCATATGGAAGTCCTTTTTCTTTGCACTTTCGTATGACATTCAAGCACCTACATATAAATTGAATTATAAGTGAGAGCATATGGAAGTACTATGAAATGTTTTTTTTTTTTATATTCAAAGTGTAAATTTGTATCTGTGCCTATTCTTCAGTGCAAGACAAAAACAAAAGTGCTATAAGTGTATAGGGGTTGAGTAGGTCTGGTTTATAACAACAAATACGCAATTTTGGCTAAAATCAACTTACAATTTTGTAAGGGCAGTTTGCTTTTTTATTTCTAAAATATTTGAAGATAACGTTGAAAGTCATTCCACTAAACTATTTTTGCATATTTGGTACATTAAGTAAGTTTATACAAATCTACTCACCAAAAATCGTATGAGTAACTATAAAGCATATTTTTTTATCTGATAACAAAAGTACAGTGAAATAAGGTGCGGTGTCAATACTTTGGCATACAACTTAACTCAAAATCAAACAAATACCAGGTCTCATAGAGTAAGTATTTTTAGCAAGTGTTATTATTTCTTGGTGGGTATTTACATGCAAATAAGTATGTAACTTTTACTACTTCATACGCATGTGCTGAATGTAAATGATGTTCCTCTAGAATTGCTCAACGTTGTAATCATCTGTCACACGCTCGTACTCCAAGTCCAGCATCCATGCTCTGCTATCCCACGCTACAGCTCACAAACGCTTGACTGTTAATGGCACTCGAACAGCGAACAGTCTTGAAATCACTGTCTTCAATATACCAACCCCCTACATTCCATTACTCTCGAGCACAGCATATTTACAAACATTTTTTAATCATTTTTTGCATTCACATCCATAAAAGTAATTCAGTAAATCTTAATGTTTGCACTCAAAGTATCACAGCGTTGCCATATTCTTAGCTCATTGAAATCCATCAAATTCGTAATTAATAAATCTGCGCTGTATACATACATAAGTGCCCCGCGTACAGAAATCTAGCACTAGCTAAGCTTTATTATTTTCAAGATTTTAATAGCAAATTTACTTTTTTCTGGCGCAGATACCAAATAACAAATTTTTTGTGTGTTTACATGTATTTATAATTTTTTTAAGAAAAATAGCAAAAAAACTTTATTTCAATTTTGCATAATTGATTTTTAATTGGTTCAATGAGTTGGCTCAATTTTTTTTTTCAAGAAAAACATAAAAACTTTTTGGTTTTTTCGTATGTTTCGAAATCGGAAAGAAAAAATCGATCAAACACTATTATTTAAACTTTTCAAAAACATTTTATCAAAAAGCGGAACATTACTGGGTATGACTGTAAAAGGAAAGTGCAGCAGCGAACAGAAAAATAGTGGAAATTCTTTCCAATTTCTTTTTTTTTTAATTTCAATGTTTTTAAAATCAATTTCATAAATTTTTTAACTGAAGCTGTGCTAACTCCCCTCAAAAACGTTTCCGAAAAAAATTCGAAAATTCGTGAAAATTTTACGAAAATTTCGAAATTTTTATTTGGAGTTCTCTGAATTTTAAAGAGCATGTAGTTTTATAGACCAATCAATTTGAGTTCAGCAAAGTGCAAATTATAGGTCTCCTAAAATTCGCATTGATTTAGGACAATTTTTTCCGCACACTCAAAAAAATTCAGAGAACTCCGAATAAAAAGTTCGAAATTTTCATAAAATTCCGTGAATTTTCGAAGACGTTTTTGAGATTGGTTTGCATAGTTCAGTTATAAACTTCATCGAAGTTTTTTCTTAATATATCGAAAACAAAAATAGAAGAACGTAACTAGCGAAACGAAAAACAAAAATAAAAAAAGAGTTATCCACTGCCGTTTTCTGTTCGCTGCTGTGTTTGTTTAATAATCAAAATCAATAAAAAATGACTCAAAAAAACCAATTAAGTGCATAAAAGTTGTGAAAAGCTTAACATTCCAAACGTTTGGAACAGTTAAACCCACCCTAATGTGCAATGTCGATATTTTGTTGCTGGCACTTTTTCTATGCCGAACACGATTCTTTTGCACAATGCACTTGTGGTGTTAATGACCTTTGTTAGAAGGCACACCCTGGCCACCTTTTTGTATATCCGCCAACCTTCATCAGCCATCCATCTGACAGTACTGCATCAACGCCTTGCGATGCTGACGTCTCCAAATGCAGTGCATTTTTTTGTATCCATTTCATTCTTGTATTTGCTATTTTTTGCCGTTGTTGCTTATAATGCTGTCTACCGTTGCAGTTCATGATTTGGTCTCATACTTTGATTCTCCTGCTTACAGTCATGCCATGCAAAATTGTTGTGTGCACTTTGAATTGTTGCTGTTGTAATTGGGCTTTGCTATATGAATTGTTGTTGTTGCTGTTGCTGTCTCTTTGATATATACATACATATTTCTTGTTATGCTTTGATACCTGTACGCAATGCCTGTGCGCCGTTTTGTGTTAAATTTTGCCGTTGCTTTTCTTTTTTAAGTGTGTGCAGATTTTTCCCTTGTTATTATTGTACGCTTTTTATTTAAATTATTACATACTGCCTTTATATTAGATCGCATTATTGGTTGTCCGTCAGTATCAGAACAAAGCTTATAAATTTTGCTGTTAGCTCTTAAAAAGCTTAGACCATAGCCTCCGCCCGTTGATAGAGTAATAAGTTTTATAGATCCGCTAGGTGGCGCACACATCGAGATATTTGGAAAATTCAATTCGCTGAAGAAAAGAAGTCTCGTTGAGTTTTATCAGCAATCAATTTCAAACGGAAACCAAGATTACATCTGCTTGTTTGAGGAAATATTGTTTTGCTGATTTTGGCCAGTTTATATAAAGGTAGTTTATTAAAATTTCTTTTCTCATTGTGTTTTTCTCCTAAGACTTTGCAATTGCAGTAGCTGTACTTGTTGTTGCAACGCCTTATGGCTATATTGTATCGTTTGAAATGCTTTAACGCCCTTTTGCCTTTAGTAAATTTATAAGTATGTATGTATGTATGTGGGGATATGTGTACATACCCTGCAAGAAATGCGATTAGTCTAGGATGAATCCGGGATGAGTCGCAAAGGAATATGCGACCAATGCCAGTTTTGATCTCTTTGTATGAGTTGAACTGTTCCCTTTATTTGAGCATGTCCTATGAAGATACTAATTTTACCCATTTATACCCGAAAGGGGTCGATAGGACTAATCCCCTTTGTACCCATAAGGGGAACATATGAAGGCTAGTCCCTTTTCGGTTCAATAAGGACTCAAATAGGATTTTTAACCCTAATGGTAGTAGAATGATACTCGCCGATGTAATCTAGTTTAAAACAAAACAATAATTAAAATTGTTAAAGCTTTATTTCCGGCTTAAATTGAAATTAGGAAGTTAAAAAAATCAGTCTTTGATAATTTGTATTTTATAAATTTTTCTTAAATAATTCGATTCAATCACTTGTAATCGCCGTTTTTTTAATACATCTTAGAATGGGCTACATGGATTTCAAACTGACTTATCCCAACTGTACCCGAGAGGGACTAAAGGGGATCAATAATACCCAAATGTAGACAAAAGAGTCAATCGGAGACCAATCTCTTTAGGGATTAATCGCACGATTTTTTGCAGGGTACTTAAACATATTCTAAAGTACATTTGCCGATGGCAGGGCGTTGCGCTGCTTAACTTTGTCAAAGTTGCCCATGAATATGCACATTAGGGTGAACTGCTAGGTACCTCTAAAGCACATGTACTTACCGAACATGGTCCAAGTCTAGTGTAGGGGTCGACTTTTCAAGATTCTCAATCAATCCCACGGATTTTGCTGTTAAATTAACTGATTTCATTGATAATTTCAACAGCAAACAACTGTCAATATTGTGCAAAGGCATCGGTTAATATTTAAGAGAAAAATTATGCTCGCTGCGCTTACTTGTTTGTTCTTATTCTGTCACAGAAATCTCTATCATATGCATAACCACTGTTATTCTAATGTTCACGGATTCTCCTAGGTTTAAGGTCTGGAAAAAGCAACATCAAAATCTTTGGAAAAAAGTTTTTGATGTTGATGAACTTTTTTTTGTTGAGTTTACTCTCTCTCAATGCAGAATCAACAATTTTAGCAAGTGGATTCAACAGCTATTTGCGATGGTTACAAATTGACAGAAATATTGGTTGAATTGGCCCGTTATTCGGTTGATTTTACCGGCTTTTTTTTCAGTGTATTGTAACGAATTTAGTGAAAATTCCGCTTATTTGAACCCTTCTGCTAACGATCGTATCGCTAAACTGTTCAATAAATCACTCCAATATTCTGTATTGTAAAATGGTCTTTATTAGACTACTTTGGGGTAGTACAATTATACTTCACAATTGAACTTCACTTCGCAACTGATAGCATGTTTAAATTAAACTTATTAGTCATGCCTCAGCTTGTGCTGCTTTTATACTCTCGGTTTCCTCGTTCACCCATTTCTCCTAAGGTCTAGTAATTTCGCGAACTTCATGCTTGGTTACCAGCCATATACATGTATATTTGTAGTTTGTAGCCATATGCGTGTGTATATGTGAGTACTACTTCGGCTGATGATTACATGTGTTTGTGAGTATCTCTTCGTTGCATTGTATGCATGTGTGTAAATGATGATTGATTTGTTTAGAGTGGCAGCTTGCTTTATTGTTGTTGTGCCTTTATTTACTTAGTATCAGCTTAGTGATGCTAATATTCGTCACAGTATGTACAAACATACCTGTCTACAAAATATATGGCATTGTTAGTTTAAATATAATATATGCACATATCATGGCAGGAAAGTTCGCTATATGCTCTTTTTGCATATTTTCGGATGGCGAATGTTTTTTGTTGTTTTTATGCTGGTGATTAAGAATAATTCACTTTTTATTGGAAAATTGTTCATGTCGCTTGATATTGTTGGATGAACGTTCAACAAATCTTAGTTATAAGCTTTTGTGCATATTTAGATGTATTGTGCGTTGTGAGCTTACAACAACAATTGTGGGAATTGATAATTGAATAACAAATTTAATTTAAATTACAGTTCATTACTGGGGCTCAATTTAGGTTGTTTTTATTGATTAAAAATAAATTTGTACAGGATTTTTTCCTAAATCTTACCATTAGGTGCAATTTTGTGTCGCTGCATTAGAAGGACTTTCGCCAGAGTTGGTTTATTAGTGTGGGCGAAAACTTGGATAGGCTTCTAGAAATGGAGGCCACTCTTTTTGGATGTGTGAGTAGACCACCATACGCTTCATGATCAAGTCTAGCTATTCTCTTGCAACTCGATTGCAAAAGATAAGTGCTTATGTATCATTTCTATTAGGAATTGGTACACTGCTTCCGTAAGTTCGATCTATTTTGCATAAAAAATGCAAGGCGTGAGTAAGCTCCGAAAAGATTTAAGGCCGAATTTCTCTCCAATTTGCGTCGTGCTCCTTTTAGTTTTACCTGAAAATTGGCGGGACGGATCCTACATGTTTTTTACGCCGACTCAGAACGAAATCTGCAAGGAGATGAGTTTTCACTGAGAACCTTTCCATGGCTGAAATACACTCGGTGTGCTTGCCAAGTCACTGTCGAAGGGCGACTTCGCTTGGAAAAACGTGTCTATCGATTTTGTGTAGTATTAGTATATTTACGTACACAATGTCACGTAAAGGTATACGAGTCACGCCATATAGATAGGAGCGTCTCTTACTTGTTAGATCAAAGTAGAGCTGGATTTCAATTCGATTCTTAATCAATTTAATCGATCTTTTTTTTAGAAATGTAGAATCGATTTTTTTAGAAAAATCTTTCGATTCTTTAGGCATCGAAGCTTTCATCACTATCTGCTTTACGGCGCTTGAGGAAATATATATATTCTGTAATTTTTATTATTTTTATAAATTTAGCTTTATTGTGTTGGTGGCTTTGCAATTTCTGCGCACTTCTGGTAAGCAATATATTGAATATGTGTTTATCTATTTTTTGATATGATCATATATGTAAAACTCCTATATTGCTTATACAGGCTGGGTACACTTACAAATATCAGAGTGCCGATATATTGCTGTTTAAAAGTTTTTGTTTTTGTAATCAAAAATCGAATGTACCCCAATTTAAATTTTCTCTTCTCAAACTTATGCTTCTACAATCACAAAAATTTCGTAGGCTGTCTTTTTTTGATTTCGAAATCAAAATTCATTGCGAGCATATTGTATTAGCAATATAGGAGTATTACATATGTATATGGGTATGATACTGTGTTTTGAAATAAAAGATTCAAAAAAGAGCAAAAAGTATATACTATACTAATTATCTCACTCCCATGAAAGGATCAAGTTCAAGACCCATGTGGCATTCCTTGATGCTTCCAATTTTGTCGGCAGTCAACGAAACGGGAAAAATCGAGTAAATGGTTAAGTACGTAAGTAAGTACATTGTTAAAAGGAGTAAACAAAATTTAATTAAACTTTGTTCGTTTCGATTTAATCGATTAAATCGATTTTCTTCTAGAATCGAATCGAAAAAATCGATTCTTAAAAAAATCAAATCGAATCCAGCTGTAGATCAAAGCAATCGCAGATAATGTGAATCGCGAATTCGTCTCTAGCCCATAAAAGTGGCATATTTGCATAAAGGATAGATGTAACCTATAATGGCGATATCGTAGACCATAGTGCCCCCTAGCCTAGAGTACCCGTTGAAAATTTATATATCCTCTTTGATTAAATTAATAAGTTTATCTGATACGGTAGATGGTATTTAAAAAATAATTGGCCTGTTTCTGTTCTATGAAATCAATCTAGTGCGGCTTGAATCCTAACCCGACATTCCCAACGCATATGGTATAAAATTTCGCAAATGTACCAAAATTTCCAATGCTTCCGTTACATGTTACTTTATATATCATCGGAAGCGTAAAAGAGTAAGCTTCCTTTTCAGCTAATACAAAAAATATTAAAACAAAAAAATTATCACAAATGTTCACTGAAAAGTATGGAAAAATGCTACAGAAATCATTAAGGGTATTCTCTCTGTCTAGAATTCATAGAAAATGGAGAAAGTTTTTCATTTTACTGTCAAAAGTTTTCTACACGCAACAACAAAATACATTTGTGAAAAACTGTCTATGGTTTCTACGTTTTCTATACTCGAACCAGTATATATTTGAATATAAGACTTATAATTGACAAATTTTGTTGAAAATTGAAATTAAAATATTATACACTTTCCACGGATACTAGACTGAGAGAATTGCCCCATTATAAATAAGATTTAATACAAAAAAGAAATTCAAGCATATTGTAACGAATTTTTGGGAGTTCCTGATAATTATGCACCTTCTACTAACGCTCAAATCGCTCAACTGTCGAATAAATAACACCAATATTCCGTATTGCAAAATGGTCTTTATTTAGACTACTTTGGGAGTAGTACTTCACAATTACAATAAAACTTCACTACTAGCGTGTTTAAATCAAACTGATTAGTTATTCCTCAGCTTGCGCTGCTTTTATACTCTCTGTTGCCTCGTTCGCATATTTCTCCTAACGTTTAGACTTTTCACGAACTTGCCTTCTGGAACAGTTGTATCTCATACTTGTTTATTTAGATATATGCGTGTGTTTGTGTGAGTAACAACTTCTGATGACTACATATGTGTAAGTGAAATACTCTCTTTGCTTCAATCTGTTGGTTATGTGTGTGGGATATTCTTCGTTGCCTTGTACATAAGTGTGGCTGCTTGCTTTTTTTGTTGTTGTGATTATTTATTAACATCATAGTGATGCTAATATTCGCCACAATATGTTAGCATGAGAAAAACACTTATTGGCAATTCACTAGGGTGTCGTATTTATGTACAATTTTAAGATTTGAGTTGTTTACATGATTACCAATATAAAATTTAATTAAGACATGCACATACGGCGAATAAGAGACTTTGTAAATTGCCTATTAATTTTCAAGCCCCTATATTTTCGCAACTCGTTTTTATTAAGTCTTGCTTCATGGCTGAGGTTTGACAGTACAACAATTCTACAAAGTTTCATTGAAATTAAAGATAAAAATTTTGGGGCGTATACATGGGAAATTTAAAACTTATATCATGCAATTATCGTTTATTTTTTTCATCAATATACATAACTTGAAAACTTATAACAGTTTAGCAAAAAAGCCATCATCTACAGTGCAAGGTATTAATAAATTCATTGTCTAATTAATTTGCTAAGGTAAAAAGTACAAATTACATTAATAACATTTACAAAAAATCAAGCGCATAATGAATGAATGAATGCAAAGTGGAATGAAAAATACAATTATAACGATAGAAGTAGGTATGAACAAAAAACATGGCGAGACGTAAAAAAAAATAAACAACAACAACATTTTTTGCGCACAAAAGCAACCAACGAATGATAACAATTTAACCGTAATCTTGACAAATTTAAACCCAGACAAAGCATTATAAATTAGCTGAATAACTGGCAAAGAAAACATGTTTGCTACTTAAACAATTTGAATAATGTAAAGCTTAACATTTTATTTATACGCCTTTTGAAATTCAGATTATTGATAAATAGCCCTTCGTTTTGGTTAACTCACTAATTTTATAGTAAATTATTACGAAAGAGAAAAATATAAATGCTAATAGTACATAATACACGCACGATAATTAATATGGTAATTGAGATAACCAGTTTGATTTGAGTCCTTAGCTGGACAGATTAGAATATTTATATTAGCAATGTTATATTAGCCGGCAAAGTGAGTATAATAAACCTTATTATCTAATAGTGATATAATACCAAATTTGCCCTGAAAGAAAAAAAAAACATTATTCAGCATTGATTTTTAAATATTGACATGACATTGAAAATATATTTATGAGAAGTAAAAATGTAAAAGTGGAAGTAATGTGCGCCCCCCTTTTATATTTTATATTTTTGCAATTTCTATGTCAATATCTAAAAATCAAAGTTTAGCAAGAATATGTCTTTATGTAGCTGATTTTTGTCCATTTATATAAAGGAAGTGCTTAACATTTTTAATTTTATTTTTATTTCCTCCTTTTCTTACATTTTCTCGGTGTCTTAACCTATCTGTTATGTTTTACGCTTTTAGCTCAATGAGAACTTACATAAAATTCGATCCCAAAATTCCCTCCGTTCCGTTTGATTTTTCTAAATATCTCAGTCCGTGCGCCCCTAGCGAAACTTTTTGTATTGTGTCATCGGCTATCATCGATCTCTGAATTAAGCTCTAAATTTTTAGCCTCTAGCTCATGGAGAAGTTAATTAACACCCGGTTTCAAATTTCCAAATTAATATCTAATTTTTTCGATCCGTGCGCCACCTAACGGAATCTTTTCTTCTTTTGTTTATTTGTCACGGTGTCTTAACCTGTCTCTGAGGTTTCATGTTTGTAGCTCAATGAGAAGTTACTTTAAAATCGATCTCAAAACACCAAATTTCCAAATTCTTATCTAAATATTTCGATCCGTGCGATACCTAACGGAATTTTTTTTTCCGTTTGTTAAATTTTCTTGGCGTCTTATCCCATCTGTGAAGTTTTACAGTTGTAGCTCAATGAGAATTTACATAAAAATCAATCCCAAAATTCCCTCCGTTTCGTATGATTTTTCTAAATATCTCATCTCGTGCGCCTCCTAGCGAATCTTTTTTATAGTGTCAACGGCTGTCAATGACCTCTGAATTAAATTTGAAATTTCAAGTCTCTAGCTCATCGAGAAGTTACTTAAAAGCTGGTTTGAAAAATTTCAAATTCTTATCTAATTATTTCGACCTAACGATATTTTTTTCCTTTTGTTGCCTTCCTTCCTTGTTTGCCACCTAACGATTTTTTTCCTTTTGTTGCATTGTCACGGTGTTCTAACCTATGTGTAAAGTTTCACGTTTGTAGCTCAATGAAAAGTTACTTACAAATCGATTGCAAGATTTATATGAAAAGCGGACAAACATTCAACCGACCTAATGTAAAGAAAGTAAAATGAAGAAATTTATAATCACACGAAGCAAATTACTCACTTGTAAAATTCTGTTAAATATCTTGGAATATAGCGAAAAGCTTTACAATTCAAGCAACAAAACTAAACATTTTTTGGTTAGCCCCCTAATGTACTTAGTTAGCTGCTTATTGATTGATCTAAAAATCATATAGACTTCAATCATGCTTTTATTCAAGCCAAGCTCCGGAAACGCCTTCATGCTACCAAGATCATTGTAGTTGCCAATTTGTTTACCACTTACCACACCCCTTTGCAAAGCAAGTACCGATACCGTAATTGTAAGCAGCGACCACAGCGAGACAAAACCCAGAAAAACAAAACAACAAAAACATATGGCACAAACCACGGAACTAACTTATTAACGGTTAAAAAAATTTTAACAAATCAAAACAAACTCACGTTTTTGCATTTGTATTTATTAAATTTTTTTTATATTTTCTTTCATTTGTTTTTAGTCTATTAAGTAAATGCTAAAATGATGTTTGGTTGTTTTGCTTCTTTACATAAAATTCAGCACGTGCTTCACTCTGTGGCACTGTTGTTGTTACTTCGAACTGAGCGCATGATTAATTTACTATTCTTGAATTTCCAGCTATTGGTGCTTCAGATGCGGCAAAATTCTACCACTGCGCTTATGACCATCTTATGGCTATGGTGTCATAGAAATCTTTGTCATATCAACTGCCTTCACTTTTGTTCTATTTTAACAGTTTTCATTTGTATTCTTAGGGTAATAACTGTTAAGTTAACAAAGCTATGGCTTAGAATTTTTTTTTGTAGATTTGACAGTTGAAACGGTCAATAATTTATGCGAAGTTCATTCAACAGATATTTGCGATGGACAAAAACTGATACAAAGGAAGAAACGAAAAAAGAAAGAAAAGAAAAATAAAATTAACAAATAAGGTTTGTTTCTTTTTATTCAGCAAAATTTATCGCATTATGGTTAATTCCACGGAGGCTTTTTTCAACAAAACAAATCTGTTAAGTTATTTCAATAGAAGAGAAACTCTTGATCTCAATTTAACGGGATTCAAGTGGTTGATAAGCGCAATACAAAGCTTTATAGCTTCAAAGCTTCCGCAACCCAATTGTCAACCTCACCTACGCGAGGGGAATCCTGTTACAAATATGAATGTTTAGCAGGCGAGGCTCTGGCGACCCCAAGTTCCTCACGGAACTAGGGGGTCGAATGGCCTAGCAGGTTTACTGTGGTTATATTAATCGTTCCTAAGATGGTCGTGCTAGTACCTTTATGGTGCTTTGTTGCCGGAACGTACCGGTTCTGTATCCGGCAAAGGACGATCAACATCGATAACACTCCCCAAAACCTTCGGGGAGTGTCTTTATCGTTAATACAACAACAACATATTAGTTTAACAATATTGTGTAAAAAATACTGATTCCCAATAAATCTTACAGATTTTTCTCTTAAAAGTACTGAATTGATTTACCATTTCAACGGCGAACAAATGTCAATGTTATGCAAATCCATTAGCTAATTTTTAAGAGAAATTTATGCTCACTACTTTGTTTCTATGATCACGGTTCACAGAAATTTCTGTCATATCAACAGCCTTCACTGTTATTCTAATGTTGACAGAAATCTGTTATTTTTACAGTTTAGTTGGTATTGTTAGAGTGGCAGTTATAATTGTTTAGCTGACCGAGCCATGGCGTGCGTATGCTGCAATTTTTTTGTTGTTGATTTGACAGGACAATTCAGAATCAACAATTTATGCCAAGTTGACTAAGTAGCTGATAGTGACGTACAAAAATTTAACCGTGATTCAGTTGATTTTACCAGTTTTTTTTTTCACGCAGTACACTTTTCAGAAATCCAAATCGATTTTCCTTTCGTATAATTTAAGAAACCTGCTTCATTACAAATTTGTAGAAACGAAATTGCTAATTTAAATGAAAAGATGTACGTAGGCAAGTTTATTTCAACTAATTTCAAACCGGCCTTTTTTACATCAGGCTTGAGTGCTCTAGCCTCTGTCTAAAACAAAAAAAACAATTTTTTTAACTATATCTCATTTACAAATTGGTTACCAATTTGTTAGCTAAACTCTAAAGACATTCGGCTTTCTTCAGAAAAGTGTGAATGATTTGGTTTGCTGGGATATTTCTATGCCTGTTTCTATGTAGTAGTGCCATTAAAATTCAAAGCATTGATATCGGCTTCAACAAATATATTTTTATGCTAACTACACATTCTATCATCTAAGCAACTTTTCCTTTTCACTTGGTCATTCCTTTAACTAGAATGAAATATCAGGGTTTGATACCCCTCGTAGACGCCATACTTTATTTCTGTATTTACGTACATTTTGAATTCAAATCATGAAAATTGCATATCGGCAAGGAGATTTGTTTACCCTCAATGGAATACATTCGGAGACTTTTTAAACATATGTATATACCGATAATGCTTATCAGAGATGGGCAAATTATTCAAATGGGTCTGATGCAGTCACATACAGTCAACTATTTCGCCCGACAGTTGTATACTTACGGCTGCATAGATCGGCAACAAGCTTCAATATAATTTCTCCAATGACGAGTGGAAGAAATGCGGGGACATGCAACAAGGTATCATCAGCCGATATCATGATTATGCTAACCTCAGATATTTAGCAGCATAGCGGGCAACAATGAGCCCTGCATCATTTATTTTGGTCATTGTGGTCGTACTACTCAAATTATAGGAAAACAAGCTGTGGAAATGTAATGGCACGAGTGGATTCGTACGACAGGCATTAATGTTGCCCAAGTTATCTTCGTTATAAGCTGAGATGAGACCAATATTCATTCAGGTTTAATAAGCACTATAACAAATAACAGTACTTTTAATTGAAAATAGAAACTTAAATAGACTTACTCCATCTTTGCAAATGACAAGCATTTGAGCTCACTTCAATCTTCTTTAAAAAAAGATATTGATGGGCTGTCTTCTTTTTTGGTTAAAAAATGTAGCAGTTCGCTATGCGTGCCGTTGTGCCATATCTTTAATGTGTCATTGTCCACTGGCGTTTTCATTGATCGATGGAAATTGGCTTCTATTACTCCAATCTTCAAGTCTGGAAATAAGAGCGAGGTAGCAAACTACAGGCCAATCTCTAAACTATCAACCTGTTCAAAACTGTTTGAGAAAGTAGTAAAGGAGAAGTTGGCCTTTGCTATTAAAGGAATAACCGATCCATGTCAGCATGGGTTTGTTGCGTGTCGTTCAACAGTGACAAACTTAGCTGTTTTTTCGCAATACTGTGTTTCTGCTTTTAAGGATGGGTATCAAGTTGATACTATATATACAGATTTCTCTAAGGCGTTTGATACAGTGTCCCACAAGATACTTCTTCAGAAACTTGAGTACATTGGTTTCCATTCAGCTTTTCTGTCATGGTTAAAGTCATACCTGACAAACCGAATTTTATTTGTTGAAATCGAGAATATGAGGTCGTATGAGTTCTTGGCAACCTCTGGGGTGCCACAAGGTAGTATTCTCGGTCCAATCTTATTTGGTATCTTCATTAATGACGTCGGCTTATATTTAAAGCATTCAAATTATTTACTTCATGCTGATGATTTAAAACTGTTTAGGCGTATCACCACTGTATCTGATGCATTGCTCCTACAGAGAGATTTGGATGCTCTTAATGTGTGGGCTTTTAATAATCATCTGAGACTTGACAGTAGTAAATGTTGGCATATAACGTTTTCTAGAACTACAAGTGCGCTTACGTCAACATACTATATCGCTAATACATATCTTGCCTCGGTCAAAGAATTTCGTGATCTTGGTGTCATTTTCGACTCTTCGTTCACTTTCGTTAACCATGTTAACTATCTTATACCAAAAGCGTATGCTAATTTAGCGTTTTTACGGCGTTATGCGAAGGATTTTAAGGACCCATACACTAGGAGTATATTGTATAATTCATTAGTGCGATCTAAATTAGAGTACGCCTCTATCATATGGAATCCCATTTACAGCACTTACTCTGCTAGAATTGAAAGGGTTCAACGTAAATTCATTCGATTCGCCCTCCTACCCCTTCATTTTGTTAATCCCCTACCACCTTATATAAACAGGTGCATGCTTATAAATGTTATGCCACTGCATGTCAGACGCTCAGTACAACATTTAATGTTTATTTACGATATTATCTCTGGTACTATTGTTTGCTCAGCTCTGTTGGAGCAGTTAAATTTTCTAGTTCCTAATAGATCTCTACGCTCTCATAATATATTCTACGGTGAAGTTCTGAGAACCAATTACCTTAGCTTTGCCCCTCTCACAAGAGGTCTCGAAGAGTGTAATAAAATTTCCAGAATGTTAAATCTTGACTTTGCAATGCCCAGGCCTTTGTTTAAGTTACGGATTGAGTCTTACTATCGAGAAAATTTATCTCATCCTTGAATTAATTAATTTTAGTTGCTTAGTTTTAAGTTAATTTGCAAACTTGTAAATCTAGTCAGTAAGGTTTCTGCCATTGACTCAATAAATATGAATATGAATATGAATATGAATATACTTCAGAATGAGTACTTTGAAATACTCAAAATATGTTCAAAGGAATAAATTCTTAAGGCCCAAACACATTTGGCACTTTCAACATGCGTTCTTTCAAAGTGATGGCAGCGCCAGAACGACGCAAAAGTCGAATGTGTTCGGGCCTTCACGGAATTAAAAACTTCTCTTTAATTTTTTTCCTTTAAAATACTTGTCATGTAAAAAAAGGGGTTGCCAGCACAATGAATACCTTCTCCAACTCAATTATCAACCTCACCTACCCGCTGCGATTCCTTTAGCTCTGGCTATCGCACGTCCCGGTGCGGAAGGAGAGGGTTGGATTACTTAGGAGGTTCAATGTGGTCATATTAAATCATTCCCCAGATAGTCGGTCTAGTACGTTAATGGTGCTATTTTCTGGAATGTACCAGATAAATATCTAGCAAAGGACCTGCAACATCGATACAACTTCTCAAAACCTTCCCTATCGCTACAAGAAGAAAAAGAAGACGAAGAAATAAGTCCAAGTAACAATTTTTGGTAATAGTCTAGTTGAGGGGTCGACTGCTAATAAGCTACCAAAAATATAGAGTGAGGTAAAATTTTAACGCGTTCAAAAGATATTAACGAAAAACCGAAAAAAGACCCGCGGGTACCTCCGAAACCGGGGGTCGGATCCATAGTATTTTTACGTATTTTTTCTCCGTTGGCGACCTTTGGCCGCGCTTATAAAAAATAACCCTGGGCTACGCCATGCCAAGTCCGGGTGTGTGGTATAACCGTGGCTACCGCCACGGTGATGCACAATTTTTTTTGTGGGTACAAACACAACAACAACCACATTGAAATCGCCAACTTCAACTACAAATATCTCCGGACATAGATAAAATTTTTCCGCCTTCGGATTATTGTTCTCGAGATTAATACGCGTCTTTTGACACTTCTCTCGATATTTTTTGACGCGTATTAGCAGTCGACCCCTCAACTAGACTTTTACCCAATTTTTTAAGAGTGTTCATAATTTTAAAAAAGTATTTATTGCATGCATTTTTTAACCCTGATAGCTATCGCCCATTCCTGACATTTAAATACATATGTATTTGTATTATTCAGTCGTATATGTGAGAGCGTATATTTGTTTTTTGAAATGGTCTTTCGTCTAATGTGAGTGTTCTCAAGTTTCTTTTGTCGTTTATGTTTACTGTTTGAGCCGTCTTTTTGTAAAATTTGCTTAGGTTATCAAAACAATTGCTTGGTCCAATGTCCATGCAATTTTTATCATAGTCTTAAGCTAGTTTGGGTTGAACTGGCTGGTACGTGAGGACGTTACAAAAACTCAATGAGTCCATAGTGTAACTGGAAGTTTGTTTAATGATCAAACTGAGAAACCCTATCAAAAGCCAGGATCTACACCTTTTCGTCTTTAAGTGCAGAAAATTACAATTCAAGTTCAGACATTCCAATTTAAATTCAGAAATTTAAAATCCAAATTCAGAAAGTTACAATTCAAGTTCAGATATTCCAATTTAAGTTCAGAAAATTATAATTCGAGTTCAGAAAACCACCTTTCAAGTTTAGAAAATTACAATTCAAGTTCAGAAAATTTGTCAGGAATTTTTTGTTTCATGCAATGGCAATTTAAGTATGTAAGATGGTAAATGTTAACGCTAATAATTTGATAAAAGGATATGAAGACCTAATATCTGTCAAGGAAGCATTGGACTTCTTAACACACTTAAATCAATTTTGCTCACATGAAGGAGATAGCGAAACAAAACCGTTTTCTCTCTTCTCTCTCCTCCTCTCATAAGAGGTCATTTACAAGGATATCCAGCTATATTATAAAGGTCATAAGCATTGATCTGCATTGTGTATGACAGCAGTGATGACGAAATCAACGGAGCAGCCAAAATTCCGCAAGTAACGTATAAGTACTTTGTGCACAGATCAAATCTTCCTCCACATGCCTCTAGCAACTCTGTGGAGGTCTCCCCCTTCCACTGCTTTCGAACTGCGGTGTCGACTGAAGTACTTTCATGGCTGAAGCGTCCTCTTGCACTTGTTGAAAAGAGTAATCTTCCGTTTGATTTCTTAGCTTGGGGTGTACCCGCCTTGGAGAAAACTTTGTGTACAGTATATCCAAGCCACCATTGTCAACGAAGTATCAACACTTCCGCAAATAACATATAATTACATTACTTAGTATGAATTGGAATAACTTTTGAAAAATAACACCCTACTTATAATTTTCTGAATTTGAATTGTTAATTTCTGAACTTGTAATGCGATTTTCTGAACTCGAAATGTAATTTTCTGAACCTGAATTGTAATTTTCTGAACTTGAAATGAAAATTCTGAACTTGAATTGTAATTTTCTGAACTTGAATTGTAATTTTCTGAATTTAAATTGGAATTTCTGAACTTGAATTGTAATTTTCTGAACTTGAATTGGACACACTGACTTGAATTGTAAATTTCTGAATTTAAATTTAAATTTCTGAATTTAAATTGGAAATTCTGAACTTGAATTGTAAACTTTTGAACTTGAACTGCAATATTCTGAACTTAAACTGGAAAAGGTGTAGATATGTTATAAAATAACTTCGTTCTCTTGGCAAATATTAGAAGTTACTGCTTCTAGATGTAGATCTGATAGATGTACCACTCATCCAACGCGCAGTACCTATATCTGCTATCAATAATATAAAGCATGTAATGTTAGAGGCCAGTGTCCAGTGAGTATACTTGCCTTGAGCTTACAGCTCTCTTTATACTCAGTTGAGCAGAGCTCACAGAGTATATTAAGTTTGATTGGATAACGGTTGGTTGTACATATATAAAGGAATCGAGATAGATATAGACTTCCATATATCAAAATAATCAGGATCGAAAAAAAATTTGATTGAGCCATGTCCGTCCGTCCGTCCGTCCGTCCGTCCGTCCGTCCGTCCGTCCGTCCGTCCGTCCGTCCGTTAACACGATAACTTGAGTAAATTTTGAGTTATCTTGATGAAATTTGGTATGTAGGTTCCTGAGCACTCATCTCAGATCGCTATTCAAAATGAACGATATCGGACTATAACCACGCCCACTTTTTCGATATCGAAAATTTCGAAAAACCGAAAAAGTGCGATAACTCATTACAAAAGACAGATAAAGCGACGAAACTTGGTAGATAGGTTGACGTTATGACGCAGAATAGAAAATTAGTAAGATTTTGGACAATGGGCGTGGCTCCGCCCACTTTTACAAGAAGGTAATTTAAAAGTTTTGCAAGCTGTAATTTGGCAGTCGTTGAAGATATCATGATGAAATTTGGCAGGAACGTTACTACTGTTACTCTATATGTGCTAAATAAAAATTAGCAAAATTGGATTAAGAACACGCCCACTTTTTAAAAAAAAAATTTTTTAAATTCAAATTTTAACAAAAAATTTAATATCTTTACTGTATATAAGTAAATTAAGTCAAAATTCAACTCCAGTAATGATATGATGCAACAAAATACAAAAATAAAAGAAAATTTCAAAATGGGCGTGGCTCCGCCCATTTTCATTTAGTTTGTCTAGAATACTTTTATTGCCATAAGTCGAACAAAAATTTACCAATCCTTCTCAAATTTGGTAGGAGCATAGATTCTATGACGGTAACTGTTCTCTGTGAAAATGGGCGAAATCGATGGAAGCCACGCCCAGTTTTTATACACAGTCCACCGTCTGTCCTTCCGCTCGGCCATTAACACAATAACTTAAGCAAAATCCGATATATCTTTACTAAACTTAGCCCACGTACTTACCTGAGCTCACTTTTTCTTGGTATAAAAAATGGGCGAAATCTGACCATAACCACGCCCACTTTATCGATATCGAAAATTACGAAAAATGAAAAAAATGCCATAATTCTATACCAAATACGAAAAAAGGGATGAAACATGGTAACTGGATTGGTTTGTTGACGCAAAATATAACTTTGGAAAAATCTTTGTAAAATGGGTGTGACACCTACCATATTAAGTAGAAGAAAATGAAAAAGTTCTACAAGGCGAAATCAACAGCCCTTGGAATCTTGGCAGGAATACTGTTAGTGGTATTGCATATATAAATAAATTAGCAGTACCCGACAGATGATTTTCTGGATCACCTGGTCCACATTTTGGTGGATATCACGAGAACGCCTTCACATATACATCTAAGGGCCACTCGCTTTTAAAACCCTCATTAATACCTTTAATTTGATATCCATATCGTACAAAAGCATACCAGAGTCACCCCTGTCCCACCCTAATGGCGATATCTCGAAAAGGCGTCCACCTATAGAACTAATGCCCCCTCTCTCTTAAAATGCTCAGTAACACCTTTCGTTTGATACCCATATCGTACAAACATTCTAGAGTAACCCCTGGCCCACCCTAATGGCGATATCTCGAAAAGGCGTCCACCTATAGACCTAGTGTCCACTCCCTCTTAAAATGCTCAGTAACACCTTTCGTTTGATACCCATATCGTACAAACATTCTAGAGTCACCCCTGGCCCACCCTAATGGCAATATCTCGAAAAGGCGTCCACCTATAGACCTAATGCCCACTCCCTCTTAAAATGCTCAGTAACAGCTTTCGTTTGATACCCATATCGTACAAACATTCTAGAGTCACACCTGGCCCACCCTAATGGCGATATTTCGAAAAGGCGTCCACCTATAGAACTAAGGATTACTCCCTTTTAAAATACTCATTACCACCTTTCATTTGATACCCATATCGTACAAACATTCTAGAGTCACCCTGGCCCACCCTAATGGCGATATCTCGAAAAGGCGTCCACCTATAGACCTAATGTCCACTCCCTCTTAAAATGCTCAGTAACACCTTTCGTTTGATACCCATATCGTACAAACATTCTAGAGTCACCCCTGGCCCACCCTAATGGCGATATCTCGAAAAGGCGTCCACCTATAGACCTAATGTACACTCCCTCTTAAAATGCTCAGTAACACCTTTCGTTTGATACCCATATCATACAAACATTCTAGAGTCACCCCTGTCCCACCCTAATGGCGATATCTCGAAAAGGCGTCCACCTATAGACCTAATGCCCACTCCCTCTTAAAATGCTCAGTAACACCTTTCGTTTGATACCCATATCGTACAAACATTCTAGAGTCACACCTGGCCCACCCTAATGGCGATATCTCGAAAAGGCGTCCACCTATAGAACTAAGGATTACTCCCTTTTAAAATACTCATTACCACCTTTCATTTGATACCCATATCGTACAAACACATTCTAGAGTCACCCTGGCCCACCCTAATGGCGATATCTCGAAAAGGCGTCCACCTATAGACCTAATGCCCACTCCCTCTTAAAATGCTCAGTAACACCTTTCGTTTGATACCCATACCGTACAAACATTCTAGAGTCACCCTTGGTCCAGCTTTATGGCGATATCTCGAAAAGGCGTCCACCTATAGAACTAAAGATTACTCCCTTTTAAAATACTCATTACCACCTTTCATTTGATACCCATATCGTACAAACACATTCTAGAGTCACCCTGGCCCACCCTAATGGCGATATCTCGAAAAGGCATCCACCTATAGACCTAATGCCCACTCCCTCTTAAAATGCTCAGTAACACCTTTCGTTTGATACCCATATCGTACAAACATTCTAGAGTCACCCTTGGTCCACCTTTATGGCGATATCTCGAAAAGGCGTCCACCTATAGAACTAAGGATTACTCCCTTTTAAAATACTCCTTACCACCTTTCATTTGATACCCATATCGTACAAACACATTCTAGAGTCACCCCTGGCCCACCCTAATGGCGATATCTCGAAAAGGCGTCCACCTATAGACCTAATGCCCACTCCCTCTTAAAATGCTCAGTAACACCTTTCGTTTGATACCCATATCGTACAAACATTCTAGAGTCACCCCTGGCCCACCCTAATGGCGATATCTCGAAAGGGCGTCCACCTATAGACCTAATGCCCACTCCCTCTTAAAATGCTCAGTAACACCTTTCGTTTGATGCACATATCGTACAAACACATTCTAGAGTCACCCCTGGCCCACCCTAATGACGATATCTCGAAAAGGCGTCCACCTATAGACCTCATGCCCACTCCCTCTTAAAATGCTCAGTAACACCTTTCGTTTGATACCCATACCGTACAAACATTCTAGAGTCACCCCTGGCCCACCCTAATGGCGATATCTCGAAAAGGCGTCCACCTATAGACCTAATGCCCACTCCCTCTTAAAATGCTCAGTAACACCTTTCATTTGATTCCCATATCGTACAAACACATTCTAGAGACACCCCTGGTCCACCTTTATGGCGATATCTCGAAACGGCGTCCACCTATGGAACTAAGGATCACTCCTTTTCAAAATACTCATTAACAGCTTTCATTTGATACCCATATCGTACAAACACATTATAGAATCACCCCTGGTCCACCTTAATGGGGACATCTCGAAAAGGCGTCCACCGATAGACCTAAGGCCCACTCCCTCTTAAAATGCTCAGTAACACCTTTCATTTGATACCCATATCGTACAAACAAATTCTAGAGTCAGCCCTGGTCTACCTTTATGGCGATATCCCTAAATGGCGTTCATCCATAGAACTATGGCCTATTCTCTCTTAAAATACTCTTTAATACCTTTCATTTGATACACATGTTATACAACCACATTCCAGGGTTACCCCAGATTGATTTTCCTTATTTTGTCTCCATAGCTCTCAACTGAGTATGTTATGTTCGGTTACACCCGAACTTAGCCTTCCTTACTTGTTTTATACTCAGTTGAGCATAGCTCACAGAGTATATTAACTTTGATTGGATAACGGTTGGTTGTACAGGTATAAGGGAATCGAGATAGATATAGACTTCCATATATCAAAATCATCAGTATCGAAAAAAAATTCGTTTGAGCCATGTCCGTCCGTCTGTCCGTTAACACGCTAACTTGAGTAAATTTTGAGGTATCTTGATGAAATTTGGTGTGTAGGTTCCTGGGCACTCATCTCAGATTGCTATTTAAAATAAAAGATATCGGACAATAACCACGCCCACTTTTTCGATATCGAAAATTTCGAAAAATCGAAAAAGTGCGATAATTCATTACCAAATACGGATTAAGCGATGAAACTTGGTAGATGAGTTGAACTTATGACGCAGAATTGAAAACTAGTAAAATTTTGGACAATGGGTGTGGCACCGCCCACTTTTAAAAGAAGGTAATTTAGAAGTTTTGCAAGCTGTAATTTGGCAGTCGTTGAATATATCATGATGAAATTTGGCAGGAACGTTACTCTTATTACTATATGTCTGCTTAATAAATATTAGCAAAATCGGAGAACGAACACGCCCGCATTTAAAAAAAAAATTTTTAAATTCAAATTTTAAAAGAAAAGTTAATATCTTTACAGTATATAAGTAACATTCAACTCCAGTAATGATATGTTGCAACAAAATACAAAAATAAAAGAAAATTTCAAAATAGGCGTGGCTCCGCCCTTTTTCATTTAATTTGTCTAGGATACTTTTAATGCCATAAGTCGAACAAAAATTTACCAATCCTTGTGAAATTTGGTAGAGGCTTAGATTTTAGGACGATAACTGTTTTCTGTGAAAAAGGACGAAATCGGTTGAAGCCACGCCCAGTTTTTATACACAGTCGACCGTCTGTCCTTCCGCTCGTCCGTTAACACGATAACTTGAGCAACAATCGATATATCTTTACTAAACTCAGTTCACTTACTTATCTGAACTCACTTTGTATTGGTGTAAAAAATGGCCGAAATCCGACTATGACCACGCCCACTTTTTCGATATCGGAAATTACGAAAAATGAAAAAAATGCCATAATTATATACCAAATACGAAAAAAGGGATGAAACATGGTAATTGTATTGGTCTATTGACGCAAAATATAACTTTAGAAAAAAACTTGGTAAAATGGGTGTGACACCTACCATATTAAGTAGAAGAAAATGAAAAAGTTTTGCAGGGCGAAATCAAAAGCCCTTGGAATCTTTGAAGGAATACTGTTCGTGGTATTACATATATAAATAAATTAGCGGTACCCGACAGATGATGTTCTGGATCAACCTGGTCCACATTTTGATCGATATCTCGAAAACGCCTTCACATATACAACTAAGGGCCACTCCCTTTTAAAACCCTCATTAATACCTTTCATTTGATACCCATATCGTACAAACAAATTCTAGAGTCACCCCTGGTCCACCTTTATGGCGATATCTCGAAAAGGCGTCCACCTATAGAACTAAGGCCCATGCCCTTTTAAAATACTCATTAACACCTTTCATTTGATACCCATATCGTACAAACAAATTCTAGAGTCACCCCTGGTCCACCTTTATGGCGATATCTCGAAAAGGCATCCACCTATAGAACTAAGGCCCACTCCCTTTTAAAATACTCATTAACACCTTTCATTTGATACCCATATAGTACAAACAAATTCTAGAGTCACCCCTGGTCCACCTTTATGGCGATATCTCGAAAGAGCGTCCACATATAGAACTAAGGCCCACGCCCTCTTAAAATACTCATTAACACCTTTCATTTGATACCCATATTGTACAAACGCATTCTAGAGTCAACCCTAGTCCACTTTTATAACGATATTCCGAAAAGGCGTCCACCTATAGAACTAAGGCCCACGCCCTTTTAAAATACTCATTACTACCTTTCATTTGATACCCATATCGTACAAACAAATTCTACAGTCACCCCTGGTCCATCTTTATGGCGATATCTCGAAAAGGCGTCCACCTATAGAACTAAGGCCCACGCCCTTTTAAAATACCCATTAACACCTTTCATTTGATACCCATATTGTACAAACGCATTCTAGAATCACCCCTGGTCCACGTTTATGGCGATATCACGAAAAGGCGTCCACCCATACAACTAAAGCCCACTCCCTTTTAAAACACTTATTAACACCTTTCGTTTGATACCCATATTGTACAAACGCATTCTAGAGTCAACCCTGGTTCACTTTTATAACGATATTCCGAAAAGGCGTCCACCTATAGAACTAAGGCCCATTCCCTTTTAAAATACTCATTAACACCTTTCATTTGATACCTATATCGTACAAACAAATTCTAGAGTCACCTCTGGTCCACCTTTATGGCGATATCTCGAAAAGGCGTTCACCTATAGAACTTAGGCCCACTCCCTTTTAAAATTATCATTAACACCTTTCATTTGATACCCATATCGTACAAACAAATTCTAGAGTCAGGCCTGGTCCACCTTTATGACGATATCCCTAAATGGCGTCCATCTATAGAACTATGGCCCGCTTCCTCTTAAAATACTCTTTAATACCTTCCATTTGATACACATGTCATACAAACACATTCCAGGATTACCCTAGGTTCTTTTTACAACATGGTGATTTTCCCTTACTTTGTCGCCACAGCTCTCAACTGAGTATGTAATGTTCGGTTACACCCGAACTTAGCCTTCCTTACTTGTTAATGATAAGATTAACTTTGTTAGCTTGATGTTGTAAGACCTGCACATGATTTTCGACACTTTATAGCGCCCCGAAACTTTTAATTTCGCCCAATTTTATTGCGACGTCTACAGTAAAAGCTTCGATGGATACGCCCTTTATAGCTAGCACATCCGCTTTTTCATGCGCATATGTTCTGGGACCCAATATAGATACATATATGCTTCGCGTTACCGCGATTCTTTCCAGGGATAGCTTACGCTCTAACACATTTTAAGATGTTGTGCTTTGCGAGATTCTCGCCTTAATTGATGCTGGACTGTTAATCTAAAAGTTGACGCGGTTGCAGCTTAAGCTATTTTCTTCTACTGCTTTGCTTACTGTTACTACTTCCGCCTAAAAAGCACTCCAGTGATCTGTCTGCTTGTATTATCTGTTTATTTACGGATCAGCACAGTATACCGCAGTTGCTACTACTGCCATTCCTTTGGAACCATAGGTGTACACGTGTATCGCCGCGTCTGCCATTTTGGGCTCAAAAAGTAAGGGCCTTCCTATTGAGATAATTTAAAAAGGCTCTTTGAATAGATTACTCCTTCAATTACCTCACCCTGTACAAAAAAAAACTGCTTGGTTTTATTATATGAAATTCAGTTATTTGTGCTATAGCTTAAACGTGGCATTAGGTATGAAAGCGTACCCCGACCTAGCTCAGCATATTCGATTAGTATGTATGTACATACAGTACGACAGCAGTTCTATAAAACGACAAAAATACAAAAAACAAACAAGGAAATGAGTATAAAACGATGCCGCCAAAGAATCTGGCAAGTAAATATGAGAGATAAGTTAAGATAAAATGATAGAAGACAAAGTGTATGTACATACAGGGTTGGTTGTAACGTTAAGCGAAGGCATAGAAATTGGTTCTGCTAGTATTTGGGGCTGACAAAGTTTTTGCGCAGTTAATGTATCTCCATACATAGTTTTGCTGAAAATAATGTTCGTCTAATGTCATATTACTGTCGCCATTTATATGAGCCAACATAATTTGTAGTTTTTTTTTCTTAAATATTTATTGTAATGTGAACCTTTAGATATTGTTGGGAATAGTAAACAACTTCAAGAGGCATTCACACAAATGTGCCAGAGAAACGCAGCAAGCTTACTTACTTACGTAAAAACATTTAAAAGGATGTGGCAGTTCAATAGGAAACACGAAGGGTACTCAAATCGTCTTCCAACTACTCCTCTAACTTGAAAGGTTGGCCACATACCTTAATTGTACTAATCTAAATTGCTTCTAATTAATTCTAAAGTGTGGCTCAAATCGCGATGAAAAGCTGGGTTTGAGGTTTTGGTGTTGCTTTTCCCGGGGCGTGAAGTTAGGATCTTCGGTGTGGATAGCGCAGCACGCTACCATCACAAAACGGCGGCCGCCAGGAGGATACCGTTAACTGCAAATACGGCTATCATACTTCATTAGCTACTCGTGTTGGCGGCTGCTACATGAAGCTTGGATTTGTTTTAGGGTTTCCATTATAAGCGATAATGTAAACGTTTAATGTAAGCCCATCTTAATTGTCTCGAAATATATGCCTAACTAGGGAAGTTACATATCTGCAAAGTATCTCTCTACAACAAAATCTCAAATCTGCTAAATAACTTTTTTATAACTAAATGGTCCCTTGTACTTTGGCTTTATTTCACAAATGCAAATTTATTTTTCTTTTGCAGTTGTTGCTGTTTTTGTTGTTAACACGGACATCGTGAGAAATTGTTTGATTAGCGTGCAGTCATTTGCAATTTGTGGAACCGTTACTTTGGCTCACAATGCTTCTTCCAAAACAATTTGGGTGTGCGCATGTATTGGTGATTGTACAAGTATGAGTGTCAAATTCATGGTGCTTGGCGAGTGGTGATATTGAGCGTAATCAGGAAACACAACTGTTGATCAACTAATCGGTGATCGCTTTCTGAATGCACCGTTCAGTGTTTACAAACCGTTCAACAGTTTGGATTTTACGACAAATTGTTGATCATGCATTTTTTACTGCAAAAGGGACCTGCAATCCGTAAGGAATAAGAACAAGTAAGATATCTTTATATATAAAAATCACGTGTCACATTGTTTGTCCGCAATGGACTCCTAAATTACTGAACCGATATTGAATTTGTTTTGCACCCCGTGTGTAGTTTGATCTAACTTGAAATATAGGATAGGTTATATCTCAGTTTACTGTCGCAATATTATTATATTGCAATGTTTTTTTTATATGTTTATACGTAATAATAAAATGTTACGTATACTCATATTTTCAGGTGGTGCGGATATACTTCCGTGTAATTGGCTGGTGTTTAATTAAACGTCCTTATCAATAAAAAATATTATAGTGAATGATATCAAGTATAGCATATCACCAGGCCCGCCAAGGGGGGAGGGGTTACCCCCGGACCCCGGGTTTCTGAGGGGGCCCGCGATTTAGAAGTACTAAGACATTTTTTTTTTTTTTAATTCAGGAGAGTCTTTAGTTGTTCCATGTGCAATTTTTAAGCCGAATTTCAAAAGCAACGAATATCTGCATTTCGTTTTAATATTATAATGAAGTGGTAAAATAAAAATCTATATATTTATATATAAGGAAAGGCTAAAATGTGTGTTAGTTGGTGGCCGGTGTTTGAAACGATGCGTCGGTCGATTTTGTTCAAACGTGGACCCGGGTACCCTCAGGATGTGTTATAGAATATGGATATCAAATGAAAGCTGTTGCTGAGAGCTTTAAAGTAATTTTCATTGTGATATTCGATTTCGTCGCATCAACCTGGCAAAACTGATAAATGCGCTTGCGAAGCCGAAATAAAGACATGAATTAATAATACCCACATACTTATTTACATACGTCCTATTCGTTTTGCCTGAAATTTGGTATATAAATTTGTCTATATTAGTATTTACGATCCTTTTTTCCGAGAAGTAGACCAGAGACGGACTGGGACTGGGATTAGGACTAGGACTGGGACTGGAAAAAAAGAGATAGGCTGAGAGATAGATAGAATGAGACGAAGATGGATATAGATGAAGCGAAAAATGCGGGGGGAGGAGTGAATAAAAGGATTAGGAAAAAGTGAAGAGGCCGATGGCAGAGTTAGACGGAAAAAGCTTTTTAAAATGTATGCAGATAGGCCAAATTTAGGGCAGAACAACGTCTGCCGGGCCTGCTAGTTTTAGATAAATGTCAAATTTCCTCACAAGGTGTTCAATATGGTGTTTTTTTACAGGGTGTTAAATATGGCGGCGGGATATCTTCAACTAGCAACAGAAAGATACGCATAATGAGACCAAATAATATTTTTAAAGAACAGGTGAGTGTAGCTTTTTGTTATTTTGACGGTTTGAGTTAATATTTTTGACGGTTTGAAGTGTTGTCTAGGCATAAAAAAAAACGAATTGTTTCTAAGTAAACTTTATTTATTTATTCGTGAAATAATAGTTCGTGTTTATAGCGCAAATCAATTTTAATACGCTGTTCATGATCAGCTCGAATATAGCACTTTCGACGGATTTTAGCATTTAGCCCAAAATGCGACATTTATTTTCGCATTAGCCATACAAATTTTGACAGCAAAACTCGAGTTAGGCCCGCTTTTTCAGTACAAGTTCAACTCAGTTGGTCAGTTAAACTACGCTTAAACTTATTCTGCAGTTTTTCAGTCTACTTTAACTTAAGTTTAAACTATTGTTATGCGGCCGATCTGGCAGGGTTAAACTCTAGTGAACCTTTAAGTTATTTGCGTTAGTTCGAAATGGCGTCGAATATACCCAACAAGCATTTGGGCTTGAGTACCATTAGAGCTCATGTTTATAACTAGCATACTTATAAAATCTCAAGAGTTGCTACGAAACAGTGAGTTTACTTAGCAAAAGAGGGAATTTTTCAAAAAGCGAAAAATGCTATTATTTAAGTTGAAAAATGATAGTTCCCAACTTGTGGTTCCTTGACTGGACTCAAGTGTAAGATTCCAGTATTTTCACGAAAATAAAATAAAATATATATGATTTATTTTTGATAAGTTACGCTTCATTACTGCTATCAATCAGGTGTTTATTTCTTACAATAAAGAGCTGTTTTGATTTGATTCATTTTTTTCAACTTCACCTCAACTCGATATGCGATGTAGGATATCAACTGGAGAAACGTGTTGAATATTCATTTGAGAACTGTACATTTCTCAAAATCTCCCAAAGGTAGATCATGATTTGAAAATGCTAATGACGTTGGATATAAACTCGAGAACTATAAATTTTACAAAATTTCTCAAAGGTTGGATAGTGATTGGGAGAATCAAGTTGAATATCAACTTGAGAACTAGATATATATTTCGCTGGAGAAATATCTTTTAAATATTTGTTGGGTAAGCAAAATCAAGCTGTTGTCGTATTTACAAATTATCTACAGATAATAAAAAACCAATGTTGCCGTACAAAAAAGCCTACCCCAAAAACGGCCTTAAACTGTGACTGAAAAACTACTCAGTAGTTTAATTGGAGCTTAAATTTGACTAAGAGTTTAAGCAAACTTAGTTTAACCAACTACTGAAAAACCGGGCCTTAATGCAGCCACATTTTAGCATTAGCATTACAAATGCGGAGTAACCTTGCATTTTCCGAAAAAAATCACGTGAAGGTAGGTAATGCTGATTATTTTTCTTTTCATTTCTTTCACCCTCTGCTATTCATTGTTTGGTTACAATTTTACTATACTCACAAATTAGCGCGCGTGTTTCAATTTTCTATAATAATTTTTTATTATGTGCAAATGGTCCTTAATATTGTAGTGAAGTGTGAGAAATTGTTTAAGATTTTTTACCTTTTATGAACATGAAATGGTATATTAACTTTGGTCCGATGTTTGTAACGTTGAGAAATATAGAAGATAGACTCATCATTACGTATACCGAATTGATCAGGGCGACGAACTGAGTTGATATAGCCATGTCCGTCTGTCCGTCCGTCCGTCTGTCTGTTTGAACGCAAACTAGCCCCTCAAATTTTGAAATATATCAATGAAATTTGGCACAAGGATGTATTTTTGTATTATATTAGACATTTGTCGGATCCGGTAGGATGGGACCACTATAACATATATCTCCCATACAACCGATCGTTCAGATAAGACGATTTTGGTCATTCCTGCCGCAATTTAGAAAGTATAAACGTGAAACTCGGTGATATATTTTCTAATATATCATAGAAGATATCCTGAAAAAATTACTTTGATCGGAGCTATATATAGTATATATCCCATACAACCGATCGTTCAGATAAGGGGGTTTTTTGCCATTTTTTTTATATTTATCTTAAAATCGTTTAGGTATGTACATCTGTTCACTATATATTTCTTATCTTATACAGCGCATTATTTGGAGATTACGAATGAGATAATATTATTGTTCAGCCCCATTCATGAAAGGTATGAAGTCACTCCAGTCTTACTTGTTTTTTCTTTAAAATTTCAGAAAAATGTTACTATTTTACAGGTTATCTATAACTAAGCTGACGTAAATATGTTGTCAACATATTACTAATCAGTTGTGTATTATGAATGCACAAATTTGTGTTATGCCACAAGCTAAGTAATTTTATAATTTTTTTTTTTATTAGTTTTAATGATGTTTGCGTGATAAATGGCAAATGTTGGTAGATTACAGATTTTTAGCAAAAGTGTGGGAAAGGCTTTCGTTCTGAAAGCTCTTGCATTTTCGTGATAAAATGTATGCTAGTGAAGAAATTCATCTAAAGAGAGACATTTTTCTTAAATTTTTCGGTGATATTAGAGAAAAATTACAAAATTTGCACATTGCCATTGTTACTAGTAAATGTTTCTCTTCTCATTTCTTCATCAGCTAGGCTTTCGGGTGATGAGTTTTGAACTCGAGTTCACCTACATTTACACTAGCGTTAAGAGAGATGCCTCACAATTAGTAAAACTTGTTGAACTTTTAACAAGTTTTCTTGCAGGTATGTAAGTTAAACTTGCCGCTCAATTAGACCTCACATAGACTGAAGGTACGACTTACCCCTATTAGGTATCGTGATTTATGTTATAAAATAACTCCGTCCTCTTGATAAATACTAGAATAACTCTTTCGCCGCTAGAAGCTGGCGCATTGACAGCGCGAGCGAAATTTAGAAAACAAGTTTCTCTAATTTTTGGCAAACACTCCGAGTGTATTTCTGCCATGAAAAGCTTCTCAGTGAAAACTGCCTTGCAGATGCCGTTCGGAGTTGACATATAACATATAGGTCCCGTTCCGCCAATTTGTTGGAAAAATTAAAAGGAGCACGACGCAAATTGGAAGAGAAGCTCGGCCTAAAATGTCTTCGAAGGTTATCGCGCCTTATATTTATTTATTGATTTATTACGGACCAGACCCATTTTTTTTTGTTTTTTTGTATCCTAATTCTTATTGATGTGTTATTTATAATTTTTTTGTTACCGAGTCTTTGAGAGGCAGTGGCTTCTTAAATGCCGAGATCTAACTCATCAGCTGAGAAATATAGATTCACAAAATACAATAGACTAAAAGTATAAATATAATTTTTTAATTATTAAGAGAAGATAGAACCGTCTTTTTTATGGCAAAGAGCGAGTCCGAAACAACAATTATTCTCGAGTGAGAGTTTTAATCTTCACACAAACATAGAAAAGGTTCGTGTAGTTGGAAATACCTTTTGCATTGTTTAAGAATTATAGGTTTATAATGCCTTGAAACTCGGCCTTGTTAACAAAATTCTTAAGTAACGACCTTTATATTAGAATATGTCGATTTGAATGCTAATAACTTAAATAGCGCACACCGAAGTTAATCGAACTTTATAGTGACAACGCCCTGGAAGAAATTATTCAGTCGAGGTCTTTCAGAACCACGTGCACTTTGCGTCAGTTTTTTTCTGAACGCTTTGTACAACTCAATTACAATTCAGCATATTACTGAATAGCTGCTTGTTCTGCGCTAAGTGACATCAAACATAAATATGATTCAAAAAAGGTCTCTCAAAACGTTGGCGTCCCTAGGCCGCAGTCCAGTAAACCCACCTAAGAATTTCAGGACAAATTATTGAAAGTTGAACACCGCGAAGGCAGTAGTCTCACATAGTACTTCATCAAAAAGTGTCCTGGAATACAAAGAAGCATTAGAACGACTTCGCTCGGGCCAGAACATACCTCTGTACTGGGTTCCCGGCCATAAAGGGATGGGAGGTAACGTAAAGGCCGATATGTTGGCAAAAGAAGGTGCAGCTCTCTATCAATCGACGTTTGATGTTCCAAAGCGATAGGAGTTGCATTTGATCCATCAAGCAGCAGGCTGCAAAATTTCTTAGATCATCTTACGCCGTTGGACTAACAAAGTTGCTCATATCTCTAGAGAGATAAGACTTAAGGCTCACGATGGGGATTCTAACTGGACACTGCCCTCCCTCTGGCATAACATGTTTGTATTGTGACGAATATTAGCATCACTAACATGATACTAGTATCACTAAGCTGATACTAAATAGCCACTCGTATGTACGTAAACAAATCAATCATCATTTACACACATATGTACATACAAGGCAACGAACAGATATATGGAAAACACATGTAATCATCAGCCGAAGTAGTACTCACGCATACACCCGCATATGGCTATAAGAGAAACCTAAACTACAAATAGGTATACATTTATATATGTAGCTAATAACCAAGCAAGGGAAACAGTTTCGCGAAAGACTAAACCGTAGGAGAAATGGATGAAAGAGAAAACTGAGAGTATAAAAGCAGCGCAAGCTGAGGAATCAGAATCAGTTTTGATTTAAGCACGCTATTCGTTGTGCTATTGTGAAGTACTTTCAAAGTAGTCTAATAAACACCATTTTGCATCATTGAATATTGGCGTTATTTATTCAACAGTTTAGCGATTCGAACGTTAGCAGAAAGTGTGAAAAAAGCGGAATTTCACTAAATTCGTTACAATATGTTAGGCCTGGTCAGTAATAGCAGATGTAGGAAGTGCGAGCTGCCGGAATAAACGATTGGGCACGTTCTGTGTTGATGTTCTGCGCTCGCTAGGTCAATGCTACAGCTACTAGGAGCAGTTGCCAGATCTCAAGGCAGCTATTAGGAAAACTTTAGTATTCGTATGGTATAACATAAGCAAACAAATTCTGGTAACACTATGCACACATTCAGTTTAAGTGAAGCCTTTTCTGAGCGGCCAATTCAATCTAACTTAACCTAACAACGCGAATTAGGGCAAAAGCTCGGCCTAAATTTCTTCGTCGACATAATGCGCTAATTTATTTGTATTATTAATAAGTGACTCTTCAGCTATCTCTCCTGGAAATCGTGTTAATTAATCTGGGCAATTAAAGTATGTAATTTGTTGGTTTGTTAATGTTTTGAATTCCATGTATGTACTATGTACTTATGTATATATGCACGTGTGTTCATATATTTGCTGAAACTAATGCGATTGCCTATGTTTTGTTGTAATGTGTGAGCGCACTTAAGTGCATTAGTTGCAATTATTTATCACGTACTTTGGCATTTATGCGTAGGTAGGCGTTTTTATGAAGCAAACAATCGTAAAAGAACATGTCGTAAGCAAAACAAAGTCAAACAAATTACAATTTCAACTCCGACAAATGGGTATTCATTTGCAAATTTACAAACATACAAGCTCGTGGTTTCAAAGTTTTATGTTACATAACTCGACTTTGTGTTCAAAAGTTGATACAAAGCGTGGGATTATTAATTTTTTTATGTGTGGAAATTTATAAGTTACACAGTGTAACATCAAAGAAGTTCAAGTTATTTGAAAGTTGTCAGTGAGACAACGGTTCACCGGGCATTTATCGCCTGAATTTCTTCATAGTGCTTACGTAGATTACTGCTTAAGTTCAGAGTTCTAAGATGTCTGTTGGGATGTCCAGATTTTTGAGTATTCAACAGAAAAGGTTTGTACAACATTTCTCTTCTTTATGAGGAGTATTTTCGCCTCACTGTGTAGATGAAGATGACATTCCGTGGCAGTTCTGAGCGCTGTGTTGTGACAGGCTTGCATTTTCTTCAGTACGTTTCTTTTAAGCTCGGTGTCCACATCGGAGACGCGTAGCATACAGGAGGTTGGCCAATTGTCTCATAAGTGGCTATGGACGTTACTTTGTATTTGCTCCAACTGCGCCAGCGAGGGACTTGAGTATTTTGTTAAAGCCCTAAACTTTAAGTACAATTGCGGTTGCATGCATGCAGTATTTTTCGGTGACACTCGAATGCTCTCACGCCGACGTCGATGTCCAATATTATCGACATTTACCACGAACATTCGCCAAGAGTTTGGACGGTGACAGTGCCGAAATTCGCGAGGTGAATGAAGTGTGAAGACTAGCGAGATAGTCATTAATTTTATAGCAAAGCTCATCAATGAAAGTGCAGACCATTATCGTGCAGCCAACGACGTAGGACACAATGCTAACTCCTTCTGGTGGAGAAGTAAGCTTCAATATGAAAAAATTAAGCAAAAGTGAAAACAGGACACAACCCTGCAGCACCCTTTGTTTTGGGTTCATGTTATTGTAACGAATTTAGGGAAACTCTGTTCATTCTGCTGACGTTCGAATCGCTGAACCGTCGAGTAAATAACTCCAATATTCTGTATTGCAAAATGCTCTTTATTAGCCTACTTTGGGAGTAGTACAATTATACTTCACTTCGCAACTAATAACGTGTTTAAACCAAACTGATAAGTTGTTATTCAGCTTGCGTTGCTTTTAAACTCTCGGTTTCCTCATTCACTTATTTCTCCTAAGGTCTAGTAATTTCGCGAACTTCATGCTTGGTTAACAGCTATATACATGTATATTTGTAGTTTGTAGCCATATGCATGTGTATGTGTGAGTAAGTACTTCGGCTGATGACTACATATTTGTATGTGTGAGACATCTCTTCGTCGCCTTCTACATAAGAGTGGCGGCTTTATTGTTGTTGTCCATTTATTTAGTGGCAGCTTAGTGATGCTAATATTCGTCACATTATGTTCCTGAGCTGGACAGATGCTTTCCGATGCAGTCCGCCTTCTTGCAATAATGTGCTGTGATTAACCGTCTAGTGCTGCGAGAACTGTTCTATGGTTCAGTCCGAAATTTATTTGTATGTTGATGGAGCTTAGCGCAGTGTTGGTGCTATTTAAATTTTAAAGCCATACTGATGATTGGCAAGCGGCAGGTTTGCGGTGAAATAAAACAGCAGGGTGGCTAGAACTGTCTTGGCTACTCGTGATAAAAGATATGTCGAACGATATGAGTCCCCTATGCTTGCTGGTTTCTCAGGCTTTAGCAGCGATACCACCCTCGCCATTTCCCATTTTGTAGAGATTATGACAATGGACAGAGACAAGTTGGAGACGTGCGCCAGGTATCTTAATCGCTCATGGCGATGCATGTTTTGTCATTGTGCTAAGTCGGGTTTGAGGGGAGTTTTGCGGTTGACCATAGCTTACCTGCACCTGCCGAAAGGCTACATTTCTTTAGATGTTCCTCCACTTTCGCCCGATTATGTTTGTCAACAAGCTGCCTGGTTTGGCGGTCGCCAGGGCTCTGCTGTGTTACAAGGTCATACTCTCTCGCTAAAGTTTGGAAAATTTCGCCAGATTTCCAGAACTCTTAAAGTGAGCCGACGCGAATTCAATTACCTTGCGAAAAGTAAGTTCCCCTTGACGGAAATCAGTTGGGATTGTTAGGGTAACAAAAAGATTGTCTGCGTTTGCTTTATATACGTGCCTCTTTTGTTTTTTGAAGTTTATGAAAGTGCGTCTCTCAGATGTGATCACTTCGACTGATCGCTCAAACGATAGGAGTATGGGTTGGTGGTCGGAGACCAATGTTACCATCGGCTGCCAGTTGAGGGAGCTAACAAGACCTTGGCATGTTACCGGATTCGTACCTATCTAAAGCTCTCACTCCGACCACATTCGCTAAAAGCTTTAAGGCGCAATTATTGCCGCACACCAACAACAACATCTGCTGGTTCCCGAAAAGGTACACCAATTAAAAAAACTTATATTATATGTCATTCTAAATAATTGCTAATTAAATGGCAAACAAACACTCCTTGAATGGCAGTAATTGAAAACCGAAATTGCTTAAATTACTTTCAACGTAGGAAAACATTTTCAAATTCCGGAACAAACATACACTCATACATATGTACTTTCTGAAAACGAATACAAAATACTATAGAAATTGTTCTTGTTTTTTTTCTTGTTGTTTGCACTTGTGATTACAAAAGAATTCTATGGCTATTGCAAACAATAAAATTTTTTATTGCGAATTTCCGCCCACAATTTTTTATGTTGTCGTTTACATTCATGGAAAGTGAAATGAAAAGAAAAAAATAAAATTTCGCTTCGAAGTCAGTTTGCATGAATCACGAATATCGAAGCGGTCGCCTGATAAAGAAACCACTTGGGGACGGCGATTCGCAGTTTTTCCCATTTTTATCGACGACAGTTTAAGTTCAACTTGGCCTATTTTATATTTATTTATATATACACATACATACATACATACATACATACATACGCATATTGTACATGTAATTGGAATGGGTTTGCGTGTGACTGAGTAAGATTTTCTTTGTGTGCGAATGACCTTCACGCTTAGTTTGACAAATTACTTGTAATGTATGTAGTAATATGGCCATATTATGTATATGTATGTACATATGTATTATGTTTGGCGCGCTTTGCATACTTTTACATATCAATTCAAGCAAAGTCATGACGGCTCTGCAAAGCTTACAATTGAAGTTCCTTGAATTTTATTTGAAACAAGTACGTCGAGTCGAGTTTATGCTTATTTTTACTAAGCCTTTTTTTTTTATACATGTGGTACATTAGACAGGATCACAAGGAAGCTACAAAAACCGGGCTGTAGCGTCCTGAAGTATGCTTCTTGTATCTTTAAACCGGCGGTGTGAAAACGACTTTGAAACTCAAACGGAAATTAGAAGGAATCAATGCCAAATAATGACCGAACCGGTGTAATAGATCAAAGTTACAATAAAAAAAACTTAGGCTGTTTCTCACAACATACTTTCTTCACCACATAAACTCGACAGACCGCAGGCCGATATGTCTCACCTATTTTTTTAAGCCCCTACTGAGGCGAGATGATGAGTATATTAGATGTAAACTGCATCCGGAATTTTTCGCCAATAGTTAACATATTTACTCTGTGAAAACGGTTCATCACACGCGATTGAAAACGGACTTGCCTTCCTGCAGAAGAAACCTTAAAAAAAGTCGAATTGCTTTTACGGGTGACCTAGCACGGATGACGCTCCGGCTAAGAAAGTAAATTTATCAGAAACCGCATATGGATGCAGAGGAAAAGGGCGGCCCCCACTCCGCTGGAAGGACCAGTCGGAAAACGATTAAAGCTCCCTTGTTGTGACCAATTGGCGCCAGTTGGCAGAGCAAAGAAGTGACTGGGGCACCTTATTGGACGGCCATAACCGTTTAAATGGTTAAGTGCCAATTAGGTAATTAAGTAAGTAAGAGTTCCACGGAGGAACCATCGAGTTCAACCATTGGTTCGCAATGACACAGCTCCTCAGAGTATTCGCGATAAAAAACACCAGAATATTACTTCTACAAGAAGTGCACTCTACACAATCTGATACTCCTTCTCTAGATTGTCAGTGATTGCAGACACACGTTGAACGCACAAGCTACCCTATGTACAACGTGGGTGGTATGGGTCCCAGAACACGGAGCCATTATTGGTAACTGTGCCACAGCGCTAGAAGAGCCACGTATCTAACTAAACGACATCTATCAATCAAGGGTATACATACAACATTTTTTATCTGTCTGTAAGAACAAGCACAAGCTTACCTTCTTCGAACAGGCTTATGCTAGATTAGGCCGGAGAAAGCATAAGGCTTCTCACAAATGAGTTGTGCTGCAGCTGCTGGTATGCGGATGAGACCGAAAATGCGAACACGTTCTCTCTCATTCCCACTACATCGCCAAAACACAGCAACGATCCTTAAACCAATGCTTCCTGGATTGTTTAGCAGATTCCGTACGCCACGTGGGTACAATTGCATAAGCCTTTGATAAAGGCTAGCAGACTAGAGCTCTTCCCAGTGGTGTGACAATGGGTCAATGGGCCTAAGTGTGCCTTTTGTGTTGACATTGCGTAGCCATTCTTACCTTCTCAACATAGGCTGCAAGTTTAGGCAAAGTCTTTAAATTTTTTATTTGGTATGAAACCCGACCCAGTTTGATGTACATATGTATATAATTAGGCAGATGTTTTGTTACTTTTTCAAACTACGATTTCCTATAGAATATACATACATTCCTACTAAAATAACGCTCCAAGTTATAAATAATAATGACAACAATAAAAAAAAATAATTTTGAAAACTGCAAGACATTTTGCCGGCTTTGATTCGCTTTCCAAAAATACTGAAATTACTTTGCTTTGTTCGTGATTATCTATGTATGCTGGTTTTGGTAGTAATGGTAGATGCTTTTGTTGTAGATGCTGTTGTTCTTGTTGCTGTTTGCGGTGTTCTGTTGTGTATTGCCTAGGTAACCCAGTTTCTTTGTCAATCCAATGCAGTGCTGCTGTTCAGGTGAATTGAGGTTAAGTAGAAAAGCTAAACAGGAACAAAATTCATTACGTTTGGAGAGCTTGCATATATGTATGACACACAAATATATATGTATATAACTACATATGTATGTGAACTCACAACTTTCAGTGGATTAGAAGAACTTTGATGCTCAGAAGCAAAAAAAATTTACCTAAAAGTAATCCTTTGCTCAGGCTTTGGTTTGACAGGTGAGTTCATGGTTTACGTACGGCTGTACAAAGTTTGTGGAACGCTGAACGAAGCAAAAAGTTGAGATATTTTTGACATATGACGGTCTTATCCGTCATGCGGATATCAACGTCATGATCGAGTATTTTTTTGGACGTTCTATGTAGGTATGCTTCATATTTCACTTTAAAAAAACAAAAAATTAGAATATTTTTGTTGTGGTCCAACAGATGTCAAAGAAAACTAGCAGTTTCAATAGGGTTGGACCATAGGGATGTTGCTTTTGTTTTTTTTCTGGGATTTGGGATTAATGGCAGGGTTCTATGACCATAGCGTCAGGTACAAAATCAAAATGGTCTTTGTACATTGTCGTTTCATTTCACATGTTCCTCCGTTATTCACAATAGCTCCATTATTTAATATTTAAATTCCGTTATTTCTCGAAATGTTAATGTTTTTGGTTTTTAAATGGCACCACGCCAGGCACAAAATAAGCAATATAAAATAAAGCTATTTCTCACACTGATTCCTGTTAGGAGTGCAAAAATCACACCCTGACTCCAGGTCAGGGAGGCATTGCATCTCCCAACTCCGCCAAAACGCCAGAAGGGAGCACAAAGCCAACCTTGAGGCCTATTTAAATTTTCAGCTCAACCAAAAAAGCCCGACAAATTTCAGTTGAGCAGAGGATGACACTGCACGGCCACTCCGACGAATTGGTTGGACCATAGCGATGTTGCTTTTATAGGCATGGAGTCCACATTACCATTGAAAAGATGGTTAGTGTCATGAAGAGAGTACACATCGCATGCAGGACTTACATTGCATGCGTCGGAGTTGATTCTGGACAAGTAAGAGTTTTACCTGTTACAGTATCTAAAATGAAGTTGGGGCCAGAGTGACTCGTGTCTCCCTTTGAAGGCTGCTTTCTTCTTTTGCAAGGGTTGAATAATGTATAGACACCGTAGTTTACCGGTCGCGACCTATAAAAATTGTTACCCCATTCTGTGTGGATTGAACTAAGGATCGCCTTATGCTGATCTTCATCAAAAGGCTGCGTAGGCAGGGCTAGATCAAGCAGTTGTTTGCTGGGATTTCCCGGTTTGTGACAATTCAGCAAAAACTGTCTGTTCAGTATTTTCTTATGCTCTTTTATGTTTAACTCTTTCCAGTGTGTTTTTTTCAGGCCTGGCGACGAGTAGAACATGAGCGGCTGGCCAATTGCTTTGTAAGTTGTTAGCAGCGCTTCTTTAAGGCATGTACCTTGAAGGTGAGAGTGTTATCTACATTAAAGATCTTTGTATGACTGACAGTTGGTAGTGTAACTCCATCTAACGTAAAATGGCACAACGCCGAAACCCGTTTGTCTCCGTAAGAAATTTAATAAGAGATGACGAAAACTCGTTTTAGTAAAGATCAAGGAAACAGTTCTTGTGTTTCCTCCATTATCTACTTGAGTTAATTGTTGTTTAGTTTCTAATAATTACTTATTTTTGCAACTTATCAAATACCGTTTGTTCTCTCTTAATTCAAAACATAAATTTCAGCTGCAATACTAATCTCAAATCAAAAATAAAATTTTATGGACCTCAAGCAGCGAAAATGTTTGCAATCATTTCGTGCGAAACATCAAAAAGCAGCAGCATTTTGTGCTACATCTAAAAATAACTTTAAAAAGGTTGAATGTAAATGTTCTCTGTTGTAAGCTAATGCAACTGCAGTCCTTATGCGCTCGTGTAAATTAAATCAAATTCGAAACTTGGCGATTATCTATAGATATGCTTACATGATTGTTCAAATATGTATGAAGCAAGAGTAAAGAAAAGTGAACATTGCTGCAATATTTTTTCAATAAATACTCCATAACTTTCCGATAGTAAAGCGGTAACAAGTTGCTTACTTTTCGATAACAACCCGTTAATTTTTTGATAACTATTAGATAAATAGTCTATAACTTGCCAATAGTATATCGACCACATACCGATAACTAACTTTTTGCCAAGAAATCCTTAATTTTTTTTTTTATAAAAATCGATAATATTTTGATAAACAATCGATAATACGCCGATAACAAATCGATAAATGTTCGATAAATAACCGATAACTTTTCGATACTGAATAGATGTGTTTTCGATGAAATGTTGATAACTTTTTTGATAGAAAATCGATCATGTTTTGGTAACATATCGATGACTTAGCGATAAATAATGGATAATAATTCGACAACAAATCGATAGCTTTAAAATAAATAGTCGATAACTTGCCGATAGTAGATTGATAGCATACCGATAATTTTTTGATAACAAATCGATACTTTTTGATAAAAAATCAATAACACGCCGATACTAAATCATTAACCGCTCTATAACTTTTCGATACATAATCGATACATTTTTGATAAGTTTTCGATAATAAATAGAAGTGTTTTTGATGAAATGTTGATAACTTTTTGAAAGAAAATCGATAACTAGTCGTTAACTTTTTGGTAACATATCGATAACTTGACGATAATAAGTTCACAACAAATCGGTGGATCGTCGATAAAAAATCAGCAACTCATTGATAACCTTTGTTATCGATAGCAAATTTAAAACTCTTCGATAAGATATCAATCCATAACTCGCCTACGACTCGCCTGTAACACACCTATAACAAGCAGATTCATCGATAACAAACCGTTTAAACATCGATATATCGACGAATTGATACCACGCCGTCAGGTTTCGATTCCGGCTTCGGTTTCAACTACGTTTTCCTTCAGGATTCCCCAATACCGTGATCAAAGTAATTTACACGTCAAATAGGATGTAGATAAAAGACGTCCGCGCATTAGCTCTCTATGGAGCAGAACAAACTTTAGTGTAGGTCCTTTAGACACCTAACAAACAAATAGATTTCGATAGAATGTCACAGAAAGTTAACACAGCATGCTTTGAGCTGTGAGGGCTTCGCTGTAGCTCATACCCAAAGCAAACGGTACCTCAATAGATAAACGTTCGTTCTTTAGACGGTCAATTTAGTCCCCAAATAGGGTACTTATATTATTCACAGCATTGGTCGAAAATCTAGCTAATCGTCATCATTGTTGAATATCAAATGCAAGTCTTCAAAGCTGGGCCAGAATTTAATGGCAAAAATGACACCGCTTATGCGTCCTCAATAAAATGAGAATGTGAAGCTTACTTGCGTCTAAGACATTCATTGGCTGAGGTAATGAGGGGAAAGGAAACTAGTTGGGATGACAGCTGCCGTCACATATTTTCACTGTCTATAAAACGTTTTGATATCGATTTTTACTTTACGTTTATGTATGTACCTAGTTATATACTCCGTACTGTGAGTGTATGCGTTTGTTAGAAATTAGTGGTAAAGGTTCTAGTAATTGCAAATATGCACACATACAATTAACCTAAGTTATTATATAACGGTAAATGAAATCACAGTTATTTTTAAATTGACATAGCAAACAAGGACTGAAGGACACTAAGGCAGTTAATAAACGTTTCCACACGCAGAAAATGTATGTAGTTGAGCGTTATTTCAATAGAAAATATAAAACAGATAATTAAATTGCAAGAAAGTAAAGTAAAAATAGCAGACTATTGCAACTTGCAGGTGTACAAGGCTCTTATGCTCGTAAATCGTAAGCAAATGCAACTTAATTAGTTTTGTATGTATTAAGGCTTTTATGAATTGGACAACAAAAAAAAAAAATAAAACATCAGTCAGCTGGAACGGTACACCTTAAGGGGTAATATCGGTCTGCAATTCAGTGACTGCTAACTTAAATCGCATTTGTAGATGTACAACAAAACCTAAGTCCATGCTATCTTATTAGAGGTGCCCTTGAAAGCTTCGTAAAGCAAAGCAAAGCTGTAGCCCTCGCCTACATTTAACAAACTCCTGTGCAACAGAATTATCCAGAATTATCGCAGCGGAGTAGGAACAGGCCACAATCGAGAGAAAGATATGTGGTGGCACGCCACAATAGGGTGTTTTATATAATTTACTTGTTGTGGTAGTAAGCCAGCTTCTGGTGGAGCTAGAAGCCAGTGGCTGCCGAGTAGTGGCTTATGCGGATGACCTGGCAATCATTGGAAGAGTTAAATTTCTAGACATCTTGTGCGATATTTTGCAGGTATAACAGGATTCGGTGAATAAGTTAGCTGAGTCGACTAGCAATCAACACTGGATAAACGGAGCTGGTTCTTGTTACAAAGACATATAAGATATCCGTTTGCAGAACACCCACGATTGGGGGAACATGGTTTGAACTTTCTGATTGGGATTGGTATCTGAGGGATTATTTTGGACAGGAAATTGTCCTGAGGAGCAAATGTGGAGGATAGTGCTTGGAAAACCTCGGTTGCCTGGTACCGCTGCAGAGGGCTCATGGTAAGAGCTGGGGACTCTAGCCAGGGGCTTTATGAAATAGTAGCCAAGCGGATCTTTTTCTATGTTTACCAAAATGTTGGTGTCAGTACGACGATAGCGCAGGTTGTTATTAGCGGCGCTCTCAGAACAAACCTTACGTTGGCATTGAATGTCATGCTCAATATACTTACATACCGGGCTACGGGCTTTCTCAACTAGGGCATTCTAGCATTCTTACCAACCCTGACTTCATCCCAGCTAAAGTAGGCTATTGTGTGCCAACAAATGCGCTCTGTGCAAAGCTTCAGAACAGTCATCACCTCGAGACAGGGGTGGGGGAAGGGATTAATATCCTTTTGGTCACAAGTGTGTTGCAAGCGGTCTGCTGAAATTATTGGGTTCACCAAGGCTCACATGTATATTGTGATTAGCGTAAGTGTTTTGGTAACGGCTTGCTAGAATCTACGAAGGTATTATCCAGGGTCGAGATCGGCCTTAACTCGAAGCTACATCGTTGTCACGGAACGGTTCAACCTAACTTAACCTATCTTTTGACTCAAAAGTAGCCTATGATTGAAATTTGCTAACAAAAGGTTTCTATGATTTGGGCATATAATCGGACAAATTGACACCTGGCGGGAAAATAGGATTTGAGGAAAAATAAACATAGAGAGGTGAAACGAAGAGAACATCACTAAATAAATGAACAACAACAAAAACATTAAAGCGAGCTACATAAACACATTAATCGTCATCTAAACACATGCATACAAGGCAACGAAGAGTACTCATAAACCATGTAATCATCAACCGAAGTAGTACTCACATATACACACGCATATGGCTATGCGAGAGGCGATAAATCAGGCATCGACAAAATCAAAATGCAGATGTGTTAGTGAGAGCGCTATAGTCACGCACATCACTTGATGCATCGGTTTACGTAGTTCATTCGCTTATTAGCAAGCAACAGACAAAACCGTTTGTTATTATATTTTTAATGCGAACAATGGCAAGCGAAAGGTTTATAAAATTAAATATGATTATATTTGCGCAAAAGGGTTGGTCAACATTAAATATTTTTCGCTTGTGCGCATTGAAAATACTAACAAACGATCTTTGCTTGTTGCTTGCTAATAACATTCGTCAACATAGCTAGCGACGAACACAATCGATGTTACTGCGCCAAATGCTCAGCGACAACTAAACTAAAGATAATAAGAATACGTGTGAATTGAGTGTGCACAATTGTGCCACTATTTGCCGATGTCTGCTATAAATACACATGGATATAGCTGGTAACCAGGTAGTAGATTCTAGCAGGAGAAACGTATAGACATTTGGAGAAATATGCGGACAAGGCAACGGAGAGTATAAAAGCAGCACAAGCTGAGTAGTCAACAATCAGTTTTGATTTAAGCACGCTATTGTTTGTGAAGTATAAGTGTTATTGTGAAGTACTTTCAAAGTAGTCTAATAAAGACCATTTTGCATTATTGAATATTGGAGTTATTTTTACAACAGTTTAGCGATTCGAACGTTAGCAGAAGGTTTGGAATAAGCGGAATTTCACTAAATTCGTTACAATGTTATATTTGTATCTTTCGATTTATTCGTTCACACAATCGTATACCCAGCCTGAGCGACTATAATTAGCCTGCTAAAATTTGGGTGCTTTTTTATCGCTGTTAGTGTATTTTCTTGCCTCAAGCTCGCTAGTTGAAATATGAATGATTATTAAGTTAAGTTATTCAGTTTTAACTTAGATTCTGATTTACAAAGCAGTTGCCGAACCAATTTCATCATTTCACATTTGTATATCTATCCATCTATCTGTTATATACATATGTACATACATATATACACAGTTTTTACGTCTCCCAACCAGAGAACTTGTAATGATCCCAACGATTTTTTTTTATACTCAGCTGAGCAGAGATCACAGAGTATATTTACTTTGTTCGCATAACGGTAATCCGTAACGGCATAAACTAATCGAGATAGATATAAACTTCTATATATCAAAATGATCTGGGTGAAAAAAGAAATTCATTTAGCCATGTCCGTCCGTCTGTAAACACGATAACTTGAGTAAATGTTGAGTTATCTTGATGAAATTTGGTATGTAGATTCCTGGGCGCTCATCTCAGATCATTATTTAAAATAAACAAAATTGGACTACAACCACGCCCACTTTTTCGATATCGAAAATTTCGAAATACCGAAAAAGTGCGATAATTCATTACCAAAGACGGATAAAGCGAGGAAAGTTGGTAGGTACGTTGACCTTATGACGCAAAATATAAAATTAGAAAAATTTTAGACAATGGGCGTGGCACCGCCCACTTTTAAAAGAAGGTAATTTAAAAGTTTTGCAAGCTGTAATTTGGCAGTCGTTGTAGATATCATGATGAAATTTGGTAGGCACGTTACTCCTATTACTATATGTGTGCTAAATAAAAATTAGCGAAATCGGATGACGAACACGCCCACTTTTAAAAAAAAAAAAAATTTTAAGTCAAATTTTAACAAAAAATCTAATATCTTTACAGTAGAAAAGTAAATTATGTCAACATTCGACTCCAGTAATGATATGGTGCAACAAAATACAAAGATAAAAGAAAATTTCAAAATGGGCGTAACTTCGCCCTTTTTCATTTAATTCGTCTAGAATACTTTTAATGCCATAAGTCGAACAAAAATTTACAAATCCTTGTGAAATTTGGTAGGGACATAGATTCTATGACGATAACTGTTTTCTGTGAAAATGGGCGAAATCGGTTCAAGCCGCGCCCAGTTTTTATACACAGTCGACCGTCTGTCCTTCCGCTCGGCCGTTAACACGATAACTTGCGCAACAAACGACATATCTTAACTAAACTTAGTTCACGTACTTATCTGAAGTCACTTTATCTTGGTATAAAATATGGCCGAAATCCGACTATGACCACGCACACTTTTCCGATATCGAAAATTACGAAAAATGAAAAAAAATGCCATAATTCTGTACCAAATATGAAAAAAGAGATGAAACATGGTAATTGGATTGGTTTATTGACGCAAAATATAACCTTAGAAAAAACTTTGTAAAATAGGTGTGCACCTACCATATTAAGTAGAAGAAAATGAAAAAGTTCTGCAGGGCGAAATCAAAAGCCCTTGGAATCTTGGCAGGAATACTGTTCGTGGTATGACATATATAAATAAATTAGCGGTACCCGACAGAAGATGTTGTGGGTCACCCTGGTCCACATTTTGTTCGATATCTCGAAAACGCCTTCACATATACAACTAAGGGATACTCCCTTTTAAAACCCTCATTAATACTTTTAATTTGATACCCATATCGTACAAACACATTCTAGAGTCACCCCTGGTCCACCCTTATTGCGATATCTCGAAAAGGCGTCCACCTATAGAACTAAGGCCCACTACGTTTTAAATAATCATTAACACCTTTCATTTGATGCACATGTCATACAAACACATTCCAGGGTTACCCTAGGTTCATTTTGCTAAATGGTGATTTACCCTTATTTTGTCTCCAAAGCTCTCAGCTGAGTATGTAATGTTCGGTTACACCTGAACTTAGCTTTCCTTACTTGTTTATTATAAACAATATCTGCTGAACAGTGCAGAGGCAGCTCAACAACAAAATGGTTTCGTAAGAATTGATTTGCGACTTAGATACGAAAATAGAATGAACACATGTGCTTGATTTGCTGACTTTGAACGTAAACTTTGATATGAGAAGACATTTAAGCAGCAAGATGCATACGTAGCTACATCATAGTTGTGTATGTACAAATGCATGCATGCATGTGTGCACCTGTGGAAGCAATGCAGATTTCTGCGCTAAATCAACGTTTCGGTCAGAGATTTAAGAAACCAGCTGAAACTCTTCCGAAATATGTTGGAGATATTTGCTTAGTACAAAAAATTCAAAACAGAAATACATCGAAGCATAGCATTCAATAGGGGGATTCGCTTTGTCATGTAATGTGCACGTTTTGTTTATATCCTATGCAATACTACGGGAGCACCACACCCCATAGCGGAGTTATAGCAGGCATCAATAAAAGTGTTAAAATATTGGCATACAAATTAACAAAATGTCAGGAAAAATAATGAAAAACAATTGTTAATGTTTGTCTTTAGTTAAATGAAAGGATTGAGAGGAATACCGTTGAAGCAAGATTTCCTTTTGGTTTCCTACAATTCGTTGCACGAAAAGATTAGATTTAAGTTTGAGCATAAAATAAATTGCACGGATTGAATAAGATGTTTGCGTGTATTTAGTTGTTGTGACTTTACATTCCATGCATTCCATGCAATACTTGCACCATTTGCAAGACAAAGCGAATTCCCCTAATGTATTCCTCTCTCGTATGTATACTCATATACACGGGTACATTTACTCAGAAAACCAGTTGTTAAGGGTTTCCCTTCATAAGTTATTGCAGAATAGCTTTTACCGAAGACCAGTGACAACTGCGCAGCGCTGCACTGAGAGTTCTTACGGCGCTCCGTCTCAAGAAGCGAGTTGGCAAAGTTTTAAGCAAATGAAATATACCCCCACAAGTGAAAAGTCAATACAGTATTTGTAATGTGTTTCAAGAGATCTTTTTCAGTTAAAATCATTTAATACAAACAAGAATTAACGAAATAATCGAGATTGTAAAGTAGCCTGGGTCGATTTGTATGGACGAAAGTTAACCGATATTGCGCCATCGCTTTTTCGATAGGATTTGGGCTCAGGAAAAAAAGTTCCACTACGCATGCCCAAAAAAATAATTTTCGAGCCTGCGAAATTTTTTTTTGTTTTTTTTTTTTTTTTTGATTTTTAAGGTTTTATCATGACCCTATACCCTGTCCGACCCTATACCCTGTCCACTAAAAACGTGCGGCGATAACAGTGTTTTGCAAAAAAAGACAAAAAAAAAAAAAAAAAATATAAATAAAAACCTTAAAAATCAAACACAAAAAAAAAAAGTAAAAAACAAAAAACAAAATTTCGTCGAAAATTATTTTTTTGGGTATGCGTAGTGGAACTTTTTTTCCTGAGCCCAAATCCTATCGAAAAATCGATGGCGCGATTTCGGTTAATAAATCGACCCAGTCTATTGTAAAACCCCCTATCCAACTGCAGAGCAACCTCCTAAAGTGTTTCATACTCCTTCCTTTTTCTACTGTGTAGCCATCTACAGTCAGGGTAGTAGAAGCGTGACAGTCGTAACTTAAATCTTAAACTGATAACATTTTAAGTACTAAAAATATATATTGTCCGCTATTGATTTAATAGTTTGCACGATAGTTGAGTATAAACTATATTTTGAGCATTATTTTTACGCATGTTGTGTGGCTAATCAGCTTCAAATTATCAGAGTTCTCACTGATAACTGCTTGGACAACCCATTTTATTTAATCTTGGTTTTTTGGTTTAGGTTATTTGAGGTTGAAATGGCTGCCCGAGAGCACACCTAGATTAGTGACATTAGGCTCATTGTGATACCACGAAAAGACACCATTATTTCAACTTTTCGAACCATGTTGAAAACCTTATAAAGGCTACAAAGCCCTTGATGTTATACTCTACGATCTGTCACAGATTATCCAGAAAGTGAGCTTCGAGGAGCCGCTGTCTTGCGTCACATAGCGCCTGTCAGTTGCAGATGAGGTTAACCACAGTTGCATCCCTCACCCTCTTTACAACTCATGCAGCAGCGACAATAGGGCGCTCCTAATCTTTCTGCACTGCTGCAAGTGTGGCAGTCTTATCCCTACATATGGTGTAAATGTTTCCTTCGACGTCCGACACCCCGATGTTTGTAGCCATCTCAAGGAATTCTTGATCAGGAAGCATCTGCCTGGTCGTACCTTGCCTACCGAGTTTGTCTGCAATGCAGTTTGCCCCGATATCCCTGTGCTCCGGGATCCTTGTGAATGTTTACCATAAAGTTGCTTTCCACAACTGTTGTGGTCGCTAGGAGAAAGAAAATTTTATTTGTTTATTATGCTAGAGTGTCCTATGGTTTTATTGCTCCAATTGGACACATCTCTTAAACTCAAGATTTACGTTGCCGCTGCTCTGAAACCAGCTAGATTCGATGTCAGGATTTCAAAAATGATCTGAATAGCTTCGCTAGGTGTTGTTTTAAGAGCAACACTTATGCTGCTCATACAAGGTTTGTGTACTTTGCCCAACAAGTGTAGGTTTGGCACTTTGCTCAAAGCGGGCCACTATGTGACTATCCCATACAGCAGTATGGGTCGGAAAGCAGGTATAAATCCATCTGCATATATCGGAAATAAGTCCCCATTTTTTGCCAATGCCTCTTTTACACGTATATAATGCAATGTAAGCTTTTGGTGCTGGATGACGTTGTCGTTCCAGTTCCGCTTTTTGTCCGGAGTTTTGCCTAGGAATTCGGCCCTATGTGCCAAGCTTAGGCGCATATCGTTTAGTTCTGGTAAACTAAATGGTAATATTTTATATCGTTGTGTATATAAGACAAGCTCAACTTTATCGAAATTGACGCGGAGGCCGATAGAGAAACATCCCGCAATGCTACCTGCATCAGGTCGCAGAAAGTTTGAGAGAACTTGCCTCCGTAAGCAATAGCTAGGTTACCAGCATATGCCACAACCTTCTTGCTTTACTATCGGCTACAAATACAATACACTTTCGCGTCTGGAGTATGTCTAGTTTAATTCTTTATTTCAACGCCATTTTGTGCTTTCGAATACACGAAAATACGTGTTCACTAATGTGGACTATTGTCTTCTTTAGAACGTACAATTGACCAGTTCCTTCAAATAACTTCGAAGCGAGGCTTTTTGATACATTTTCTTCATCAAAACGGCATTCAAATAGGAGCTAAGCACAATAAACCTAGACTTATATTGTTTACGTGAAGAAGCCTCAACCAGCAGCTATTTCAGGCAGAACTATCAGCAATATATGAGGCTGCTCGATGGCTATTGTCTAAGAATCTCACGTCCATTGCAAATTACTTCGACCTTTCAGCAGCGATCAAAGCTCTGCGTGGTAGTAGGAGCACTTCCTTAAAGGTTGCAATAGATTGCCGACAGTCTCTGAACTAACTAGCCTCTCGATGCACAAAAATTGTGATGTGGTTTCACAGTGGTGAAACTTTGTTGCTAAAGAGCTAGCGCGGAAAGCTATTCAGCAGATAGTTGTTAACTTAGTTAAGGTGCATCGCTCCTCCTCTTCTCGTGTAAATACTTCCTTCTGTCTACATTTACCGAGAGTGCCAACGTCAAATCGGCAATGTATCCCACTTGTGAGGTATCTCGATAAACTTGGCCTTGCATAAATAAGAACTTAATATAGGTTCTTATCAATCTCAATCGTCTCTAATTAGATCCATTGAACGCGATATTAACGATACATTGTCTGATGGGAGTACACGGCGAACGCATTGGAATCCCAACGAATTACTTCTATCGACGCTGTAGAGATGAGGAGGATATTCAAAGTGTTGAGCATTTCCGCTGCAGATACCCGGACATGCACGAAATGTCTGAAAAAGCACTTCATGGGCTGTTTAGCAGGATAAATTGGTTCGACTTTTTATATGTTTAACGAAGGAAGCGCGTTAGCTTATTCAGTAGTGTCACAAAGGCTCAGCTGGCGGAAGTGTGTCCATGGCCTTGCTGGGGGCAGCCACTATAATCTAACCTTACCAAAGCCTCAGCCTGGAATCTGAACTGGGCACTAACCCTAGCAGTTCATTGGTAACGGCGTTTGTTTGTAAATTCCTAAAAATCGAGCTTTCGAACACGCCGATGCTACAATTTCTTAAACCACCTTAACATTAGAAAACTTTAAGTTTCACTTCGACACAAGGTTACCTTTTGAACTGGTGAAGATTTAGCTAGTTGCTCTTTGCTACAGTGACTTAGTTTTGTACGAGAAATTTCACTCAAAAGCTATTGGTTTATCTGCAGGGATATTGTTATAAACAACAGTACAAATACACGCACACATACACATACACATATTACATACATATTTACGTGTGCATGAACCTGCCAGCTGCGACCAGACGGAGTCATAAAAACGTTTGAAAAATAAATACCTGGAACACAAAATGACTACACATGCACTCACACATAAACATATGCATGTATTTACATAAGTATGACTGTTCATATAGATATTTGCTTAATTTGAAAAACCTGCCACACCGTTAAATATTTGACCAAGCAGTTTGGAATGTTTACGTTTCATGTATGAGATTATGTATATATGTACCAATGTAGGTAAAAGTGACTCTGCTTCTTTAAAAAAAATCAACTAAAATGCATAAACATATCTCACCGGCAACTAACATAGCTGAGCGAAACCAACTGTTTAAGCGCTGAATTTCTACCTGTTTTCATTTATTCGTGCAGCGCGTGACGAAAATGTTGAAGCGGAGCTCCACTTTGAACATAAACTCATAATCATTCACTATATTTCGATATTGAAGAAGTAACCGTGTGTATATTAGGGTGGGGAAAAAATATGGCAGTTTGTATTTTCTTGAATGGGCAACAGAGAAATTTTTGTTTTATTTCTAGCCACCTCTATCGTATACACACCAAATTTATTATGACGAATATTAGCATCACTAAGCTGTTAGTAAATAATCACGCAACAACAAAAACATGAAGCAGCCACTCTTATGTACGTGTACACATTAAAGCTAGCAATACTTATGTAGAAGGCGACGAAGAGCTATCTCACACACACAGATGTAGTCATCAGCGGAAGTAGTTACTCACACATCCACACGCATATGGCTATAAACTACAAATATATATGTACTTATATAGCTGGTAATCAACCAAGCATGAGCTACAACTGTTCGCGAAATTACTAAACTTTAGGAGAAATGGATGAACGAGGGAAGCGAGAGTATAAAAGCAGCGCAAACTGATTAATAACGAATCAGTTTTGATTTAACACGCTATTGGTTGTTAAGTATAAATAAAGACCAGTTCGTAATACTGAATATTGGAGTGATTTATTCAACAGTTTAGCGATTCCAACGTTAGCAGAAGGTTTGAAATAAGCGGAATTTCCCTGAATTCGTTACAATATATAGTTCTAAATATTAATGAGAAATATATCTACGCGGGCTTTTTGATGTGGCGGTAGCGAGCTCCTCCTACCACACCGAAGGTTCTGGGTTCAAGTGCCGGACAAAGCTGTAACGAAAATATAGACAAATTTTCTTCTAAGCGGATTCACCTGCTGGCAGTGATTTGGCAAACACTCCGACTGTATTTCTGCCATAAAAGGCTTCTCAGTGAAAATTCGTCTGCTTTGCAGATGTCGTTCGGAGTCGGCATACAACATGTATGTATAAAGCTCGCCCTGAATCACTTGGGAGATAAATCGCACAACGTTTTTTTTAATATCTACGCTGAATACAGCGCCATGAGCCGAATTTTTAGTTTTTAAAACAATTTTTCGCAAATCGCGATTTTTAGACTTAACAAACATTTGTAGTAGATCTTGTGACTTGTGTGGCAAAGTTGCACAATGGAGCACGCCCTAATGTACCTACATTCACTTATAAATTGATGTAAATAATTGAATGCGTTGTTAGCGCGTAATGGCTAACACATTTGTTGAAACTATTTTAAAACTTAAAAAAAGCAATAAAAAAAATTAAAAAAATGCTTTACCGTCGATTTCAGTTCTTCAAAAAATTAGAAAATAAGTAAAACGTTTATCTTTGAGATCTCCTAAACAGCATCGCTCTATTTCGTAGCCACGTTTTGACACGAAATTACCTTGAAAATAGTCATAAGCTCATATTGGACTTTGCTTCCGCAGCTTTTCCCTAACAATTACAAGTTGACAGAGTTTTTTTCTATATGCATCCGTGCTCTTTCCTTAATTCAAAATAAATATGCAAGTGTGTACGTATATATGTACGAGTATGAATGATACATATATGTATGTAGAGCAGCGCATACGAAAATAGCAGTGGTGATTTATATCAAATTTCGTCAATTTAATCTTTCTGCTTTTATTTTTGCTAATTTAAGAATAAATTCCCACACATTTTTGACATGAAACTGTGACAATCAATCTCAAAAACGTTTTCGAAAAAACTAGAAAATTTCGGAACTAGAGTTTTCGGAATTTTTTTGAGTATGCATCCCTATAACCATTTAAATTTTAGCTTAACAAAGTACAAGTTTCTCAAAATTCGTATTCATTTTTGAAATGAAACACCCTTCAGATAAAAATTGTCAGAAATCCATGCAAATTTCGAGAGACCTATAACTTGTACTTTGCAAGACTAGAATTGATAGGGCTAAAAAACTGCATACTAGAAAAAAAAAAATTCAAAATTTTCTCGAATTTTCGATTTTTTCGAAAATGTTTTTGAGTTTGGCTTGCATAGTTTCAGGTCAAACAAGTAAGGAAGGCTAAGTTCAGGTGTAACCGAACATGACATACTCAGCAGAGAGCTTTGGAGTCAAAATAAGGGAAAATCACCATGTAGGAAAATGAACCTATGTAGGGTAACCCTGGAATGTGTTTGTATGACATGGCTATCAAATGGAAGTTATTAAAGAGTTTTTTAAAAGGGGAGTGGGCCTTAGCTCTATAGGTGGACGCCTTTCCGGGAAATCGCCATAAAGGTGGACCAGGGGTGACTCTAGAATGCGTTTGTACGATATGGGTATCAAATTAAAGGTATTAATGAGGGTTTTAAAAGGGAGTGACCTTTAGTTGTATATGTAAAAGCATTTTCGAGATATCGACCAAAATGTGGACCAGGGTGACCCAGAACATCATCTGTCGGGTACCGCTAATTTATTTATATATGTAATACCACGAACAGTATTCCTGCCAAGATTGCAAGGGCTTTTGATTTCGCACTGCAGAACTTTTTCATTTTCTTCTACTTAATATGGTAGGTGTCACAACCATTTTACAAAGTTTTTTCTAAAGTTAAATTTCGCGTCAATAAACCAATCCAATTACCGTGTTCCATCCCTCTTTTCGTATTTGGTATAGAATTATGGCATTTTTTTAATTTTTCGTAATTTTCGAAATCGAAAAATTAGGCGTGGTCATAGTCCGATTTCGGCCATTTTTTATACCAATACAAAGTGAGTTCAGATAAGTACGTGAACTGAGTTTAGTAAAGATATATCGATTTTTGCTCAAGTTATCGTGTTAACGGCCGAGCGGAAGGACAGACGGCCGACTGTGTATAAAAACTGGGCGTGTTTTCAACCGATTCCGCCCTTTTTCACAGAAAACAGTTGTCGTCCTAGAATCTAAACCCCTACCAACTTTCACAAGGATTGGTAAATTTTTGTTCGACTGATGGCATTAAAAGTATCCTAGACAAATTAAATGAAAAAGGGCGGAGCCACGCCCATTTTGAAATTTTCTTTAATTTTTGTATTTTGTTGCACCATATCTTTACTGGAGTTGAATGTTGACATAATTTACTTATATACTGTAAAGATATAAACTTTTCTTTTAAAATTTGAATTTGAAAAAAAATTTTTTTAAAAAGTGGGCGTGGTCGTTCTCCGATTTTGCTAATTTTTATTAGGCATACATATGGTAATAGGAGTAACGTTCCTGCCAAATTTCATCATGATATCTTCAACGACTGCCAAATTACAGCTTGCAAAACTTTTAAATTACCTTCTTTTAAAAGTGGGCAGTGCCACGCCCATTGTCCAAAATTTTAGTAATTTTCTATTTTTCGTCATAAGTTCAACTCACCTACCAAGTTTAATCGCTTTGTCCGTCTTTGGTAATGAATTATCGCACTTTTTCAGTTTTTCGAAATTTTCGATATCGAAAAAGTGGGTGTGGTTATAGTCCGACATCGTTCATTTTAAATAGCGATCTGAGATGAGTGCCCATGAACCTACATACCAAATTTCATCAAGATACCTCAAAATTTACTCAAGTTATCGTGTTAACGGACAGACGGACGGACGGACATCGCTCAATCAAATTTTTTTTCGATGCTGATGATTTTGATATATGGAAGTCTTTATCTATCTCTATTCCTTTATAACTGTACAACCAACCGTTATCCAATCAAAGTTAATATACTCTGTGAGCTCTGCTCAACTGAGTATAAAAAAGTTGGAAGTATAATTGAAGAAATTACATGACAATTGCCATTTCTATTATCGTGTTCGCTGCTGTATATTTACATATGTATATTACAACCGTTAATTAAAGTAAAATTTTTAATTTTAAAACAATTTCTTAGCATAACAATTATTTTGTAAATGAAAAACGTACAATAGGTGAGGCAGTCGGCTGGTTGCTTGCTGTGCATCCCAGATACCAAACACCCGAGCCGAAGTAGCCCACGGGGCGCTATTTCGATGCACATTCTCCTGGAACCAATTGCTATTGTTTTAGTATGGATACATAGTCGGTGTTCCGTTCAAACCTATTGATGTGCACAATTAGCCCCCTAATATATCTTTTACAGAGCATTTAGCTATTTCCTGAAGTTACCGCAGCATATAACTGCGCATAATTATAAACCTAGAGTGAGTTAGGGCTGGGAATCCACACAGGTAGTGCGCGACTTCTTCTTTGCTGTCTTCCTCGCCGCAGCTCCTGTAAATGCTGTTGAAAGCGATTCCCATTCTCTCAGCATGCAGGCCAGTGTCTCCTTATTCTGGCAGTGAGCCTGAAATTTTATTTCCCTGACCTATTTACTACCTTCTCTGTTCTTCTTCAATCGCAATTCGGCCAATTTTGCTTGGTTATCTTGCAGCTGTTCGAGGAGTAACAGTTTCATACCGCTAACTCCTGGCATCTTTGATGTACATATGTTTCGTTTGATTGAATGTAAGTAGATTACGCATTTAACCGCCTCCGTGGCATTCAGCAGGGCCCCTGCCTTTGCAAGCTCGTCTGCCTCCTCGTTGCTCTCCACGTTTTTTTGACCAGGTGCAATATGAGGGTTATGTTAGCGAAAATAGCTGCAGCTTGAAGTGACCATGAGCACTGCTTGGCTATTTGAGTTAATGGCACACCCCGCGTTCCAAACCGAGTACTGCAACAGAAGCGTAAACATCCTCTCTATACCTGGAACTTCCGCTTGGAAGATACTAGCAAAGTTGGGAAGACGGACCGACAGCGACACCTTAAGTTGCTCACAGAACACATCCCTTCCCCCAACGCAGTCCATTTTAAAATCTTCAGTGTAGAGTAGAATTGCGGTCTTCCTTTGTACTCCGCAGCTTCACGTATTTGAAGGTCCAGAGGTAACTGGTCTAGGAGCACATTTAGTGTATCAGTTGGACACAACTTTAGTTTACCTGTTACCCCTCCGAAGACTGCCCGTTGTACTCTTTTCATCTTTTTAATATTATACTGGTTGTCCATAGTCGGTCACCATCGCATGCATAGATCCATAAGTTGGTATGGGTATGACGCCGGCCGTATATAGCCACAACAAAAGTTTGGGCTTAATACCCATCTACGGAAAGCTTTCGATTAATATTGATTTTTTGTCATTATTTGTTAGTCATGTAATTGCAAAACTCACTCTCGTATAGACTTGTTATTGTTGTAGAATTATACTTTATATGTAACAAAGTGTTAAACAATAAAATAGGACACGAACTCTGCTGGGGACACGTACAATTTTCGAAAACTGAAATTAATACACGTACATACATACATGTGTAATTGTATATACCCAAGTATCTATGGATGTGACTAATTCTAGTTTCATTCATCGAATTAGTTGCTTTCTGTACATAAACCGCACGTTCTGGCCTCAATTGTTGTTACATAAGTGGGTGGGGTTTTAGTGTGTTTAACACTTCGAAAACTTACTGAACTATGTCTAAGGTTAACATGATGGACTGGGTGGGTGAGGGCTCAGTTATCATGCGACTATCCTCGCACGTTATTTTATGGGTTTTTAAAGAAGCTTTTCTGCAAAAATCAACCGACCTTCATAAACGCCCTTTGCCGAATTTGTTGGTAAAAATATAATAGAAATTTGGAATTTATTGTTATTGGTATACGCGTGTATGTTTGTATATACATACATACAATATATGATCCATTCAGCTGATTGATTTATTAGCGCTCATTGAACCAATCGGTACGTGATAAAGTTATCAGCGTTGGTTGTGTGTTATCAAGTTTCGTAATCTATGAGATATGAAAATAATTTACGTTTCGCTGATTCCATGCGCAAATTCGACAAGTGCGCCTTAAAGACCACATCTTTGTTTATGTATTTACATATCTACTGCTGAGTGGAATAACAACCTGTCTCAAAAAACGTTTGAATAAAGTCCTACTCCAGAATTTGTTTCGAAAATGCCCTATCTCAAATTTTGTTTCAAAAATGCTCTATACCAGCTTAAATTCAATAAATTTTGAGATTAGCTGGGGTGTTTATGAAAATAATTCTGAGATAGAGCGTTTCGGAACAAATTTTGAAAGAGGACGTTGTTCAAGCGTTTTCGAAAAGGCAGCCCAAATGGGGTGATATTCCACTCAGAAGTCTCACTACTATGACAATGGTCTAAGTCATTTACAACTCATGGCATAGCACTAATAAGAATAGTATCTTTTGGCTTTTAGACTCATAACAAACAGGAGGCGAGGAGAGATACAAACAGATTACCACTGAACCGAAACGACATAAAACGATCTAGAAGACTTTCGCTATAAAAGGCACATACGTTTAAGAAAATAATAAAACAAGTTTTCTCTGTTGGCAAGTCTTAAATTTTTGTTTTAAACACAAAGTGGCAACAAAAAGCTTCTATGAAATTTTTCGAATGAAAGATTGATATGAAGACCATAGAATGCAAAATACTTACTAAGTATGCATCAAACGAAATTCCAACACCATTCTAACAGAAACTCGCTATGATCTCTACACTAGATGCAAAATATTTCACCATTTCTACAGAGTATTTGAAGGGTGTTTCAAAGATTCCGATTGCGAAAAAACCCAAAGTTAAAAAAAATGCATACCAAACAAGCTTGCGTTAGTCTCCGGAGATATTTCCCTATCTAAGGAGGATTCCTGTTTAGTTTGACTTTTTGAAGTATATATGGGGTATTCCATCCCATTTCGACCAATTATGAACCCGACCCCTTTAGAATTGGCTGAAAGTTTTTCTTCTTTTTCTAGCTTACGAAAGACGTTTTTCAGAATTTTTTCAAATTTTTTCATCCAACTCAAAAAAAGTTATGAATTAAAAAAAAAAACGGTGTTTTTTTCAAAATGCTATAACCTGTTCAAAAATTGATCGTTTGTTGGGATCTTTTTTTTTTTTTTTAATTTGTTTTTAAATGTACTATTCTATTCGGAAAAAATACAAAAACATTTTTAAAGTTTTTTTTTTCAATTAAATAAAAAAAAATAAAAAATTATCAGCCCACTCCGGGATTAGTGGCGATGATTGCAGAATTGATTGAAGTTTTTTATGAGAAAAAAAATTTTTTTTGTATTTTTTCCGAAAAGTACATTTAAAAACAATTTAAAAAAAAAAAAAAGATCCCAAACGGTCAATTTTTGAAAAAGTTATAGCATTTAGAAAAAAACACCGTTTTTTTTTTAATTCATAACTTTTTTTGAGTTGGATGAAAAACGTCTTTCGTAAGCTAGAAAAAGAAGAAAAACTTTCAGCCAATTCTAAAGGTGTCGGGTTCAAAATTGGCCGAAATGGGATGGAATACCCCATATATATACATATGTATGTATGGGCATAGGATAGGATAGGTTAGGTGGTAGCCGTCCTGATAAGGATAGCTCACTTGGACAACATGAAGGTCCGCTGTGATACCACATACACCAAAAAAATGTATGGGCGTAAAAGTGATATGAATTTATATAATAAATAATTATCAAAGAACGAATTATTCCTTGAAACATAGAAAAAGCAACAGTTAATTGGCAAAAGCAAGGGCGACTGGAATTCGCCATCAGCATACCAACCGCTATGCATGCTCGACACAGCCGTCAAATTTTTTGAAAGGCTCCTAACACCAGACACCGCAGAACAAGCTGGAGGATTAACACACAGGCAACATGGCTTCAGGCTCGGAAAATGCGCTTCAGGCACAATCAAAGATTTCCTTACAAGCGTAGAAATAGTTCGTACAGTAATGCCAAAACCAAACGAGTTGTTCTCCTTGCAACCTAAGGCATAGGAAACGTTTTCAACAGCGCGCGATTCCAAATACCATGCTACCTACAGGGCGTCATCAGAAGCTATCTTAGTTATGTTGTTGTTGTTGCTGTTGTAGCGATAAGGTTGCTCCCCGAAGGCTTTTGGGAGTGTCATCGATGTGATGGTCCTTTGCCGGATACAAATCCGGTACCATAGCACCATTAAGGTGCTAGCCCGACCATCTCGGGAACGATTTATGTGGCCACATTAAACCTTCAGGCCATTCCCTCCCTCCCTACCCCCAAATTCCATGAGGAGCTTGGGGTCGCCAGAGCCTCGTCTGTTAGTGAAACAGGATTCGCCGCGGATAGGTGAAGTTGACAGAAGACATTGCCACATTCGCTATCACCCGAAACACAGAAAAAGCACGCATACACCACAATGAGGTCATTGTACGTAAAAAGGAGTGGCTGGACTTGCCCAGACTTCAGTCAGCAGTGGAAAAAGTAGAGTTGATATTTCTAACGAAAAAAATACATCACGCTTTAAGTTGACTTTAAAATTTTCCTGGAAATATAACATCATGGACAGTAGTCAACTAAGTATTTAGGAGTAAGGCGAGGCACCCGACTAGCAAACTGGGCACAAATTCAACATGTGACTGAGAAGGCATATAAACATCTATCGATGCTAAGCAGGTTGATGGCAAACATCGGAAGATCAACAGAAAGCAAAAGGAAGCTGGTAACGGATGTACCGTAAGGCTCCGAACTGTTGGCAAACATACTTTGGAAAAATGACGACTGTATACTTCTGACTACTGAACAGCGAACAGCAGCTCTGAGAGTAACCTCCGCTTGTCGCACTGTATTAGGATCAGCCACAAGTAATAATGGAACAATTCCTATCGAGCTATTGTCGCATGAAATTCGTTACCTAGGAGTGCAGGGAAAATACGTTTAGATTTCAGAATAAAAAAAGGGCAAAGATTCTAAGTGGGTATCCGGCGATGCAGGGGCGAAAAATGCTGAGGAATGAGACGGCCAAATAATTTTTTATGTTTTACGAAGCTTTTTCTGAATTCTTAGTAGTTCTTCGGTGGATAGTCATTTGGGAAACCCGGAGTTACCAATTACTTCGAAATTTCAGATTTTTTTATTGATCCAGGTGTGCGATATATCAATACGTATAGAATTGGAAAATAATAAACTCTCTACATTTCCGCAGACAGGTAGCAAGGTGGAAAGGGAGTTGGTAGGAGCAATATCAGTGGCAGTGAGAGTGGGGAATTTTATGTCTTTGTATAGCATTGAGAAACATTTTTGCCAAATGCGAGAATTATAATTTTATGAAAATATACATATGTATATACTAAACAAATTAGAAACATGTAGTATTTTTAATATAAATCTACATCGGGGTATACAATGTTCTGCCCCACTCTAACATAACTTTTCATGCTTGCTACTTTGCTAGGTTTGCTGTGGAATTCATCGTTGAGAAATTTGTAACACAACATTGAGTGCAAAGTTCTGAAGTTTTGCTTTTATTATAAATTTTTTGCTGATTATCCCCGGGCTTTATATGTGAACATTTCAGTGATGGAATGCCAAAGAGGCTAGAGGCTAGAAAAAGGAATGCATGCAAACATATGAATGTGTATATAATATATAGTAAGCTCGCGATAATATGAACTAATTAAAACCAGGCCTTTTCATTTTTGCGAGATTGTTCACTTTATAACTTAAGAAAATTTAACATAAATAAATTTTGTTGTTTTTTCTTTAAATTCTCCTTTGCTTGCCTATCCCTCTGTCAGTCATGCAGCTACTAGCACCCAGTGGCGCTCAACCTCTTTAGCTGCCTCATATGCAACTCATTTGCATAGCTTGGCCTCAGTGACTAAGACCAGCGCAGAGACGTAAGCAACTTCCTATTATCTATCCGGATATTTGTATATGTCAGCTGTCGAAGTGGTGTAGTGGTAGCGTGCTCCGCCGGCCACACCGAATATCCTGGGTTCACTCCCCGGGCAAAACGACATCAATTTAGAAACAAGTTTTTTTCAATTAGAAAAAAAGCGGGTTTGCCCCTCGTCAGTGATTTGGCAAGCACTCTGAGTGTATTTCTGCCATGAAGAGCTTCTTACTGAAAACTCATCTGTCTTGTAGGAAAAAAAGAGCATATTGTGATACCTGCTACTCAAGATTCAATGGATCGAAAGTACTTGCCAACAAAGCAATAAGGCTAGATCTTTTTATACTCAGTTGAGCAGAGCTCACAGAGTATATTAAGTTTGATTGGATAACGGTTGGTTGTACATATATAAAGGAATCGAGATAGATATAGACTTCCATATATCAAAATAATCAAGATCCAAAAAAAATTTGATTGAGCCATGTCCGTCCGTCCGTCCGTCCGTCCGTCCGTTAACACGATAACTTGAGTAAATTTTGAGGTATGTTGATGAAATTTGGTATGTAGGTTCCTGAGCACTCATCTCAGATCGCTATTTAAAATGACCGATATCGGACAATAACCACGCCCACTTTTTCGATATCGAAAATTTCGAAAAACCGAAAAAATGCGATAATTCATTGCCAAAGGCGGTTAAAGCGATGAAACTTGGTAGATGGGTTGACGTTATGACGCAGAATAGAAAATTAGTAAGATTTTGGACAATGGGCGTGGCACCGCCCACTTTTACAAGAAGGTAATTTAAAAGTTTTGCAAGCTGTAATTTGGCAGTCGTTGAAGATATCATGATGAAATTTGGCAAGAACGTTACTACTATTACTATATATGTGCTAAATAAAAATTAGCAAAATTGGATAAAGAACACGCCCACTTTTTAAAAAAAATTTTTTTTAAATTCAAATTTTAACAAAAAATTTAATATCTTTACTGTATATAAGTAAATTAAGTCAAAATTCAACTCCAGTAATGATATGATGCAACAAAATACAAAAATAAAAGAAAATTTCAAAATGGGCGTGGCTCCGCCCATTTTCATTTAGTGTGTCTAGAATACTTTTAATGCCATAAGTCGAACAAAAATTTACCAATCCTTTTGAAATTTGGTAGGAGCATAGATTCTATGACGTTAACTGTTCTCTGTGAAAATGGGCGAAATCGGTGGAAGCCACGCCCAGTTTTTATACGCAGTCCACCGTCTGTCCTTCCGCTCGGCCGTTAACACAATAACTTGAACAAAAAGCGATATATCTTTACTAAACTTAGCCCACGTACTTATCTGAACTCACTTTATCTTGGTATAAAAAATGGCCGAAATCCGACCATAACCACGCCCACTTTATCGATATCGAAAATTACGAAAAATTAAAAAAATGCCATAATTCTATACCAAATACGAAAAAAGGGATGAAACATGGTAACTGGATTGGTTTATTGACGCAAAATATAACTTTGGAAAAAACTTTGTAAAATGGGTGTGACACCTACCATATTAAGTAGAAGAAAATGAAAAAGTTCTACAAGGCGAAATCAACAGCCCTTGGAATCTTGGAAGGAATACTGTTAGTGTTATTGAATATATAAATAAATTAGCAGTACCCGACAGATGATTTTCTGGATCACCTGATCCACATTTGGTCGATATCGCGAGAACGCCTTCACATATACATCTAAGGGCCACTCGCTTTTAAAACCATCATTAATACCTTTAATTTGATATCCATATCGTACAAACACATTCTAGAGTCAACCCTGGCCCACCCTAATGGCGATATCTCGAAAAGGCGTGCACCTATAGACCTAATGCCCACTCCCTCTTAAAATGCTCAGTAACACCTTTCGTTTGATACCCATATCGTAAAAACATTCTAGAGTCACCCCTGGCCCACCCTAATGGCGATATCTCGAAAAGGCGTCCACCTATAGACCTAATGTCCACTCCCTCTTAAAATGCTCAGTAACACCTTTCCTTTGATACCCATATCGTACAAACATTCTAGAGTCAACCCTGGCCCACCCTAATGGCGATATCTCGAAAAGGCGTTCACCTATAGACCTAATGCCCACTCCCTCTTAAAATGCTCAGTAACACCTTTCGTTTGATACCCATATCGTACAAACATTCTAGAGTCACCCTTGGTCAACCTTTATGGCGATATCTCGAAAAGGCGTCCACCTATAGAACTGAGGATTATTCCCTTTTAAAATACTCATTACCACCTTTCATTTGATACCCATATCGTACAAACACATTCTAGAGTCACCCTGGCCCACCCTAATGGCGATATCTTGAAAAGGCGCCCACCTATAGACCTAATGCCCACTTTCTCTTAAAATGATCAGTAACACCTTTCGTTTGATACCCATATCGTACAAACATTCTAGAGTCACCCCTGGCCCACCCTAATGGCGATATCTCGAAAAGGCGTCCACCTATAGACCTAGTGCCCACTCCCTCTTAAAATGCTCAGTAACACCTTTCGTTTGATACCCATATCGTATAAACATTCTAGAGTCACCCTTGGTCCACCTTTATGGCGATATCTCGAAAAGGCGTCCACCTATAGAACTAAGGATTACTCCCTTTTAAAATACTCATTACCACCTTTCATTTGATACCCATATCGTACAAACACATTCCAGAGTCATCCCTGGCCCACCCTAATGGCGATATCTCGAAAAGGCGTCCACATATGGACCTAATGCCCACTCCCTCTTAAAATGCTCAGTAACACCTTTCGTTTGATACCCATATCGTACAAACACATTCTGGAGTCACCCCTGGCCCACCCTAATGGCGACATTTCGAAAAGGCGTCCACCTATAGACCTAATGCCCACTCCCTCTTAAAACGCTCAGTAACACCTTTCATTTGATTCCCATATCGTACAACTAGAGACACCCCTGGTCCACCTTTATGGCGATATCTCGAAACGGCGTCCACCTAGGGAACTAAGGATCACTCCTTTTCAAAATACTCATTAACAGCTTTCATTTGATACCCATATCGTACAAACATATTCTAGAGTCACCCCTGGTCCACCTTTATGGGGATTTCTCGAAAAGGCGTTCACCTATAGAACTAAAGCCCATTCCCTTTTAAAATACTCATTATCACCTTTCATTTGATACCCATATCGTACAAACACATTCTAGAGTCAGCCCTGGTCCACCTTTATGGCGATATCCCTAAATGGCGTCCATCCATAGAACTATGGCCTACTCTCTCTTAAAATACTCTTTAATACCTTCCATTTGATACACATGTCATACAACCACATTCCAGGGTTACCCTAGGTTCATTTTCCTACATGGAGATTTTCCTTATTTTGTCTCCATAGCTCTCAACTGAGTATGTAATGTTCGGTTAAACCCGAACTTAGCCTTCCTTACTTGTTCCACTTGTCTTTCTCAGTTCAGCAGAGGTATCCCTCTTTCTCTGATACAGATTTCGATGGGTACACGGGTACACATTTGGCCCCTTAGCGAGGTGGATAACCCCGACAAGGTTATTGGTTCCTACAGAAACAGCAAATCTTACGAAATGGTATGAAATATTATTCTATGAGCCTTTTTGGTCTTTTAAACGAATATTTCATGATGTTAGTCCATGACTGAGTATCTGTATAATAACTTCTGGAGCAGCATGACGAGGTGGGGTCAAATTGTTAATTTGTGTTATGGTGCTTTGCAAAATCTAGGTTATTGGTTAATCATCTTATCTTCAATAGCACACTTTCTTTGCAGTCTTATACTGTTTTCACGATCTCATTTCACCTGCTAATGAAATCGTAAATTTTTTGCTTTCACACAGAAGTAACTGCTCGATTAGTATGAAGGATGAGACAGACAATCATGGCGGAACGATACAAGGTGGGAGCATGGTGACATACCTACAAACAAACAAAATTCCATGTAGTTGTAAATTCGATGGACAAATGTCAAAATCGAACTGCGCCGGTAGTTGATGTATCAAATCAAATAAATAAGGTTATAATCAGCTGTTCACACCAAAAACTAAAAAGCGGAAACGGAAGCGGAACGCTGCGAACAGAGTTGCATTGTGCTTTTGACTTCATTAGGCATTCTATTAGCTACTAATGAAATAATAATAGATTCGAGTTTTGTAGGGAAGATTGAGTTCAATAAGCGTCTTAATGTAGAAAACTGCCTTTATTATTCAATAAGCCGTCTGTGTGAAAATAGTATTAGTCTCACGTTACAACAGCACATCAATTTATACTGCACGGTGTTTATCTAGAAGACGCTCCTATAGCTCATTATTAAGCCTCCTTCAATACACGCGGTCGCATAACGGTATCATAGGGAAAATGCAATAAATCTTTCGGAGAACCTTTCTCCCGCATACTTGTTTGAAGGTACGGAGCCCAGATTAAAAAGCTATTGAAGTTCGTAAGACATTTTTTAACATTCATTTTTTTTATAGCTTTTAGAGTTTCAATGGAAACGAATAAATTATCATATTTTGGGGTGTTCATTTATTCGGATGTTCATACTATCGCGAGTCCACTGTACGTATGAGTGGACCTAGTACTTGCTTTAATATGCATCTTTATGAGAGTTCCATGTGTATGTTATATATCCTATAAGCTATATATAATACGATTGAGAATAGTAAAGCATAACTAGGATACTGACCTTTTCATCTATGTAGTTACAACAACACTGTTTCATCGGCTAAATATGCGGTATGTAGGTGTGTAGTTTCGTATGTATGCACGATGCACTTTGTTGCGTTTATATCAATGTTTTGTTGGTTTCCTGCTATTGTCACTGTCGGGTTTTATTAATACATTTGCATATAACTTTTGCGTTTATTTGGTTTGCTATTATTTTTTTTGTATGAATGTATGTATGCAATAATGTAAATATGTATTATGCGAATTCATCAGTTTCACAAATAAATTTTTCGCTGTGGCATCACTGCCAACGCTATTAGAACAAATAATACGTAAGTTTTGAATGCTGAACTCAGCACACCGGAATGGTAAGTGGAAAACTTCGTTTTATTTTATGGCTTTTGTGCTTTGTATTTGGGTATTTTATTTTTGGTTGTTGCCTTTGTGAAGCTCATGAGCGCAATGCCAAACACACACATATAAACACTCACACAGCAATAAAATTAACTTCGCGTGCTGTTAGTGTATTGAAACCGCACGTCGTGGGCGGCAAACGAAACGAAGGAATCAGTACACGAACGTGTTTTCAAATAGCAAAGGAATAATTAACGTGTTTTTCTATTCGGTTGCCAGAAGAGCGCACGCGTGTGTGTGTGGGTATGTGTTGGAGAGTGTTTGGTAGAAATGTCAAACGAGAGACAGGTACACCTTACTTTTAGTTTTAGAGATTTCTGCTCTCACTCGCTATTCCAAACGTGCGAAACACCAATACCAACACAATTATCTTTGCACGACTTCAGCGCAATGCTTAGCGTGAAGTTGTGTGGGTGCCAGAAAAAGGACCTTTTTCATTTCTTATTTGTTTGCTTTTCTCTTGCTTATAAAAATGGTTTATGTTCGTTTTCACGTTTGCTTTGACTTGATTTTGGTTTGTTAAATTTAGCTGCTTAAGCTTTCACAGCACCACATAACATCAGCACTGCAGCACAATTTCCCAGTTCTACGGGATTTAACGCATACCAAAGCACTTCGTATATACATACGTATGTATGTATACACATACATATTTCACAAATAAGCACAATGTACCATCCGTTTGCTGTTTTTTTTGTTTAGTTATGCAAATATGTAAAATTAAATTTTATTTTAATTTAGTTTTTGCTTTTGAAAATTTCTTTTTTAAACGCTCATATCTATTTTGTTACAAAACTTGGGCGTGTGGTAATAATTTCACTGAAATTTCTCCTTTTTACACTTTACACTTTTATCTACTTACTCCGGTCTACCTTCGGTAATTGGCAGTTGCTGTCTGCCTTATGCGAAGCGCAAAGTCAGCTAGCATGGAATTTTTGCGATTTACCAGTATTTTTGGGTTGAAGTTCCAACGGCAGTTTCACGAATTTGTGCCTTCGTTGAATTGCTGCTTCGCTGGTAAAAGGGGAGAACACCAACACTAACACCAACACTTTTATCACAATTTTGTTTTTGTTTTTTTTAATAATTCTTTTGTTGTTGGTTTTTTTGTAAAACTATATTTTTTTATCAATTTTGCTGATTATTCGCGTTCGTTGTTGGAATTTTTCTCCGATAGATTTGCCTGGTGGCGCCTTATGGCTTTGGGTTGTTCAATGGGCGAATCGTAAATGTATTAAATCTCGAAAACGAAAACCTGCAAGAAATTAGAGAAGGCGCGCATTAGAAAAGTTCATAACTTAATGCTTAGAGTGCTTGAACTTTGCGAAATAAAATAAATTTTAATTGGAGCTGTGCGTTTTGGGGCATCAGGATAAAAGAAAAAATAAAATGCAAGTACTCGCACCTATTTAGTGTAGAAGATCTTTGGTGCACTAGAAACTATTGTTTAAACGTTGTTAGTGCATAATTTTTTATCTCAGCCTTATTCTTAACTCATCCATGCTTACAAACCACAGCTTGGCCATATAAAAATGGTCTTGAAATACTTTTAACTTATGGTAGCAGCCAATATAGAGTTGAAATGAAAGAATGTTGGTAACAAATTCAATGTAAAAGCCATGCAATAATCATTATTGGCTACAACTACAACACAGCGCGACGACAACAGCGGCACCAACGCATTTAGTATATTTGAGGTATGCAAGTATTAGGGTGTCCCTTATTTAACATGACTCAGATCGAATAGCTGCACCACAAAAAGTTAGTAATGTTTGTATGAATTAAGCGGGGATTGCCCTAATTGCTTTTAAATGTATGAAAACATTTATTTGAAGCGATTTTTCAATTTAATTTATTTATAATTTGGGAAAAAATTGTTCGTCTTGATGTTACGTTGTTTAAATTTTTCCCAAATTATTAAATAAGTTGTTAATTTTTATTTGAAACCAAAATAAAGTTATCCAACTCAGAGAAAACTAATTCAGAAGTTATGCTTTTCAGACAAATTAAAAAAAAAAATTGTATGGTGTTGATTTTCCGACAGGGCTTTTGTTGTTGTTGGGTTAACAGCGCTGTCCTCAAAGTTCTCTAGCGGAAGTCCAAGGAGAATGACATTTGTATCATTGGGTTGCTGCTGCTAGAGGCCTAGGCTCCACATTACTTACTGTTACTAGTACAATATGCTGTTGTTGTTGTTGTTGTTGTAGCAGTAGTACAATATGCTGGCAATGAGTTTTGAGTTCGAAAACAAGAAAAAGCCTAAAAAATGTTTGTGATTGTAGTAGCGTAGGTGCGAAGAGAAAAAAATTTAAATTCAGGTGTGGACATGCGATTATTGAATACAAAAACAAAACCACATTAACAGCAATATAACGGCACTCTAATGTTTTTGAGTTTACCCAGCCTGTAGTAGCAATATAAAAGTTTAATCTGTACTGAACGAAGTTTAACCAGAGTGGTCCGTGTCTCCCTTCGTAGTCTACTTTCCTTTTCTTTCCTTTACTGCAAGAGTTACATAGTGTATATCGATAACGGGGTTCACCGGACGCGACCAAGCCAAGGTGTTTTTCGACTCAGTGTGACTTAGGTTTCCGGCCTCATTATGCTTATCTGGATCACACGGGTGAGTGGATAGGTGCCGGAACTCATTACAATGTTTGTGTAGATGTTTCACTATCCCACTTGGAGGCGGGGCTAGATCAAGCAGTTGCTTGAGTGGTGTCCAGGTTTGTGACGATTCAGCCAAAACCTTCTGCTCAGCATTTGATTATGCTTTTTTATGTTGATCCATTCAGTAATTTCAGTCGCTTGACTTATCCTGTGTGTTTGTCTCCTTTGTTCGTCTATTGTCACGCATTTTTTGTTGTTGCTTCGTATTTGTTTCGGTTTTTGTGCAGCAGTTTAACATGTTTCAATATTTATTCAGATGTAGTATTGTTTGTTCGTTCATTATTCTGCTGCCGAATGTTTTTTGTTTGGAAATTTCCATGTTTTCAAGCACGTTCAGGCGTCTGCTTTTTCCTTTCATGTAGAGGACTGTGGTGGTGTGGTGATTTCTATATATGTTGCTTTTTCAGTATATGCATGCGCAGTTCCATGGGGGGGCGGACTTTATTTTGTATTGACTGTAATGAAATATATAATACTAATCTACATAGCAGGTTCTTATCACAAAACGGCTTTTTACTAATTTTAAATTTTTCTTGCTTTTTTACGTTCTAGGGGGGGAGGGACTTTTTTTTTTTTAAATATACTTATATAGTGATAATGTAAAAAAGCAAGACACATTAAAAATTAGTAAAAGTCCGTTTTGTGATAAGAAACTACTATGTAGATTAGTATTATATATTTCACTACAGTCCCCCCCCCCCCCCCTGGAACCGAGCATGTGGTATATGTCATTTTGATCGAAACCTAAGCACTTTTCTCTTCATTCTTCTGCTCTCTCTTGTAGTGATAAGCATACTCCCCGAATGTTTGGGGACTGTCATCGATGTGGATGGTCTTGTGCCGAATGTTGAGCCTTTACTTTTCAAAAAAAAGGCACCATTAAGGTACTAGTCCTACCATCCCGGGAACGATTTCATATGCCCACATTGAACCTTGTATGCCTTCCAACCCCCTCATACCCTGAGAAAGTTGGGTTCGCTATGGCCTCACCTGCTAAATAAACAGTATCGCTTTGGGTAAACAACCTCATATAATTTGTTTGGAGAAGATATGAGTTGCTCGGGCTAAGTGAAAAAAAAAAAAACAATTTCAATTTCAGAGAGTAGTCAGCCGCCGGAAAAAAAACTTTATGCCAGCTGATTACTTTCTAAATTTTGACATATCGAAGTGCCATACCAAGAGCAATACTTTCACGAATTTTAATAGAGAAATACCATGTAAAAAATTTTGAAAGTGTTATTTTTCATATACATAGTATGTAGATATAAACTTTGAAATCTGAAAAAATATTTTGTTTTCTGTTTTCATACGAACCACTCCGTGTGACTTTTTAAGAGCTTGCATAAAACGTGCAGCTTTAACTTCGGGGAGAAGCTCAGCCCAAATCTTCTACGAGTCATATCGGGTCAGATTACTAATGTTTTATATATAGTTAGTACATTTGGAAGACAATTTTTGTAGGGAATTCCATTTCTTGTATGTATCTTTGTTAAAAATTTAAATTTTCTACAAGCAGTGGGGCGTATTCATAGTCGGAATTTAGTAGGTACTTAAAACTTGTTGCAGTTTTTTGACAGCCCATATGATATTTTTTCAAAAAGTTTTTAGTACTTATGTTTGTCTATGAACATGCCCCATAACTTTTGTAAAAAGCTCTAAATAAATATAAATAAATGTAAGGCGCGATAACCTCCGAAGAGATCTAAGGCCGAGCTTTCCCTACAAATTGGCCGGACGGGACCTACATGTTTTATGCCGACTCCGAACGGCATCTGCAAGGCAGATGAGTTTTCACTGAGAGCTTTTCATGGCAGAAATAAACCCGCCGAGGGGCGTCCTCGCTTATAAAAATTGTATTCTAATTGAAAAACCTTATTTCTAAAATTTTGAATTTGCTTTGCCCGGGGTGCGAACCCAGGGCATACGGTGTGATAGGCGGAGCACGCTACCATCACACCACGGTGGCCGCCAAGCTCTAAAACCACATATAATTTTATAAGGAAAATACATCGTCCTTGTGGCTACATTTACTGTTAAAATTTATAATATTATTGTTTGCTGTGATTACATATTGTTTTTGAAGTTTTAAACGAAAAAGCTCGGAGGAGCCTTGTAATAAACTAACTTGGTAAATAAAGGACACCCTAGTTTGAAAGTATTTTTGTATGTATGTACCTAATACCTAAGATATTGGGAGCAAACAAGCAATAATGAAGTAAATATGTAGGTTGTATTTGCTTTTTTGGTTTGATGTGCTGGCTCAATGGTTTTGGTCACTGTTGGACTTAGTCAATTGCACAAACTGCAACGTCAGAGTCAAAGCTGTAATGCCAGTAACAACAAAAAGAGCAACAGCAGCAGCAACAACCAAAACGTCAACGACTTTAACGGGCCTGGTCCAGCAGACCAGATTTGGTTTGACGCGAGCCAATGCCTTTTTTATGGAGTCTGTTGGCGCTGACATTTTGTTGATTCTTATTATCTCTATGTTCCTCTTCTTCTTCCAGGTATGTATATAGAAATCTTTGTATGTACATATGTATGTATGTGTTTATGCTGCTAAGACTGGCAGTTATTGTTGACTTGGCACCAATATTTTTTTGCCTTTATGAAATGGTTGTTGTCCCGTCTGTTTGCTGTTGTCATTTTGCTGTACAGGATTTGTTGTTTTTATTGCTGTTGTGCTGCTGCCGCGTTTTTTTTTTTCTTATTGCTCTGATAGTTATTGGTTATTGTTGGAATCTGGCCGTTGGGAGATTTTTATGTGTGTGCTTGAAAACCGGTTCTTACATTTCTTTGCTGTAGACCAGACGTTGTTATTGTTGTTGGTTTAGACTTTTCGCTGTTGTGGTCACTATTTTGTCTCGTTACTTACAGTCATTTGCCGATTTGATTTGATCAGATTTGATAATTATTTTTGAAACCGCATGAGAATGTATGTACAGTATGTCTGGATATTCGTAAGCTTTCGTGCACGAACTTCTTAAAGACAGTGCACACCCACACATATACACTAAATATCCTGCTCACATACACTCGCACTTTAGCTCAAAATTTTCATAGTTACTTTCTTGGATACTTGATTGCTTAAATAATAATTACTTTGTATATCTCGCTTTAACTGTATTTCGTTAAGAATAATTTCCAAATATGTATACGGCCAGAGCATTCTAGATCCGCACGCTTTTAACACAAAAACATAATTTTTTTTTTACTCCACACATACAAAAACGGAAACTGCATTAATGTCCGGGAAAAACTAGTCGCAACGGCATCTGAAAACGAACTGAAATCGAAACAGCAAATTGATGTGCCTTCAGCTCCAAAAGGCAGGTATCTTCTGGCAAGTGCACAAGCGTTTCATTGGACGATGCCATACGAAGTAGTGGCGAGAAATCGTGAGCATGCAAGAGCACAGCCATTAACTGGGGGTTTGCTAAAATCAAGCCAATGGTTAGTCGCACAGTGAGTCGAGTCGAGTAGGCTAGAGAGCGAAATGAAGTATACGTGATGAACTTCGTTCGCATGAAATAGTGGGAAATTCTAATTTGTTAGCTAAGCAAGAATATATCAATAAGGTACATTTTTTAACAGCTTATATTGGACTTGTTTGTACCTTACGGCAGTAATAAATTAAACTAATAAAAAAAGAAAAAAAGTCGCTGTAAATTATTTCATATCTATTTAATATTTCAATTGATATTATGTATTTACCTAACTTCGTGATAAACACGCAAATAACTGTAAATATGTACATACATGTCTATATATTTACCATAAATGTATTGTACATTGTTATCATACATTTACTCTTATCATACAAAAAATACTGAAAATTTTCCATTGCTTTGCTGCCACTCCATCAAATCAAAAATATTTTTATAATTACATTTGAATATACACAAACCAAGTAAAACATTTGTACTTATATGTATATCTCTGTTATAAATATTTTTAAATAATCAAATTCAGCAAATCTGAATTTGATAACTATAGCCTGAAAAGTATTTGTCCAAATCACGGTTGCCACGGCCTGTTTTCATTTGGGACCAAAATTTGTCGAAAAAAAGAACCAAATTTCAAAAAAAAAAGGACCAAAATTTGTTTTCATTTATTGGTATACAAACAATGTAGTAATCAACAACTCAAAAAGTACAAAACAACATGACGTTACAAACAAACAAAAAGTGCTTCAATTAAAATTGATGATGATAATTAAATACATTTTACCACATATGGGCATATTTTTCAGTCTTATACACATATGTATATATTTAAAAACTTAAAGCATATATAAGCATATGTGCTGGCCTACATCGACAAAAACGTATAATAATAACAGTTTTTCTAGCACCAGCCTATGTCTTTCACCGACCGAATGTAATGAGAACCTGGGTTTTGCGTACAAAGTTCTTTGGCTGACATTATGTGGTTGATTGAAATAAACTCCAATTTATTGCGTAATTTGGTTTTAATAAAGACAATTCTGTGGCCGCCGAACTATGTGACAGATTCAGTAAATCATATACAAAACCAAGCAGTTCTTCAAAAAACTTTTCGTTCATACCATTTCTATAAAAGCTTAAAAATATTAATGTAAGGTGCGATAACCTCCGAAGAGATCTATGGCCGAGCTTCTCTTTAATAGTATAATTTTGGTGTAAAGTGGTCGATAGAGACATGAACTTCCCTATATTAATATTAGATATCAGTGTCGATTGGGAAAAATACTGGCGTACTTCATGTTATTGACAATTTACAATATTGCTGTCAAAACGGTTTTATTGCTCCCCGAAAAACTAGGTTTTTGCTGATTTATATAAGCCGACAATAGTACTTTCAATGTTAATATTTACAAATTTGGTTTTCATGGTATTTGCCAAAAATGAAAGAAAGAAATTGAGATATTTAAATGTTAAAACAGAGTTGGACAAAATTTATTCGAATAACGAACAAAAGATGAATTATTAACTAATAAAAATAACGTTTTTTTATTAAAAAAAAATTTTTTGTGATGACGAATAAATTCTTTTTCTTGTCATTCGAATAATAAATACGAAAATAAACTATTATATATATATATATATTTTCCTTCAGTTAAAATACAAACTTATCTTGTTCCCTTCATATTTAAATGAGCAGACTGTGAGATTTTCGATTGAAAAGTTTTTCGAACATAAAAGTATCTACCGAAATTTTATTCGGAAAAAACAAATTTTCATTCGAACAATTATTTAAATAAAATTTTATTCGAATAATGCCCTACTCTATTCGCGTTAATTTCTTTGTTAATAGTCTTGATATTTGAGAAACTGCATATACCAAACCGCTCTAATAATATTCACACAGTTCTGGAAATTTGCATACTAGTACCTTATGGGACTATTTTCCGGAACGTACCGGATAAATGTCTGGCAAAGGCCTATCAACATCAATAAAACTCCCCAAGTCCCTGACGCAGTCTACCTATCGCTACAAGAGAAAGAAGAAGAGAAATGAAATGGAAAGATTGTATATGGCAATCAGTGGTTTTCTGTTTATAGAAAAAAAAAAAAATAGATGAATCTGTTGAATCGAGAAATTGTAACGGGTGGCTTGATTTATGACAATATTCAACTACTCATTTCGTAAATTAAATATCTTAAACAGCTGTTTATCGATATTTAAAACAAATCTAAAAACTTTCAAAATATTTTAAACAATAAAATAAATTATGAGGTTTGAAAATTATTATTTTGTGATAATTTTTATTATGACACTTTTTCATAATCGCAATTTTTGGTACTTATGCAAAATCTCGCCAGCAGAAATTTGTAGCTGCTCTCAAAACTAAAAGTCATTTCACTTTCTACATTCTCCCCACATTGCAATTTTTTCGACATCACGCACGCTTTTTTGTGATGACTTGAAATAACTTGAGCAAATTTTCAACATCGCTAGTGAAGCTTTAAGGGCCAATTAATGGTGGCTTATAACCATAAAACCATAACCAGATAAAACACCTGATCGAACCTACCTTATGGAAAGCAATGTAATTGATTAATGGTGACATACCATAACGCTAACGCCATAACCATGCCATAGCCAACCAATTGGTTTTTGGTTTCTCGCCATATCCATAACCTAAAAATATTTCAGCTGGTGAATTTAATAACTTTTTGTAGATTTTATTCATTGTTTTGGATACGTTATGACCACGAGAATTTTTTTTTTTGTAGAATATGTTTGTAATTTTTTGCGTTTTATTCATTTTTATGAAATTTTCACGATTTTTAGGTTAAGGCACCTTTAATCGATCACATTGGAGATGGTTATGAATATGGGTATGGTTACGACTATGGCGTTAGGGTTAAGGAAGTTTAATTGGCTCTTTAAAGTTATTTGACAAAGTGGTTTTCTGCTACTACACAACTCCAGATTTCGAAAGTGTATTCAAAATTTTAAGCATACTTTTCGGAAAAAAAACAAAAAAATTTTTAAAGTTTTTTTTTTGTAATTTTTCAGTTTTTCGAGATTTTTCGAATTTTGCCATTTTTTTTTCTCATAAAAAACTTCAATCAATTCTGCAATCATCCCCACCAATCCCGGAGTGGACCGATTTTTTTTTTTTTTTAATGAAAAAAAAAAATTTTAAAATTTTGTTGTATTTTTTCCGAAAAGTACATTTAAAAACAAATTAAAAAAAAAGATCCCAAACGGTAAATTTTTGAAAAAGTTATAGCATTTAAAGAAAAACACATCGGTTTTCAACTCAAAATAAGTTATGAATTTAAAAAAAAAAACGGTGTTTTTTTCAAAATGCTATAACTTTTTCAAAAATTGACCGTTTGGGATCTTTTTTTTTTAAATTTGTTTCTAAATATACTTTTCGGAAAAAATACAAAAAAAAAAATTTAAAGTTTTTTTTTCAATTAAAAACAAAAAAAAAAAATCGGCCCACTCCGGGATTAGTGGGGATGATTGCAGAATTGATTGAGGTTTTTTATGAGAAAAAAAATGGCGAAATTCGAAAAATCTCGAAAAACTGAAAAATTACAAAAAAAAAACTTTAAAATTTTTTTTGTATTTTTCCCGAAAAGCACATTTAAAAACAAATTAAAAAAAAATCCCAAACGGTCAATTTTTGAAAAAGTTATAGAATTTTGAAAACAAAAACGGTGTTTTTTTTAAAATTCATAACTTTTTTTGAGTTGGATGAAAACATTTGAAAAAATTCTGAAAAACGTCTTTCGTAAGCTAGAAAAAGAAGAAAAACTTTCAGCCGATTCTAAAGGGGTCGGGTTCAAAATTGGTCGAAATGGGATGGAATACCCCATATACACGTACATATTGAGGTTTTTTTTCGCAAAGAGACTATTTCTACTGTCACATAGTGTAATAAGAACTTTTCTATTAGTAACTTAAAGGTTTGTCTCTCCGATCAAAACATTTTTTGTGAGCAAAACTTTTGTTTAAAGTGCCGATAAATTTAAAAGTTCACATGAAAAACGGGCCCTAATTATTCTTATCACTTCTTGAATTTTAATTTGGCCCTTTTATAAAACTTTCACTAAATTTTCAGAACTATATTTTTGGATCAAAATGTATTTTGATGTGGCAACCGTGCTGTAAGTTAAAAAACTTGTATAACTCTGCTCTCTACTGGTTACTTTTCTTATCGCAGGTGGGTGTTTCTCTCGCCATATTTCTCTTATAGTCATCGTCTGATTATCTTTCAAATTCTTGTGTTTTGTTTATACATTTTTTCACATCAACGTTTCGATTCCATAGTGTATCGCTTACCAATTTCAACCAACTACATGCATATGTATGTAGTTACATTAAAAATGTGTGTGCCATCTTTTAACAGCCATTGGAATGTATCCCTGTTTATGGGCGTGTGGGTGGTGGTTGATTTCCCAGTTTGTTTGCAAGATCCCGATTGAAATTTTTATGTTTTGTGACATTCTTTTGATTGCGGTCTCGTTAAGTAGTATGTGACCTGGTGGGAGTACACGCTTAAACACCATGCATATGCTATACAAATGTATGTATGTATTTATTTATGCATGTATACAGCTACATATATAATTTATTCCTGCCCGTTGATGGAGTTTGATATACATAAATATTAAATTCACAAACATTTCCTGACATGAGACAACACGATACTTTTTATTTGTATACTTGAGATGCACGCTGTAAACTTTCCCTTAAAAAAACTGCAAATAAAATTTACAAAAAGTGTCTCTGCCCCTGCTTTTACGGTAATTGCTTCTGATTGAAAGTGCAAAAGGTACAAATTGAAGTATCCGTTCGAAAATTAGCACCAGCACGACTGAAATTATTTTTTTATCGTGTCTTAGAGGTACATATGTAGTTTTTCTTTTCCCTTTTCTTCTTTTTTCTCTTTTTCTTCTTCCTTTTCATTTTGGGGGCGTGTTATAGATGTTGATGGTCCTGTGTCGGTACCACGGTACGAGCTTGATTCAAGGGATTCTAGGGAGTGGGGGGGATGCCTAAAAGGTTTCATGTGGTCATACCAAATCGTTCCCGAGATGGTCGGTGCTTGTTACAGGAACGTACCGGATCTGCATCCGGAAAAGGATCATCAACAACGATAACACTCCCCAAGGCCTTCGTGGAGTGTCCTTATCGCTACAACAACAACATCGTTATTGGTGTTCGGCGGTCTCCTCCGTCGTAACACCCTAAAGCATACCTATTAACCAAATCAATAGTCAAGCCAGTGCAGATAGTCCCACTTGTATAAACCCATTGACACGACCATGGCATGCTAACAGGAACCCCAGTCTGAGATTAAATCTGTAGTTTGAATTTTCTAACATAAACTACCGTTCTGGATGTACCCGTACATTACCCTGTCGTTGACATTCCTTCCTTCTTACAACCCCCAATAACCGACACCTATTTTTCAACAATCCTCCCTCCACATCATCATCGGTTGCTAATTCATCATCCAGCAATGGTATGCTTGCACTCCTTCCAACCTGAAGGGAACAGGACGCTGTATTACCACCAGGTCGAGAGGGGGGCTACAATATAAATATGCGAAATAAGGGTGAAGTTATCTCAAAGTGTGGTGGTGGTGAAAAAAGTTTATTAGCGCCAAGTTCAAGTTTTGATGCCTCAAATCAATGTTTTGACGAAAGCTTTTGAAAATGAGGACGCCTATTGGCAAAGGGCCCCTTTTTGGACGTCTTGTATCTAAGATCTTTAACACAAACATATGTAGTAAAAGTATTTCAAGTAGTAAATGGTTGGTTGGGCCAGGGCTGGAAACTCGCAGAGGAAATGGGTGACCGTTTTTCTGCAATATTTTTTTGCTGCACGCACTGCACACTTCGTTGAAGGTTAATCTCATTATCTCTGCATATGGGCCAAATGGCTAGTATCCTGTGATTGTGACTGTCATTACAAATATATTTTTCCCAGATAATTTTAGTACATTCTCATTTTTTATGGTTGAATAGCGGTTTTCCTGAAATGGGCCAGAATGTCACTATTTTAGCGCTCGATATACCGCAACTGCGTCATTGATGTCCAACGAGTTAGCACTGTATTACAGTTAATGACCGCCTTAGAGGACGTAAGTGGTGAGTCCAGAGCTATGAGTGCTGTTTGGCTATCTGAGCATATGCATACCCCTGAACCGTATACAGAGTTCCTTCACAGGAAGCAACATGCCTTCTTTATTCTTAGTTGTTCAGCTGAGTTTCGAAGACGGCTTGAGAGTGCGACTTCAAGGTATTCGGAGAATATCCGGGCTCCAACACCGCAGTCCTTTTTGGACCCGTCAGTGTATTTTATTTGAATAGATACCATGGATTAAAGTAATTTTTGCAAAGTACAAACAATTGCATGCACCAACTGAATTCTACAAAACGTTATAGGAATCAAAAGAAATATGCAATAAAAAGAGTAATTTCAAACTCAATTTAGCTGAAATTCAATACGTTTGTATGTATGTAAATAAGTATTATTGTCGGTATTTATGTACGGTATTATTTTAGACAAAACCAAATAAATTGATCATTGCGATAGAAAGGCAGCTGACGTTTTTTTTTGTATTACATACATATTTTTTTGGTGAACACGTGGTGCTAGACTTGCTACTAGGGCTGGGCAGGAGCTATGCCTGCATGTTTGGCGTTAGCACAGCTGGCCAAAAACCACCTCAACCAGCAATGGCCTACTTAGTCTAACCATCCAATCGCAGCCAATTGCAGCCAACAACGAAGCAAATAAAATCCAAATAAATAAAAGCTCAAAATGATAGTAAATACGCTCACAAATGAAAAAACAAAAACAAAAATCTTTACTTTATTTACTCCCTGCTATGTATATTTGTTTGTTTGTGTGTATGTATGTATGTAGAATAAATGTATGTACATATATGTGTACGTGCTATTTTGCCACTCTAAGCCAAAAGGCAAACGTAGTGAAATTCAGTTTTTTATTTTTTATACTCAGTTGAGCAGAGCTCACAGAGTATATTAACTTTGATTGGATAACGGTTGGTTGTACAGGTATAAAGGACTCGAGATAGATATAGACTTCCATATATCAAAATCATCAGTATCGAAAAAAAATTCGATTGAGCCATGTCCGTCCGTCCGTCCGTCTGTCCGTTAACACGATAACTTGAGTAAATTTCCAGGTATCTTGATGAAATTTGGTATGTAGATTCCTGGGCACTCATCTCAGATCGCTATTTAAAATGAACGATATCGGATAATAACCACGCCCACTTTTTCGATATCGAAAATTTCGAAAAATCGAAAAATTGCGATAATTCATTACCAAATACGGATTAATCGATGAAACTTGGTAGTTGAGTTGAACCTATGACGCAGAATAGAAAAATAGTAAAATTTTGGACAATGGGCGTGGCACCGCCCACTTTTAAAAGAAGGTAATTTAGAAGTTTTGCAAGCTGTAATTTGGCAGTCGTTGAAGATATCATGATGAAATTTGGCAGGAACGTTACTCTTATTACTATATGTCTGCTTAATAAAAATTAGCAAAATCGGATAACGACCACGCCCACTTTATACAAAAAATATTTTTTAAATTCAAATTTTAAAAGAAAAGTTAATATCTTTACAGTATATAAGTAAATTATGTCAACATTCAACTCCAGTAATGATATTTTGCAACAAAATACAAAAATAAAAGAAAATTTCAAAATGGGCGTGGCTCCTTTTTCATTTAATTTGTCTAGGATAATTTTAATGCCATAAGTCGAACAAAAATTTACCAATCCTTGTGAAATTTGGTAGAGGCTTTGATTCTAGGGCAATAACTGTTTTCTGTGAAAAAGGGCGAAATCGGTTGAAGCCACGCCCAGTTTTTATACACAGTCATTCGTCTGTCCTTCCGCTCGGCCGTTAACACGATAACTTGTGCAAAAATCGATATATCTTTACTAAACTCAGTTCACGTACTTATCTGATCTCACTTTGTATTGGTGTAAAAAATGGCCGAAATCCGATTATGAACACGCCCACTTTTTCGATATCGAAAATTACGAAAAATTAAAAAAATGCCATAATTATATACCAAATACGAAAAAGGGATGAAACATGGTAATTGTATTGGTCTATTGACGCAAAATATAACTTTAGAAAAAAACTTGGTAAAATGGGTGTGCCACCTACCATATTAAGTAGAAGAAAATGAAAAAGTTTTGCAGGGCGAAATCAAAAGCCCTTGGAATCTTGGAAGGAATACTGTTCGTGGTATTACATATATAAATAAACTAGCGGTACCCGACAGATGATGTTCTGGATCACCCTGGTCCACATTTTGGTCGATATCTCGAAAACGCCTTCACATATACAACTAAGGGCCACTCCCTTTTAAAACCCTCATTAATACCTTTAAGATGATACCGATATCGTACAAACACATTCTAGAGTCACCCCTGGTCCACGTTTATGGCGATATCTCGAAAATGCGTCCACATATAGAGCTAAGGCCCACTTCTTTTTAAAATACTCATTAACACCTTTCATTTGATACCCATATAGTACAAAAAAATTCTAGAGTCACCCCTGGACCACCTTTATGGCGATATCTCGAAAAGGCATCCACCTATAGAACTAAGGCCCACGCCCTCTTAAAATACTCATTAACACCTTTCATTTGATATTCATATCGGACAAACAAATTCTAGAGTCACCTCTGGTCCATCTTTATGGCGATATCTCGAAAAGGCGTCCATCTATAGAACTTAGGCCCACACCCTTTTAAAATACTCATTAACACCTTTCATTTGATACCCATATAGTACAAACAAATTCTATAGTCACCCCTGGTCCACCTTTATGGCGATATCTCGAAAAGGCGTCCACATATAGAACTAAGGCCCACGCCCTCTTAAAATACTCATTAACACCTTTCATTTGATATTCATATCGGACAAACAAATTCTAGAGTCACCTCTGGTCCATCTTTATGGCGATATCTCGAAAAGGCGTCCATCTATAGAACTTAGGCCCACACCCTTTTAAAATACTCATTAACACCTTTCATTTGATACCCATATAGTACAAACAAATTCTATAGTCACCCCTGGTCGTCCTTTATGGCGATATCTCGAAAAGGCGTCCACATATAGAACTAAGGCCCACGCCCTCTTAAAATACTCATTAACACCTTTCATTTGATATTCATATCGGACAAACAAATTCTAGAGTCACCTCTGGTCCATCTTTATGGCGATATCTCGAAAAGGCGTCCATCTATAGAACTTAGGCCCACACCCTTTTAAAATACTCATTAACACCTTTCATTTGATACCCATATAGTACAAACAAATTCTAGAGTCACCCCTGGTCCACCTTTATGGCGATATCCCTAAATGGCGTCCATCTATAGAACTATGGCCCACTTCCTTTAAAATACTCTTTAATACCTTTCATTTGATACACATGTCATACAAACACATGCCAGGGTTACCCTAGATTCATTTTGCTAAATGGTGATTTTCCCTTATGTTGTCACCATAGCTCTCAACTGAGTATGTAATGTTCGGTTACACCCGAACTTAGCCTTCCTTACTTGTTATTTTCTCATTTTTGTGCTGTTCTGTAAATCTTAATTTCCGCTTTTTTGTTGATATTTTCTTTTAAAACTCAATGGAATTTAATAAATTTATATAACCGGTGGTCGGAAGTTAAGTAAATACCTTGGTATGTATATCGGTTTGTTGTGTGTTTTTGCGTCTGTTCATTTGCTTCCGTAAGGGGGGTCAACACAATGCCGTGCTATGCAAATAAATAAAATGATTTTTTATTACATTTCTCACTCTATTACAATTGTTCTTGTTGTGATTTTTACTAAAGTGTGTTATGTGAATTATTAATTTGTTTCTCATTTCATATTTTATAGCAACCCTGCAAAAAATCGTGCGACTGGTTCCTAAAAAGAGCGGTCTGCGATTGATCTCTTTTGTCCTTTCTAGTCCCTTTTGGATATAGTTGGGACTATACAGTCTGAACGTTTTTGTAGCCGATTTTAGCCGACAGTAAAAAATCGGCAACGAAATACCGAGCGTAAAAAACCATTACGAAACTGCGTTACTTCTAAGAAGCCAAGCCATACTGGCAACGGCCAATATCACTGTTTAGGCCCGAAGCCTAAATTCCTATTAACTCGTGGCACCCTAATATGACTACGTTATCGACCACTAGTTCGCCCACATGCATGTATATGTGTACATATGTAGGGTTGGGTTGTCCGTACACATATACATACATGCCGGTGCAACTGTGTGGGGAAGCTTCCCCTTAAAACCGGAGACTTTTCACGCGGTTGAACGGTTGTCCTCGACAAGGCAACTGTCTACTTTTCCAGCGATCGTTGAGCGAACTACAGCCATAGCAGTCCCGAGTAGCCCTGTCACATTTTTCATTTGTAAAAAGGTAAATTATTTTGTTTCAAGTACATTATCACTTTAATAAAGGTATTATTATAACGAGAAATATCTCGCTTCTACTAGTACCTAGGACCTACCTAATTACTTTCTAACTTTTAGTATTATTACTTCATGTAAGTACTGTTTTCAATAAAACCGTTTAACTTAAAATTTTTTTTTATTATTTTATTTTATATCGCCTATTATTTCTCATTCTATTAGGTCATTTAGTGACTCATTATTACAAGGACTCTTTCCTGACAATTTGTTACAATCTAACTCCTCAATACATAATCATTCCAAAGACTTTACTCGACTCAGCACCACGTATGCTTGTCCCTCCTCGATCTCCAAAGTTTTTTGATGTCACTTCTACCGGACTGTATGTAATGTTTGTTCCAAATATGAGCCTAATCAATCCACAAATACAATTTTTGAATATCTCGATCCTTGTGCCACCTAGCGGCGATTTTTCACATGTAGCTTTCTATTCATGTATGTATTATGGGTTCCAAATATGAGCCTAATCAATCCACAAATACGATTTTTGAATATATCGATCCTTGCGCCACCTAGCGGCGATTTTTTCACGTGTCGCTTTCTATTCATGTATGTATTATGTGTTCCAAATATTAACCAAATCGGACCACAAATACGATTTTTTTACATATTTCGATGCACCTATCGGAGATTTTTTTCTTATTATTGCATTGTCATCGAGTTCTGAACTATATTCCAAGTTTGAAGCTTGTATATTATCGGGAAGTTACTAAAATTTTAATTACAAAATTCGTGTCGGCCGACCGGCCGGCCGCTACACAGAGTCAAGCTTAATAAAATCGTTTAAACACAAAGCAGTGCTATATATATATTTTTTTTTAATTTAAACACTATTTCTGAAAATTTAGTCCTTTTCGTATAGTTGGTATATGCACATGTATGTATGTATGTATGTGAATGTGTGAAACTAGGAATTTCCGTGATTAAATCGATCTCGGTTTTCTACTTCATTATCTTTTTGTTCGTTATTTTGGCATTATCGCTACGTACGAAATAAGAAGCCGCTGACAGAAAACTGGTCAGCCGCAGCAGTAATGGAAATATTTAATTAAATTTCATTTCAATGTGAAAGTGAAGTAAGAAAATAAAAAATGCGCCAAAAAACAACAACCTCGATTAAACAAAAAATTTAAGTGCGATAGTATACGAAATGTCTGTGTGTGTATATATTTATCCCGGAGTGAATGAGCCAACGCTAAATAACAACAACAACTTGCACGTTTATTTATGGGTTAATATGTCTGTATGTCAGAGTGACCCGCTTTGATGAACCACCAACAACGGCGGAGGCGCGTAACTTGCTTGCATTGTGTTGCAATGTTGAAATGGCAAATACAACAAAAATAGCAAAAACAACAACTACAAAAGTCACTCATAAAATGTTAGTTTGTACAATAACGATGGCCACGAAAAATCACTTTCATTCATAAATGAAATGCAATGGGAAAATAAATTTAGCGTACGAAAGGAAAGATGACAACAACAAAACAAACCAGTTAAGTGAAGGTAAATTAAATATTTAGAACAACAAGAACAAAAAGATGCACTAATTACAATTAAATAAAGTGAACAAGTTATTTACTTAGCAAAAGTTTTTATTGTTGGATATGAATTTAATGGACACAACGTCCAACTTTATCAAGACAATGATCAACTGTATTACAAAATCTCTTAGGTATTTAGATTAATGTACTAATCAGTCCCAAGTCGGCGGCCGCCATGGTGTGATGGTAACGTACTCCCCCTACCACAACAAAGATCCTGGGTTCACGCCCCGGGCAAAGCAACATCGAAACTTAAGAAACAAGTTCTTTCAAAGAAAAGAAAGTTTTTGTAAGCGGCGTCGCCTTCGGCAATGATCTGGCAAGCACTGCGGGTGTATTTATGCCATGAAAAGCTTCTCAGTGAAAACTCAACTGCATCGCAGATGCCGTTCGGAGTCGGCATAAAACAAAACATGTAGGTCTCGTCCCGCCAATTTGTAGAAAAAATTAAAAGGAGCACGACACAAATCGGAAGAGAAGCTTGGCCTAAAATCTCTTCGGAGGTTATCGCGCGTTACATTTGTTTATTTATACTTATCAATTCCAAGTACATCAAATCTTCGAGAAGCCGGGAATGGTACATTCGAATAGAAGAGCGAGCGTATGCTGATGATTTTAATACAATTGGTCTTAACAAAGGCGCCGACAGTTCTGCCTTCTTTAACTTGCATAGAGAGCCATAAAAGTGGGTATTGCATGAACTCTGAGCAGACGAAGTGCCTGCTGCCATTATACAAACAGTGGGTGTTTTTACGCGGGCCTAGCAGCGTTATAGCTGACAGATATGAATTCGAAACTATGAAGCATTTTGTGTATTTGAGAACCAATGTTAACGGAGAACGTGTATTGCTAACAAATACTTCTTTGGATTAATTAGGCGTTTCAGAAGATATGCCGAATCACATTATGTAACACTCTAAGGGCAACGAGCAGCGCTGGCGGCTATCAGTGGCACTCTTAGAACAACACCAACATTGGCATTAAATTTGGTGTATAAAATTCAGTGGATATTGTAAGCAATGCGTACGCAGCTTGGACTCTGGCACTCCAGCATTTTTGCGAAATTTGACTTCGTCTCAAACTGGACGGACTGATGTGTGCCGACATCTGCTCCTTGTGCAAGCATCAAATTAGTCATTCGCCCGGAACTGGACTAGATAGAAGGACTCCTCTGGGACAATGGACTAGTTATCTAGTTAGTGGATGAGTCAAAGTTGGAAAGGATTTTGTATCAGGAGCTAGGTACAAACCGCAATATCAAGCTGGGTGATCACAAAAGTGTCTTCCGAATGGCGATTAAGAATGCGAGAATGAATTCTTCTTCTTGTAGCTACAAAGACAATGCCCGAAAATTTTGGGGAGTGCTATCGATGTTGATGCTCCTTTGTACATATACGTTCCGGTAACAAGCACCATTAAGGTACTACCCGACCTTCGTGGAGACGATTCGATATGACCACATTCTAGGCCATACGAGGACGTAATGGATGGCAAGCTGGCTACCGAAGTGATTTCGTTAACCATGCTCATCTATCAAAAGTGATTGTGTTTCTGCGAGACTCTGTCCAATGGGCGTTCATGTGGTACTTCAAAAATTTACTGCTGCAGCTACTTAGAATATTTCTAGGTGAAATCATCATCATCATGATGCTTGACTGTCAAACTCTTGCAAAAACAAGAAAAAAATATTAACATGTCGGTTATAAGTAGCTCAATCTTGTCATAAGTGGTATTACAACGGACCTGCCTGGTGTCCATGTGATCATCGGGGTAGCCAGGTAGCTAGCTACCAGTCAATCTAAGTCTCTCTGACAAGAAAATAATAATAATCGGAATACTGATCTTCCTGAGTAATATTTTTGCCTATGGCAGTCGGATCTAAGAAGTTGGGGCCAACCATAAAAAGCATTAACAAACTGTCAATGGTCTTGCTATGCTTTCCATGGAAGGCACGCAAATGGAAAGTCTCATCGTGCCTGTTCTGGTATATACCGCGAAATAATGGAGAGATGAGATTAATCGTGGAGTACTCGAGTGAATATTCTATGGCATATTTATGGCAATTTTCGTAATACCCACGCCGAGTATCTAAAGAAATTTGATGATAAGCCGTATGAGCTTTTCGCAGAGATGAACACAGCATAGCGAACTAAAACCCAACAGCTTCGTTGGCTTGTTCTTGAGCAAAGGCGCTCGAGCTAACATGGTACTCCTTTCGAGGTAAGCCTTTCGCACCAGGAGTAGATCACCATTCAGCTGCAAAAAGTATGTGAGGGAAATTGCATCTGCCTTTCCTGCAAAAAAATACGATTAAACTAGGATGGGTCCGGAAGGAGTGGTAAAGGAATATGCGACTTAAGCCAGTTTTAATCATTTGATATGCGTTGGAGTGATACCAGGTGAGGATGAGCAATTGTAACTGTTTATGCCTGAACGAATAGTGTGAGACTGGTCCTGTTTTTACACCAACGGATACTGTCGGGCAGATCTTCTTTGTGCGCCTGCGGGCACTGTCGCACAAGTCCTCTTACTACCCTTACGAAAATTCTTAACGATTTTATAATCTTTTTTTTTAACTTTAATACAATATTTAAAATTTTGTTTGTATTCAATTGTAGAAAAATAAAACAAAAACAAGTTCTGCCATGTCCATTACATTTTCTGTATGTCAACCTTTGCCCTCACAAGCAGGGCATTGTAAAAAAAACTTGGATGTGTGATCGATCAATAAATTTTTCAAAAATATCGAAGTTTCCAACCATGCACTGCACCCACCCCCGCTAAAAAACTACTGAATTTAACAAATTTTTATGGAAAATGGTTAGCTATTCAAAATTTAACTCATTTCAGAATAAGAAACGTACCAATATTAAAAGTTTATGTTCTGTTGTTGTTGTTGTTGTTGATAAGGAGTGTTATCGATGTTGATGGTCCTTTGCCGGATGCAGATCCGGTACGTTGCGGTACCAAGCCCGACCACATGCGGCCTTCTTGGCCATATCGCCCTCCCATCCCCTACATCCATGAGGAGTTCGGGGTCGCCAGAGCTTCGGCAGTTAATGAAACAGGATTCGCCACGGATAGGTGAGGTTGACAACTGGGTTTGGAGAAGCTATATATTGCGCTGGCAACCTGAAACGGTTGCGCTACACAACCCCTTGAATCTGGTATTTTAGTCGCCTCATACGACAGGCATACCTACCGCGGGTATATTCTGACCACCTAACCCGCTGGGGCAATTTTATGTTCTCATAATAAAGTGTGTACGGACTTACGCATTTTCTTCACAAATGTACATATGTATGTATGTATTTATAAGTGTTAAACTGGCCAATAAAAGACTGAGCCGCTAAATGACTAAAAAATGATAAGAAAAAACTTCATAATAAGAAAAAAGTATTTCGTGTGAAAAACTTGTTTTGAAAATAAACCAAAAGTCTCAAACCAAGGCGCATGCACAAATACATATCTACATACATACATACATATCTAGGTGCATTCACGCAAATTTACCAACCAACTTTACCGGCAGATACTTAAAGGCAAGTTTGAATTTGTGTGAATATGTATATTCAAATTTCTTACATAAAAGCGAAAAGCTATCCACCAGCTTGCAGTAAAATTATGAAAATTTTGTATCTTTTGGTACTTACATAAATACCTACACACCTACTTTGTGGCATATTTCTGTACAACTGTGTGTCTGTATGTATGCACATGTTGCTACTTAACGAAAGTAAATACAACTGGAAATGCCAACAATTATTTTTCTTACACCCAAAAAATCATATTTACGCTGGGCTATGCTTGTTGCAGTTTTTTTTCTTTGCCCAGCTTCTTTACCTGTGTGGCCCTGTGTGGCTATTAAAACTGCGAATAGCCCATGCCGCACTCAACGTTCAACACAAACGCTTTTGCTTTCTGCGATTTGTCTGTGTGTTGCTGTTGTTGCCGCTGTTGTTAATTGATGGAATTATATGAAGATGCAACGACAACAACACGGCAACATCTTGAATTATACAGTTACATATATATGGGGTATTCCATCCCATTTCGACCAATTTTGAACCCGACCCCTTTAGAATTGGCTGAAAGTTTTTCATCTTTTTCTAGCTTATGAAAGACGTTTTTCAGAAGTTTTTCAACTTTTTTCATCCAACTCAAAAAAAGTTATGAATTTAAAAAAAAAAACACCGTTTTTGTTTTCAAAATGCTATAACCTTTTCAAAAATTGACCGTTTGGGATCTTTTTTTTTTAAATTTGTTTTTAAATGTACTTTTCGGAAAAAATACAAAAAAATGTTTAAAGTTTTTTTTTTGTAATTTTACAGTTTTTCGAGATTTTTCGAATTTCGCCATTTTTTTTTTCTCATAAAAAACTTCAATCAATTCTGCAATCATCCCCACTAATACCGGAGTGGGCCGATTTTTTTTTTTTTATTTAATTGAAAAAAAAAAACTTTAAAAATTTTTTTGTATTTTTTCCGAAAAGTACATTTAAAAACAAATTAAAAAAAAAAGATCCCAAACGGTCAATTTTTGAAAAAGTTATAGCATTTTGAAAACAAAAACGGTGTTTTTTTTTTTTAATTCATAACTTTTTTTGAGTTGGATGAAAAAATTTGAAAAAATTCTGAAAAACGTCTTTCGTAAGCTAGAAAAAGAAGAAAAACTCTCAGCCAATTCTAAAGGGGTCGGGTTCAAAATTGGTCGAAATGGGATGGAATACCCCATATGTACATAAATCCACTTTCTTCAATGTGAAAAAAAAAAAACAACAAAGATAAGAACTTTTTAGCTACATATTCACTTTCCGTAGCATTTTTGCAAGCGTTTTGAAAGCTTCATATTAAGTGCATCGGAAATATGTGAGAAAAGAAGATGAATTGTTAAATCTATTTTAGTTGTTTATATATAAAAATTTTTGTGATCCTTGCCAAAGAGCACACTTGCAAGTTACAAGGGTAACGATTATATTTTTGGCATTCGTTTAGGTTGAGCTGGTCGATCAATAAAGACCTCACCTATACTGAATGTGTCCATAGTGTTACCAGAAATTGTTTGACTACCAAACGGAAGAACCCCAATCAGTTGCTAGCAATAATGTTATGGAATAACTCCATCTTCTAGGGCCTAACTTAATTGCTGCCTCGAGATCTGGCAACTTTGCTGCCCCTACAAACTGGAAACTTAACCTGGAGAGCGTAGGACACGAACACAGAACGTGCTCAACCGTTTATTCCTGCAGCTCGCACTTCCTACAACTGCTGTTACTGACGAGGCCTAACTTAGAAGCGTGTGATGCTAGATGGCAGTATTCAGTTAGTATGTCCATCGTAAGCCTTAAGTCTTCTCTCCCTTTAGAAGTATGAACCTTTTTGTGAGTCTTATATCATAGGCTTTGCACATAAACTTAGAAATTATGCAGCCTCGCGCTTTTGTCCACGCCTTTCCTGTTTGATGGATCATATGCAACTCCTGTTTCCTTTTGATTTCTCCCAAGCGGATTCGGACGCCTTTCGTCGTTTCAGCAAGTGTTGCACCCTCCTTAGCCAACTCTTCGGCCTCTTCGTTACCTTCTATCCCTTTATGACCGGGAACACAGTATAGATGTATGGTCCGAAGTTTTTCCAATGCTCCCTTGCATTCCAGAACACTTCTTGATGAAGTGCTGTGTAAGATTATTGCCTTATTCCACGCCTGACCATTAATATGTATATTGACGGGACTGTAGCTTAAGCACGCCACCTCCAGAATTTCTGATGTTTTCTTCATGACCATAATTTCCGCCTGAAATACGCTGCAGTCACCGTGGTGTGATGGTAGCGTGCTCCGCCTATCACACCGTATGCCCTGGGTTCAACTCCCGGGCAAAGCAACATCAAAATTTTAGAAATAAGGTTTTTCAATTAGAAGCAAATTTTTCTAAGCGGGGTCGCCCCTCGGCAGCGACTGGCAAGCGCTCCGAGTGTATTTCTCCCATGAAAAGCTCTCAGTGAAAACTCATCTGCCTTGCAGATGCCGTTCGGAGTCGGCATAAAACATGTAGGTCCCGTCCGGCCAATTTGTAGGGAAAATCTAGAGGAGCACGACGCAAATTGGAAGAGAAGCTCGGCCTTAGATCTCTTCGGAGGTTATCGCGCCTTACATTTATTTATTTTTTAATACGCTGCAGTAGACTGGCAGCCTGTAGAATCTACTCATTTCTGGATCGACACAGTAAAAAGCCCACCTCGACCCTTTCCATTAATTTAGAACCACCCGTATACATCTGTATAGTATATTCTTCCATTTCTGCACCCTGCCACCAATCCTCCGGCTCAATTGTGCCCCAAGATCTCTTTCGAAGCTTAGACACGGGACCATACATACCGTTTGGCCCGACATTAGATGGCGGTATACTGCTATGACCATAAGGCCTACACTCAAGCTGCCCCGAGGCACTAAGCCTTGCTGCACTTGTTAACGCTATGTTTTTGGTCATACCGTATATGCATTGCACTACGGACTCATTCAGTCTATGTGAGGTCCTCATGGACCAGTCAGTTCAACCAAATCTAACGTACATCTTACACAACTAACTACTTCTAGGCTAGTGAATGAATGCAGTGGAGTCCTAAATGATCAGGGAACCAAAAACAACCTTCTGTTAGGATGGGTTCAGGGGGATCAAGGACATGAATGTAATGTACAGGTAGACGACTTATCCAAGCAAGGTGCTATAGCAGCATTCTATGGCCCAGGGCAGCAGCAAGTGTTTCAGAGAAACTCATAAATCTAAGCAGAGAAGACTTACGAACTCTCACTTGCAGTATGTATGGGTGCCAAGTTTATGAAATTACACCATTTCTTCTTCCACCACTTTTTCACATTTTTCAGAAGGCATCATCTTAGATTTGCAAAGTGTTACTGCAACATGTTGCTAAAGGTTTATTTAATATTGTGACGAATATGAGTGACACTAAGTGATACTCACATCTCTAGTCTGATGCTAAGCAAATGAAGTCACAACAACAATAAAGCAGACAGTCACTTGTATCTACATAAACGAATCAATTATTATGTCCACACATATGTAGGTATACGCAGCTGAGAAGCAAGGCACAACCGCATGCATATATCTGAGATACTCCTGAAAGTATGCAATGAGAGAAGCTATAAAATCGTGCAATTGTAGTTACAGCTGAGAAATTGTAACGAGTTTACTGCCATTCCCCTTATTTGCAATCTTCTGCCAACGTTCGTATCGCTAAACTGTTGTCGCTCAATTCTTTCACTCTAATTACTCTGCTGTGGTTGATTCATCACCTACAAATTATCCGTATGAGCTCCATTCTAATAACTCAATATATGCCCCACATTTGCTGCCTGAAGATGTTCTACTACATCTAAAGACCCTAAAAGAATCCTTCAAATACGGTCCCGATTTGATCCCAACATGTTTTCTTAAAAAATGTGCGGAATACATTTACCAGCCCCTTACTGATCTGTTTAACCTCTCTTTAAAAAATGGCATTTTCCCGACGGCTTGGAAGGAATCTTTTCTTATCCCACTCCATAAAAATGGAAGCAAGTCGTCTATTGAAAACTATCGAATTTTATGCCTCTCAACATAGAAAAATGTAAATCCATGTGTTTTTCACGTGGGAACATACAGCCAGCTTCCTACACAATTAATGGCCAAATCTGGAAAGCGTTGATGTTTTTGTCGACTTGGGAGTTACAATGAATTGCAAACTTAGTTTCAACCCTCATATTAATGCCACAGTCGATAAAGCGAGAGGAGTTTTAGCATTTGTGAAAAGATGGGCAAAGGAGTTTAGTGATCCTTACGTTACAAAAACCCTTTTTACATCATTGGCGAGACCGATATTAAAATATGGATCGATAATTTGGAATCCGCGTTATCAAGTTCATGTGGATAGACTAGAATCAATTCAAAAACAGTTTTTACTTTTCGCCTTGAGAAATTTTCAATGGGACTCTCCGTATAATCTCCCTCCTTACACTAATCGGTTAAAACTAATAAATATTCCTACCCTTGCAAGTCGTAGAGAAATGCTAGGTGTACTATTTATGGCTAAACTTTTAAATGGATCGATTTCAAGCCTATTTCTTTTGAACGAGGTAAACTTGAATGTTCCATGCCGAGTTTCAAGGTATTATAAACCTATAATTCTTTAACAATGCAGAAGCAATTTCCAACTTAACGTACCTTTTCTATGTTTGTGTGAAGATTATAACTCTCACTCGAGAATAATTGATGTTTCGGACTCGCTCTTTGCCATAAAAAAGACGGTTCTATCTTCTCTTAATAATTAAAAAATTATATTTATACTTTTAGTCTATTGTATTTTGTGAATCTATATTTCTCAGCTGATGAGTTTCTCTGTAGCTGAGCGGTTTTAGATCTCGGCGCTTAAGAAGCCACTGCCTCTCAAAGACTCGGTAACAAAAAAATTATAAGTAACACATAAATAAGAATTAAGATACAAAAAAAAAAAAAAATATGTATGAATTAAAAAAAAAAAAAACAAAAAAAGGATGAGCTTGGTTTCATCGGGCCACTTGAGGGCAGTGCGCTGCCACAACGTCCGAGAAAAAAAAAAAAAATAACTCCAATATTGAATAATGGAAAAATGGCCTTTATTAAAGTCTCACAATAACACTTATACTTTGCAACGAATAAAAAATAAATAAAAAAATAAATGTAAGGCGCGATAACCTCCGAAGGCCGGGCTTCTCTTCCAATTTGCGTCGTGCTCCTCTTGATTTTTCCCTACAAATTGGCCGGACGGGACCTACATGTTTTATGCCGACTCCGAACGGCATCTGCAAGGCAGATGAGTTTTCACTGAGAGCTTTTCATGGCAGAAATACACCCGGAGCGCTTGCCAAACACTGCCGAGGGGCGATCCCGCTTAGAAAAATTTTATTCTAATTGAAAAATCTTATTTCTAAAATTTTGATGTTGTTTTGCCCGGGAGTTGAACCCAGGGCATACGGTGTGATAGGCGGAGCACGCTACCATCACACCACGGTGGCCGCCCGAATGCAACGAATAGCTTGCTTAATAACCAAACTGATTGATAGCTCAAATGAAACTGACTTCCAGCGCCACTACATTTGCGGCCTTTTATACTCTCTGATTTCCTCGTTCGCATCTTCTAGTCGCTTCCATTTCCAGAATCTACTAGTTGCCATCAGCTCTCAAATTTCTCAGCTGTAACTACAATTGCACGATTGTATAGCTTCTCTCATTGCATACTTTCAGGAGTATCTCAGATATATGCATGTGGTTGTGCCTTGCTTCTCAGCTGCGTGTACCTACATATGTGTAGACATAATGATTGATTCGTTTATGTAGATACAAGTGACTGTCTGCTTTTTGTTGTTGTGACTTCATTTACTTAGCATCAGACTAGGGATGTGAGTATCACTTAGTGTCACTCATATTCATCACAATATTCTTTCTTCACGAACAAAAAAGGGAGTCAATGAATTATGGTGTGGAGTCAACGTGTATATATGAAGTGCTAAGCTTTTTATAAGGAACAATATCTCCTTGAACACTACAGATGCAACTTTTCAAAACTTTGAAAAAGTTGCCCAAATAGGCCTAGTGGCCCCATTTATCTGATTTTTAAAGGGTCACCCTAATATACATACTTGTGCAACTTACACATACTCATGTACAAATGTAAATTAGTGCATATTGAATTTCCCTAAATGTTACTGTTAATTGTTTTTTGTGTGTATTATTGAAGTATTCTTTAGATGAAGAAATCAATTCTCTTGGTTTTAGTTTAGTCATTTGCCATACAACTTCGGAACTTCGGATAAGTAAAGAAAGTAGTTTAAATAATGTAAGCAAATAGTGAATGTCGCCATCATTTTGTCGACTTCAAAGCAACCTTTGACAGCACTTTGCTTATATACTGCTACGTTCCAATTTAAGTTCCCTGCATGGGATTGGAAAGAACTTCTCCGAGCCAATCGAAACCAAACAAGGATTTAGATAAGACGACTCCCTTTCATGATATTTCTCTAGCCTAATGCTGGAGAAGATAATGCTAGCGGCAGATCAAAACCGTGGTGGTACAAGCGTAAATTTGCAGGCGTATTCTGACAATATTGATATCATTGGCCTTAATAAACGTGCCATGAGTTCTGCCATCTCTGGATTAGATGAGGAGACAAAAAAGTGGCTTCTGTGGAAAAGAGAGAGAAGACAAAAGCAAGTACTTGCTGTCATCCACAAAAGAATGGGCGCCCGGTTGCCGGGTACACATTCGATACCTTGCAGAATTTCATATATCTGGGAACCAGCATTAACAACGAAAGCAATGCCTGCTTAGGAATCAAACCTGGGATGACACTCACCAACATTACTTTATACTGCGTAAATAATTGATAAGTTAATTATACTCTCGACGATTGAAAATCACGCTCTAAACGCTCTTCATACCTGTCCTGGTGTATGGCTTGGAATCATGGGCGGTATAACGAGATGATCAGATGGCCCTTGGAGTGTTCGAGAGAAAAGTTTTACGGAAGACTTATGGCCCTGTCCCTGATACCTAGGGCGAGTACTGAGGTAGCTTTATTCATGAGCTGTATGAGCTTTATGTAGGTATGACGATTGTGCAAGGATTAAAAGCCCAAAGGCATTGCTGCTAGATCATAATATGTGGCTGCACGAAGAAGCCCGGCCAAGAAAGTACTTCTATCGATACTGAGTAGAATAAATTCAGCACTGCATTTTTGTAGGTAGCCCTTGCAGCAACAGTATAATTGCTTTTAATGCCCCTTTGATCTCTACAGTTGTTTTCACAGGGGCAGCAAAAACTATATCAGCCCAATTCTAAACAAAAATTCCGTGCGAGTTTTTTCTCTTCGCTCATTCCTCGTATTCTAAATAAAAATTCCTTGTGAGTTTTTTCACTTCTCCCTTTCCTCCTATTCTGAACAATGTTCGAAAAAGCGGAAACTGGTTATGGGAGAAAAGTACGTATTATGAATGTGAGTGAGAAGGAGATTTCTCTGACATTTCTTAGGAGTTTTTTCACTTGTTAAATTTAAGGGAATTTAAAGTTAGTTCAATGGAATTGGTTCTTTTAAGAAAGAACACTTATTTATACAAATTTGTGCTAAAATATGTACATTCTACCACAATATTCTTTATTTTAAGTCGAAAAGTATATCATAAGCAACGGAAGAGCTCTTGGTATATTTGAAGCAGCCATCCAGAAATTGCGCAAGGATTTTTTAAGAAGGCTTAAATAGATTTTAGCATATGACGAATTCAACTCGACTTGGCCGCCAGAAAATTGCTTTGCTGAATGGAAGCAGGCGGATTTGTGTTATCTCGCCGTCTTCTTCTTATTATGCTCCTCTGTTGATGTTGCTGTGGCACCAATTCATTACTCATTTCAGTGAATACCATATGAAATGCAATACTGTGCATTGTTTATATTTTATTTCTTAATTTCAAACAAATTCGCAACAATAATTAAAATTTTTTAAACAAAATAAGAAATGCGCAACGAAATTTCATTTGACAAAACAGCTGACTTCGAAAATTCGAAATTCCTATTCGCAAATTATTGTTCTTCCTAGGAGAAAAGAATTGGAGGAATTTTTCCACGGGAATAAAAAAATCCGCGAGAACAAAATTCCGAGGGAATATTTAGTATTGGGCTGTATGTAAATGACTTCAGAGCTCAAAAGGACATTAAAAAGAATTATAGTGGTTCTTAAACTAAAAATAATGATATATAATTTAAAAAAATCTGATGTGAAACAATCAAGTAACAGAAAATACAATTAAAAACCTAATTCTTGGAGTGCCGCTCAACATGACCCTCAAATTTTGGGGCGTTCTTTTTCAACTTTTTTATGACACAGTCTAATGTGCATAAGTAAGTAAATTAGGGTGCGTATTTTGACGCTTCACTGATAGTACATTTTTCGCTGATGAAACGTTTGCTTATTTAGCGCAATTTAAACCAACTAAACGACCAACGGGATATGTTTTATGTTATTTTTTTGGCACTTATTCTGCTATTGCTGTTGTTGTTGTTTCACCACCTTCTTTGTTGTTACGCTTAGTTAGCATTGTTTTAGCAACATTTTATCATTGTGGCATGCGGGTTCTGGTTGTACATATGTAAGTAGATGGCAGCATTAGCAACAATTCAAAGCTAACAGCAACAATGCAAATTAAATTGCCAAAAAAAACAGTTGTTTTCATTTGTTTGCTGCAACATATTGTAACAACCGGAGCGGCACGTGTACGGGCTAGTTGAATTTGTCAGATGCAGCATCCAAAAGTCAAAATCAACGTAGCATTGAAGCATTTAATGCAGCCGTTGTTGTTGTTTGTTGTTGCTGTTGACGAAACACTTGTACATACATTTGTAAACATTACCGTAAGTCAACGTTAGCACAGCTGCAACAATACCTGGCAGGGCCGGATTAACAGGTAGGCAGAATAGACAGTTGCCTGGGGCCACCGATTGTAGGAGGCCCCCGAAAAATGAATAATACTTCTAAAATTTTCTTACAAACATAAAATTCTAGAGAGTGAAAGAAAAATATAATCAGAACTGAAAATAAATTTTACTTAAATAAATAGAACTCAATTGACCGCATTCAAAAGGCTTCGACCGACGAACTAGACTAGGTTCCTAAAAAGGACATTTCCGACTCATTTGACAAATTGTATGAGCGTGCAAAGAAGTGTATCGAAGTGAAAGGAGAGTATATTGAAAAATAAAAAAGAAATTATTTCAAAATGTACACTGGTTGTTTTAATTTTGAAAAATTTCGGTTATTTTTGGAACCTTCAAGCGGAAATTTCAACCAGAATGGTGAATGAGTGAATGATTAATGATAAATGACAAATAAATGAATGTATTGTAACGAATTTGGGGATTTCCTGATATTTTGCACCTTCTGCTGACGTTCGTATCGCTGAACTGTCGAATAAATAACTCCAATATTCAGTATGGTAATATGGTCTTTACTTAGTCAACTTTGGGACTAGTTAATTATACTTCAATATCGCGTACTTTACAAAGGCGTGGTTAAATCGAACTGATTACTGAGGAAAAAACTAAACAATTATTACCTGTTGTAGGTTATACAGAAATCGTAAAACGTACTCGTCGTAGAAAAAAACAGACGGAAATGCTCCAGAAGTCCAGAAGTAGAATTTTCGCCTCGCGATGATTTTAGGACAAAATGTTTCCTCGAAATCATCGACAATCTTCACAGGGAAATCAAACGACGTGCGAAAGTATATATGGAAGTTTCAGAGAGATTTGCATTTCTCATCAACTTTTGTCGTAAGTGATGGAGACCTCCACGAAGCTATAAATAGCTAAGTTCGTTTTTATTCTAGAGATTCGGAAGAATTTTTCATTGAAATGAAACAATTCCAGAGTTACGTGAACTCTACATACACCGATGCACAAAAAACTCATAGTCATTTGTATAAGATTCTAATGGAAGATCAATTAACCGATGTATTTCCTAGCACAGAAACAGCTCTTCGGATTTTTTTAACATTAATGATCACAAATTGTTCTGCCGAACGATCCTTCTCGCAGTTAAAAAGCATCAAAGGTGCTGAAAGAGCTACAACGCGACATGAGCGACTCGAGATGTTAGGTATAGTTTGCATTGAGTCAGATTTGTTGAACAAAATCGATATTGATGATATAATTGATGAATTTGCCGAAAACAAATATAGATGTATAATTTTATTGATATTATTACATTGTGACAATAAAATTTTTATGAAAGTTTTAAGTTTGTATTTTTTAATGGAAAAAGAAGGGAAAGAGACGTGAAAAAGGGCCCTAAAATTGATGGTTGCCTAGGGCCCCGCTGAACGTTAATGCGGCCCTGACACCTGTGCATCTTGTGGAACATCAAACATCACTTTTTGATCAAGTAGCTGCGGGTGGTTTATTCATAAAGTGGATTCAAAAGTGCATTTGCATATGAACATGTTGGTATGTATGTATGTATGTAGGTTTATGGGTTTGGGCTATTGCTGGTCGTATTGAGTTGATGTTTTGTAATTGCGGACAAGTAAAACAGTTTTTCGTTGTGTGAGGAAGATCAAATGAGCTGAGTGTTGTGAAAGACATTGAGGATATTACATAATTATGTCAGAAATACTTAATTACAAGCTAATTTATTTGTATTGTTGTGTTAATAAATTACTAATGATCTCCTAATAACTTTGTATTGTACCCCAAGCCACTTCTAAAGTTTGAAGGAAATGCCAAAAGTGAATTGGTACAGACGAACCAAGCCCAATTCACACAAACAAACATCTTGCATTTTTAGTTGGCGATACACTTAATAATTAAAAATAATAAAATTAACACCCGTTCCAACTAACTTTGTATAAATGTTGCTACAAATGCAAGTTCAATATTTTGTAGAGCTAACCTTGCATATTTAGACTTTAGAGTGGAATATCGCCCTATATCTGTTACGGTTTCAAAAACGCCTTTGCTCAGAAAACTTTTAAGAAACGCCCTTTATCTGGATTTGTTTCAAAAACGTACTACTGAGCTTAAATTCAGTACATTTTGACATAAGCTGGAGGTTAATGACCACGGTTGCCACACCATGTTTTCATTTGGGACCAAATCTCAAAGAAATGGACCAAATTTTTGTATTCTTTAATTGGTTTGCAAACAATTCACAAATGTGTCGAATTCATTGCAACATATTTAAGTGAGGTTGTGGTAAAGTACAATGTCACACTCACTTTCATTTTAACAAAAAGCCTTATATAAAAGTATGTTTTAACGAAAAACCTTAAAGAAAAACCCGAGATGCAAGCCAAACTAGTTCAGGGCCCGTATTACCTGTTACGATCCGTGGTCGAAATGAATTTTGCAAATCACAATAGCTTTGAAATGAGGGATCAGATTAATGGCATATACAAACTAGCGACAAATAGTACTCGTTAAATTAATAACTTTGCATAGTTATCGTTTAAGTGAAAATAGTTTCCAGTCACTGATAGTAACACGTAATACGGGTCCACCCTGAAAGAAAAAGACTGTTAAAATCAACCGAAATACGGGTCAATTCAACCGAAATTTCTGTCAATTTTTATCCATCGCAACAAGATGTTGAATCAACTGCGCACAAATCGTTGATTCGTAATTAACCGTTTTAGTAGTCAAATGAACAAAAAAAAAAATGTTGTTGCGACAGCTTTGTACGAAAGTACCTATGTTGCGGCATTTGCAAGGCAGATGAGTTTTCACTGAGATCTTTTCATGGCAGAAATACACTCGGAGTGCTTGCCAAACAGTGCGAGGGGCGACTCCACTTAAGAAAATTGTCTTCTAATTGAAAAACCTTATTTCTAAAATTTTTATGTTGCTTTGCCCGGTGTGTGAACCCAGGGTCTTCGGTGTGGTAGGCAGAGCACGCTACCATCACACCACGGCGGCAGCCATATGCATACGTAAATATGTGCATACATATAGTACACAGCATACATAAGTAAAAAGTACAGAGCGCAGTGAGCGTAAAATTCTCTTTGAAATTTGATCATGTATTGACTGTTGATCGCTGTTGAAATGACCAGTTGTGTTAACAGAAAATTCAGTTAGATTGATTAGGAATCTGTCAATTTTACAGAATTCTGTTAACTTAAGAGCGACAATTTCTCTTCTGTTGAAATGACTAAACTAATTTGTTCGCTTGACAAAGAAATCGGTCGAATTAACCATAATTCGATCAATTTCACCGAATCTCCATTAAGTCAAGAACAACAGAACCGATTTGCTGATTTTACTAGCACCATTTCCTTCAGTTCAATTTAATTCTTTACTCTTCCGTTTGCCAATACACACTCACGCTTCAATTTTCCCATTTATGGCCTACCTTCAGTAAAGGCCAGTTTTGAAAAGTACACTTTTTTCAATATAATTTTTTGAGAGAAAAATGTATAATTCAAAACTCACAGTAATGGAATCCAGCCACAGTCCTCAGATTAACCAATGAATAGTTTTAAAAGTTTAAACTGTGTAGTAATGGAATTTTGATCACATTTAACTAGGTACGAGAAATTTGTTTACAGTGTTATTTGGTTAGTTTCCGGGGTCTGTTCTCCAACGTGACTATAAAAATATTCCTTGTGTAAAGATACTTAGTATTCTAAATTATGTTCACTGAAATTTCTTAAATATCCAATATTTTGATATAATCATTATACCTACAATTACTCAAAATGTGCTGCATATTAATGGTATAATCTAGACAAACAAGCTTTTTCTGATTAAACTCTTTCAGAGTGAGCCAACGAGCTTGTTTCATCAACGACTTACGAAAATTGGTTTGCTTCAAAATCCAACACTCTTCTAAACTATCTGCCAGGTGAATTTTTTCGTAAGAAATCTATTGAGATAAACTGAAAATTAGATAAGGGTTAATGAAGGTGTGGAAAATTTTGTGGGCAGTGTTGAAAATTTTTTCCTCTGTGAAAACAAACAATCTGGAAAAAAGGACCAGCGGACCAAATGCGGTTGGAAAGGTGATATTTCACTCAGTCAATTTAAATGAAATTGAAAAACATTTAAGACGAATTGATGACATAATTCAATATTAGTATTCGAAATCGCATGTATTAGTCAATTTAATCTTTCTTCAACGAACTGGAAAAACGCAGCAAATTTGCTGATAATTTCCCTTACTGTTTTAGCGATTATTGAAATTTGAATAAACGTACAGAAAACACGTATTTAATATTAATATTTAATTTTAAGCTTCCCATAAGCACGAGAACAATAAACTCTGGCGTGTGGTAGTAACAATTTGCATACAATGAACAACAGTAACAACAACAACAATAAACAAATGCTATAATTTGCACTCAGTTCTAGTAGTTGCATCTGTTTATTAGACTGGTCTCTATACGAAATAAAAAGTTGAAAAATTCCGCCGCTAAGTCTGAAGCTTTTGTTGTTATTGTTATTATTAGGCCTAAATACACTGCTTTATTCCTTTACTCAGATCTATTGTGCTTCACCTCTCAGCGTATTACTATATGTGGAGGCGTGTAATGTATTTAAGTACCGCTTTATACTTTTTACTCCATATCGAAGGGATTAAGAGTCGCGCCACCAGCGTGCTTCAGCTGCATTCTCATCAATATATACACTGATAGTCAGGCGACGATTAAAGCAATAAGCTCACACTGTACTTCATCAAGAATTGTTCTGAAAGGCAACGCAGCATTGGAAAAACTTCACTCAGGTCGGGCCATACATCTATACTGGGTTCCCGGTCATAAAGGGATAGAAAGTAACAAAAAGTCCGATGAGTTGGCAAAGGAGGGTGTAACACTCGCTGGATCGACGAGAGACATCCCAATCCGCTTGAGAGAAATCAAAAGGAGACAGGAGTTGTATATGATCCATCAAGCAGGAAAAGCGTGGACAAAAGTGCGAGGCTGCAAAATTTCTAAGATGTGCAAAGCCTACGATATTATACTCAATAGCTCATATCTCTGAAGAGAGAAGATTTAAGGCTGACGATGGGCATACTACCTAAACACCGCCTTCTGGCGTCACATGCTAATAAGTTAGGCCTCGTCAGTGACAACAGGTGTAGGAAGTGCAGGCTGCTGGAAGCAACTTTTGAGCACGTTCTGTGCCCGTGTACTGCCCTCGCCAGGTCTAGGCTTCAGCTATAAGGGGCGGCAGAGTTGCCATATTTCGAGGGAACAATTAAGCTCTAGTATTTGCCAAGAGGACATTGCCGGCGCTTTCAATAATGTTTCTAAATGGGCGATTATGGATGGTCTTAATTACACTAAAGTACTTCCAGCCTTAACCAGATGGATCGGCTGCATGTTAAATTGCAGGAAGATTACATCACAATGGGGATTGTACGAGGCCACGAAATCAGTTGACAGGGGCACGCCGCAGGGAGGGGTGCTATCACCTCTGTTGTGGACGCTGATCATCAACCAACTGCTCAGGCGATTCGATGAGGGACCCGTAAAACTTACGGCTTATGCAGATGACGTTGCAATTGTCATAAGTGGAAAGTGCCTTCCAACGATTAGTTCTTTGATCGATCGGGCGCTTCGGGATATTCATACCTGGGCATCTAATGTCGAGTTGAAAGTCAATGCGGAGAAGACGGATATGGTTTTGTTTACAAAGAGGTACAAGGTCCCAAATTGGACCATTAGGAGGGGTGACCTTACAGGGGAAACCTTGTACAAAATATCTAGGAATCATCCTAGACAGTAAGCTGTCATGGAAGCTCAACGTAGGGGAGAGGGTGAAGAAGGCCTCAACGGCACTTTATGCATGTAAAAGAATGCTGGGGTGTACGTGGGGCTTATCGCCCTCTCTTTCTCATTGGGTTTTTACAGCGATTGTAAGCCCTATTCTATACTATGGAGTTCTTGTTTGGTGGAAAGCCACACAAAAAACAACATACCTCAAAAAATTAGAGGGGGTATGCAGACTATCGATGCTTAGCATTACGGCAGCCCTGAAAACAACCCCGACGGCTGCACTGTATGCCATTCTGCACATTCCACCTGTAGACCTGGTAGCAAAGAACATAGCATTATTAACTGCAACCAGGCTCGGTGCCTCGGGGCAGCTTGAGCGCCGACCATATGGCCATAGTAGTATAGCGTCATCAATCACAAGACGAACAGACTACATGATTCCCTATATGCGCTTCGAGGGCGATCATAAGGCCACAATAGAGGTGGACGGTTGGCGCAAAGGTGCGAAAATGGCGGACGAGGCGATACATGTGTACACAGATGGTTCCAAAGTATTGGAAGGAGTAGGGTCTGCGGTATACTGTGCTGATCCGGAAATAAACAGATTCTACAGGCTGCCGGATTACTATAGCGTTTTCCAAGCGGAAATATTAGCCGTAACCAAGGTAGTAGAAACCCTGAAAGAGAATAGCTTAAGCTGCAACCGTGTTAACTTTTATATTGACAGTCAAGCAGCAATTAAGGCAATAATCTCGCATAGCAGAGCATCAAAATGCGGGTTAGAGTGTAAGCAGTCTCCGGAGAAAATCGGGACAGGGAGAAGCATACATCTATATTGGGTCCCAGTGCATATGGGAAAAGATGGGAATGAAAAAGCGGATGAACTAGCTAAAAAGGGCGCATTCCTTGAAGCTTGCTCCGTAGACGTCCCAAATAGACTAGGCGATATTAAGCGAAGGCAAGAGGTGTACATGATCGACCAAGCGGGAAAGGCGTGGGTTCAAGCGCGGGGCTGTACAGTGTCGAAGATTATGTGTAGGTCTTACAACCTTAGACTAACAAAGCTGCTTCTATCATTAAAAAGAGAGGACTGTAGACTCATGGCGGGTATTCTGACTGGACACAGTCTTCTGGCGCCACATACATTTAAATTAGGCTTGGTCAGTGATAGCAGATGTAGGAAGTGCGGGTTGGAGGAGGAAACGATCGAGCATGTTATGTGCGCGTGCCCTGCTAAGATTCTAGCTATTAGGAGTGACACAGCTGTCAGATCTAGAAGCAGCAAGTGGCTTAAGTCCTAGGAAGTTTCTAGTATTTGCCAAGAGGACGGAGTTATTTTATAACATAGGTCCTGGTTTTTGATATGGTTTTTCAGTTTGGTCGTTAAAACAAACTTCTGGTAACACTACGGACTCAATCAGTCTATGTGAGGTCCTCATGGACCGGCCAGTTCAAACTAACCTAACCTGTCAAGAGGACGGAGTTATTCTATAACATATGTCCTGGCTACTGATTGGGATTCTTCCTTTTGGTCGTCAAACAAATCCTGGAAGCACTATGGACACATTCAGTCTTGTGGAGCCTCTATTGACCGGCCAGTTCAACCTAAACACCTAGGTTGATATCGTAGATAACAGTGTACCGTATAATTCCTAGTGAGGGTTTGTAGATCCCTTTTGCTTAGATTAATGAGTTTCGCTGATAATCTCGCTGCGTTTATATTGATCCAACAGTCGAAACTTTATTTTTCATTATTAACTTCATTATTTTTGCCTATATTATGCATGTCAATGTTCTTTACGGATCTGCAGTCGTTTTCTCATGCTCGTTTTTTATATTTTGGTAAAAAAAAATCATAGTTTTACTATGAAAAAAGGCTTCAGAGCTCAAAAGAAGATAGCAAGGAATTACAGAGAATCTCAAGACAAAAAATGTTATATATCAAGTTTAAAATTCAGATGTCTATTTACCAAGTTACAACAAAAAAAAAAACAATTCGGCCGTGGTTGAAAAATAAACGTCCGAGACTCTCTCAACGAAAACTTCAAATGTATGGACGTACTTTTGCAATTTTTTTTTTCAATCCAGTCTAATGTTAATTAGGTAATTGCCAAAACTCAGAATGTTCATTTGCGGGAATAGAAAATATCATCACAGGAACATTTATGTCCGACCATAAGAATCAATGAATAAATTTCTGTCTAGTAGAAGTTCTCTTTGGCTCCTTTTTCAGTACTAATAAAATAATATAACGGAGTTCACCAATCGATTAAAATTTTCTAGAAAAATATTCACCAATTAATTTTACTAAGGCTGCTATCGGATGAAATCCGTATGCAAGGAACGTGAAAGGGCATGGAGAATAAAAAAAATCAAATTTGCGCCTTCAAATATGCAACATATTTTCTGATCAGCATTAATTGTTGCATACTTCAAGGTGGAAATTTTCCTTTTTTCTTATGTGCTGTCTTCCGCATTCTTTGTTTACAAATTTTCTCTGAGAGCACCCTCTCTTAAATGCTAAGTCATGCGAAATTCCTAAAAAGTAGCCAAAAAACCCTCAGTAAGAGAAGAGATCGATGCAAATGTCTTTCTCTATTCCAAATTACAAAAAAAGTTCAATTATACCAAAAAATAAAAAACAACAATCTTTATCACAAAATTTATTTTTATAGGCCCTAAGCTCGAATTCAAACCAGTAGAATCCTCAATCAATCGAAAAATTGCGATAATTCATTACCAAAGAGGGATAAAGCGATGAGACTTGGTAAGTGGGTTGAACTTATGACGCAGAATAGAAAATAAGTAAAATTTTGGACAATGGCCGTGGTACCGCCCACTTTTAAAACAAGGTAATTTAGAAGTTTTGCAAGCTGTAATTTTGCAGTTGTTGAAGATATCATGATGAAATTTGGCAGGAACGTTACTCCTATTACTATATGTATGCTTAATAAAAATTAGCAAAACCGGAGAACGACTACGCCCACTTTAAAAAAAAAATTTTTTTAAGTGAAATTTTTACAAAAAATTTAATATCTTTACAGTATATAAGTAACTTATGTCAAGATTCAACTCCAGTAATGATATGGTGCAACAAAATACAAAAATAAAAGAAAATTTCAAAATGGGCGTGACTACGCCCTTTTTCATTCGATTTGTCTAGGATACATTTAATGTCATAAGTCGAACAAAAATTTACCAATCCTTGTGAAATTTGGTAGCGGCTTAGATTCTGGGACGATAACTGTTTTCTGTGAAAAAAGGTGAAATCGGTTGAAGCCACGCGCAGTTTTTATACACAGTCGACCGTCTGTCCTTCCGCTCGGCCATTAACACGATAACTTGAGCAAAAATCGATATATCCTTACTAAACTCAGTTCACATAATTATCTGAACTCACTTTCTATTGGTATAAAAAATAGCCGAAATCTGACTATGACCACGCCCACTTTTTCGATATCGATAATTACGAAAAATGAAAAAAGTGCCATAATTCTATACCAAATACGAAAAAAGGGTTGAAACATGGTAATTGGATTGGTTTATTGACGCAAAATATAACTTTAGAAAAAAACTTTGTAAAATGGGTGTGACACCTACCATATTAAGTAGAAGAAAATGAAAAAGTTCTGCAGGGCGAAATCAAAAGCCCTTGGAATCATGGCAGGAATACTGTTTGTGGTATTACATATATAAATAAATTAGCGGTACCCGACAGATGATGTTCTGGGTCACCCTGCCACCCTGATGTTCTACCACCACTCCCTTTTAAAATTCTTATTAATACCTTTAATTTGACACCCATATTGTACAAACACATTATAGAGTCACCCCTGGTCCACCTTTATGGCGATATATGGAAAAGGCGTCCACCTATAGAACTAAGGCCCACTCCTTTTAAAATACTCATTATCACCTTTCGTTTGATACCCATAATGTACAAACGCATTCTAGATTCAACCCTGGTCCACCTTTATAACGATATCCCGAAAAGGCGTCCACCTATAGAATTAAGGCCCACTCCCTTTTAAAATACTTGTTAACACCTTTCATTTGATACCCATATCGTAAAAAAATTCTAAAGATTCAACTCCACCTTTATGGCGATATCTCGAAAAGGCGGCCACCTATAGAAGTAAGGCCCACTTCCTTTTAAAATACTCATTAACACCTTTCATTTGATACCCATATCGTACAAACAAATTCTAGAGTCACCCCTGGTCCACCTTTATGGCAATATCTCGAAAAGGCGTCAACCCATAAAACTAAGGCCCACTCCCCTTTTAAAACACTCATTAACACCTTTCGTTTGATACCCTTATTGTACAAACGCATGCTAGAGTCACCCCTGGTCCACCTTTATGGCGATATCCCGAAAAGGCGTCCACCCATAGAACTATGGCCCACTCCCTTTTAAAACACTCATTAACACCTTTCATTTGATACCCATATCGTACAAACAAATTCTAGAGTCAGCCCTGGTCCACCTTTATGGCGATATCTCGAAAAGGTGTCCACCTATAGAACTATGGCCCACTCCCTCTTAAAATACTCTTTAATACCCGCCATTTGATACGCATGTCATACAAACACATTCCAGGGTTACCCTATGTTCATTTTCCTACATGGTGATTTTCCCTTATTTTGTCTCCATAGCTCTCAACAGAGTATGTAATGTTCGGTTACACCCGAACTTAGCATTCCTTACTTGTTATAAACTGTAATTAATAAATTATACATTGTAATTAATTAATGTTATTCTTTTTAAAAATAGCTGTTTCTTTCTTTGAAGCTTTAATTTCATTTTTCATTCCTCTTTAATAACATTTCATTCTTTCAAATAATTAAAAAAAAAAAAACGATCAATGTAAACGGGTGAATCAATTATTGCAGTAAACTTTTCTCCTCTCAAAATTCGTCGTTTGATCTTGAACAAAACTATGTCAAATCTCATACAAGATTTTAGGAACGCACGTCATCACGGACAGGACCAAAAACTATCTCGTCTTCTCTCGACACCGTCCGTGATTGCGTGCCATCCGGATAGGTATGATGAGCGATTTGTAGAGCGTGATTTTTGGCCGCCGAGAGAGGACTTTACTTTCGATTATGATTTATTATAGGAATACCAGTGCGTTTCTTAAATTCTAGTTCGTAATACAATATAGGTATGCTAATGAGAAAATAACTGCTTAAATGCCAAATTATATATCACACTTTTTTAATCTCTGTTGTCTCTAGAAAATTAGTTTTCGTAAGATCAACCAAACCATTCATATTCCAGTTTTAATTCGTGCCATTAATTTTGACGCAAGACTCCATAGTGGAAATACTGCAAATCGTTTTATACGTAACATTATTTTCTATTGTTCCAGGTGAAGCATCAATGACATTACACTAACACACCCAAACGCACAACTGGGCATTCCAAGAAGCATAGATTGCAGTTAATTTTGTAAGCGCCAATTGGGTTGTGAAAGAGCTCCTGTGCCATATCTTTTTGCAAGATTTCCTTCAGCCGTTCTAGCTAGCAAAAAATTGCTATAAAATGATGTATGAACAATTTCTAGTCAAACTCAAGGTTATTGTTAGAATGAACAATAATAATATAGTGCATGAACAATACCAACCGTTTCGCTTGTCTTCTCCGTACGCTTTCTTTTCTTGCTTTAAGCCAACTTTGTTAGATATGCAGTAGACATACTTATGCTTGCAGACAGAGTAAACTTGAGTCAAGTCCCAGACGTGTATGCCGTTGCGAATGTGCGGAGAAGCGTACTTTAGATATTTTTAGCATCAATTCACAACAAAAACAACAACAACAGCAATCCGAACGATGAATATGACCACAACGCGTCGTTCGCATTTTGCTACACAAAGTGGGTGTTGAATAAACGTGAAGCAGCAAATACAATATGACAAAAACGACCCCATGGTTTTGGAGGCCTAGAACGAGATGTAAAAAGAAAATGAAAAATGCAGAAAAATTCTTGTGAATTTAATACAAACAACAAATACTCTTGTGTATTTGGGATACTTCATTGCCGCAGCAAAAATGGTTGAAACAGTAGAAAAATACGTGGAGCAAGTAAGTCAAGTAAGTCAAATCAGTCGAGCCGTTTGGGGAGTTCCTTTCGAAAGGGCATTGCATCATCATAACAGGCTACATAATTATTTGCATAGCTATGTGTGTGTGTATGTATGTGTGTGTGTTTATACGTTCAGTGCATAAGTGGCATGTAAGCATGCGTATGTGTGTGAGTGCGTAGGCGCTACAAAGTAGAAAGCCACAATATCGCCCAACACCTTTGAGCTTGGTTGAATTGCTCAATATATTCACTTGATATTTGCCATCACTTAAGGTAGCCACAAGAAGTTCTCAGCTGCACTGCTTCCACAAATATTTTCTTCTTTGCTCCGCTTTCAATGTTTGCTCAGCATGAAATACATGCACTTAGGCACGTAAAGTACAAAATTTGCTTGAAAAGAGAAAATATGGTAATTTTTTTCATTTACTCAGGTAAAAAAGATGCATTCCTTGGTTAGTTATAGACAAAAAATGGGGGAAAGGTAGTTCATTCAAAGTACTTACTTTCAGTCCCAATGTGCTCGTCAATGCGTGTACGTACGTGAAAAGAGATATCTAAAGAATTTTATTTTCGCACAAGAAAATATTGTAATGGCCTGCAGAGAAGATTGAAAGTGTGAATAGTTTTAGAATAAGAGGGCATAGACCGTTGAAATGCAAAGATAATATAATTGTGTCAACTAAACAGTTATGAGTACTTTCTCCTTAAACGAACTATTAAAATTAGTATACTCACATATATCAGACTACTCAGCTATACAAAACAGTGCGGTGGTGTTGGCTATACACTGAAAGAAATGGTGCTAGTAAAATCAAGAAATCGGTTCTGTTGTTCTTGACTTAACGGAGATTCGGTGAAATTGATCGAATTATAGTTAAATTATAGTTAATTTGAACAAATTCTTTGTCAAACGAACAAATAAGTTTAGTCATTTCAACAGAAGAGAAATTGTCGCTCTTAAGTTAAAAAAATTCTAAATTGACAGATTTCTATTCAATCTAACTGATTTTTTTGTTAACACAACTGATCTCACTGGTCATTTCAACAGCGATCAACAGTCAATACAAGAGCAAATTTCAAAGAGAATTGTAAGCTCACTGCGCTCTCTACTTTGTACTTATGTATGCTGTGTACTATATGTATGCACATATTTATGCATGGATATGGCGGCCACCGTGGTGTGATGGTAGCGTGCTCCGCCTACCACACCATATGCCCTCGGTTCACACCCCGGGCAAAACAACATAAACATTTTAGAAATAAGGTTTTTCAATTAGAAGAAAATTTTCCTAAGCGGGGTCGCCCCTCGGCACTGTTCGGCAAGCACTACGAGTGTATTTCTGCCATGAAAAGATCTCAGTGAAAACTCATCTGCTTTGCAAATGCCGCAACATAGGTACTTTCGTACAAAGCTGTCGCAACAACTTTTTTTGTTCATTTGACTACTAAAACGGTCAATTACGAATCAACGATTTGTGCGCAGTTGATTAAACATCTTATTGCGATGGATAAAAATTGACAGAAATTTCGGTTGAATTGACCCGTATTTCGGTTGATTTTACCAGTCTTTTTCTTTCAGTGTATAGAAATGATGAGCTGTATGACGAAGAAAGTTAATTTGGCTGCCTCTCAGATTGCAGACAGCGCAAGATCATTGAAATTTTGACAAACGATTTTTCATGTTTTACTGTATTATCAATCGTTACGACGCTTTGCAATTAGACTAGAACACCAAAAATACAAATATGAAAAAATGTTGTTAAATATAGCCATGCAAACGATGGCTTACGATTACACAGGTGGACAAAATTTTAAAAAGTTCAAGCCCAGAGTTCAATCAGTTAACATTTAAAGGTTTTTGACATGCTGAATATTGATTGGATTTTTTCTTAATTTTTGAGGTATTTGGCTCTAAAAATAGAAAAAAGCTTTAATAGCTATATTTGCTTCGCAGTTTCATTACAAAAATTTAAATTTTTTAAAAACCTTTATTTACAATTTCATATCTCGTATGCTGAAAATTACGTCAGCTAAATTCTCCTTTTTTTAATTTTAAATAATTTAAGAAAAAACTTCTATACGTTTTGTAACTGAAACTATGCAAACCTATACCAAACAAATTTTCGAAAAAATTCGAAAAATATTTGCAAAAATTTCGAACTTTTTTTTTTTGAGTTTTCCTCATTTTTTTAAGTCTGCAATTTTGCATAAAGGTTACATAAAAAGTTAAAAATTTTCTCAAATTGCAAAGCTTTTTCGAAAATGTTTTTGATATTGGTTTGCATAGTTTGAGTTACAAAATTCCTAGAAGTTTAAAATTTTGTAATTTTCTAACCAGTTTTACAGACGTTTTTTCTTAAATTATCGAAAACTAAAAAAAAATAAAGAATTTAATAAACAAATTTTATTAAAACAAAAAAGCCACTATTATTTTCATTTTCGTGCTGTATGTCCCTTTACAACACCCTTTCATATTTCCAATTACATATTATAAATATGAATATTTCCCTCTGCCGATTTCTCTTTATTAGCCTCTTCCTTTGCTTTGTTGCATTACTCTTGCTCAAACTTCCACTGTTGCAAATCTTTTTCTTCTGCCTCCTATTCCTTTCCCTAGCCGTCTATTTCGTTCTCTCTCGCTCCCTTTCAGTCTATTACTCCCTTTATTTCTTCGCTCTATACTTCACCCCACTCTCCTATACTACACTTTATTTCTTTTCGATATCTCTTCCACTCATCATTTTCAGTGTCTTGTTTCTCTCCCTTTTCTTCCTGCTGGCCTTATTGCCTCTATCCCTTTCGCATCACGTAGCGCATTTCTTATTCTACAAAATCACTTTTTTCTCCTTCTCTTCGTCTTTCTTATATTATTCTCTTATTTCTTTCCTCTCCCTTACCCCTTTTACTCTGGCTTTTTCTTTCCCTACGCCTTTCCTTTCCTCCTTTTTCCCTTACCCAATTCTATCAAAATAAACAAATATTAGGTCCACCTATGTATATGTATATTAAAAACTTTACTTTCTCCTCCCTATCTTCCCGCGATCTTGAAAAGCACCCCGTCAGACGAGGTTCGGCCCGAACCCTCATTCACTTGAGGTATTTACAGCTCAATATTCCTCTATTTGCTTCCTCTAATCTTCTCCCAATAAGCCTTTTCTTCCTAATTCATCATCCTCTTTCTTTTTTCGTTACTGCTTTTCCGCTTTCTCCGATAATTACCTCACTATCACCACCACTTTTATATTCTTCCGCTCCTTAGTCCTCTCGCTTCTTTTTATTTTATCCTTATACCTTTTTTTCTGCTTCTTGTTTCTATTCTATTTCCTGTCCTTAGGCCACTTTCATCAAAAAAAGAATATCGTAAAATTTAGATAATGCACAGAGCTACCTTAGTAAATTAGCTTCAACCGTTTAAACGTTTTTACCCGTCACGCCTGACGCCAAAAGGACTGAAATCGGTTCCCCCTGGTGGTTCTTCCAGCAGAGTGATGGCCTTCGTCTGCTTCCTTATTTTTTTCCAGCATCGAAAAATTACCTGTAAGCTGGAACGATTTGCTCGACCACCTTGGGGTTCGGGTAGCTCCAACAAACGTAAAGCAAATTATAAAATTGATTAGGAAAAGCATCGAGCAAGTAGATCAGTAATGGATTTTCACGTCTGCTGCCATACCATCTGAATGAGGTATCAAAATGAAACATATTTATGTCGAGTAGGAGCAACAACAGCTAACTATGATAGTTGGTTGTTTTTGCAAAGCGGGGATTGGCCATTTTCTTTTAAATGCATTAACGCATTCTTTTTTACTAAATATTTGGGAACAAATTGAAATAACTCGATATCAGGCCGCCATTAATGTCATTTCTTTCATATAAGCAAACATAGAAACATTATGTTCTATATGGAAGTATAAATCAATATAGCAGAAGGCAATTGGGAAAAAGTTGTACAACAGCAAGCCGTGGTGATGGTATAATGTCCGATCATGGCAGGAGTGCGGTTTCAAATCCCTCTGCCGATAGAAAAGGCTTTGAAGAGATTTATAAGATATAATCGATAAGGAAAGCTCACATGGACAACATGAAGGTCCGTTGTGATACCATATACAATAAAATAACGGTGACGTAGATATAGCTACTTAGAGAAATGTTGGATAGCAACAATAAAGTTCCGAATGATACCGATCTCAACCTTGGATAAATCCTCGGGAGATCCAAGTGACGTCGCGACCGAAGTACTTTCGCCTAGTTCTGGAAAAAGCTGAGCAATCAAGCATAAGGTGATTTGGTGGTTCCACATCATAATCCTCCATACAGCTGCAGCAGGATGGAGTTTCCAGTATATTGAGACGAAGCGCATGGATACCCATTGGACAGTGTCCTGTAAAAACGCCAATGACCATTGATAGATGAGTCTTAGCGAACCCAAGTACTTAGGCAGACCTCCTACCATCCACTTTCAGTCAGAAAGTTCTTGCTACCCTGCACGAAGTGGTGTCCGTCCAACGTTTGCTGAGCTGACTCAGCCTGCTATGGAGGAACAAACCACAGGTGGCCAGCGGAATCCCGAAATCCCTACAACCATCTTCAATCGGTTCAGTTGTACCGATGTGGGCTAAGAGACCCGCTTGACAGTTACCCGGGATATCACTATAGCCCGGGAGTCAGATAATCTTAATTATAAAATAGTTCGATGCAATCGCAAGCAAGGTCAGGCAATCCCAGACCACCCTCGATCGCACTGTAGTTGAACTCAAGGCCTTGATAGCCGCGTGGCTATCAGAATAGATGTTAAATTCCCTAACCTTGGTAGCACTGGATAGCATTTCATCCACCGCATCCTAAATGGCAGCAGCTTCCGCTTGGAATACACTGCAGTGATCAGCCAACTTAAACTTGCGGCTTACATTTAGCTCTTGACAAAAGACACGCACCAAACTTTCCGTCCAACTTCGACCCATCCGTGAACAAGTTAACCGGTTCCCTGCCCCAGATAATTCCTCTTCCACACTCCTCTCTCGGGGGAATGACTGGGGTGAAGGTTGTTGCTGTGGGGGGTTGTTTCCCCCTAACATGTCAAATATTATACTTAGGTCAAAAATATCACACATAAATTTTGGTACCGACTGTAAGGGGTTAAGGCGTGTATTACATTCTGAAGGGGTGTGACTAAAAAAAAATAATTTATTTTATTTAAAAGAGACACACTGTTATACATACAAACATACATACATATGTATACCCCATACTTAATGGCTTTAGTCCTATAGCATAGAGTTAATGTATATTTTGATTGTTGCTTTAGTTTTAGATCACAGTTTATTGTTTTTCGCATTTGTCACTTTCGCTTTCATTTAGCAATTTATCACTTGACATTTTTCCAATTTATATAAAAGTTTTTGCTCCTTTTATCCTCCATCAACCATGCTTCACTCAACCATAAAAAAACTGTTAATACTTCGCTAAATTCCTTTTCATTTTTCTAGCTAAAAGAAACCGAAAATCTGTCGAAATATTGTAAACGCTTAAGCTGCTTCAACACAAAATAATGCGCGAACGTCGTTGGTAACGTCAGGAATGTTCCACTACGTCACATCACATGAACTATCGATTGGTATTACCGTGCGCCTCGACTACTCGCCGGAGCCCGAACGGAATCACGTGACTGCGAGGTAGTGGCAATTTCCCACGTTCACTTTGGCGCAATATTTTCACAATTTAATATCGATAGACAGAATTTGTGTTATCTAGTCGATGACTATTTGTTGGTATCTTGTTAAGGACCATTTGAAAATGTGCGGTGCTGCTAACGGATATTCTGTGCGTTTGTTAGTATGAAAGTTTTTGTAGGTGCTCATTATGCTGGCTCTGCTCTTTGGTTTGGTGAATTTGTATCTGTTATACCATCTATTGGAAGAAAAAAAAATATTTTTTAATAACTTTTAAGTCAAGAATTTATGTAGATTTTTAGAACAAAACGCAGTAGCAGCGAACAACGAATTTTTAGAGGCGCTTGCTCGCCTGTTAAATTAGAATGTCCACAACAAGTTCGAATGATGACATTTGTCTCACCATTCTCCTCACGATAGATTTATTTCCGTTTTCGCCCCGGCTAAGACTAAAACAATTGCCTTTACAAACCCTATCTCCGCATCAACTCGCCTATCAAGTGGAGAAATCTTGCGAGACCGCTTTGCAGAATCTTGTTTGTCAGTATAATGTGTAGTTCGGTTCATAGCACAGTGCGGGTGATGTGCTGTAAATGGCGCTCCATACGGCATTCTATTGAGGTTCAGGCAGAGAGTGGCCAACGCATAATATGCTGAGTCAATAATGACTATCCTCGGGGTGGAGTACTTTCTTCTTATTCTTCTTCTTCTTGTAGCGATAAAGATAAACTTAATTCATGGTGATGATTATTTGAAACATGAGATATGTGTCCTTGAGTGGGGTCTGTCTCTACATCCTTATGATCAAACCAGTTATAAGCTTACCATCTGTGGTTTGGTGGTGCTGTACCTATCACCATTCGTTTTGGAAATTTATACGAAGGGTGTCCTTTAAGGTTAAAAAGGAACATATGGTATTGCTATACGGAGGGCCGTGATATATCTATTTGGAGGCTGCGATATAGATAGCTGTGTTTTTTCAATGCCAAAGGAAATCATATCCCCTTTACATCAATAGAAGAGATTTTTTCATCTCAAGTTTTCTCTAACAACTTCAAAATTGGTTCAGCAACGGTAGTTATATCTTAAGGGATTCCGTTACAGAATTTCTTGAGAATTAGAATGATAGCCACTTGGCCAGATTGGTTTCTGAATAGGCATTCACGGACTAGTAACGAATTATAGCACTCCCTCTTGGGTCATCTAATCCACGTTTAAAAGCTTTGAGAATATTTCGCAAAGTCGCGAGTGGGAAACTCCAAGAAATTTATAATGCCATCAGTCTCAGGCGTTCTGAGTAGGTGTCTGCTCGCTGTTAACATACAAAAAGGCAGACAGCTGATGCGATTGCTGGCAAGTAACTTCACTTGGTATAAACATATGACTTTGATCTGGATACATAACCACCTTACGTGCTCTAATTGCCGTGATGATATTGAGAAGGTGCTCACTGTGCGTTTGACCCACCTTGGATGAACATTTGAGCTCTTTGACGCAGATGATTATTAATAGGGCTCAATGTACTGTGACCTTTGTTTAGATATAGTATGCTTGACCTTTCAGCCTATTACCTTTTAATATATCTAAGCGTGGCTTTTTGCTACATATTACGAGGGATGAAAACCACCTAGATGGGATAGCTGCTGCCCTGTCAGAGGGATACATTCGCGGAGAATGTGAACCGACGTCTCACCCGCAAGTTCACGCAAGCGACAGATTTGTGTGTCGGATAGATTTAATTTACTTAGGTGATATCGTATCGTGACGGCCACCGTGGTGTGATGGTAGCGTGCTCCGCCTATCACACCGTATGCCCTGGGTTCAACTCCCGGGCAAAGCAACATCAAAATTTTAGAAATACGATTTTTCAATTAGAAGAAAATTTTTCTAAGCGGGGTCGCCCCTCGGCAGTGTCTGGCAAGCGCTCCGATTGTATTTCTGCCATGAAAAACTCTCAGTGAAAACTCATCTGCCTTGCAGATGCCGTTCGGAGTCGGCATAAAACATGTAGGTCCCGTCCGGCCAATTTGTAGGGAAAAATCAAGAGGAGCACGACGCAAATTGGAAGAGAAGCTCGGCCTTAGATCTCTTCGGAGGTTATCGCGCCTTACATTTATTTTTTTTTTAGGTGATATCGTACACTACAGTGCACCGAAAAAATGCTCTCTGCTTAGATTAATGAGCTTGGATGATACTTTTGTAGCGGGAAGTATACAACATTTTGCCTGTTTTTACCCTGGACAATCAATCCAGTGTTGTCTGAACTGCTTTGTTTCCCCGTTCTTCTCTTTTCTGTCTTTGTGAGCCCAGAGACCATAGAATGCTGCTATAGCGTACTGCTTAGCTAGATAGTCTGCCCGTTCATTACCTACCTGATGTGCGGCAACCCATGCTAACAAAGCCTTTTTATGGTTCAAAGATCATTTATGACTCAATACATTTATCCACTAGCTTAGAAGTAGTGTAAGTCTGCAAAGCATGCAAGTCTGCCTGGATGTCTGACATAATAAGAATAATCCTAAACGATAAGACTCTCCGTAGATAGCTTTAACTGCAACCTTCTATTACATGAATTTCTGCCTGAAATATAGCGACCTAGCGTCCCATTAGTATCGATTTTTTTGACGTTCGTTACATAGATACGAGCTCCCGCGTTTTAGTTATCAAATTTCCCAAAGAGTTCTGTTCACAACGACACGGGTAAAGGATTTTCTTACATACATACATAGGTACTTAGATATGTGTGTATGTTCGCCTATGTCACATTCTCAATAAAAAGCCAACCGACGTTTAAATCAACAAAGTTTTGAACCAAGTATTTGGTGATGAGAAATATGCAACGAGATTGAGGCTCATCTTTGATTGACATTACTAAATTGACAGCTTAAGTAAAGTTTTCGCGCCTTAATCTCTTCGTCCTTGCTGCATAAGTTTGTATGAGTATGCACACATAGCCACGATTATACATTTAAGTGCTCCACTCAAATGTGTCCTTGCATAAATCCTTTACTTTAATTCTCACACAAACTTGTGGGGCACATTTCCATACAAATAGCAAAATATAAAAAGTTGCAATGCAAATACGATTTTATTCGCACAAACATTATATTTACAAAAATATATTACATATGTATGTGTGTCAGTATATACTAAGGATCATACATACGTATTTACAGCATAAATGCAAGTAAGCTCCAAGTGAATTAAAGGGCGTGAGCCAAATTCAAATCACAGAAAAATCGGGTATATTGCTTTTCCAATAGAAGCTGGGATTTGTGAACGATTTACATACATTCACGCATACATACAGAGATGCAAGTATGCTAATGCAAATCGCGCGAGTAATGACAATTTGAATTGCGTTCACGAATGGTCATGCGTGTATGAGATAAAGAGGATAGCAGAGGACGAAGCGAAGACCAAGATGAAAATTCATTTTGATACGAATTTTTACATTCATTGAATAACGATTATTTTACGAAAGGAAAGTATTCTATATAAAAAGGAGACACACACATACAAACGACTTTCTCTCGGTATGAAGCTTTTGATGAAGGTGTTCAAAGCTAGAGTTTAGGATGAGCTCTACGGCGGCAGCAAAATAGTCAAGTGAATTAAAACACAGCGGCTACGTTGGCTCGGCCATGTTTTGCAAATGAAAGATGCTGCTACGGCTGAGAAAGTATTTTTATCGTAAACTTCGTATGGAAGCAGATGAAGATGGCGTCTCCCACACCGCTGGAAAGATCAGATGAAAACCGACTTAAATTTCCTTGGTATTGCCAATTGGCGCCAGTTAGCAGAGCAAATAAACGTCTGGCGCGTCTTGTTGGACGACTATAGCCGTTTAAACGGTTAAGTGCCAATAAAGGAAGTAAGTAAGTTCAAAGAATTTTTGTGTTTAACTAAAGACGAACCATAACCTTATCAAACAACGTTTTAGGCATATTATTGTCGTGTGGTAAATCTCCAACAAAAATAGAAACTTGATTTTGGAATATTCCTACATATCTGTGCATATGTATGGGACTGCTTCTGCACCCTATCCTTCTTGTTGTTGGGGATTGGGTGAAATATCAGCAAACTATTCCTATTTGAACGGTCTGCAGAAAAAGGGACTGTTCAGACGTATGTAAGTTATGTTTTTTCTTTAAAATCAGGAACATCAGTTTATATAATGTAACGGGAAATCATCGTTTTTTTTATATAAGAAGAAGACAAAGCGGACTATTCAATTAAGATGAACACGTAATGCTTTTCAGTAAAGGGCGGGGATACGTTTACATATCAACTAATATGGGGCTTTTTGTCATGCGTGACGGATTGACAGATTGCGATCAAATTTTGAAGGGTATGGAATTTTATCATATATTTTAGGACCATTTTGGTATTTTAGGAGTGATTTGTAAACATTTCGAGATGACTTCAGGAACACTGCGGACTATTTTTGGAATCATTTTGAAAAATTTGAAACAATATTAAGGTCGCGACAGAAATATTTTGGCTATGAAAACAGAGAAATATGAATAACAAGTTTACGCTTGTTCTAACTAAATAAATAGTTTTATTTGCTACAAAACAAAAACGAATGAATATTGAACTCTCAAAGGACTCTATGGAGGACCATTATTAAGGGATTCTGTTACCTATGTATTTCTTGTCGGAGCCTGAAATAAGACGCGAAAGCAGTAAAATGAAATGAGTTTCATTATTTCCGGTTCAGCATGTTCTAGCATAATTGCATTTGCAAACTGGTGTAGTATATTTACACAATACAACAACAAAATATTCGTTTATGCATTGGCTACGCAACACAAAAATTTTAGTAAATTTTCTCAACATAGAATAGCAAATCAGCAAATCCAAAACAAATTGTTCACAGAAAAAACATAAAATTAAAAAAAAAAAAATGTTCACGGTCCGTAGCTTATATTTGCATTTGCAACAATTACAATACCAAATGCACCATACTTTGAACTGCCTTCATATATTTGAAAAAAAAAGTAGTTCAGGATTAGATGCATTTTTTAGCATTATTGCATTGCAAACTTGCGTAGCATATTGTTTACAACAAGTTAACGACTATACATTTGCTACGTCATTACAAATATGCAACAGCAAAAACCGTAGTTTATTTTTGCAATATTTAATAGTAGCTGTCACTAAAAAACGGAAAGACAAAATTGAAAATGAAAAAAGTAGCTCACGATCCATAGCTTATATTTGCTATACAACGTTTCCAACATAAAATACACAAACAATTCTGAGCTCCCTTAATACATTTTTAAAATTTTAACGTTTTCAATCAATTGAGTTTTCTACAGTAAATTTTTTATGGTTTTAGCAGCTTAATAAAAAAACAAATGAATTATGTAGTTGCTTATTTGATTAGGTAAGGCATTAGTTTTTGTTGATGTGTTTAATAAAAATGTTTAATAACTTTCCAAGTCTCTTAAAATTAGCTGTTATGATTTGTTCGTAAACCATGATCGGTTAATCATAGATTAAACCTGGCAAGATATTAAGTTATAGTGAAAATTCACAGTTTCAATTTTTAGTTGAGTGATTTCAAAATAAAATTCTAAAAATGTTCACGTTCAAATATAAAATGTTTCTAAAAAAATTTACTTAATTAATCAAATTTAATTTATTGTAAAATATCAGCGGCCACTAAAATGAACAATTTCTTCGTACGCACCAGAATCCTTCGTCACTGCTGAAAAAATATTTATTTTGTTTAAGACACTATTCAGTAAAGTAAACAACCTTTCGCCGACACTTTAAAAGAAACACTAAATGTATTTATTTATTTCAACTTAAAATTTTTTGCAGAATTAAAATTTTTTTGCTTGCGTTTCTGTAGAACTTCTATCCCTGTCTTCTTCGAAATGTCTGTCGTTGCATTTCCATTATATTTGCAATGCCTTTCCTATTCCCGCCAAATGTTCGCTATGTAAACATCTTATGTAAAAATATTATAGATATATTTTAATAATTTTTTTTTTCTACAAAAGTATGTATAGTACAAGAACAATAAAAATGTGAATACATTTGGAATATGTATGTATGTAGGTATGAGTATATGTATTTATGAAGCCTGGTCTAAAGTTTCCAAATACACTTGGATGTCTGTACAAATTTTTATATGCTTCAAAAAAATGCTTAGTTGCATAATTGTCCCGAAGCATAATAAGTTATAAACGTGCATATAATTGCAGTATAGGGTGTCGCATGAATTTGTTTTCATTCATGAAAAAGTTCTTCTTATAAATAACTAGCAGACCCGGCAGACGTTGTTCTGTCCTAACTTTGGTCAATCTGCATAACTTTTAAGAGGTCTTTACCACTCTCCACCCCCTTATCTCCCTCTTTTCCTTATCCTTTTATTCACTCCTCCCTCTGCCTTTCTCTTTCTCTCTCTCCGTCTTTTCTTTCAATTCTTTTCCGCTCCATCTATCCCTAATTCTCTATCTTCGTCTAGATCGGTCCCTGTAGTGGAATTCAGTAACTTATAACGATGCGATTGGTCGAGATTTTAGTTAACGATTTTGTGGCATGCCTTATCGTTTGTACAATTCACTAACTTAGTTTTAACGACTCGAAATAAATGACATTTAAATTTCGTTTTAATGGTAGAGAGGTGGCAGCACAGTTTAACGAAACCTAAAAAATGCAAAAAGCACAAAAGGAATGCCAACAATATATAAATTCCGTATACTAACTGCTTTCAAAAGTCATTATTGTGCAAGTTTTTACATATCTTAACAAAAGGTAAGTAAATGCGGTATTAATTTCTTTTTTTCTCTGTTGATATCGCAGTTATTCTTGTACCCCTTAATTGACCATCAAGTTTAGAAATAATGTCATGAGCCAAGTGTGGGGTTAGTCGGTACAGCTTTAAAACTCCGTTGCATTCAAGTGGAATGGGTTATCTACTTCTCTAGGAAGGTGTCTGTCCACTGGCGATGGACTTAATAGTTCTTCATCTTGTGATAAAACGTACGCCAAGTACTCAAGTGACATTTGATTTATAAAGCAGCTTTTCGTGTTTGAAAGTATTTTATTAAAGTTCCGGTTTTCTTTTTTAACTAAAATTGCCATAAATATTAATTTCGTGATTTTTAACGCAGCTAATTTACTTGCCGTTTATTTAATAACACAGCTGATCGTCGATAAACAAATACCGACCCAAACTAGTTACTGAATAACGAAATCGTTATAGTTATCGATTCGCAAATAAAGCGACGACAAATGTGGTTAAAAAAGTTAGTGAATTCCACTACTGGTCCACTTCCCAAAAAAAAAAATATCGTAAGTACAAATCTAGGTAAAGTGCATCCCCACTTCCCGGAAAGAATTTTCCATTTCGAATTAGCGAAATCGGTCCAACCGCTCTCGTGTTGTGCGCTTAACAACACATTCAGCGATTCATTTATATTGTAACGAATTTAGTGAAACTCCGCTTATTTTACACCTTCTACTAACGTTCGTATCGGTAAATTGTTGAATAAATAACTCCAAAATTCAATTATGCAAAATGGTCTTTATTAGACTACTTTGAAAGTACAATAACACCTATACTTCGCAACCAATAGCGTGCTTAAATCAAACTGATTGCTCATGCCTCTGCTTATGCTGCTTTTATACTCTTCGGATTCCTCGTTCGCATACTTCTAGGCGTTTCTTCTAGAATTTACTACTTATTTACCAGCTATAAACTACAGATGCACGATTATAGCTTCTCGCATAGCCATATACGCGTATATATGTGAGTGATACTCCCACCGATGATTGCAAACTTTTGTGAGTAGCTCAGATATATGCATATGTTTGTGCGTTTCTCTCCGCTGCTTGTACGTACATATTTGTGTAGACATAATGATTGATTTGTTTATGTAGATAAAAGTGACTGCTTAGTATCGGCTTAGAGATGATAGTATGCCTTAGTGTTGCTAATATTCGTCACAATATGTTATAGATGAAAGCGCCTTAAAAAAATATAACGACGATTACTTTGCAAAACCATCCAAATACCACCATGTGGCGAACTTGATATTTCTTATCCCTAATCTCAGTGCATCCAAAAAAATCATAATTTTCGTATTTGAATGTAAATTTTGTAAAATAACGGTTAAATTGAATCTGGACTCCAAAACTGCATCTAAGCCCTTTTACTTTTACAAGAGCATTTTAAGTATATGGGGTATTCCATCCCATTTCGACCAATTTTGAACCCGACCCCCTTAGAATTGGCTGAAAGTTTTTCTTCTTTTTCTAGCTTACGAAAGACGTTTTTCAGAAGTTTTTCAAATTTTTTCATCCAACTTAAAAAAAGTTATGAATTTTTAAAAATACACCGTTTTTGTTTTCAAAATGCTATAACTTTTTCAAAAATTGACCGTTTGGGATCTTTTTTTTTAAATTTTTTTTAAATGTACTTTTCGGAAAAAATTCAAAAAAATTTTTTAAGGTTTTTTTTTGTAATTTTTCAGTTTTTTGAGATTTTTCGAATTTCACCCTTTTTTTTTGTTTTTTCTCATAAAAAACTTCAATCAATTCTGCCATCATCGTTTTTTTTTTCAAAATATTTAAAACTTATTTTGGGTAGGAAAACAGTGTTTTTTTCAAATGCTATAACTTTTTCAAAAATTTACCGTTTGGGATCATTATTTTTTTTTAAATATGTTTTTAAATGTACTCTCGGTCCACTCAGTGATTAGTGGGGATGATTGTAGAATTGATTGAAGTTTTTTATGAGAAAAAAAAGGGCGAAATTCGAAAAATCTCGAAAAACTGAAATATTACAAAAAAAACTTTAAACATTTTTTTGAATTTTTTCCGAAAAGTACATTTAAAAACAAATTTAAAAAAGAAAAATATCCCAAACGGTCAATTTTTGAAAAAGTTATTGCATTTTGAAAACATAAACGGTGTTTTTTTAAAAAAAAACAATACCTTTTTTTGAGTTGGATGAAAAAATTTGAAAAACTTCTGAAAAACGTCTTTCGTAAGCTAGAAAAACAAGAAAAACTTTCAGCCAATTCTAAAGGGGTCGGGTTCGAAATTGGTCGACATGGGATGGAATACCCCATATACAATCTTAATCTTCTTACATATAAAGAAAAAAAGATTGCTTTAATCTATCATGAAAAAAATTCTTGAAGAAAAAAGGGTGTAAAATAAGTTTTGTCTGCTGTCCTGTAAAATTCAATTGCCGTCAGATAGGCGGTTTGCAGTTGGTCTATAGATGGTTTTGTCAAGGCATCGACGATAAATACCTTTAAAGCTGAAATTGATTTTGCATACAAATACCATGTAGAAAATTTTAAATAATTATTTAAAAATTTGTGTACAGTTTTGTTAAGAAAAAACTGTCCGACCATCACCACTAGACTGGGTTGGTCTCCATAAAAAACAGAGCTTACAAAAGTCCGCCCCTAAATTTGAAGCTTGTGCTGAGAAGGTCTAGGAATTTTTTGTGCGGTTTTTTGGCCTTGCAAGTATAGCCAAATTTTTTCTTTTATTGTATTTTGGTTATTTAACATTCGATTAACGTCATTATTTTGTTCTTGCGAAGTTCTATAATTCCTTCGATTATCCTTTTCAGCTTACCATTCGTTTTCAATTAATTATGTTTTCATAGTTTTATGAAACGAGAATCATACTATATAGATCGAAAATTGGTTTAGTGATATGAAAACGACTTCAGAGCTCAAAATGACATTCGACGGAAATAAATAAAAAAAAAATGTTCTGAGACCCTTTCAAAATAACTTCCAAATTTAGGGGCGAATTTTTGCAAATGTTTTTTTTTTGTCCAGTCTAAAGTATGCCACATAGAAGACAATTTTAATACTATGCTAATACTACTTTTTGTAATTTTACAGTCCGTGAAATATATATACGTAGATATGTATGTTTGTTTATACATCTAATTTCGTGGCACTACTTTGCCGGATATCAATATGGGGTCTTCCGGTGCTTAGATTTGACCGTAGTGGACAAGAACTGGTTCAGATATTTTTCAATTAAACTCGTACTCTCTGTTTCTCAATTAAAATTCGATTTAGCCAGGGATTTGAACCCAGAATCTTCGGTGTGGTAGGCAGAGCACGCTTCCACCACACCATGGCGGGCGCCCACAAACGAATTGGTTCGAATATCTTTCGTTTAAATTTGCACTTTCTCTCTTTCATAAACATCTTAATTGAATGTCAAAAAGCTTGCGGGGTTTACGAGTATTTAGAGAACCGAGAATCTCGCAAGAAACAGAGTTCACGATTTCTCGGGTCTCAAAATTATCGTTTGTGCTCGGGGAGAACTATTAGCTCTAATTAAAACAAAAGAAGTTGACATGATGCCATCTAAAAACCGAAGCTTGGCTCTTAAACAATTTTTGTTGAAACGTTGAAAACATGTTTCCCTTAGTTGAGGTATTGAAAATTTGTTTTATGAACGGCGAGCTGAGGCAACTATCAAACGAAATAATTATCCATAAAATTTAAAGAAAAGGATTTTTTAAATTAATTATCACCCAGCGATTGGTCAGCAGTTGTGTTCACTGAAAGCGCTCACTAATTCATGTAAATTTGCAAAAAGCTAAATTCTATGTATTCGTTACCTATAAAATGTATGAATGGTGTAAAATAAAACTTTGCAAAGGAATTTCGATCATTTTTCACAAAGGTGTACCCGAGTGTAATAAACGTCCATACGCTAACATAGTTACATACGAATATATGCACTTTTCACATTAGGGTGATTTGTTTTTTGAGGTAATTGTTATTGATTCATTTGGTTCTTAGCGCTTAACTTTGCCAAAGCCATTCAATATTTCCCAATCAACAGAACCATTCCAAATTTGGTTTGAAAACAGGTCGGTTCAGCTTTGTTCCAACTTCAGTGCTATTCGAAAAATGATATGAAAATCGATACAATATACAGAAAATTACTACTCTGATGGAAAATGAAAATAAATTAATATGTCTACCAACTGCAAGCAGAGAAAAAAGTAGAACAGAAATCCAAAATTGGAATAAAAAAATTTCAAGACCACAAGTTAAAAGAAGTTACAAAAAAGTTAAAGGAAAAACTTGTAAAATAAATCACCTTAATGTAGAGTTATAGCAAGCGTGTGAAAACAAGCCGGCATCAAAATCAAGGTGTCAGCAAATAATTCATCATAAAGCACGTACGAGTACGAGTAGTGAATTCGATACACTGAGAAATGTCGTCAAAATGAGAGGAAGTCGTAGAGTTTGCTTGCAAACAACTAATTTTACGAGTGTACAAATTTATATTCATTAGCATTTAGTGCAAACATTAGAATTGGAACAGGATAATAAAATATGCTTTATCTTTAATTTAAACACATAACCAACTGGAATACAGATGAATGTGTGTATGTATGCACATATGTACATGTATAATTGTGCCATTAACCAAGCTTTCTGTTATGCAATGTACATGCCTTAGTGAAGTTTTGGAAAATGACTCTCTGTACTGAAATACTGCAGGCATGCTTAACCAACGAAACGATATCATTTCGTTACGATAATCAACGTTAATAAACGAAACGAAGTCATTTCGTTTCGTTTATTAACGTTAAGATCGTCAAATTAACGAAATGATTTCGTTTCGTTTTCTGCCATATCAAAACGAAATCAAATCGTTTATGTTGATTATTAATTTCAAACTATGCTGGCAAAGCTGATTGATGGCGGAGTCATTAAAGGTGAAAGCATTATCCAAGCTGATTGCAACTTTTCTCATGAATTTTGACAGTACGAACATTTCTCAGAGTATTTTTGACATTACCACCAACGAATTACACAAACAAATTACATAGAGTTTGTGTGTGTATGTGCGCTCGTTGTTGCCACCTTACGGCTTCACCATGGCTATAGCATTGCCAGCATAATTCAAACAAAAAGTATCACGTTTTCGTTAACGTTTTTAACATTAACGAAAGCTTTTCGTTTCGGTTAAAAACGAGATACAATTTATCTTGATAATTTCTTTATCGATAATATTTCGAAGTGTTTCAACGGAAACGGTGGAAATTTTTTGATAAACGATTAGCTTAACGTTAAGGTGCATCCCTGAAATACTGCGTTAAGAAAAAACTTTTTTTGAGAATAAATTCCCATTTAAATGTGCTTAAGTTTTCACTTACATACCTACCAAAATTTGGCATAAGCGGTTGTAAGAAGTAACCCACACGGCATTTAGATGATTAAATTTTGAATTTCCCTACATATAAATACAATTTGATTCTTCTTTCTGACTAAATAATGAGTTATCATACAATTGAACAAAAGAAATAATCAAATATGAATACCTTTGATGATCAAAAACTGAAAATCATTTTTCGATCACGTTTTGGAATCATTTTTGAAGTCCTTTGATGATTAAATTTTAATATTTCATAAAAGTCAACAAAAAGAATAATCAAATATGCTTACCTTTCGATGAACAAAAACTGAATATAGTTTTTCAGTCACATTTTGGAATCATATTTGAATCAAATGTGTTTACTTTAGGTGATCAAACATTTATAATCATTTTTAATTCACCTTTCTGAATCTTTTCTGACTATATTTGTTAACTGAATAATGAGTTTTATACTTGTTAAAATTTTACTTTTCATTGAAAAACTTATTTTTTTCACATACACACATTTTTTCAATCATGAAGTTCAGAAAAAATATGTACATATATTAAATTTTTATTATTAAGACAATTTAATGCAAATGCTGCTCATGCCCGAAGATTTCTCCAACCATTTCTCCACCTTCGGCTTCCCAGATAATACATAATAGTTGGACAATACAAAAGTTGTGAGCTATTTGACCAGGTAAGTGAAACTCTCTTGACATATGTACCTGGATATGTCTTCAACATCCCGTACCGTATCGTATTTTAAGATATTGACGATCATAGCTGATGTTGGATGTTGTAGTCGCAGGTGAATATCGGTCAAGTTTGTTTGCGAGTGACCTGTGGTTCAAATAGCTCACTTCCGCATGCTTTATTCCCCTGATGAAATAAGATTATTATGTAGTATCTTATTTTGAATGAGATATGAAGAATAAATGCATCATAATCGCATTCAAAAATGAGTCAAAAATCTAAACCAAAACGATTGAAATATATTCACGAATATGATCAGAAAATGGCTGTGAAAAGCAGTCAAATATTACTCTAAAACAATTAAAGCTCAATTTTACAATGATATCAAATATGAATAAAAAGCGTTTCGAAACATGAATCATAAATGATTATTCAAGAATAATCACATTTATGGTACATTTTTCTCCCGACGATACGCTAATATTCGAACAGAAAATGCTTTTAAATTTGAACGTTTTTAATCATCTTAGGGTATGATATTTGAATATTTTTTGATCAAAATTTTCAAAAAATGCTGGCTGGGACCTATTTATTTGTATTGTAAATAAGCCTTCCCAGCCAGCATTTTTTGAAAATTTTGATCAAAAAATATTCAAATATCATACCCTAAGATGATTAAAAACGTTCAAATTTAAAAGCATTTTCTGTTCGAATATTAGCGTATCGTCGGGAGAAAAATGTACCATAAATGTGATTATTCTTGAATAATCATTTATGATTCATGTTTCGAAACGCTTTTTATTCATATTTGATATCATTGTAAAATTGAGCTTTAATTGTTTTAGAGTAATATTTGACTGCTTTTCACAGCCATTTTCTGATCATATTCGTGAATATATTTCAATCGTTTTGGTTTAGATTTTTGACTCATTTTTGAATGCGATTATGATGCATTTATTCTTCATATCTCATTCAAAATAAGATACTACATAATAATCTTATTTCATCAGGGGAATAAAGCATGCGGAAGTGAGCTATTTGAACCACAGGTCACTCGCAAACAAACTTGACCGATATTCACCTGCGACTACAACATCCAACATCAGCTATGATCGTCAATATCTTAAAATACGATACGGTACGGGATGTTGAAGACATATCCAGGTACATATGTCAAGAGAGTTTCACTTACCTGGTCAAATAGCTCACAACTTTTGTATTGTCCAACTATTATGTATTATCTGGGAAGCCGAAGGTGGAGAAATGGTTGGAGAAATCTTCGGGCATGAGCAGCATTTGCATTAAATTGTCTTAATAATAAAAATTTAATATATGTACATATTTTTTCTGAACTTCATGATTGAAAAAATGTGTGTATGTGAAAAAAATAAGTTTTTCAATGAAAAGTAAAATTTTAACAAGTATAAAACTCATTATTCAGTTAACAAATATAGTCAGAAAAGATTCAGAAAGGTGAATTAAAAATGATTATAAATGTTTGATCACCTAAAGTAAACACATTTGATTCAAATATGATTCCAAAATGTGACTGAAAAACTATATTCAGTTTTTGTTCATCGAAAGGTAAGCATATTTGATTATTCTTTTTGTTGACTTTTATGAAATATTAAAATTTAATCATCAAAGGACTTCAAAAATGATTCCAAAACGTGATCGAAAAATGATTTTCAGTTTTTGATCATCAAAGGTATTCATATTTGATTATTTCTTTTGTTCAATTGTATGATAACTCATTATTTAGTCAGAAAGAAGAATCAAATTGTATTTATATGTAGGGAAATTCAAAATTTAATCATCTAAATGCCGTGTGGGGGTAAGCCACAAAAATAAAATTTGCTTAAACTTAAAGGATACATGATAAATAGAACTCCGCTCTAGTCGATATATTTTCGTAATATTTTTAAGGAAACTCGATTTTTCTCTTTATTTTTGTTATGACATACTATTCCCTATACTACCTGGTTCATAAACCTTATAATAAGGCTACTGCCTTCAGCCCTCAGCTGAGAGCTATGGAGACAAAATAAGGAAACCACCATATAGCAAAATGAACCTAGGGAAACCCTAGAATTTGTTTGTACGATATGGGTATCAAATAAAAGGTGTTAATGAGTATTTTAAAAGGGAGTGGGCCTTAGTTCTATGGGTGGAAGCCTTTTCGAGATATTGCCATAAAGGTGGACCAGGGGTGACTCCAGAATTTGTTTGTACGATATGGGTATCAAATGAAAGGTGTTAATGAGTATTTTAAAAGGGAGTGGTTGTAGTTGTATATGGGAAGGCGTTTTCGAAATATCGACCAAAATGTGGACCACACCACCATCTGCCGGGTACCACTAATTTATTTATATATGTAATACCACGAACAGTATTCCTGCCAAGATTCCAAGGGCTTTTGATTTCGCCATGCAGAACTTTTTCATTTTTTCTACTTAATATGGTAGGTGCCACACCCATTTTACAAAGTTTTTTTTCTAAAGTTATATTTTGCGTCAATAAACCAATCTAATTACCATGTTTCATCCCTTTTTTCGTTTTTGGTATAGCATTGTGGCATTTTTTTTATTTTTCGTAATTTTCGATGTCGAAAAAGTGGGCGTGGTCATAGTCGGATTTCAGCCATTTTTTAAACCAATACAAAGTGAGTTCAGATAAGTACGTGAACTGAGTTTGGTAAAGATATATCGATTTTTGCTCAACTTATCGTGTTAACAGCCGAGCTGAAGTACAGACGGTCGACTGTGTATAAAAACTGGGCGTGGCTTCAACCGATTTCGCCCTTTTTCACAGAAAACAGTTATCGTCCTAGAATCTAAGCCCCTACCAAATTTCACAAGGATTGGTAAATTTTTGTTCGACTTATGGCATTAAACGTATCATAGACAAATTAAATGAAAAAGGGTGGAGCCACGCCCATTTTGAAATTTTCTTTTATTTTTGTATTTTGTTGCACCATATCATTACTGGAGTTCAATGTTGCCATAATTTACTTTTATATTGTAAAGATATTACCTTTTTTTTATAAATTTGAGTTAAAAAAAAATTTTTTTTTAAAAGTGGGCGTTGTCGTTCTCCGATTTTGCTAATTTTTATTAGGCATACATATAGTAATAGGAGTAACGTTCCCGCCAAATTTCATCATGATATCTTCAACGACTCCCAAATTACAGCTTGCAAAACTTCTAAATTACCTTCTTTTAAAAGTGGGCGGTGCCACGCCCATTGTCAAAAATTTTACTAATTTTCTGTTCTGCGTTATAAGTTCAACTCACCTACCAAGTTTCATCGCTTTATCCATCTTTGGTAACAAATTATCGCGCATTTTCATTTTTCGAAATTTTCGATATCGAAAAAGTGGGCGTGGTTATAGTCCGATGTCGTTCATTTTAAATAGCGATCTTAGATGAGTGCCCAGGAACCTACATACCAAATTTCATCAAGATACCTCAAAATTTACTCAAGTTATCGTGTTAACGGACGGACGGACGGACATGGCTCAATCAAATTTGTTTTCGATACTGATGATTTTGATATATGGAAGTCTATATCTATCTCGAGTCCTTTATACCTGTACAACCAACCGTTATCCAATCATAGTTAATATACTCTGTGATCTCTGCTCAACTGAGTATAAAAAGAAAGGCTGTTAAGGTGTGTTAGTTGGTAGCCGGTGTTTGAAGAGATGCGCCGGTCGATTTTGTTCAAACTTTCACATAAGTTGCGCAGACCTCACGCGATGGTTTGCACATAGGTTTGGTTGCGATCGACACACAGGGTCTTGAGATATAGGCCAAAGCGTGGACCCGGGTACCTACCCCTAGAATGTGTTTATAGAATATGGATAACAAATGAAAGCTGTTGATGCGTGCTTTAGTAGAGGGTAATTTTATACCCCTGGGTGACTAGGGTCTCTAGATAGATAGGACAAAACGTGGGCCCGTGAACGCCTAGACAGTGTTTTTACATTATGGCTATCAAATTGAAGATGTTGATGTGTGCTTTAGGACAGTGTAGTTTTCATAGCTATTGGGGACTAGGGCCTTGAGATATAGGCCAAAACGTGGAACAGGGTAACACTAGGACGCGTTTTTACATTATGGGTATCGAAGCAATCGTTACTAATCACCTTACATTTTCGATTTCTACATTGATAGATAGTTCTCAGCATGGCTTTTGTAGAGCCAAATCAACCACAACCAATTTGCTTGAATTTGCAACTCACGTCTTTAATGGGTATAGAAACAATCATCATACCGACATTATATACACTGATTTCAACAAAGCATTCGACAAAGTACGCCCCTCATTACTTGTTTATAAACTCGAATTGCTTGGCTTTCAACCTGGCCTAACTCGCTGGATCTCCTCCTATCTTTGCAGTAGAACTCAAAGAGTCATTGTTAAAAGCATTTGTTCGAATGCCATAGATGTTCCCTCCGGTGTGCCTCAGGGCAGCCATCTCGGTCCTATTTTGTTTTTGCTCTTTATAAACGATATTTCCACAACTATAAAATATTCTAAAATTTTAATGTATGCCGACGACGTAAAACTTTTTAAGCCATATGCGTCGGTTGAAGAACGTTGTGTACTACAGGCGGATTTAAATTGTTTGCTACTTGGTGTAATGAGAATTTTATGCCGCTCAACATAGAAAAATGTAAAGTCATGTGTTTTTCACTTGGGAACGTACAGCCAGCTTCTTACACAATTAATGGCCAAACTCTGGAAAGCGTTGATGTTTTTGTCGACTTGGGAGTTACAATGAATTGCAAAATTAGTTTTAACCCTCATATTAATACCACAGTCAACAAAGCAAGAGGATCGATAATTTGGAATCCGCGTTATCAAGTTCATGTGGATGGGCTAGAATCAATTCAAAAACAGTTTTTACTTTTCGCCTTGAGAAATTTTCAATTGGACTCTCCGTATAATCTCCCTCCTTACACTAATCGGTTAAAACTAATAAATATTCCTACCCTTGCAAGTCGTAGAGAAATGCTAGGTGTACTATTTATGGCTAAACTTTTAAATGGATCGATTTCAAGCCTATTTCTTTTGAACGAGGAAAACTTGAATGTTCCATGCCGAGTTTCAAGGTATTATAAACCTATAATTCTTAAACAATGCAGAAGCAATTTCCAACTTAACGTACCTTTTCTATGTTTGTGTGAAGATTATAACTCTCACTCGAGAATAATTGATGTTTCGGACTCGCTCTTTGCCATAAAAAAGACGGTTCTATCTTCTCTTAATAATTAAAAAATTATATTTATACTTTTAATCTATTGCATTTTGTGAATCTATATTTCGGCGCTTAAGAAGCCATTGCCGCTTTTATGCCGCTGGGTGACTAGGGTATCGAAATATAGGACAAAACGTGGACCCAGATACCCCTAAAATGTGTGTGTAATATGGATATCAAATGAAAGCTGTTGCTGAGAGCTTTAAAGTAATTTTCATTGTGACATTCGATTTAGTCGCATCAATCTGGCAAAATTGATAAATATGCATGCGAAGACGAAATAAAGATATGAATTAATAATACCCACATACCTATTTACATACGTCCTATTCAATTTGCCTTAAATTTGGTATATAAATTTGCCCATATTAGTATTTACGATCCTTTTTCCGGGAAGTAGACCAGAGACGGACTGGGACTGGGACTGGGACTGCGACTGGAACAAAATACATACCACCTTCTGGGAGAGGCAATAAGGGATGAAGAAGAATAAGAAGAACTTGAGAGAAGAGAAAAGAGAGAATGAGGAGACTGAGAAAGAGATAGAATGAGACGAAGATGAAGATAGATGAAGCGAAAAAGACGGAGGGAGGAGTGAATAAAAGGATCAGGGAAAAGTGAAGAGGGGGGGGGGGGGGGGGTCAGAGTTAGACGGAAAAAGCTTATTAAAATGTATGCAGATGGACCAAATTTAGGGCAGAACAACCTCTGCCGGGTCTGCTAGTGCTTTATAAAATTCTTTATGTAAGCATTATTTTATAAAGTGTAGAAGCCTTATACATGACGTTATCTTTCAGATAATCCTTATGCCTAATGACATAGGTCGATACATAAAGGATTCCAGGTTCGATTCGAGCTCAAGGCCAGAACAATAGTCAATAGTTGTTATGATCGTTATTGGTTTTTTTAATTTTTCTATAACTGAAATTCCAACATTATCAGTGATTTGCAATAGATGACGCAATGCTGGCAAAATATGGTTTGTAAGAAGGAATATAAGTAGCAATTTTATCAGTCAAACCCACCGCCTCTGTGTAGCCAAATGGTTAGCGCAGCGTGCCTAAAGCGTACTGGCGATGAAGGCTTAGCAACCTTCGAAATGGATCAATATGCGTGTGTCTGAAAAATTTTCTGTCTTCTATTCCAAAAATAAAAAATAATTTTTCAATTATAGAAAAATTAAAAAAACAAACCAATAACTGTTATAAAAATTATTGTTATGGCCTTGAGCTCGATTCGAACCTGGAATCCTTTATCAATAGACCGATAAAACAAAAACAATTTTAAATACAGAAAAAGAAGAAGTATCATAAGGAATACACCAAAGCACTAATAGTCTTATAGAACTAAGGCCGATGTCACACCCGTTTGGACATATGAGATAAACCTTAGGTTAAAATTTTTTGCTGGGTATGTTCTACTTAAAATTTTATACATATATAATTTACATACACATTATAGCAAAGACAACACGAGTATTTATTGTGTGAAACAGCAGTTTTGGCTGTTTAAATCTCATGACTCGAATTTCGACAAAAGTTTGAGGTGTCGGATGTGAAATGTAACGACCAAATTGTTGTATCTTAATGCGTTTACTTTTGCATTTAATATAAAAACTCTTTCGTATTTTGAAATGCTTCTGGGTGCATCTGTATATACTTAATATCTTAATCTTAATTTAATATCATTCCTCCAAAGGTTTAATCAACAGTTAAATTAAAAAACGAAAATATGAAATGGTACAAGCTACGCTTTTACGCTGTTGCGTTGTACGCTTGTATACTTTCTACAACTTCTAAGAACCTTTTACGCTAGTACACTGTCACGCTAATGCGTTGATACGCTTTTACGCACAAACGGCAGCAACTGCTTATTCAACTTTCCAATCAACATGTTCTCTTCCAATATCTTAATCACATTCGATTAACTGGGTAGAGGTAGACATCGTGTATGCCGAATCTTAGACTAAAGCTTAGAGCGGATATACAACTGAGCACATTCTTTATATGAAACTGTTTTATTGAAAATCCGGCCGGCAAGGTGTCGTAATAACGTGTAGTTAAAACGGTTTCATTCGAATTGCGAGCCTTTGTATTTTTCTGCTTCTTCGCCATTGCATTGATTTTCTAATTTGTTAGATTTAGCGCAAATTACAAAGCATAAATAGTGGTTACCAGCTGCGATACAAGAATCACTTAACCATTTACTACGTAGTACGTACAAACTGTTTGGTACGTCAATGGTGCTCCGCTACATCCTCGACTGTTTCAGATGCCCACGACTTCAACATCCATGTCCGCTTTCAATCCAATTGCCTACTATTTTTATATATTGGGTCAAACTGATGTTTATTATTGTGGTGATTGTTTGTGTATTGCATTGTACATAAATATTTAAGAGCTTAAGATCAGCTGCACAGTGGGCATGAGGGAGTGAAGAAAACGAGCTTATGAAAGCAGCGCTGGGACATATTTATCGTAATATTTTAATGAAAACAAAACTGGTTGTTGATGTTGTTGTATTAACGACAGAGACACTCCCCGAAGGTGTTATCGATGTTGATGGTCCTTTGTCGGATATAGATCCCGAACGTTTCTGTAACAAAGCACCATTAAGGGACTAGCCCGACCATCTCGGGAACGATTAATATGACCATATTAAAAATCCTAGGCCATACCGCCCACCCACCCCTAGTTCCACAAGGATGTCGCCAAAGCCTCGCCTGCTAAATATGTGTATGATACATTCATATTTGTAACAGGATTCCCCTCGCCTAGTTGAGGTTGACTTTGAAACTTTGAAGCTTTATATTGCAAGCTTTATAGAGCAATCTATCTCGTCTGCGATCTGGAAGCGCTTTACCTACTTCAGAAGTCTTTGATTGAAAATCTAAAATATGGCATTCTTTAAGCACGAACCGACAACCGAGACAGGGTTCAGTAGGTTAAATGAGCACCATATTCTACAATCAAAGACATTTTTCGTAAAAAGGTGTTGGTTTTTTTAGTAGGTTACTATGAGTTCCAGATACTCATATATGTTTAAATATATCTCTGAATTAAATTTTGTCTGCTCCACTGTTCATTCTTTACCAGTTTTCCTGTTATTGCTTTTGTTACTGTCAATGGCATCTCAAGTGCATCTTAAGCATCGTTCATCAATTGGCCGGAGTCTAACGATTGAATGGAGTTGAATTAAGTCAGAAAATCAGTAAAGGCTATGTACATTTTACAGTTACATTTTATATGTATGTATGCAGCTCGCTTTTTGCTCATGTCCATCGCTTAAGCACAAACTTGACCACAATTAGGAAAACACGCGTCCTCTATCAACTTACATGCAATCATACAAATCCATATATAAAGATACATAAAATTGTAGCGACATATAACCGTCAATCCTCAAAGTCAATTCTATAGGCGTCTTTCCAGATATTCAAACATTCATTGTACGTAGTTTGTATGTATAAGTTATATATGTGTTATGTATGTGTAAGTTGTATATGTGTAAGTTTGCTTCGAATATCGCCGCATTAGGATGAAAAGAACTATTCAGGTTATTGGCGTTCGAATGATTGCGAACAACAATAATGTAAAATAAAAGCAAACATTTATTTACAGTATTTATGTATATATGTATACGTACATATATACATGCGTATGTATGTGTGTACAATGTGTGATCGCGAGCTGTGTTTTGCTACGGTTAGCGCAAAGAATAGTTAAAAGGCCTTACCCGAAACTAAATATCTGGATAATACCAATTTTCTATAGGTTTGCGGCTAAGTTAGATTAGCAGTTAGGTTCGATCGCCGCTGCCCCAACTAAGTGGAGGTCCGTGGTTATACCACACTAACTAACGCTGGCACTGATTTCTGATTATCAAGCAAATCGCTGCCTAGCAACTTTTGGACAAGGCAGACGACGATCCTCTAAATTTCCTGCGTGTATTCGTATACATCCCTACAGAGATTTTTAAGACATGTCCTTGCAAAATATGGATAGTTAAGCATGAAGTGATTAGATGATTTCGTCTTGTTATTCTCCATGCAAATAATACAGTAAGGGGTTTCCAGTATACTGAACCGCACCACATGGATTCGCATAGGGCAGTGTCTGGTCAATGCTCCAATCAACCTTAGAGAACCCTAGTAATGTCCTTGAGCGCGTGTTATCAACAACCGGCCATAAAAATTTCGATACCCCGCAAAAGGTGTTATCTGCCCAGCGCTTACTTAGCTGACCAGAGGCCGACCTTACTTGGAGAAAGCTGCAAGTCGTAACCGGTGTAACAAATTTTCTGTTGGTATTTACCTTCAGTTCGCGTGTACAATCTCGTGTCAGTTGCCAGGTATGTATGTCCTTACTCTCTCGTACCCCAATAATCTCAGACTACTTTAGGCTTAGGTAACTATGTGTTGCGAGGCCACTAAATGAGCTCTTACTCCTTTAGTAAGCAAAACTAATTTTTCCGTCCCGTCAGAGCCAAGCTTCGCTAAGAAGGTGCTTGACGTGCCCTAGCTGAAGCACGAAATCTCCTCCTAGTCCCCGCAATTTAGACTAACGCTAAATATCTTAAACAACGAATATTAGCAGATACACTGAAAGAAATGGTGCTAGTAAAATCAACAAATCGGTTCTGTTGTTCTTGACTTAACGGAGATTCGGTGAAATTGATCGAATTATGTTTAATTCGCCCGAGTTCCTTGTCAAGCGAACAAATTAGTTTAGTCATTTCAACAGAAGAGAAATTTTCGCTCTTAAGTTAACAAAACTCTGTAAAATTGACAGATATCTAATCAATCTAACTGATTTTTTTGTTAACACAACTGATCGCACTGGTCATTTCAACAGCGATCAACAGTCAATACATGAGCAAATTTCAAAGAGGCTCACTGCGCTTTCTACTTTGTACTTATGTATGCTGTGTACTATATGTATGCACATATTTACGTATGTATATGGACGCCGCCGTGGTGTGGTGGTAGCGTGCTCCGCCTAACACACCGAAGACCCTGGGTTCATACCCCGGGCAAAGCAACATAAAAGTTTTAGAAATAAGGTTTTTCAATTAGAAGAAAATTTTCCTAAGCGGGTCGCCCCTCGGCACTGTTCGGCAAGCACTCCGAGTGTATTTCTGCCATGAAAAGATCTCAGTGAAAACTCATCTGATTTGCAAATGCCGCAACATAGGTACTTTCGTACAAAGCTGTCGCACCAACTTTTTTTGTTCATTTGGCTACTAAAACGGTCAATTACGAATCAACGATTTGTGCGCAGCTGATTCAACATCTTGTTGCCATGGATAAAAATTGACAGAAATTTCGGTTGAATTGACCCGTATTTCGGTTGATTTTACCAGTCTTTTTCTTTAGTGTATAATTAGTATATATTTGGAACATATTTCCGTTTTCTTTCACACCCAGCCAAATTTGTCTGGATACCTGACATGTGGATTTGAGTGTCCTTATGTCAAAAGCTCTACCAATGAAAAGAGACAAGAGCCATTGTTTTCACGCAGCAAGGGCAGAATCTATGTTACTTAACTGGTTTGGCCAGTGCGCATTCCTCATATCCTAACTCGAGTGCGACGGGAGGGATTGTTCTTTAGAATTCTACGTACTAATTTTTCATCATAATGCCTAAATGGCTAAATTCGATGGTTCGACGGACCGGATTGCGTTCAGTCCAACTGTATTACAACTTTTAACATGCACTTCTATTGTTGAACGTATGTATGTGGCTTCTAAGTTTATATGTGTCCACAAGTGTTCGTTAAGGGGCAAAAATACAATCATATATATTATTGCTAATTGCTGTTTTTATGTACGGGTCCCTTTTTCGCTCTTATTTGGAATCCAAATCTATAAATAAAGTTTTGGTTGTAAAGATGGAGATTCAGGCTATTAGCGAGCTTTGGGCAATTTTGGTAGTAGTGATTTTGTTTAGCTATATTTTATTAAAATAATTTGTTAAAAATAAATTACTCTGAGCACACAAAGAAATCTATTTGTACTATGGCACTATTGTGGATATTTGCACTGCATTACGCTAGATGGCAGCGCAAGCTGTAAGTTAATAGAACAGCTGATTTCTGTTGATATTTGATAAGATACTTTTATATTGGTTGCGCAACATGCGCACGGGCCAGGCTCGTACAAACTACATTGTGCTGTTAAACAAGGCTGGTTGACAGGATTGACATAGTGTCAATTGCGGAAACGTAATTCGCAACGACAATGGAAAATGAGGCTGGCCAGGGATTTCTTCATCACCTTCATTACTTTCAAATTAGGTTATGGACGATCATCAAAGGTGAAATGGACGATCAATAAAGACTTTGCATAGACTGAATGTGTCCATGGTGTCATTGTGCCAGAATCAGTTTGAGAATCGATCGGAGAACCCTTTTCAGGACTTACTTTATGAAATAACTTCATTATCATGGCAAACCAGAACTTTTCTAAAACACAGCTTGATTGCGTTTTTCCTTGCAGCCTTCACTTCTGGCATCTGCTTTCACTGACGAGGTCTATTTTATAAACCCAGCGGGTTAGGGGGTCAGAATATTCCCGCGGTAGGTATGCCTGTCGTAAGAGGCGACTAAAATACCAGATTCAAGGGGCTGTGTAGCGCAACCCTTCAGGTTGCCAGCGCAATATATAGCTTCTCCAAACCCAATTGTCAACCTCACCTATCCGCGACGAATCGTGTTTCACTAACAGACGAGGCTCTGGCGACCCCAAGCTCCTCATGGAACTTGGGGGTGGGGAGGGAGGGGATGGCCTGAAGGTTTAATGCGGTCACATAAATCGTTCCCGAGATGGTCGGGCTAGACCTTAATGGTGCTGTGGTACCGGAGCGTACCGGATCTGTATCCGGCAAAGGACCATTACATCGATAACACTCCTCAAAGCCTTCGGGGAGCAACCTTATCGCTAAACAACAACAACAGGTCTATTTTATAAGCATGTGACTCCAGAAGTCAGTGCTCTATTAGTACACCCCTAAATAGCCTCATGTTTTCTCTCTTCAGAGATAGGAAAAACTTTGTTAACATCGCAACACTTTCGCATGATCTTAAAGATTTCGCATCCCCTTCACTCGCTTGACTTCAAACCTTTCCTTCTTCGTTGATCAGGCGATGCATGTCTCCTATTTGTTTCTCTCGAATGAATTGGGACGTCTACCGTATGTACATCGGGTGCTCTGCGATCTTTTTTCAGCTAATAGACCGGGAACGCAATATAGAGGTATAGAAATATATATTAAGCAATTCTTACCAATATCTGAGACAAAGTTATTTATGAACGACTTTGCTTTTTTTTATCTGAGCAAAATAAAAAAATCAATTATTAATTTCTAATTAAAAAAACTATCAAGAAAATTACTATTATTTTTCTGTTGAAATAAAACACTCGGAAATAACTGTTATTTTTTGAAACGAAATAAAAAACTCGAAAAATAGCTGTTATTTATTTTTAAAGTTGAAGTAATCTGAAGTAGTCTAAGATAAATGCTATGTAAGTACATAATCCTCTCCAAGAAAGTGAGGAACCAACCCAAATATAGGGAAATGTGTTCTTCTGTACTCTAAATTGAATGCGAAATGTATTCTTTTTCATTGCTGTAGTCTTCTCGCGTATTACATAATTGAAAAATTTGCCACAATTAGCTCATAACCAAAAATGTTTTTGTGCAAAAAGCTACTTTTCTAGTAAATTTTTGCTATTCACCCACATAAATGCTCAGTCGGCAACGCTCAAAGGCGAATGCGCCTTAAAATATGCAAACATGTTTACAACGCTACAGCTTGTGCATGCATTATCCTTTGACAAAACAAACTTATGTATGTACATACAAACATGTACCTATGTGTGCAAAAGTGCATGCGTTGTGCGTATGAATAAATACGTACTTATGTATGTAGATGTGCTTTATAGATACTTAAATAGGTATGAGTGAGGGTGGGGGTGGCTTGTGTTAGAATATAAAATCAGTAGCGACACATAATATGTAAAAAACAACACAACTTCTGCATTCATGGAAACAATAAAAGTTGTGAATACATTTGGATGTGTTGGTTAATTGGGGATGAGACGATGTTGATGGTTTCTCTGTATTTGTCGCATGCTGCACTGTCTCAACAGACGAATCACTTCCTGTACTTTGTGTCACTCAACCGTCTGCTTTCAACTAACGCTTCTCACCCTTTCTCGAAATCATACTACTCCCTTATTTCACCTATGGATGTACATATGTTTCAATTTTCTTTATGACACACTAGATATTGTGCGAAACGCTTCTTTTAAACACACTGTCATCCTCATATCACACGCTTGTTCGTTTTCATACACTGCTTTCTATGATAACTCTTGTCGCACTTCCATTGCAATTTGCATTCATTTTGTTATACCCAGCTGTATTTGTGCACAGGGTATTATAACATTGATTGGATAACGGTTGGTTGTACAGGTATAAAGGAATCGAGATAGATATAGACTTCCATATATCAAAATCATCAGTATCGAAAAAAAATTTGATTGAGCCATGTTCGGCCGTCCGTCTGCCCGTTAACAAGATAACTTGAGTAAATATTGAGATATCTTCACCAAATTTGGTACACGAGCTTATCTGTACTCAGAATAGATTGGTATTGAAAATCGGCGATATCGGATGATAACCACGCCCACTTTTTATATATATAACATTTTGGAAAACACAAAAAACCTGATTATTTAGTAAATAATACACCTAGAATGTTGAAATTTGACGTGTGGACCGATATTGAGACTCTTGATAAAAATTGTTTAAAATGGGCGTGGCATCGCCCACTTGTGATAAAATCAATTTTACATATATTATTAATCATAAAAATAAATCGATAAACCTATCATAACAAAATTCGACAGAGAGGTTGCCTTTACTATAAGGAATGCTTTGAAGAAAAATTAACGAAATCGGATAGGGCCACGCCCACTTTTATATAAAAGATTTTTAAAAGGGTCGTGGGGGAATAAAGTAAGCTATATCTTCGCAAAAAAGAGCTTTATATCAATGGTCTTTCATTTGCCAAGTGGATTTATAACAATAAATAGGAAAAACTTCAAATTTTAAAAAATGGGCGTGGCACCGCCCCTTTTATGACTAAGCAATTTTTTATTTTTCGGGAGCTATAACTCAAAGAAAAATAAACATATCGTAATGAAATTATTTACACATATTTTCCTTAAAGCAGAAAATATGTCTAGTAAAAATGGACGGGATTGGTTAAAGACCACGCCCACTTGTATATAAATGACTTTAAAAAGGGTCGTATAATCATCTGTATAATCATAAAAAATCAGAAAAAGATTTTAGTTCATAATAGAACCATATGTATATGTATTATTGCGCAGCCTTGTAACACTATTAAGCACGAAAACAAACAACAGCATTGAAAGTGTACAGCTGGGTATGTAAGGTTCGGTTCGACTCGAACTTATACTTCCTTACTTGTTTTTCTTTATTTTTGTTTTTATTGATATACATACTTGTGTACATACATAACTACTTACATACCTCCTAAATATTTTTTGTGGACGTGTGTATTTTAAAGGTGTCCAAAGCTGGTCCATGTGACCACTTGGTACAGATAGGCTATGTATGTATATATATAAGATTAGGTGGTGCCAGACCCTATATAAGGAGCTGGGTACAAAAGTTAGAGGGAGTGAAGCGGAACCACTCGCCCCATTTAATGAGCAATGCCTTTCAAAATCATCATCTAAATTACCTACTGTTACCCCAAGGAAACTCACAACAGAGTGTAATCACAAGTAAATAACCCTACGGTATGTTGGAGGTGATTTCGGAATGGTAAGATTGGAAGTATTGGGTATTATCACCAGTGACGGGGTTCGCCAGTCTCAACCAGACAAAAGTATTTACTGATTCTGTAAGGACGAGGCTGCGGGCCTTTTCATGTTATTCAGGACTCAACTTCGGGTGCATGTAATGCCAGATCTCGTCATAGAGCTCACGAATATGCCCCCTTATTTGTATGCCTTTGTTACACTCTTTGACTTTGTGACTTTTGTAGATGATTTGCGCCTTTCATAAGGAGTTGCTTCTATGCAGTTCTCAATGCGATGTTCCGATAGTCCAACAGACTTCTCCAGTGGGTTCGCCTAAGTCGGGCGCCTATACTGGCAACAATTGCCCTTTTCTTCATCTTTTCTCAAGTAATGCCAGCAACAGACAGAGCGGTTTCGTCACGCCTTTTTACTTGGTGACAATTGCAGTTGCATGTGTTAAAGTGTAGAATACTGTCGAACGTCTTGTCCAAGTTTTTTGAGTGACTTACAGTTTTTAGCGTAATGGCATCGAAATGAATGGCTATTAGCTCAGTCCATGTTGTAAATAGATAAGATCAGGAATATAACAGTTTATTTTGGAGCAAAGCTTGTCTATACAAGGGTCGGAGCCTCTAAACATTGTTGTGCAAACGTCTACGTAGGAAATTTGGAAACATATTCTGGTGAGAAAAGAATTACTAATACATCGAAAGTACAAAAAATAAAAAAAAATAATTCTCTCTTGTTGCGAGGTTTTTGATGTGAAACATTAATAGGCTTCTGGCGTGGCGACATGTCGAGGTCCTCCTGTAGTATTTTCGGGATGATTTTGGGGACTCTCTTGGGATACTCCTGGGGTTATTTGAGGATCACTTCGAGGTGGTTTGGGGTTACTTTGGGGACTCTTTCGGGGTTAACGTGGGGTAATTTGTGGTAATTTCGGCATGATCTTGGGAACTATAAGGGTCATTTGGGGTCATTTCAAGATAATTTTGGCTCGGGATCCTCCCGGGGTCATTTGGGGATCACTTCGGGTCGTAAGGAGATCATTTCAGCGACTATATCGGGCTCCTCCCGCAGGCAGGAGAAGGAAGACAGGGATAGCTGACGTGACTTGTTACGAAACGGCCAAAATTGCCTGGGCCATCAAGGGTCAATTAGTAATAATGATGAAGGTGCTGATGAGTGACTAATCAAACGTGAATAACGGCACCTTCGTTTGAAGTTCCCTCAGCGTCTTCAGACTCTTAGAATATTATCGCCACAAAACCAAAAAAGTCGTTTCCGTGACAGGATTGAACCATTAGGTGCTATTGCCGGAGCGTACCCCTTAAGCCTAAGAGGAGGTATCGTACAAGATATCTCTCATTGTTTCGTTGGTTTCCCAAGCGTTACTAATGTGGGGTATTTTCATACATATCTCAAAAATTATTATCTCTAAGGTGTTTTAACATCATTATACGTTATACCATCATAGTGCAGGGTCTAAGCGGGTCTAAGCCTTTTTGATGGCTTCCGAAAGCGTAGAGATCGAGATGAAAATGAACGTAAGAGATGAATGATTTATAAATTGTTCGCAGAAACTCTGTTGTTGTTGGTGTTGTATTAACGATAAAGGGAGTGTTTTCCATGTTGATGGTCCTTTGCGGGATATAGATGCGGTACGTTCCGGTAACAAAGCACCATTAAGGTACTAGCGATAGAAGTGACGTGGCTGTTCTTCAAAGATGCCAATAGCTGACAATTGCATGAGCGACCTCTCTTTGTAGAGTTCGCGAGATAAATTGAATAACTTTATCCAACCAAAAAATCGGTTTAAAATTTTGAAAAATCTATTACAACTTTGCATGACATTTTGTGTTGTCAAAGCGAAACAGCTGTTCGCATTTTGTTTGTTTGACTATTGCACATGTATCCACTTAGCTAATTATTTGTGATTTCTCAATTGATAAAAGTCGTTAGCCTTGTGTTTGCCTACAAATTACACTTGATATATTTGTCTTAAAATTATAAAAAGTAAAATATTCAATATAGAAGACCAAACATTTTTTAATGGATTATAAAACGATGTCGAAATTTTTTGTGCCCATGTCGTGGGAGGATCTATCTGAAGCTATGCGATTTCGATCAAAAGTTTCGTTGGGGCCCAGCAATGCCGACATAAGTGCAGTTCAAAATAAAAATGCCAAGTTAAAAAAGAAAAAGAATAAAAGCACCACACAAGCAAATATAGCCGGAGCCTCAAGCTCTAAAAGCATTCTAAAAGTTAAAAAGAGTAAATCCAAATCACGCAAAGTGCTAAATGGAAAGATTGCTTGGCCGAAATCTACCAAAAGTCCTAAGCCACTATCTAAAGTGATGATAGCGCCGGTGCCTTCGCTAGCGTTACCTGTTCCTGCGGTAACATCAGCTACCAAATTAAAAAGTAAAAAATCTAAACAAAAAAATCGTAAGCAACAAACTACAGATGGTGGTGGCGATGAAATAGCTTCGAAAAGCTCAAACTCCAAAACTTCCGTGAAAAGCACGAGCTCCAAAACTTCCATTCTACCACCAGAAACCCCAACTAAGGAAGAAATGAACTCAGATGAATCCGTAGATCAAAGCAAATCTGAAGATATTGGGCTAAAAGTTTTTGAAAATTCATTGAAACATCAATTGTTGGCTGGACGCTTTCGTTATATAAACGAGCAATTATACACAATGGATAGTACGCAGGCGGAAGAGCTATTCAAGTCTGATGCTGAGGCTTTTGAAGCTTATCATGCTGGCTATCAACAGCAAGTAGAAAAGTGGCCCATGAATCCACTGGATCGCATAATAAAAATGATATATCGCTTGCCAAAAACGCTAGAAATAGCTGATTTTGGTTGTGGTGAAGGCAATTTGGCCAAATTGGTGCCAAATAAGGTGTATTCAATGGATTTGGTAAGCACACGCGACGACATAATTGCTTGTGATATGGCGTGTACGCCACTTCCCGATCAGTCAGTGGATATAGCGGTATATTGTCTTTCATTAATGGGCACAAATTTAAAAGAATATTTGCTTGAAGCTAACCGTGTATTACGAATGTCTGGTATTGTGCTAATCGCCGAGATACAGTCTCGTTTCGATGATCTACGAAATTTTATACGTGGCCTACAGGCTTGCGGCTTTGAACTGATAAAGAAAGACACGAATGAGCAGCTATTCTACTTTTTCCAATTTAAAAAGGTGCGCAACGTCGGAAAAGTAGCTCTAATACCAGAATTTTCATTGAAGCCATGTCTATACCGGAAACGGTGAGTGGAATTTACTTTAGTTTTTACATTACCATATTTGAATAATTAATATTTTCTTCCTTTTGCAGTTGAGGCTAGTCAATTTTTTAATAATATAATGTAGTTTTACTTTAGTTTAATAAAAATTGCATATATAGAATTGTATGCATCGTATAAAAGACTTGATTAAATGTTAAATAAATTATAATTGTGTATGAATTGAAAATTTCACTTCGCATCATTTCATCTTCTTGCCCTTATGGTTCAAGGCTTTCGATGTCTTCTTCAACCTCTACGGTTTCTTGCATGTTTCGATTGTTATCCTCTGGACTTCTCTGCGAGAGGCGTGTGTTAAAGGCTCCTCTGTAACTTTAAGACTGGCAGCTGCTGGCTGTTCGTCCCTCTAAATCTTCGTCGTAGCGTCCGAGTTCTTCTTTTCCTAAGTCGCAGATAAATTTTGCCGGCGGCCAGGACATTTTCTCAAGCTGCGGATACAACATATACTGCGTCTGCTTGCTTATTTGGAAGTTACAGTGCTGGCGTTCCTCGTTATAGTGTGATAAGGTTGTGGGGAGCTTTATCGATATTGATGGTCCTTTGCCGGATGTAGATCCGGTACTTTCCAGTAACAAGTACCATTAAGGTCCTAGCCGCATCATCTCGGGAACAATTTGGTATGACCATATGGAACTTTTTAGCCTTGCAGCTTTCGAGGTTGTTGGTTTTGACGTAGTTGCTACCTTGCTATTGGGTCCCATCTGTCTTACAGCTTTGGATTGCTTGACTCTTGTTTTTTAGAATTGTAGCACACCGACGTGGCATTGAGTCAACAAGTTTTTGGCATCTTTCAACCGAAATTGACTCGCATGCCCTTTTCACAGATCCCATAGTGGCGTATTCGATGTTGGCTTGCGTTGGGCTATTACCTTCTTGACACCAACCCACAAATTTTCGATGGGGTATATGTCAGGTGACTGTGGTGACACATTCCATAATGTTGATCTGAAGATGTTCAAGCCATCTCTTTGCTACTTTGATCTTATATTTCGGGTCGTTGTCTTGCCGCATATAAATTCCCAGTCATAATTTGCCTAACCCAGTGAATAGGTCCCACGCGTAGCCAAAGAAAAGCATGCCGAGACAATAATATTTGAACCTTAATGCTTTACGGTTTCTGTTGTATATTTCGTATGGTGTTCGGTACTAGGTGGCCGTTTTACATATTGGCGTGATTCCTTTTCACCGTCTATGACAAACTTCGACTCGCCCGGCCATAAAATGCTGCGCCATTTGGCCGAAAGCTAATTTAAATGCTCTTTGGCAAATCGAAGTCTCTTTGGTACATGCGTTTTATTCAACAATGGTACTTTCCTGGACTGTGGGCACCCAGGTCGTGCTCACGCAAACGTCGAAAAACAGTATCAACGCTTCAAAACATCTTTAAGGCATCTTTAATCTCAGTTGTTGTTGTTGTTGTTATTGTATTAACGATAAAGATACTCCCTGAAAGCTTTGGGGCTGTTATCGATGGTGATGGTCCTTTGCCGGATATAGATCCGGTACGTTCCGGTAACAAAGCACCATTAAGGGACTAGCACGACCATCAACAAAAGCTCATAGCAAGGAAGAGGAAGATTGGCTATTAGCAACCAACGAGGGAATCTGTAACCACAAAGCACAAGTCAAAAACTAAAACAAACCTGCGTAACAAAGTGCTCAACTTGGAATGTATATATCTTAATATTAATAGTATTACAGCAAATAAGCTAGAGCTGGAACATCTTATAGAAATAAAAAAACCCAGCATTGTTTTATGCGCGGAAACATGTACAACAGATAAAATCATGGATTCTGAGCTATGCATTTCCACATATAAATTCATCCGCTGCGATTCCCACAGTAGACATACAGGTGGTGTTCTAATGTATGTACATGAAAATTTACAATATAGCATAGTGTGTAATAAAGCTATTGACAGGAATGTGTGGTGCATTGTCATAAAACTTAAAAAATATGCGTTAAAATGGCAAATTGGTGTACTCTATCACTCACCAAATAGCAGTGATGCTGACTTCATGACATACTTAAACAATGTCATCAATGAACACCTCAGGGAATCTGACAACATTATAATAGTTGGAGATTTTAACATTAATATGAATATATCATCAACATACTCAAACCAGCTTATAAGTTTATTTGCACAAATGGCTATGGTACAAAGAATAAATTTCAACACAAGAATAACTGAGCACTCCTCTACGAAAATAGACTTACTCTTCAGCAATAATGAGCAAGTTAAAACTGAACATGTAAGTGGATATAAAATTTCCGATCATGAAACAATTCATTTCAAAGTACCAACAGCTAAATATTGCAAAATGAGAAAAGTTGCTACTGTCACCAACTGGGAGTACTATAGCGCAGAAAATCTTTTAAATCTGCTGCGAACGTGCGACTTTAGCTCTGTGTCTCATGTAGGAATAGAACGTAGAACTGAGATCCTGAACAATATTTTAACTGGAGCTATGCAAGCATTGACGTATGAGAAGAGGATCCAAATACAACTGAGGAATAAGTGGTATGACCGTGAGCTAAGGGAACTGCACAAAAGAAAAATTGAATTCTATAATACTGCTAGAAATACTGGCAACTGGGTGGATTATAATGGCATAAAAAAAAGATATAAAAAAACTGTTATGTATAAAAAGAAGAAATATATGGAAGATAAAGTGCTCGATAGTGCAGGAGACATGAAGCGGATGTGGAAGTCTTTAAAACATCTTGCTGAGCTCACCGATGACAGAAAGGTCGTTAGCAAAATAGTAATTAACGGTGAATGCCTCGAGAAGGAATACGATATAGCCAATGCCCTAAATACATTTTTTATACAGAGCATAGCTGAAATTAATGATAGCATTGAAATAATTCCGATTGCGGCAGAAACAAGTGTAAATAATGCAATTGAAACTTTTCAATTCACCGACGTAGAGTTAGATGATATAATGAACATTTCTAAATCTTTTAGAAACAAATATGGTGGAAAAAAGCTTTTGTCGGAGGGGGTATTTAAAGATGCCATGATTTACATTGCTCACTTCTACAAAGATATAATAAATGAATCAATAAACAGTAGCATTGTTCCAAATTGCTGGAAAGTATCAACTATAGTACCTGCGGAAAAAGTCAAAAATACAGTAAGGCCAGAGGAACTGCGCCCAATTAATACGCTACCCGCAGATGAAAAAATTATGGAAACGGTGGTTAAAAATCAATTAGTGGCATATCTAGATAAATACCAAATTATTATACCTGAACAATCTGGGTTTAGGAAAAGCCATTCTTGCGAAACCGCACTGAATATGGTTATTGCGGAATGGAAAGAGGATATAACTGATAAGAAAGTTGTGATCTCAGTCTTTTTAGACTTAAAACGTGCTTTTGAAACTGTGGATAGAGAGGAACTGCTGAATGTTATGTTTAATAATGGGATAAGAGGAAAATCCTTGGAATGGTTCAGAAGCTATTTGAGTAATAGAAAACAGAAGACGATAATTGGAAGTGCAGTTTCACCGGTTGCTGATGTACATATTGGGCTACCGCAAGGTTCAGTATTGGCACCGCTATTGTTTACAATATATATTAACGATATTAAAGAATGCTTGAAATATTGCAATATTCGACTATTTGCGGATGATGCATTGATAACCATTAGTGAAAGAAGTGAGGGCTTTGCGGTATCGAAAATGCAAGAAGACTTAGACTCCCTTTACAAATGGCTATGCCATAGAAAGTTGAAAGTGAACGTGGATAAAACCAAAAGTATGATATTTTGCAAAAATCAAAGCATTATGGGTGCCAATACCCTTAGCAATATTACTCTGAAGATAAGAAATGTTGAAATTCAGCAAGTAGACAAGATCAAATACCTAGGAGTCTGGATCGACAAAAACCTTAGATTTGGAGAACACATAAATTATTTAGAAAACAAAATTGCAAAAAAAATTGGTTTTATGTACAGAACTTGTAAATATATTAGTCAACGACACAAATTATTAGTGTATCGATCAATTATTGAACCGCACTTTATCTATTGTCCAACAATCCTGCTATTAGCAAATGACACACAAATAAAAAAACTGCAGATACAACAAAACAAGGCAATGCGATTAATTTTAAAATGTTCGCTTAGAACACCAAAAACTACAATGCTAAATATGTTAAACTGGCTCAGTGTAAAACAGTCGATATATTATTTCACATTGAAATTTATACATCATATGAAATTAGGAATAACACCGAATTATCTGAACGGGAGAATACATTTTAATCATGAAATACATAACTATGGAACTAGAAGCAGCGGAAATATAAGACTGCCTAGAGTAAGAACGGAGTTCGCGAAGAAGACTTTAGAATATATAGGTTATAATATGTACAATGAATTACCAAATGCGATAAAAGACTGTGAAAATATTAATAAGTTTAAAGCAAAATTATTTTTATACTGTAAGTCATTAAGCATGTAATGTATACAATTTATTTATATATATATATATATTTTTTTTTTTTTTTACCTTGAACTAGGTCTTAAAGACCGTAAATAAATAAATTATATTATTATATATCTCGGGAACGATTTATTTGGCCACATTAAACCTTCAGGCCATTCCTCCCTCCCTACCTCCAGTTTCATGAGGAGCTTGGGGTCACCAGAGCCTCGCCTGCGAAGAATGTGTATGATACATTCTTATTTGTAACAGGATTCCCGTCGCGTAGGTGAGGTTGACAATTGGGTTGCGGGAGCTTTGAAGCTATAAAGCTATAAAGCTTTGTATTGCGCTTATCAACCCCTTGAATCCCAATAGCAGCCCCAAAAGGAGACTTTGAGTATATGACGACAGACTTAACTATTCTTACCGACATTGCTGGCTTTCTTGCACGCCTTTTGCCACTTGGTTGGTACTTGATGGCATTACTTACCATTGTTGGTGAGCAAGATTTATTGTTGTTTAGTGCATGTGTAAACGTGGCCTTACTGTTATAATAAAAACATAATTCCGATCTGCCATGCATCGCTGTCAGCTAAGATGGCTTTTATTCTATATGCATGAATTGAGATCTGGACATAGGACGCGATATAATATTTTTTCTCAACTTTTCAGAAATTGTTCAACTTCAAAAAAACATTAAAACACGGCGCTAAGATACACAAATTTTCTTTCATTTAAACATTTTTTTTTGTTTCAATTTCAAAATTACAGCGGTCGCCATGGTAACCTACCAGTAATTTCCAACCAGTTAATAGCCGACTTTTTGTAGTAAAGCTAGCTTTATTTAGCAATTCATAACTAGGGCTGTGAACTGCATCCGGATTTTTCAACTATCCGGATAAACCTGATATTCGAATAACCGGATAGCTAAGCAAAAAATCCGGCTATCCGGATGTCCGGATTCATAAATGGGAAATCCCTATATCCGCATTTCGGCTATCCGGAAACGCAAACGGGAAATCCGGATATCCGCATGTCCGGATACTGGAATATATAAGTAGAATATCTGCATATCAGAATTGAACGAAGCAAACATCGAAAAATTATTCACAAAATATGTTTGTAGATTATTAAATTAACGTCAAAAATTAAAAAGCTACAACTCATCGCGGAACGATACAAGGTGGCAGCATGGTGACATACCTACAAACATAAATAAAAATCCCATGTATTTTGTTTTTGTAAATTCTTTGGACAAATGTCAAAATCGTACTGCGTCGGAAGTTGATGTATCAAATCAAATAAAAAAAGCGTATAATCAGCTGTCTCATGCTGCCACCTTGTATCGTTCCGCCATGCTACAATTTTACAAACAAGTGAAAAAAGAATAGTGCCATTTGTTTATATTGTGAAAAAAAGCTGTTAATTGATTTAAATTCCCCACGAATTTATTGTTATTAATGTTAAATAAACATATATGGTACATCAATTTGTTGCTTTCACTGGATATCCAAAAATACTGTTATTAACCGGATCTTCATAAATCCGGATATACGGATAGCTTCACAAACGAATATTAACCGGATATCCACGCCGTCCGGATTTTATCCGTGTCAACGGATATCCGTATGGATATCCGAATATGCGGATAGTCCCAGCCCTATTCATAACTTTTTTCTGCAGGGTCTCGGAAAATTGTGTAATACAAATTTAGTTTTGATCCTTGAAAATACGAAATATGAATTTGTTATTACTTGTTTGTTTTTGTTATAATTGGCAACAGCTTCCTAAAGTTGATACGCCATTAGTTTGGTTTTACGCTGGTCCATAATTTCATCAAATATATTTTTGAGTTCTCAAGTCGATTTCGTATACATAGTTTTGCCCGCCAAACGAGTTGAAGCCCCTTCAAATATGCTTCTCTTTCCGCCAAACGATGAAAAAACGAGTATGTGAAAACGGCAGCAGAGCTCAAAGGATGAGAAGGAATTATAGAGTTTCTAAAGACGAAAAAAATTATATTTCAATTCAAAAAATCGCATCTCAAATTACCAAGTTGCAATAAAAAACAATTTCATTGGATTTGCAGGGACAAGGAAAAAATAATCCGAATTCGTCTCACTATAATCTTCAAGCTTAATTATCGAACTCATGCTTGCCGAATCGTCGGTCCCATGGAAGAACAACACTTAACATTTTTTGCGTGGAGGACTAGCAAATTTTTGTTTTCTATTGCTGTATGGGGAGGCTTTAATGTATTTAAGTACCTCTTCAGGCTGTTTAGGCGGCTTAGAATATATCCGCGATAACCCAGTGTCGTCTGAACTGATTTGTTTTCCAGTTACTTATGGTTTTACTAGTTGTGCCTTTGTGAGTCCACAGAAAGGCTCTGGACCATAGCATGCTGCTAAAGCAGCCTGGTTGGTTAGGTAGTTTGCCTGTTCACTACCTTCATGTCCCTAATGATTTGGAACCACTGCTAATAAATTCTTTTTTTAGGCTCCCAGATCATTAATAACTACAATGCATTCCTCCACTAACTTAGAAGTAATTGAGTAAGACTGCATGGAACGTGAGAGTGCCTCTACCGCAAAATTTCTATTGCATGGCTTTCTGCCTAAAAAATATTGTAGTAGCCTCCCATTGGTATCGATTTCTTGAAGTTCGGCCCATATATATCAGATCCCGCTTTTCCGTCATCAGAACCAGACCTGTAAGTCAGGGTCAGCATATGGATTCCCTGTTTCCCAAAGAGTTGTGTTCACAATGGACACCTGAAATCTACGTGAGATTTTCAGCGTAGGGGCCAGTGCATCACGTAACTAGTTGTAATGTGGGATTTCCTGTGAATTTTCTTATAACGTTCATATGTACTGTCATGTTTCCGATCTCTAGCTCAGAAATATTTTGAAGTCTGAGTGCAGCAAGTGTTGTCTCTTTCTCTATTAGAATAGGGAGGTGCGGTATTCACACTAAGGCACTAAGTGCAGCAGCTCGAGTGGACGTTGTCATCACTACCGTTATGACAATTCAAACTAGTCTATGCAGTTTGCTTAATTTTAGGCGATAACCCTCATGTTTTGCCATAGAGTCGAAACTTACCTTAGAAAAGCAACAATAATAATAATAATATCTGCATTTAAATAGCGAGACGTGCTCATATTGCCTCATACAATTGTTCTTGAATTTCTGATTACTATGCACCTTCTATTAATGTTCGAAACGCTAAGGTTCAGTATGGCAAAATGGTATTTATTTACACTACTTTGGGAGTAGTACTTCACAACTACAATTATACTTCACTAATAGCGTGTTTAAATCAAACTGATTGATTATCGCTTGCACCGCGCTGCTTTTATACTCTCAATTAGCCTCGGTCACTTAATTCTTCAAACGTCTAGACTTTTCACCAACATGGCTTGTGGAACAGTTGTATCTCATACTCATACTTGGTTATTTATTAACAGCATAGTGATGTTAGAAATGCTAATATTCGCCACAAAATAATAGTGAACAGCGGAAGTACTGCTTATAAAAGCATTGCTTTAAACCCAATATTACTAAGCTTTCGATAGCCCGCCTATAAGTATTTCACGCAATTAGGATTAAAAACATATAGAATTAGTATGTACCTTATGGTGTATACAAGAATACCAACAAATAGCCAATACTTAGAGACCAATTGCAAAGCGAGCAGCGGGGCATTCATACGGCTGAGTGGATAAAGGCATCTGCCTTTACACTAGTATAAAGTATGAATGTTGGAGATTTCGAGTTCAATACTCAGCTCCCGAAAAGCTAGCTGATGAAGAAGTGAAATTCAGAAACATGTCCTAGTAACCAGCGCAGTTTGTAAACATTGTAATTTTTCTCTAATATCAATAATAATATTAATAATAATAATAATAGCAAGTAATTTCTTTTATGTTTTATTTACAAAAGTAATATTTTTACTATGTATTTTTATGTTTGATTCATTTACTGTACTTAATTGTATACATAATGATTATTTTAATAATTCTTATTGTTGCTACGTTTTTGTTTTACTGTTACTACTATTATATGTATGTATGTATGTATGTATTTTCTACTGTTTTAGTTATGTGTAATTGTTATAATATTTGCAATTTATAAAATCGAAACCAAGCAATACAATACTCATTTGTATTAATTTTTTTTTTTTTTATTATTATTATTTTATTTTTTTTTTGCTAATGAGTACATACTCGTACCTACTTTTAGGAAGAAACTTTGAGTTTGTGTGCATAAACTATATATATAAACAGTTTGGAAAACGTTAAGTAAATACATACATATTTCTATACTATTTGGAGAAGAAAAAAAATAGTAAAATAAAATTAATGAAAACGAAACAAACTTATGCATACTAAAATTAATAAAACATTTACAATGCATTCTTAAAAAATATGCAATGCTGCGCTTTTGACGGAATCGCTGGGCGTTTATTGTTTACAATTTATAAAAAAAAAAAATTATTAAACCAAACGTTTTGCCTTGTTGTTTGTGTTGCGGAACTTTATCTAATAATATTTTTTTCTTTTATTTATCAAATGTGTTTGTTGTATAATAAATGAGCTGATTTTCTTTTAAGGTTTAACTGCTTACTTTTGCTTGCCTTATTCATTTGTTACTTTTGCCTGCGCTCTAGGTTTTTATTTTTTAAATTTTAATTTTGTGATAATAAGAAATTAGAACAAATCGTATTTCCTTTTTGCTTAACTTTTGTACGCCATATATCATGTATTACTTTAAGATGTAAGATTGATTAAGCTTAGCAATTTTTTTTTTTTTAATATACATACATAGTTTTTGTTTTAGTATTTTGTGTTTTTTTGTTCGCCTCCTTGTAAAATGTCAGCTTGCTAATGAGTAAATGAGTTCTATTACTTTTGGAATTTTGCTCTTGTATTTACATACTTATATACTGTGGTAAAGAAAATCAAATACTTAAACTGAAAACCTGTGGCGCTACTCCTTAGCTCCAAATAATAATAAATTTGTTTGGATTCTAACAACAATGCTTGCTATTCAATTGATAGGTTTTTGAATATAATTTATTTTCGATTCGAACAAACTGTATTTTGGGAAAAATGTAATTGGAAGACGAATCAGTGCTTCATCTAACAAGAAAAAATTCTGCAGCAACAGAGCACGGAGCTTGCTTTGTTTGCTGTTATTTAAGCACTAATGTCCATATAAACTAAACGGCGCATTTTTATTTTCATGTAGTTCTCTGTGTTGTTGTTTTTTTTTTTTTGTTTTGGTTGGTGGCGAATCTTGCTTCTTTAGCAGCCGACGCTCTGGCGACCCCACGTTCCTCATGGAATTAGTGTGTGTGGGGCGGGATGCCCGAGAAGGTTAAATGTGGTCACATTAAATCGTTCCCGAGATGGTCGGACTTGTACCTTAATAGTGCTTGTTACTGGAACGTACCGGATGTATATCCGGCAAAGGACCATCAACATCGAGAACACTTCCCATAACTTTTGGGGAGTGTCTTAAACGCTACAAGAACAACAATAGCGTAATAATCCTTCTTAAACAAAATGCAACAAATTTTAAAAAGGTGTCTTCAAAATTTGCAACCTTTAAGAATTTAAGTATTTTGAGAACTTTTTTTCGCGAGCTTGTTGCTAATTTTCTCCCAAGTAAAAATATACCCTTTTCATTCGTTATATCATCCTTCCCCTTACGAAAAGTAGCTTTTTCTAAATTGTTTACTAAGGAATTTTGAATGTTACATTTTGTATGTGATATGAATTAAAATTGGCACCCTCTACAAAAAGAAATATAAAAATTCTGCAGAAGTTGGAAATTCTAAATTAGCGGCTTAACATTTTTGTGAGAAATTCTTTAAACTCTTTGAATTTTTATGAAGGTTGTTCTAAGCACGCATCTTACGTCATAAGATAAAAAAGGCATTAGCGGAATTTACACCTAGCTGGAAGTTTATGTAGTTTGTTTTTATATAAATACTCGTATATCGAATTTCAATTAGTTAAAACTAAATACGAATAAAAACTGCCAACTAATGACTAACGAACCAAGCGTGCATCGCGCTGTTAAATTTGAATTAGAAATTTGGAAAAAAAATACGAAAAAAATTAAAAACCCAAGCAGTTTTGCAACTGTATGAAAATAAAGTGTGCTATTTTTGTGAGCACTACAGTTGTGCACGCGAAAATAGCAGTAAAAATTAGTAACACATTTAATCAGTTATTTTCTTCTTTTATTTATTTTTGTTAATTTTAGAATAAACTTTAAGCACTTGGTAGCCGAAAACATGTCAACTAATTTCGAAGACAATTTCGAAAAAATTCAAAAAATTTTTAAAACTCTTAATGAAATCTTGCTTAGAATTTCGAAAATATGTTTTGAGTGCGCAGCGTACGCATCGTAACCTAAGATCTCGGATCAAATACGATATGAAAAAAAAAAACTTACTTGATGTGGCAGTCGTTTAGGTTAAATGGGAGTATTCGATCAAAAGTGAGTTCGAACATATTTTAAAGTCATAAAGCATATATGACACTACTTTATTTTTGCTTAGATTCCAAGCTAAAAAAACTGACGAAACTTTATCGGAACTTTAAAACACAAAAACAATTTCTATCATGAAAAAGCGAGACCACTATTACGCCAAAATTAGTGAGTTTGACATGTTTTTGTTTATATTTTACATTTTATTTTTACATTAACACTTTTAACAATAAAAACAATGTAAATAACACGCGAAAATTATTTCGGTCTATAATGGTTCACTTTTTTCACAAGAAAGTTGATTCTAATTGTGTTTTTATGCACCGAATTTTCAAACTAAACACAAAATTTTCATGCGTCAAAAAAAAAAATAATTAAAAAACGGCCGAATGTCAAAAAACCTATCGAAATACAAACTGGCTCGTTTGTTTTTAATTAACTAGATTGTATTTTCCTTGTATTTCGTTATTTTTATTTATTTGTTTTTTTGAAATATAGTTTACACACTTACACTCTTACACTAGTACTGAAGCCGTATTAGGAAGACAATTTTGAAAAAATTCGAAAAATTTTTAAAACTCTTAATGAAATCTTGCTTAGAATTTCGAAAAAGTGTTTTGAGTGCGCAGCGGACGAATCGTAGCCTAAGATCTCGGATCAAATACGATAATGAAAAACAAAACTTACGTGATGCGTCAGTCTAAGTTAAATGGGAGTATTCGATCAAAAGTGAGTTCGAACATATTTCAAAGTCATAAAGCATATATGACACTACTTTATTTTTGCTTAGATTCCAAGCTAAAAAAACTGACGAAAGTTTATCGGAACTTTAAAACACAAAAACAATTTCTATCATGAAAAAGCGAGACCACTATTACGCCAAAATTAGTGAGTTTGACATGTTTTTGTTTATATTTTACATTTTATTTTTACATTAACACTTTTAACAATAAAAACAATGTAAATAACACGCGAAAATTATTTCGGTCTATAATGGTTCACTTTTTTCACAAGAAAGTTGATTTTAATTGTGTTTTTATGCACCGAATTTTCAAACTAAACACAAAATTTTCATGCGTCAAAAAAAAAAAAAAAAAAGGAAAAAACCGCCGAATGTCAAAAAAACCTATCGAACTACCAACTGGCTCGTTTGTTTTTAATTAACTAGATTGTATTTTTCTTGTATTTCGTTATTTTTTTTTTTTTGAAATATAGTTTACACACTTACACTAGTACTGAAGCCGTATTAGGAGGGAGTGCGACAAAAAATTGAAGATAAAATACAAGAAAAATACACGAAAATAAAGTAGTCTCATATAGGTGTAACCTATAAAACATAAACACGTCGAACTGATTGTAAAAATAACAAAAAATAATCAATTCAGCTATCACATTCAATTACTCGACATATATCATCATGCCTAATAAGAATTAAGTAGTATGATTACGTTTGTTATAATCCGAAAATCACCCTTATTGTCATTGTCGTCGTCGTTGCTGAACGACGACGATGTGTTAAATTCGGTATTGCCATAGTCGTTATCGATAACTATTAACGACTATCAACATATGTTTGGTATTGGCTAAAGCGCCAAATACACGACACGAACATTTCCGCGAACATTCCCGTTATGTCATGTTTCTGCGACCTTTTCTGTCGTGTATGGTGGTGTTTGCCAGTTCGCGCAAATGTTCGCCAAAAATCAAAATATTTGAATTTTTGGCGAACATTTGCGCGAACTGTTCGTGCGTGTATGGCGAAATAGCTCATAATCGTAGTAATTTCTGAACGGAACAGACGTGCGCGGAAAAGTAAAATGGACAATAAAAAATTTCTGAGTGAATTTATTGAAATGTATAAATCTTTGCCATCATTGTGGCAAGTAAAAAGCAAAGATTATTGTAATAGAATTAAAAAGAATAATGATTATGCGACTTTTTTATTGCGACAATTGTTGTCCGTATTCATCGCTGTCTGAAAGATAACTAATGTTCGGCCAAAAGTTCATATGGTGTATGGCCAAAGCTGCGAACAAGATTGCGGAATGTTCGCGGAAATATTCGTGTCGTGTATTTGGCGCTTTATTAGCCAAAACCGATTTGGTGGCGAAGTGAAGACGACGTTGATACGATGTGACGTCGACTGAAAAAAGACGACGATGTCGACGACTACAATGACAATAAGGGTGCAAGTGTTTACGTGACGAGTCATACGATCACGGATGTTACGATTCGGTACCAGTTTTGTAGTCGAATTAATTGTAGTCTAACAAAAACAACTTCGAAGTTTCTCAGAAATTCGCATTGATTTTTGACAATTTTTTTTCGAAGAGTATTTTAAATTTAAGTATTTCATGCGAACAGCACCTAATTTTGTTTTTTGTATGGAAGAAAAGCTGCATAACTTTTTGGAAGAGAGTTTGCCAAAAATCAATGCGAATTTGGAGACTGCGTAATTGCCCTTTGTTAGACTAAAATTGATTGGGGTACAAAACTGCATACTCAAAAAAATTCTAAATAAAATATGCGAAACCTATTTTTAAACACTTCTCAAATTTTCTGATTTTTTTAAAACGTTTCTAAGATGGGTTTGCATAGTTTTAGTTAGATATTCACTGCCACTTTTTTTTGCAATTAACAAAAACATATAAAAGAAGAAAATGGTTGATAAAATTTGCTAAAATTGTTTGCAGTTGTACAAATAAAAACTCTAATTTAGGCCATTTTCATCCATCCTCTTTTGTTTTGTCGAACTTTGTTTTGCTGTTATGAGCTTAAAACTCATCTGAAGAGCTAGCGGTGGAAGGTCAAAGAATGTTGCCAATTTTACATATGCATATACTTATGTACATATGTATATATATCAAACTGGGTCAATTTATTAATCGATACCGCGCCATCTATTTTTCGATAGTATTTGGGCTCAGGAAAAAAAGTTCCACTACGCCTACCCAAAAAACTAATTTTCGAGCCTGCAAAATTTAATTTTTTTTGACTTTTTTTCGACTTTGATTTTTAAGGTTTTTTTCATGACCTACTAAACAAATTTTCATTTGATTGTAATTTTTTTTTTCAAAAAACTGTTATCGCCAACGTTTTTAGCGGACATTTTTGTGTCGGAAAGGGTATACATATGAAATTTTTTTTAGTACGTCATAAAAAAAATCTTAAAAATTGAAGTCGAAAAACGTAAAAAAAAATGAAATTCCGCAAGCTCAAAAATTATTTTTTTGGGTATGCGTAGTGGAACTTTTTTTCCTGAGCCCAAATCCTATCGAAAAATCGATGGCGCGATATCGGTTAACTTTCGTCTACACAAATCGACCCACCCTATATTATATATATATATATGTATGTTTGTAAGGGGCTATCATTTATTTAAATTGAATACTTTTATGCCTTTTTTATTATTGTTTTAAGTATGTATATGTACGTACGTATTTATCTATGCCTATTTGCGTGTATATAGTATATTTATAATAACAACTGTTAATGTATTTTTGTAAATTTTTTATTTTTTCTTTTTTTGTTTTCTTTTTGCTTAGCAACTACCATAATAATTATGAATTATGTATAGATATTTTTTTAACGTTTGTCCTTAAAAATTTTATCATTATGCATGTAAACCTTTTTAACTTGGTTTTCTTTGCCTAATTACTAATTGTTACGCTCTAATTGAATATAGTATACATATGTATGTATGTATGTATGAATGTATATATTTTTAATGGAGCATTTGCAATTTTTTATACCCCATTTTATTTTCATAACATATTTAATAAAATTTAATTGCATGCACGTTTTTGTACAGTGTTATGCAAAACAAAAGCAACAAGTTCAATGTTTAACATATATAACTTAAGTCATATATATTTTGGTTAATGAAACTATTTAAAAAACAAAGGAATGATCCTTAATAAGTTAAAGAACGACAGGACATTGCCGAACTTAAGTTAATTACAAAGAAGTACCACAAAAAAAGGAGCATTTAACCGTAGTATGGAACTGTGCAAAACAAAAAATCACTGATTTTTTACGATGGCGCTTGCGAACATCGGACACAAGTTAATATGTTATATCATGTTCATGAAAGTGCATTGAATTAGTTCGGTGAGTTGAATAGCGAGAGAAAATCAAGCAACTTAAAGCAGCGTTTTTTTTGCTTTTGTTTTGCACAACACTGTACATACTTATACATATATGCACACATGTGCGTATATATATGAATGTGTATATGTATATAGTATGCTGTATATATGTATGTTTACAATTATATAATAATATTTTAAATGTAGAACTTAGAACTTAACGGCAACGATTTTTGAGTTAGTTGTTTTTTACATTTTCTAAGCTTTCTATATAACGGTTTGTGTATACGGTTTTCATATGCTGGGCTTGTCTTTGATGTTTGCCTTAAAACTAATTTAATCCTTAAATTACAAGAAAAAAAAAAAATCTAACAATTTATAATAATTACAAAAGTTGCTATTGTATACTTATTTCAATATGTTGTTAATTTTTTTTTTTAATTTTAGCATTTAAATTGTAGTGTTTATAACAGTATTATACCATGTATGTTTGTATGCTGATACGCCTGCGTGAAAGAAAAAATAGTAGCAAAACTTGTTAACAAAATTTATCGATTATTTGCTATTTTTTTAGTTTCGTTAATTAAAAAAACTTCAATTAATCGTGTAATGAGAACTATGTAGACAAGTTTTAAACGTGTTTCCGAAAAAAATTTTAAAACGTTTTCGAAAAAATTGAAAATCTATTTTCAAAACTTGTTTTTTGTTTTATTTTATTTAAAAAACTTTTTGAGTATGCAGTTTTGTAGTCCAATTCATCAATGATTAACAATGTACAAATTTAAACTCTCAAAAATTTCGATTTTTTTTTTTTTCAAAGCGTACTTTAGAATTTCCGCATACTTTTTTGTATGGTAAGAAATCGGAATACCCTCCGATAAAGATATTAAACTTAAATGAACAATATTTAAAAATTCTCGAATTCGAAACTATGTTAAATTATTATTTTTTTTGTAATGTAACAAAAACAAAATAGAAGAAAATAACGCATACAATTTGCGTATAATTATTGCTACTAATTTTTTACTTGCAGGTGTATATATGTAGGTATGTCTGTAGGTATACTTATGCTGCTTAACTGTCGATAATTAAAAAAAATGTTATTTCATTCGTAACACTGTGCGGCATCTTCATGATCATTGTTTGGGGCGGTATGACTCCGAAAATCTCAAAATATTGTAGCACTTGCAAAAATTATATTGTATTGTAAAACGGAAACTGTAAAAACCAAAATTTGAGAGGTTTTTGAAAATCCACATAAACATTATTTATAATTTTAGAAAATCCAGCTTATTTCAGTCTGACATATTACCAATTTGAAGTTCTAGAATGTATGTTTTTAGATACATATCGATATAGATTCATATCGATTTGAAAAAAATTTGCTTTCGAAAAGTGTTTTTTGTGCTTCATATCAAAAATAAAATTTATGGCAAAAAATATAAAACGGCCTTCGGAAAAAAAAGTGTCAACAATCTATGCGAATTTCGAAAAGATTTTGGAAAAAATTCGAAAGTTTGAAAATTTTTAAAAAATTTTCATGAAAATTATTGAAACATATATGTGACATGGAATTATGAAAGGGGCCTATTGTGCGAAAACAAGTTTTTGTTTAACTTGACTCTGTGTAGCGGCCGGTCGCACAGTGTTTCGTGTAGAACAAGCTAGCTGGACAAAAACAAAGTTCTTATTCCAAGAAAAGTGTAATGAGAAATGAAAGAAAACAAACAAAATAACGGGATTTTTGCTTTTTTTGAGAGTTTTGCTCATATATATTGAGTAACTGAAGTAAGAAGGCAGGAGTGGCCGTAAAATGCATTGATTAATTTGCAAAATTCTTGTTGAATATTAAGATTCATATTTCTTTTAAGTGAACACTTTTACATAATTTTTTTGATGGATTCTAAGCTCGAAGGTAAGAAAAATTTTTTAATAGTAATTCTTTCATAATTAGAGTATTTTCAATATATTTAACATTCCGTTATTAAGAAGAAAAGGTATTTTTTCCCTATATTTTTAACTTTAGGAACAAAAAAGTTACATACATCAGCGGACATCCGGGCTTAACTTTACATATGTTATAGTCGCAAGTATTCCCTAATAGTCGAAAGAAAAAACCATTGCGAATTCTTTGCACATCTATTTTTAATTTTTTTTTTTTCTAGATTTAGTTATCTCTACATATCAAATAGGATGTATGTATCTACCAGCTCCGACGAGATATTTGAACCTTTAAAGCTGATCTACAAACGGCAAAACCAATTCCCTGGTACAGGGAACAAACACGTAGCCATAAAACATACAAAAATAAACGCGCAAGGTCAACAAGAGCACACCAAAAGCAAAAAGGCGAAGATCATTGACTTCAACCTGCCACAACCTACCGCACCAGTCACCAAGGCATAAAAACAGGTACATACAATGGATTGATGAAGATAAACCAAAACCAGGTTTCGGCAATACCAATGACGGCAACACTGCTCGTAGGTTTTTCGAAAATTCTGAGGCTAGTGCTGAGATTACGGGATTGGATGTAACGCTCATCAAAAGATTCGACACTCTCCTTCGCGCATTAGCATCTGGGTACAATATAAATATCCAAAGATTTGAAAAATTTGCGGTCGAGACTAAAAAACTATACATAGATCTCTATCCATGGTTTAATATGCCTGTTACAGTTCATAAATTCTTAGTGCATAGTACTGAAATTATAAAATCAGCAATTTTACCTATTGGTCAACTTTCCGAGGAAGCACAGGAAGCCCGTAACAAAGATTTGAGACGATTCAGGTATTATAACACACAAAAGCAGACGCGTGAAGCCACGAATAGAGATCTTATGAATATGTTGCTTATAACATCGGATCCTTTAGTTAACAGTTTTAGGGAGATACCTAAGAAAAAATTTAAAAGTTTGACTTCAAAAGTCTTAAATTTACTGTCCCCCGATAATGTTGAGGAGTCAATAAATACCCCAGTTGTTTCAAGCTTTCACAGTAGTGTTGCTGATGTTCATGACTATTCCACAAGTGACTCATCCAATGAAAGTGATGATAGCGAATAATAACATAATTATAAAAGATAACCTACCCTATAACTTTTTGTTGGATCAGGTTTTATTCAATTTAAATCTATTGTCTTTTCTACTTTGTATGATACTTTACTTTTAAGTTGTTGTAATAAGTAATTTTGACATAATTAATTTAATTATTTACATTGTTATTATTATTATTGTAATTCACTTTTACATTCCTGACTGGTACTATAAAATAATTCTGTAAAAAATGTAGTGCCAGGATAAATACTCAAATAAATACAAAATATGTATGTACATATGTACAGTCACTCACATAAATAAGTAGACACTCTTTTTCGATAATTCTTACAATTTTCGCTTTCGCAAATTTATTTTAACTAATTTCCCATAAGAAAATTTGTCACGATCTATAACAAAAACTAAATTATATTTAAAAAATTCGACGAATTTTCATAAAAAATTTTAATTTTTTTTCCGAATTTTTAGAATTTTTTAGAGTATTGAGATTTGTATTCCATTCAATTTAAGTACAATAAAGTAATATTCTTAAGTCCTTTAAATGTTTTTGGATCTATGTCACTTATTCACATGAGTTACTGTATATGAAATAAGCAAATGTATGCATATGAAGTAAAATTTTGGAAAAAAAAATAAAAAAAAAGAACATATGGCCGAAAAAAATGACGTAGTTGTAATAAATGGCTGCATATGAAACGGAAAATCTCATAAAATAATTTTGTCCAGCTAGCTTGTTCTACACGAAACACTGTGGGTCGTTGTGAACGAATTTTGTAATTCAAATTTAAGTAACTTCCCGATAAGGTACAAGCGTGAAACTTGGAATATAGTTCAGAACCCGATGACAATGCAATAATAAGAAAAAAACTCCGTCAGGTGGCGCATGGATCGAAATATTTCAAAAAATCTTATTTGCGGTCCGATTTAGCTTTAAATGCGATTTGCGAAAAAACTAAGAAAGATAGAAAACTGGGGTTTATTCCATTGGAAAGAGCGTTAAATTTCCTATAAGGATCACTCAAAAAGTTAACAACGGTATATTCGCACAATAGGGCCCTTTCATGATTCCAGGTCACATATAATTTTTAGCAAATCAAGCTCATTTAAGTCTGCCAAAGTACAAGTTTGAAGTTTATTCCACAAAAATTCATATAGATTTTTGAAAATTTTGTTTCCGAAAAGTGTTTTTGATTATCTAAAAAAAAAAAACATCAAATGTTTCACATGAGAAACGTCAAACTTACACTTTTAAGTCCAAGTCTAGCGCATAATCAAATTATTTCTGCACACTCCAAAAAAATGTAGATTTTCATAAAGTATTTAAAAGATTTTTCAATTTATTTTGAAAACATTTTCGCAATTGGTTTACACAGTTTTCATTATATACATATGTAATTCATTACATTTTTTTTTTATAATCCACGAAACTAATAAAATATGCAAATCATTTTTGCTGTTATTTTCTCACGCGCAAGTGTAGCTATGTGCGAAATATTCTTTAAAAGCTCTGAAAACAAAAAAAAAAACATGAATAGTTGTATCCAACAAATTGGAGCTGTGAACGTAAAAAATTTAGCGGCTTAAATACTTGAGTATGGCTGTGGATCAGAGTGAACTTGAACTTGAATTATTTCACCCCCAAATGTGCTATTGCACTGTGCTTTCAGCTTTCTCGAGCTTTTAAAATTGCTTTGTTTTTATATTTGCTTCTTGTTAATAACATTATTTAATAATAGAAAAAATATCACCAATTTGTTGTTTTACATTTTTTTTTTAACTATTTTATGTATGTTTGTATGTACATATGTATGTAGTCGTATGTATGTATGTGTTAATCTTAATATTGTTACGTACAAATACTGTAGATATACATTTCGGGTTATTTGTTTAATTTAATGCACAAAAACGCATTCCAGCGTTTCGTATAGATTTTTTTGAAAAATACATCATTAAAAGTAAAATTTAAAATCCCAAGCTTACAAAAAAGTAACTGTATGTAGTTCTACATATACATGTGTTTGTATGTATGTATTTATATACATATGTACGTTGTTTAAGTTCCCTACAAAAAAACGTGCGATTAATCCCAAAATGACTGGTCTGCGATTGATCTTCTTTGTCTACATTTGCGCATAATTGATCCCGTTTAGTCACTTTCGGGTACAGTTGGGATTAGTCAGGTTGAAATCAATGTAGCCCATTTTAAGAAATATTAAAAAAAAAACGGCAAGGAAATGAGTAAAATAAAAAAGATTACAGGTGTTTGAATCGAATTATTTAAGAAAAATGCGGAGCCCTATACCGAACCTTACGACTACGCCGATTCCAGTACTCAAAGAACAGACCCACAAATTGCGGAAGAGGAACGCATACTCCCCAGGGAAACGCGAGTCACTCTAGCTCAACTTCGTTCTGGTTACTCTAACAGGTTAAACTCTTACCTATCCAGAATCAACCCCGACATACAAAATGTATGCCCCGCTTGCAATGTGTCCCCACATGACACCAACCAACGCCTCTAACACCCCTTTCATTATGGCCCACCCCTGTTGAAACAGCAAGTTTCCTTGGACTCCCATTAGAGGATATTGATGACAATTTGTGATCGGTCGCAGCTGTTAGGTGCGGCAAAGCACTGCTACAACAACAACAGCAACAACTACGCCGGAGTTAGGGTTAAATTTTCGAAGAATATTTCTTATTCATTTTTGAAAAGCGGGCAAACAACATGCATCAAATAGATTTGGTGGCTTGACAAACGCCTCGACTGTGTTTCTCACGGCAGAAAATTCAATGGACCCTATTTGAGTCCTTATTGGACAGAAAAGGGAGCTAGTCTTCATATGTTCCCATATGGGTACAAAGGGAATTAGTCCTATCGACCCCTTTCGTGTATAAATGGGTACAATTAATCTCTTTATAGGACATGCTCAAACAAAAGCGAACAGTTCAACTCATACAAAGAGATCAAAACTGGCATTGGTCGCATACTCCTTTGCGACTCAACCCTGATTCTTCCTAGACTAATCGTATTTTTTGCAGGGTTTGTATTGGCATGCGCGTGTGTGGTAGTAAAATACATGATTAAATGTACCACGCCATAAATACACCCGCACATAAGTACGCGTATGTATGTTTGTATGTATGCTATCGATTTGCTAAAAGTTCATTCGGTCTCTGACATCTTTTCTTCTTTTGCAATAATTGTTTGTGTTTGGTTCTGGTAATCTGCTTTCTACTCAACCCATTTTAAGTACATATGTCGTTGTTGTTGTTGTTGTTGTTGTGGTTCAAAAGAACTTGCATACACAATTCATATGTTTTGACATACAGGGTGCATTAAAGCAAGTATTTAAATTTAAAATAAAAATTTTTTTATTAAAAATTTTCCATGGAATGTTATTAAAATAATACAAATTCTGCAAACTTTTAGCACAAACGTCAGCAAATCAGTTTTTAGACAGCGGCTTAATACAAACAATAACACCACGCACACACACACACTACATACTAATTAACCGATTAGATGCAATAAAAAAGTGAATGCTTAACATTTAACTTTTAAAGTACGATTTAAAGTACGTTATGTAAAATGAAGTCAAAATTGTTCTTAAATTTTAAAGAAAGCGATGTCGTCAACGAAATTGATTTCTGAGTAACGCTATTGGAGACCGCCGCGCCCACTGCCTATTACAATTTCTCATTTACATGGTGGCGGCCTAGTACAACACACACAATGAATGCACATACATAAGTACTCATGTACATATCATGTGCTATAGATATATATTTACATATGTATACGTATGTATATAATCTTGACAGTTGTGTACTTTTTAATGGAATTAACCTCAGCACATGCCTGAATCCATTAAAATTTTAGAAACATTTTTTTTTCGACATCAGGAGCTACCTTTCCACTGTCCAGCTCAAATATATAAATATAGAGTACAAACATGCTATGAGTAGCTTTGCAGTTCCTACTATTGGCAATACGGCCTGGCACCTTAGCCTGTACATGTTTCTCGAACCAATTGAATCGATTTTCGAAAATATGTACATACTCTCTTTCTTTTTGCCTATGGCATTGTCATTAACTCGCTCTACAGAATGTCTTGCAGATTGAAATTGTCATTGTCTAGTGAATTGATAAGGTCTTGTGTTGAGAAGTTGCCACTGTCCACCGGTAAGTTGTCGAGAAATTCGAGACACAAATCGTTGTTGGCCACCACCGAATTGATGCTTTGATTTATCGCATTAGCAGCATTGGAAGGCGCGGAGGAGTTGTTTGATTGATTTACGGCGGCAGCAGCAGCTGCTGACATATTGCTTGTGAGATTATTATTGGCTGGTCCTAAACCGCTTGCACCGTGTCCGCCCATTGGGCCACCAGTTGGACCTGGTCCGGTTATCATGCCGCTACCTGTAGATGTATTGCTGCTCACCACACTTTGTGACATTTGCATCATTTGTGTATGTTGTTGATGTGCTGTTGCTGATGATGTCGTTTGTTGTACAAATTGTTGTTGTTGCATGGTTATTTGTTGTTGTGATTGAGTCATGTGCAGTGAAGCCATTTGCATTTGTGTCATCATGCTGCTATGGCCAGGTCCATGACCACTAGGGCCGCCTTGTTGTTGCTGATGGTGGTGTTGTAACATTTGTTGCATTTGTAAGCTTCCCGGTCCGGGTCCGCCGCCAACGCCTGCATTCGCTAGCATTTGTTGCTGCTGTGATTGTAGCTGTTGTTGTTGTTGCACCTGTTGCTGACGCATCATTTGCTGCTGAATTTGTGCTGGTGTCATTTGCATGTTAGGGTTCGGACCGGGTCCCATGCTACCACCACCACCGCTGGACATGGGCCCACCTCCTCCACCAGCGTTAGACATAAAACCACCTGAAAGATATGGCAAACAAATTATATAAGTATACATATATGCATAAGCTAAGAAATAATAATCTACCTCCACCAAATCCGCCGGGTCCTTGACGCATTGGGCCACCTGGTCCGCCACCAAAGGCCATCTGTTGCTGTTGCGACATCATCAAGTGTCGCCATTCCTGCTGCGAGCCTATTGGCATACCGTCTGGTGTGACTTGTACATTAGGTGGCCGCTGCTGTGAGCCCATTGGACCACCATAGGGTCCCATAGCTGAACGTGGACCACCTGCTCCGGAATGTTGCATATACATTGAGTGCTGTGGACGCATCATTGGACCTGCACATAAATTAATAAAATTTGAGATTAAAACTTAATACTACCAAATTTTACAATAACTTTCACATACCTGAGGGAGGTATGGGCTGTTGTGTCATACGACGCATTGCCGCTGCTTGTGCTGCCGCATTTGGAAAACGTCCGCCACCCCCAACTGTCTGTTGCATCATTTGAGCTTGCATAAGTTGCGCTTGTGATGCCTTGTATTCGGGCGGTGGTGGTCGTGCGCTGCCCATATGTTGTTGCTGCTGTTGCATCGCCTGTGCGCGCATCATTTGTTGCTGCTGCAAAAATTTGGCTTGACTTATATTCATTGGCGTACCGCCGCCATTGGGACCACCACCCATCATCATAGCTGCAGCTGCCGCGTTTGGTCCATTCGGACCATTTGGATGCGACATTCCGCTACCAGGCATCATGCTACCCATGCCACCGCCCACATTGCCGCCACCCATTTGATTTGGTCCACCGCTGCCACCCATAGCTGATATGCTGCTGCCCATGCCATTGGGACCACCCATGCCCACTTGCGAACCAGGCCCACCCCCACCTGAGCCACCAGGTCCTATGGGACCCATGCCAGGTGGTAGACCATTGGGTCCGCCATGCACGTTACCAGACACGCCACCAGATTGTGGTCCACCCGAATGCTGTTGTCCCATGAGATTGCCTGCAACACTGCCCAATGGACCACTCGGTACATTACTATTTGGACCATTCATATTGCTATTGTTGGGGCCATTCGGACCAACTGGTGAACCCACATTCGTTGAGGTAACTTGCGCCAAAGCGGCGGCGGCAGCTGCTGCGGCTGCTGCCTGTGCTTGTGCTTGCGTCTGTCGTTGACGCATGTTGGACGGCATCTGTTGATTTTGTTGCGCTTGTTGTTGTGCTTGCTGTTGCTGCTGTGGTTGTTGCTGCGCTTGTTGTTGTTGTTGTGTGAAGTTCATCGATTGCGTTTGTGAGATGGAGAAGCCGTCTGTGGGGCCTTTAAAAGGCGCAACAAAGAAAAAAAATGCAATGAAAAATTAAAAACAAATATGCATTACTGTTGTTGTTGCTGTTATTGTTGTAGTACATACCATTGCCGTGATTGAGATTTTGATTTGGTTGCTGTTGTGATTGTTGTTGTTGTGAGTTTTGGGCATTTGGCTGCTGCTGTTGTTGACCATGTGGCTGTTGTTGTTGTTGCGGACCATGCGTTTGTTGTTGCGCGCCAGGACCATGAGGCTGCTGTTGCTGCTGCTGATTGAAAAATTGTACGCCCTGTTGCGCTGCTACCGAGACATTGCTCTTCATGTCGCCGCTCAAGTGGAGATGCTGTCCAGTAGAGACCTGCCAATAGAAAATTAAATGCACAAACGGTTAAGTACATATTTATTTATAGATTGATTTAGTATATAAGATTGAATAGTGACTCATTTTCTTGGGTGGTGAGAACAAAGAGGATAAGAACTATATTATCAGTGATATCACACAGACTCTTACTAAGGCTAAAAATAGGTAACTAAGAATGTACAAAAAATTTAAACTTTTATTATATTTATGTATGTTGACTTTCATAGAATAATAGATTCCGCCCACAGACAATGATCTCGAAAGGATCCGGATTCTTGTGGCGCAGGTCCTGAGGCTCCTATATTCTTTCGTTCAAGACATCGTTGAAAAATATTCAGGACCTATCGTATTATACTACCAGCTACAGTCGTACAGTTCATTTACTTTCACAGACATGGCTTTTCCAATTTTACTGTGCTACTTTTATCATACATAGTATTATCAAGTGGGCGAGGCTCTTAACTGAATTTGCCTTCTTCCACCAGAAACATTTTTGATTTAGGGGAAATATTTGTACAAAGTTTTGTAATGACGCGACAATTCGTTTCGAGTTATGTATGACCCTCGAAACTCTGGAATTAGGTTGCTCATTAAACGGGCGGTGCCTCGCCCATTTCTTACAATTCCATTTTGGAAGCTAAATAGCAAAGTTAAAAAAACTATTTGCGCATAGATTCAAAATTTCTCGTATACAAGTGTGCGCGGTCTTCTACCATCCATTTTTCTGCGAAACATTTCCTATGACATCTAGAAGACTAACCCAGGGGTTGGGGCTAAACGACAACAGACGTAACTTTTCCAGACATACAAATACTTTTGGCCTATTTTAAAAGAGCTTCGTCAGCTACTTTTTGGTACCAACCGATACCGACAAGTTATTGCTCTGTTATCGGCTTTGTTGTTGGTAGCAAATTTTTATCGCGGAGTTATCGGTTTTTTTCGCTTAGTCATCGGCGTCTTACTGGTTTCCCATCAGCTTGTTATCTACAGGTTTTATCGGTTTCTGTTATATAACAGACTTATGAATCGTCGATAACAAATCCATACATACCTATACAAAATTGGTAACACTCCGATAACTTTTCGAAAACAGTCGATAACTTTTGATAACATTTCGATAACAAATGGATACGTTTTCGATAACATATCGACGAATTTCTGACAAAAAATCGATAAATTTTTGACAAAAAACCGATAACATTCCTATAGATCGCCGATAAAAATAGATAACAAACGGATAACAGTCCGATAACTTTTCAATAACAAGTCGTTACCTTTTGATAACGTATCGATAACTTTTTGATAAATAATCGATAACCTTTTGATAAAAAATCGATTACTTTTTGATAGCTCATCGGTAAAAAATCGATAGCTTTGTTTTATTTCCTTTCCTTTCCTTTTCATTCCTTTCCTTTCCTTTCTTTCCTTTCGTTTCCTTTCCTTTTCATTCCTTTCCTTTCCTTTTCATTCCTTTCGTTTCTTTTTCTTTCCTTTCTGTTCCTTTCCTTTTCTTTCCTTCCTTTCATTTCCTTTCCTTTCATTCGCTTTCCCGTCCTTTATATTCCTTTCCTTCCCTCTCCTTTCCTCTCCCGGCCTTTCCCTTTCCTTCGGAGGTCGGATTAACCGCCACCGCGGTTAAGATGCATCTAAATTCTTTCAATGAAAATTTAACAGGCAGGATAACGTTTTTTTGCTAGAAAAATCATAAAACACCTCGAAAATAGTACTATTTAAAGTTTTTTCGCAACTTTTTGCAAAAAAGCTCAACTGGAAAGCTTACGAAGTTTCATTTCTTTCCAACATGTTTTGTGCAGTACTGCTTGCTCTTATTCGCCTTTTATGCTATTTTTTTGAACCGAAATTCACATTGCTGCGCGAACTTGTAACTGTGTTAGTGTATTTGTATGCTGACATGCCCATACATCAATTTAAGTGTCGACAGCAAGGACATGTGGAGATTTTGGGGTAAATTAAAAGATGAATCTGCTTGCTCGATAAAAATTCTTATAGACGAACACACAGCGAAAGCATAAAAGTGCGAAAAACTAGAATGGCATAAACCAAGAATCAGACCAAGGTATGAGATTAGATAACCTGCACACTTTGCGTAATATCAAAGACGACAAAAAAGGAACAAAGGACCAAAAAAGTGCAAACAACAAAAATATCAAAATTAAATATTTAACAAGCTACGAAAATTAAATTTAATGTTCGTTCCTTTCTTAGCCATTTAATTTGATTGCACAAGTAGACAACCATAAATTTGCCAAACGAAGGACATAAATCTGAAATGTACTACCACCAACCCTCCTAAATATTAGTATTTGATAAGGTAAACGGAAATTCAAATGTGCATTACTTAATGGGCAAAATAAATACAAAGTTAGATCTTTAACAAAAACAACAAAGGCTCATATATATTCATATCTTTATATATATGTAGAGATGTGCAACGACAGCAAGCGCATGGTGAAGTCACACATGAACACCTGGCTTTTGGTGAGCATTTGTTTGGTCCTTTGGGAGCTACACGTAATATATTAGTTTGCAGAAGAAAAATGAAGATGAGTGGTACAACTGAGTTTGTATATATGTGTGTGGCGAATGAGTGGCAATATAAAAGAAAGTGAAATAAACTACTAGGTACAGGTTATAATTCTTGAAAATCTTTGATGATTTGCACTAACTACGCTGGTTGTAACGTATTTAGGGGGTATCAATAACATACTTTTATATAGAGAAATGGAAATGTGGGCAAATGCGAAAAGTAAAGAGTCAGCAATCATGTTATGAAGAGCGACATGCTACCAAATGTATGAAACATTTCTGGAAGTTGCTACTCGTCGAAATTTTCGAACGAATAATTTTTTTGTTTTTAGTCATGGGGAAGATTTGCTGTTATATTATTCGCAAGAAAAGCAAACGACATACATGTTCAAAGATGAGCTGGTTTGGAAAGCAGAGTTAGAGAGTGCCTGCATGACTTTTGTTTGGCTGCTACTATTCGTTCGAAAAATTCAGTTCAAAAGGTTCAGTATTTATTTTTGTTTTTTTTTTTTTTAATCCTTGTGCTTCTGTTTCTCCATAACTGCTTATTCTGAGAGAAAAACATATTTTCCGGGGAGTAACTTTAAAATTTAATCAAAATACGAAGTAGATTTTTTTCATGGCGCTTGAATCTGAGTCAAAGATTTAGAGAGTGCAATTCTAAAAATTTTCCTGGACTCAAATTTATTTAGCCCATAAAATTATCTCATGACGCGAATCATATTTTGAGCTTTTAAAATACTTAATTTACTATAAAAAGTTAATTAAATGCTTTTAATTCGAAAATGTCCCATCCGTGACACTAATATTTTTGATTATAACAATAAAATCATTTAAGAAAAATTAACTATTTTTGCGGTATTTGATTCCCCAAACGTTCGTATTCAAACAAAAAAGCAACTTTCATATATTCGCAGATATTTTATAATATATAAGGTCATTGATGGATAGAGTTGTTTTTTGTCCCTCCCGTGACAATAATAAAATTTATTATAATTTGCATATATGCTGAGATAATATAAGTTTTTTTGTGTATAACAGTACTCACTAAATATTAATTATCTCAGCCTGTCAATTAGAACCTAAAATCTCCATCCCGTTTTATCATAATGCTTCAACAAAGATGAAATATTGCCTAACCCCACCCGTGACGATGGAACATCCCTGTACATAAATTTGTTTTGCTTAGAGCAAAACAGGCCGATAAACTGGACCGATTTTTCCAATTCAAGTCTTAAAGTAGCGTTTGTCTGCACCAAATTTATATAGGGATATTTTTATTAGTAAACTTTACAGCAAGGCCAAGCACTATCCAAACTACTTGCCATACAATCGTTTAACCCAATTTACTCCCGTGCGTCGCAGCTCCCATACCAAGCAAATCCTTAATATCACACATATACTTTCGGTACCATTTCTGATTACTCCGAAACCTTTTACCCCATTTGTTAGAAAGTTCATACCATAGTACTTTTTTCCGGGAAGTGGGCCAAACACCGGTCTATGATTATAAATCGATTCGCATGGTTTGGTGCTTAGGTAGTCAAGGTTATTATTTGGAATGCCTTTTCTCCAGGAAATGAATCAGCACCGACCTGTTTGATAAAATTTTCTTTAAGGCGCAGTTTGCTTTTTGCCTAAATGAATATTTAAAATACTTGAGGGAGCGATCGACCTATTGAAAAAAAGCGTAAGTGGGTGAAGAAAGGGAAAGGGAGGAAGGGAGAGAGGAAAATCTCCTCTAATAGAAGGTTAAATAATATTTTCCGCACTGTGAATTTTCCATGTTTCCAACGCCTCGGCCAGCTCTAACAGATTACTTACAACATTCGAAGTTCCGGAGTATGGGAGAGGTTATTTAGCTTTCACAGAAACATTCTATATCCGCCACTTTTTACATCCGAGGATCGAAACTAAAAGAGTTGATTGCATTTTAGTGCAATATTTTTGACAGCTATTTTATATGTATGGTATGTATCAAATACAACAGAAATCAGCTGTTCTATCAATCAATTAAAGCCATCTGGCGTATGAGAGCCACTGCCGGTAATGCAGTGCAAATATTTATAATAGTGCCATAGTACAAATAGATTTCTTTGTGTGCTCACAATCTTTTTTTTAACAAATTATTTTAATAAAATATAGCTAAATAAAAGCTCTAAGACCAAAATTGCCCAAAGTTCGCTAATAGCCCGAATCTCCATCTTTACAACCAAAACTTTATTTATAGATTTGGATTCCAAATAAGAGCGAAAAAGGGACCCGTACATAAAAACAGCAATTAGAAATAATATACAAGATCTTTAGGTACGCTCTCTCATCAGAGAAGAATTTTTAGCGGAAGAGTATGCAGCACGTTCCTCACACATCGCTCTCTTGTAGGAGAGATTCCATCCGTATAAAAATTTGTCAAAACGCAGTAAATCTACTGAAATATCCTTTGTTCGGCCTGGGTGCGTCTGAAACCGGCAGTGGGTAGGCGCACACGGGTCGATCTCGGAATGGATGGGTCACTCAAAGAAATAAATAAGAACACAAAGAGGATTCCCTCGTTATAAAATAATATTTAATTAGAGTGTAAGGAAATATAAAGAGGATACAATATTACCTTTGCGTATAACTTGACGATGGTGATCCTGGGCGATGTGAACTGGTTGGCGGTCAATCGAGAAAGAGGCCGGTTATCCCGTTGAGGACAACCGCTAAGCCGCGAAAAAGTCCTCTGGTATTAAGGAGGGGAAAAAAGCCACACACACAACAGCCCCCACATATACGTGCATGGGTGCTGACAACCTGCACACACACGTGCATGCGTATGAAACGCATGCATCTGCATGCATGCACACAAATGCGGCGTGAGTGTGGGTGGCTGGAAATCTTATTAAAACGTTAGGGAGGGGCGCCGTCAATCAAGTAAAAGTTAGGCCTTGGGCCTAAACATCCTCTGATTACTTGTATAATGCTTAAAGAAATACTCACATACAGAAACTACAAGTGCAACACAAACAAAATAAGCAAATGAAAATGTTGTAAGAAAAATAATAGCAGTGTATGAGTGTGTAAGCACAATGCGAGGGAATGTAGAAAGAGAACTGCAGCACGTCTTAACAAAGCCAATATTTAAGCCACAAATGGTTGCATGAATAGAAAAAGAAACAAGAAGAAGAAGAAGACCACTTAAAATAATTGAAAAACTTTCAACTTATAAGCGATACTCGAATTCATATGAAATATATTTACATACTTGCAAACATATGTACATTAACCTGGGTCGATTTGTATGGAGGAAAGTTAACCGATATAGCGCCATCGATTTTTCAATAGGATTTGGGCTCAGGAAAAAAAGTTCCACTATGCATACCCAAAAAAATAATTTTTGAGCCTGCGAAATTTCATTTTTTTCGACTTTAATTTTTAAGGTTTTTTTTATAACCTACTAAAAAAGTTTAAAACCTTTGTGTTTTTATTTCAATTCGGACCTCAAGCCAGCTAGCAAAAACTGATTAGTTAACAAAACGGTCGCCAAAATCCAAAAAATTTAAAAAAATAATTTTTTTTCAAAATATTTTTTTAGCGGACATTTTTGGGTCGGACAGAGTATACATATGAAAATTTCTTTAGTAGGTCATGAAAAACCCTTAAAAATCAAAGTCGAAAAAAAGTAAAAAAAAAATGAAATTTCGCAGGCTCCAAAATTATTTTTTTGGGTATGCGTAGTGCAGCTTTTTTCCTGAGCCCAAATCCTATCGAAAAATCGATGGCGCGATATCGGTTAATAAATCGACCCATCCTGATGTACATAATTGGAAACATATGTACATATTCATTATAATTTTGTGAGTTTATGTTTTTAGAACCTACATATTTCTGCTTGTCTCTCTCCCTCTCTCTATCTCTGTTGCTCTCTGTATGTAATGCAGTTTCATTTACATTTAGTAATTTTTGATTTATTTTCTTGTTTTAGAATTCGGCTGATAAAATTAGCTTTGGTATACAAAATTTTATAAAATCATTGTAAACTAGTATGGCAAACGAAAAAGATCTAAATTTACATAGAAAAGAAGAAGAGTAAATTTGATAACTTTGTGCCAAAGTGAGTTGTGAATTTTTTCTTGCATATTTTTTTTTTACAAATTTTCGTATAATACTTTAAAAAAATTAAATCAAAGTTCAATAGCTTTTCGCCAGCGTGTCAATAAATTTCAGACATCATTAACAGTTTAATGGTACTCACGTCAATACTTTAAAATATTCCATGAAAACTGTGAATATGCACTTGCAGAGTTGCCACATTGTTTACATTTCGCTTCATTTGAGCAAACAAATACATTTGCCAATATATACACACCACCCAAACCCATTTGTCAACATTTGACACATTTTATGGGCAATATCATAGTTAAAAGCCTTAAAGTATGCATCCATAATATGTGTTAAGGTTTTTTTTATGTTTCAAATACGTGCCGTTTGCCATTTAAATCGATAATGTAAATAACTTATTTTTTAATTTATTTGCTTACGGTAAAAATGCATTTTTAACCAATTTAAAACAACTAAATCATTGGAAAAGTAAAATTTTTTGCATGAATTTATCTACAAATGCATGTAAACAAATAGCAGCGAAATTGGTTTGCGAATTTCAGCAGTTATTTTCTTCTTCTTAATTTTTTGTTTTTATTTTCTGTCAATAAATAGAACTTAAGTGAGCTGTATTACGAAAACTATGTAAGTTATAAATTTCGAAAACGTTTTCGCAAAATTCCAAAAGTTTGACAGAATGATAGTTTAAAGTACCTCAAAATCATTGTAAATCTTACCAAGTAGCGCAACTAACAGCTGATCGGTGAAAAGTCGCACATTCACACGCACAGTTCTGGACTCAGTTTCAAAAAAAAAACTTTAGATTATTTAGCTCAAATTTTAAAGTGAGATAATCCTTTCGAATTTATGTATATAGAATATATAAGGCGTTTTTGTTGTTATTAAAACAATATTTTTATTTATATTAAAGCTTTTATCATTTTTTTTTAACTTTGAAAAAACTCCGAATACCATTCCTTAATTATATGTCATTCGACTGCCTATTTCGCTGCCTTCCACTCTACTCGCAACAAAACCTCAATTCAAGTTGCCAAACTATATAGTAAACAATGCTCAAAATTCACTTTAGTTTTTTTAATTTTTTTACTAAACTTAAATTTTTTAAATCCCAGAAATTTCAAAATACCATTTAGAAAAAAAAAACTTTACAAACTCATTGCGAATTTAAAAAAAATCAAACTTGTACTTTGCCAGGCAGAAATGACTTGTTTCACAACTGCATACTTAAACAGATTCCAGAAAAACTAAATAAAAGTTTATACACTTTTAAACGATTTTTATTACTAAAAACCAATCAATCACACGCAAACATATTCGTATCACCTGAAAATACGTAACATGTTTTTTTTTATTATTTGGCATAAAAAGGGTAGTTATGTATGTACATACAAACCTACATCTGAAGCTAATATAAGCGAGTTAAAAGGGAGAAAATAACTGCAGATAATTTTTGTTGTTATTTTCTTTCTCGGGAGTGTACATACACTGCATATTATCTTAATGGGTTCAAATTGAGAATGGTTTCATTCGTAACTCGTCTTATACTTTTTTTTCGCCTAAAACTTGAACCAATCTATATTCAATAATTAAAATAACAAAACTTATGTACATTATAGCAGTATTTTTACATGTATATACATCTACATTTGCGATTAAAAAACGCTCATCGAAAATTACACATTGTAGTGGTGTATTGAAAAATAGTAGAGACAGAGACCTTTTACGCCATGGTGTTTAACTCCACCAAAATTAAAAGTGGAGAAAAGTTGATACACACACTTTGTAGTACTAATTTTATGCGCATTTGATAGGTATAGATTAAGTTATGCACTTAGCAGTCCATATAAAGTTTAAGTGCATATGTATATACATGTAAAAAAACATAGCTAATGTCCAGGAAAATGGATCAAAGTTTAAAAAGTTGTTGTTAAAATTTTTAGTCACATTTTATTGAAAATTGTTTAGTATCTATGCATGCCCATTCTATTTTGAAATACACTGAAACACAAAAAGCTAGTAAAATCAACCGATTTATGAGTCAACCGCAACCACTGTCCATTTTTATCTGTCGAATCCACTTCGCATAAAGTCGAATCAACGAATGAAATTTTCCTGATACGTAAATCATACCTTAACAATTATTACTGTCAGCTTAAGCTTACCGATGAAAACTGTTAAAATAACAGATTTCCGTCAACATTAGAATAACAGTGAAGGTTGTTGATATGACAAAGATTTCTCTAAAGAACAAAGTAGTGAGCGCCGTAAGCGTAAGTTGTTGTTGTTGTTATTGTTGTAGCAGTGCGCGTAAGTTTCTATTCGCTGTGGAAATGATCAATGAAATCAGGGGTTTTAACTGAAAAGCAGATAGGTTGATTGAAAGTCTGTAATTTTTACACAATATTGTAACAAATATTAGCAGCACTAAGGGATACTATCATCTCTAAGCCGATGCTAAACAATTGAATCATTATGTCTACACATATGTACGTACACTAGCGGAGAAGCAACGCACAAACACATGCAGATATCTTATCTGAGATGCTCCCAAAAGTATGCAATTATAATTGTGGAAGTGTCGCTCACAAATACACGCGCATATGAGAGCTATACACGTGCATCCGTAGTTATAATTATATAGCAGTAACTAAGTAAATTCTGGAAGAGCCTAGAAGTGTGCAAACGAGAAATCACAGAGTATAAAAGGCCGCAACAGTAGAGGCGCGACAATCAGTTAATTTAAGCCGCTATCTGGTGAGCAATAGTAGTGTTAGTGTGAAGAACTTTAATAAAGGCCATTTTGCATTATTGAATAGTGGAGTTATTTATTCAACAGTTTAGTGATTCCAACGTTAGAAGAATATTGCAAATAAGGGGATTTGCAGTAAATTCGTTATAATTGGTGTCAGAAGAGGAATTGTTGAATAAATTCCAGAGGACAACAAGGACATGGCAAAGTTAAGTAAATTGAGGATCCAGCAACTGAAGGAGTTGGAGAGCCGTGGATTGAATACAACCGGCATTAAACTCGAACTTCAGGTAGGACTACGAGAGGCAATGGAATTAGAAGGAATTGATGTGGACAAGTATGTCTTTTATCCTGATGTGGAAGAGCCAGCGACTAAAATGGAAGAGAAGATAGAGACTCCGAATCCATTGGCAAGTGTTGACACTAACGCGATACTAGCAGTGTTGAAGCAAATTTCGTCACAAATATCAACCGGAATGTCATCTGAACTGGAATCGCAGAAGACATATATGACATATCAGTTGGCTGGGCAGTTGAAAGCACAGGAGGCCCGCATATCCTCGCAGCTAGAGGCGCAGGATATAAGGGTATCATCGAAGCTGGAGGCACAAGATACAAAAATAACGCAGTTTGAAGAAAAATTCGAGGCAGAGGTGGGTGCTTTGAGAGGTCGTATGCAGGAATTGCAACTTAATCGCCCGGCTGTTTCAGCGAGTAATCCAAAGGTAAAAACACCATCCTTTGACGGTTCTGTTCCTTTCCAGGTCTTTAAGCTACAGTTTGAGAAGACCGCAGCAATGAACAACTGGAATGCTGAAGATAAAGTTGCTGCACTCTTCGTAGCATTGAAAGGACCAGCTGCCGAAATCTTACAGACTATTCCAGAGTACGAACGGAACAGCTATGAATCATTGATGGCCGCTGTCGAGAGACGTTATGGAAGCGAGCATAGAAAACAGATATACCAAATTGAGTTGCTGAACCGCTTCCAGAGGCCTGGTGAAACATTGCAAGAGTTTGCGTCGGATGTTGAAAGGCTAGCACATTTAGCGAATGCGGACGCACCCGTGGAGTACACTGAAAGGGTAAAGATTCAGAGCTTTATAAATGGCATGCGGGACGTCGAAACAAAGGGAGCTACATACGCAAAACCAAAGCCAACATTCGCAGGAACGGTATTACATGCTCTGATTCAGGAAACAGCGTCGCTTCTGTGTAAGCCAGTTTTCAAAGCACGCCGTGTGGAAGTAGAAAGGCCAGAGTGGGTAGACGCAATTTTAGAAGCTTTAAAAGGAACGCAACAAAGGAATAATGCATTTAACCGAACGTCTGTTTGTTCAAGCGCAAAAAGCCCAATTTTTAAGTTTTGTCTTTAGGTGTACTGGTATGCAAGCCAGAAAAAGCATCAAAAATTTTCAATTTTTTTTATTTGTAGAGATTTTCCAGTATTTTCCTCCACATTTCCATAAAAAAGTTTTTTGTACCATGTTGTGTTAAAAAAACATACTGCACATAACATTCTGAAAGCTCGGAGAAATGTTTGAAGAGACGTTTGCAAAGTACGAGTTTAAAAAACGGTTCTATCATAAGTTTGATGTATGAAGTAAGTCCGCAGTCTTCATTAAGCGTCTGAACGAAAAAACGAGCCCCCATCCAACTCATAATCTCTGACTTTGCTTATTAATATGCACAATAGTGCATAATTTTAGGCGCATCTTGTTTTTTTTTTTTTTTTTTTGCAGATAATACAAAGTCTAATAATGTACATGAATCGACTTTCAACTTAATTATAAATTGCAAATTTCTACAATATTTTTAGATCATAAATAACGTAACTAATGACAGCCTAGCATTAGGTTTGGAGTTAAGAGTCAAAGTGTCAAAAGCATACAACCACAAAAGGCAACCAACATATGTCCATAGCATAAATATTTCATAATTGTCACAATATGTGGCTTACGTGAGAGATAAATAACCAATCCACGTCTAATTAAAATTAATGCGTGATTAGCATAAAATTACACGCTCGAATGTCCAAATGCAAGTGTGTATGTGTTCAGGTGAGACAATTGAGATGTGCGTATGTGTAGGTGAATGTAGCTAAAAGGAATGCATGTTGCAGTGCGCTCAATTAGCTGTGTTTAGTTTTTTTGTGTTGCTATAGTTATTTAAAAACAAAGTTAAAATATAGAAATTTTATAAAAAATACAATTTTTTAAATAATTAATACAGTTTTTTTTAATATTTTTATTTATTTTTTTTTTTGTAAACTCATCTGCTGAACCACTTTCTATTGTAAGTTAGTTCATCTGTGCATTTAGGTGTAACCAGTGCGTGCGTTAACTTTTAACACGGTTGTACTCGAAAGCACTAAGATGCTTTCGATGTATGGGGGAAGGGTAAATGGAGTTGGGGATCGGTGATGCAAAGCGCTCGTGAACGATTTTGTGATAGTCATAAATTTGGTTAGTCCATTTAAAGCCATTCAAATATTAATAAATCTAATGAACAAATGGTTTGGTGAGTGGTCTACATACTTACATACATATGTACGTACATATATATGCACTAGATAATTCACTATATATTACACTAAAAGCTCACGAAACAAAGGTGTAATATATGTACTATGTTGTATGTATGCCCACAACTACGCCACATCGTAATTCTTGTATGCACAGCAACGAACACGAGAAAAGAGGTGAAAATTTTTATAAAATTTCGTTCAAATTTTTTTACTATCGATAATTTAAGAAAGAACTCCTATGCATGAATTTTGTAACCAAAACTATACAAACCAATACGAAAAATATTAGAAAATTCATGAAAATTTTACGAAAATTTCAAACTTTTTATTTCGAGTTTTCTGAGTTTTTCTGAGTATGCAGCTTTCTAGCCCAATCAATTTTAGTCTCACAAAGTAGAAGTTAGAAGTCTCTCAAAATTCGCACTGATTTTTAACAATTTTTTGTCTGAAGTGTGTTTGAGATTTTCTTCCATAAAAAATTAAAGCGCCTTTCGTATAGAAGAAAATCGAAAACGCTCTTCGGAAAAAAATTGTTAAAAACCAATACGAATATTTAGGTATCTTTAACTTGTATTTTGTTAGACTTATATTGATTGGGAGCGGTGGCCGCCATGTTGTGATGTTAGCGTGCTCCGCATACCACACCAAAGGTACTGGCTACACGCCAAGCAAAGCAACATCAAAATTTTTGAAATAAGTTTTTTCAATTAGAAGAAAACTGTTCTAGACGGAATCGCCCCTTGGCAGTGTTTGGCAAGCACTTCAAGTGTATTTCTGCCATGAAAAGCTCTCAGTGAAAAACTCATCTGTCTAACAGATGCTGTTCGGAGTCGGCATAAAACAAGTAGATCCCGTCCCACCAATTTGTAGGAAAAATTAAAAGGAGCACGACGAAAATTGGAAGAGAAAAGAAGCTCGGCCTAAACTCCCTTCGGAAGTTCTCGCACCTTACATTTATATATTTTATATTGATTGGGCTAAAAGAACTGTATGCTCAAAAAGCTTCAGAAAATTCTAAATAAACAGCTTGAAAAAATTTGTTCTATATGAAATTTTTTCCCGAAAACGTTGTTGAAATTGCTTTGCAGAGTTTCAATTACAAACGTTTTTTCTTAAAATATAGAAAATAAAAATAGATAAATAAATGTGAGGCGCGATAACCTCCGAAGAGATCTAAGGCCGAGCTTCTCTTCCAATTTGCGTCGTGCTCCTCTTGATTTTCCCTGCAATTTTGCAGGACGGGACCTACATGTTTTATGCCGACTCTGAACGGCATCTGCAAGGCAGATAAGTTTTCACTGAGAGCTTTTCATGACAGAAATACACTCGGAGTGCTTGCCAAACACTGCCAAGGGGCGATCCCGGTTAGAAAAATTTTCTTCTAATTGAAAAACCTTATTTCTAAAATTTTGATGTTGCTTTGCCCGGGGTGTGAAACAAGGGCATACGGTGTTTTAGGCGGAGCACGCTACCATCACACCACGGAAAATAAAAAAGGCTTTAATTAACAAAATTTGTTAAAAACCTACATCGCTATTTTTTTTGTTCACTGTGCTGTACATTTATTGAGGTTCGTAATCAGGAGCAAATTGTTGCTACTAGATTTTGGCCGCTGGGCGATAAATGCACACTAACAAAAACAAAACGACATGGTAACAGTTGCAAGAGTTATGTGCTTACAAAGTGATAGCGGATGTAGTAAGCCAGTATAGAATTGGAAAAAAAAATAATCAGTTGAAACATAACAGTGCGATTGTCAGCCAATTCTCACCCACAAGAAAGTTAATGGACAGCACTATAATGTCAACCAACAGCAAAAACACCCCTCTCATGTACACAAACGCATGTGTGTGTTTATGTGCCTAGACGCTAAAAAATGTGTACCTTACAAAAGAATGATTTTGTTTTAATAGTTTTAAGGTCGCCTTAAATTTTAGTTTTTTTGGTCCACGTTTTCTCCATTTTGATGCTTGAAATATAATGGTGGTAAAAGTAGGCTTATAATGCGATACATACTTTATGGATTATAATTGGCTCATTGTACGATGTAAGTGATAATCAGCGAGTGTTCCCTATTCCTTATAATCACCTGCACGATTTTTTATTGGCTATGTAATTTAAAGCATATGGGTGATTCCCCGCGAGCTTGCAGTTTTGTGTCTTTTCGAAATTTGAAATATATTAAAGCATTTTCTATGAATTATTGAATTATTGAATTTTATTGACAGGTCATCAGTTTTATGAAGTTATAGTTCATAATACCCTACAAATGTCATAATCGTGGCATGTCCACAACCACATTTTTCATAACATTTTAGGTGGTAACTTTTTTAATCTTTAATTACACGAGTAATAAACTAGCATTATATTAAATACTTGACTTAATCTGCAATATTAAATGTTGTTTTAATGATAACATTTCTGTTTTCACTTTGTAATTTGATTTTGAAAAGTGTCCATGAGTTTTTGAGTAAATAATGTTATTCAAATCGTTAGGTTGATACTGCTTTATTGCACGCTGCTTTGTGACATGTCAGTGCCAATTTTGATCAGCAAGTGTCCCTGCATATTTCCATGTTAATCTTTGCAGTCTTAAAATGACTAATATCCATTTTTAAACATTGAAGACCTGGAAAAACGGTACGTATCAAAAAATCATGCCACAACCGTGGCACTTGTATCTTTGTAGTTTTAAGTAGCGTCTATTTTACAATTTTTCTTAGAGTTTGCTGACATAACCTTAAAATTTTACGCAAAATCTTGCGAGTCATACTAGCTTTTTTTAATGAGCAATTTATTGTCAAAATGTCACAACCGCAGCAGGTTTCAGTATCAAGAACAGAAATTAATAGCTGTAGCTCGTCCACTTTGGGAATGTTTTTTAGCTACAAAAACTAATAGAAAAATGATTGAAAATATTTGAGAATCGAATATTTTTTTCCAAAATTTTGGGTTAGTAAAACTGAGAGCTCGCGGAGAATCGCCCATATGAGAATGCATATGAACATATCCTCGCGCACATTAATACATTTACTTGCATTGCCAAAGCTAACAATTCAGTGCAATAACGACTACAACATTCAGTAGCAGTCTGATGGTTTAGCCCTACGCCACCACAATGTCATCCGTTCTACAGCACAGAGACCAAATTTAATTTATAATTATTGCCGAGATAATTTATGGACTATCAATATCGGTAGTTGTACATAAGGGAGCATGTGAGTGTGTGTGTCGATAATACATACATACACACCCTGTGGGAAAAATTGCTAGTACATTGTTACTAATTTGAGCCAAAATTTTTAACCATTTAACGGTTTAAGCAACTTTGCAAACTTGTTTGTGCTAAATTGAAAACCTCTCAATTTAGTACTGTTTTTTTTTTATTTAATGCTGTTTAAATTTTAAACTTAACTGAACAATAAGTCTAAAATCTCACAATTGATTTAAAACAAAACTAAAAAATACACTTCTGGTATTAAAAGAAATACAAAAATTTAAAACAATCTTAAAATAAAATTAATGAAAACACTTTTGGTTTAAAAAAAAAACTTCAAAGTTTAAACTAAAACTTTTACATCAAAATAAAAAGTTCCATTTGTGAAGAGTGTTGCAAGTCATAAGTTCCCTTTCGCGCCATGTTTTGATAGATATGAAGTGTTAAGATATGTTTTGTTATACAAATGTGATAGCTCAGTGAGTAGATCGCACGATTCTCAAGAAGAGCACTTCTACTCGAAGTCTATCGCCGGGCCGCATAATTTTTCTGTGTATACTTCTTTGGTTTAAAATTGAAACCAAGCCTTGAGCACTCAATTTGAAGAAAACCGGTATAATCTAAACTTCAACCTAAATTTGGTTTGATCAGTGACTGAAAACCCTTTTCACTACTCAAGCGATTTTAATAATGCAAAAAATTCGTATTTTATATACTGTTTTGCAAATAGTAATAATCCAATAAGATGCTGTTGTTTTCGCTGTAGTTCTGGTTCGGCACCAAATTGTTTACCTACAGGGTACATCATATGTAAAGCAGGTGTTAGCTGCTTAGTGATGATACGATATTTCGGTGAGATCTTCGGCGATGTATATCGATATCGAAGTTCCAACTGTAAAGGCCCGGCCATATATGCATTTTTAGTACTTGTATTGTAACAGCACGATTCACATAGGATTACTTTAATGAATCTAGCTGAGGCTTTAGTTTTTTTGTTTTAATTTTATCTTTTAAGTAGAAAGTCCTGCACCTGAATTCCAACATTCGATAACGCTAAAACTCCATTGCTAAAAATATCTAAAATAGTATTAAGCGCGCAGAAAAGCATGCAACATTTAGTACAATGTGGTCATAAGGAATAACAGGCTAACTCCCATGCTTTTACATAGGACTTAGGCGGTTATTCCTTGTAACCATATGGTAATAAATGTTGCATACATTTCCGCGCACTTGATATTGTTTTAGAACTTTTGCCTGAAAATATGTAACAATAATTACATATATGCTGCGTGAAACTCGTTTTTTCCGGGATTTTATTAGTATTTAGTCACAGACAAACCTTAGTAGAAATAGCACCGAAGATGGCATAACGTCGAAACCGGTTTGTCTTCAATCCAAATTTAAGCACAAATAAATTTAAGCAAAATGGGCATGACTTATAGCGACGCTTGTGTCGGTCTATCTATGGGGTATTCCATCCCGTTTCGACCAATTTTGAACCCTACCCCTTTAGAATTGGCTGAAAGTTTTTCTTCTTTTTCTAGCTTACGAAAGACGTTTTTCAGAATTTTTTCAAATTTTTTCATCCAATTCAAAAAAAGTTATGAATTTAAAAAAAAACGGTGTTTTTTTTCAAAATGCTATAACTTTTTCAAAAATTGACCGTTTGGGATCTTTTTTTTTTTTAAATTTGTTTTTAAATGTACTTTTAGGAAAAATACAAAATAATTTTTAAAGTTTTTTTTCCAATTAAATAAAAAAAAAAAAATAATAATCGGCCCACTCCGGGATTAGTGGGGATGATTGCAGAATTGATTGAAGTTTTTTATGAGAAAAAAATGGCGAAATTTGAAAAATTTCGAAAAACTGAAAAATTAAAAAAAAAAAACTTTAAAAATTTTTTTGTATTTTTTCCGAAAAGTACATTTCAAAAAAATTTAAAAAAAAAGATCCCAAACGGTCAATTTTTGAAAAAGTTATAGCATTTTGAAAAAAAAACACCGTTTTTTTTTTTTTAAATTCATAACTTTTTTTGAGTTGGATGAAAAAATTCAGAAAAACGTCTTTCGTAAGCTAGAAAAAGAAGAACTTTCAGGCAATTCTAAAGGGGTCGGGTTCAAAATTGGTCGAAATGGGATGGAATACCCCCTATATATTACATTATGAATACATTGCTCACTTATCCTAGAACTTCCTGTATTGTGGCAAGGATCATGTCGATACTCTTACTAGTCGATTGGATAAATTCGATATAACAGTAACTTATTAGATATGTAGGTACATATGTATGTGTATACAGATATGTAAATATATAAGTAAGTTATATCTGCACTAAATCGTGTATGCTGCTGTCAAAGGGCACTTACACTAGGGAATCCGTCAAAATGGAACAAGGATATACGCATTTTGTTGTTCATTCAAATATGCAACATATGTATGTAATATACATAAGAGTATGTGAAATATACATATATATACAAAAACTTTATTATATACATGAGCTCCACACATACATACCTAAGTTAAGTAAATAAGTATACAATTACATAAATTTATCTCCTCAAACTATTAATTAGCAGCTAAAACCCTTAATAAGTTTGATTAAATAGGTCATGATTGGACTTCATATACATTTTAATCTAGGCGAATTCAATACCAGGTGGTGTTATTCCATCAGCAGACTGTTTCTTCTTGATTATATATCCAAGCAATGTCATTGTACAAGAAAATATCAGTTAATCGAAAGGAGTGACAATTTTCTTTTTATTTGACATCCTTCTGCACGGGGAATTGGTTGAATTCGCTTTGCCATCACCTGATATAGATTCGCCGTGGTCAAGACAAAATTTCTTCAAATATATTAGCCATTAGGTTTGATAGTGACTCAAGTCCACTGATAAAAATGTTTTTGCTAGCGCTAATTTTATTACATACAATTATCCCAGCAAACACAGTTTCTAACGTTAGAGAAATATTGTAATTTGACATTAGAATTCTAACCCTTTTCTCGATATCGAGAACGAAGTCTCCTTTTTGTCGAGAATGCTACTGTATCGCAAATCGTCCTCTAACTCTCTACCTTAGAGAAATACATTAGAATTCGATTCGTCTTCTAATCGTTTTCTAACCTAAATGTTTGTTGGGATCCTGCTTACTGAAACGAGTCTTGAGAAAGGAAACAAAATTTCAACACTCTTCTAAAACAGATTATTTAGATTAAAGGTATTCACTCAAAGCACATTTCGTCCGTAAAAACAATTAAAACGTACACTTAAAAATCACTGCGTTGAAATTGGGTGTTAAAGCCATGGTGTCTTAAGCAGAGTTGCTCAGAATGAATTTTAGAGATTTTTCCGTCTTTTCGTTGCCCTACAAATCGACCCGCTCTAAATATTGCATGTATCATTGTATTGCACTGAATTTGCATGAATTTTATATGCATTCAGCTGAGAGTTGAGTTACATTCTTAATGAGTCAAAAGCTATGCGCCATTGCCTATACAGTTGAGTTTTTGTGAATTTTAATTTCCCTGTGGCTGCTTCTCATTTTCTATAATCTTGCACATGTATTCATTGTACTATGCAACTTTTTTATATTATCGGTTTTTTTTGGCATTTTTGTGCACAGTCGAGAATTTTAAATAAAGTTAACACGATTATTCATTAACAAACAAATAGAAAAATAAAATAGGCAATATAAAAAAATACTAAAATTATGGTAGAAAATTCAATAAAACCAAAATCAAAACGATGTATATTGGAACGATTTTCTGTCATTCCTTGTCAAACTTGGTTTCGAGACAAACCGGTTTCGACGTAGTGCCTTCGTCAGTGTTGATTTTTGTTCTGATCTGTTGTTGTTATAGTTCGTAGGTACATGAGCAGGTATTGTCAAAATTGATGCTTATGTATATTTAGTTATGTGTATGTGTTGTGTGTTCATTCAGAACCGAGGGTGGTTTTTACTGATCGATTTGTGTTGCTGATTGAAGCCAGTAATTCTAATCTTTTGATATTTGTTTATTGTTTCGTGTTTATTTGTTGTTGTGCGTTTCTCTGTTGGACCTGTGTGATTACTTTGTCTCTTGCAAACAAGTTTTAAAGTCTCAAATATTGTGTCAGAAATTGTGTTTATCTGTACGTTTAATATACTACCGTCGAATGTTTTCTGTTTGTAGATTTCCATGTTTTCGAGTACGTTCAGACGTCGCCCTTTTGCTTGTATGTGATGGACCCTAACTGTTTTAGTTATTCATTCATAATATTTGCATTCCGTGTTTTTTTTTTTTGCTGTAATCCCTAATGTGTTCTCTGAACCTCGTTCTTATTTGCCGTCCTGTTTGTCCTGTGTAACTGTGTTGGCATCCGCAGGTAAGCTTGTATACGCCGTGGCTGCTAAACAGATCCTCTGAGTTAGTGTTAGTTCTTAGATTGTTCAATGTTTTTAACGCTGTGTTAATGTTGTATTTTTTAAAAAAGTTTGCCAATTTATATGTTGCTTTTCCAGTATATGTCATAGTGTTACGTTCCTTTTCATTATTTCTTTTTGGTTCCCCATGCGTCCTTCTGAGTTTATCTACTAGTGCTTTTTTATATCCGTTGTTTGCAAAAAAAGTTATATATTACTTCAAGCTCTCTGTTATATGCTTCTTGTGTAAGTGGTGTTCATGACACCAAGTGAAATCAATATTGATTTGTAATTCCGAGAAAATGCAAAACCGACTTCGATTTTTTTACAGCCCTGTGTAGCTCACACGAACGCATCGTCTCTTATCGATTTAGTATAGTCATGGTATTTTGGTCAAAAAGAAAGGCGAAAGCAATTGTCAAATGATATGTTGCTATCGGTTACCATAATGCAAGCACAGGAATCATGTACCTCTGAGCCTATAGGGCGAATTATGTATAACGCAACGAGTAATTTTTTCTCATGTGAACCAAAAATCCTATCATAGAAGAGCATTCATTCACTTCAGTGAGTGAGAGCAAACCAGAATGCATTTATGAAATTCTGGGGGTTTCTGATAATTATGCACCTTCTGCTAACGTTCGAATGGCTGAAATGTCGAATAAATAACTCCAATATTCAGTATTGCAAAATGGTCTTTATTTAGACTACTTTGGGAGTTTTTCACAAAAACCTTTTTAAATTAAACTGATTAGTTATTCCGCAGCTTGCGCTGCTTTTATACTCTCTGTTTCCCCGTTTGCATATTTCACCTAAGGTCTAAACTTTTTAGGAACATGGAACAGTTGTATCGCATACTTAGTTATTTAGCTATGTATATGCGTGTGTATGTGTGGGTAACAACTTTTGCTGATGATTACATATGTGTATGTGAGACAATCTCTTTGCTTTAAGCTGCTGGTTATGTGTGTGGAATATTCTTCGTCGCCTTTAATGTAAGTGTAGCTGCGCGCTTTAATGTGTACATATACATATGTGTGGCTGCTTGTTGTTATTATTTACTAACAGCATAGTGATGCTAATATTCGTCACAATATAGTGCTGACTGTGTGACTTTGAGTGTCTGTGGCGCAAAGTGTCACGGCGTCATACATAATATGACCCTAAATGAACTTTCATTTCACTATATAGGAAGAGGCCTGTTGCTAAAGTAAAGCTCAACTAAGTTTGCTTAAAGTCTAGTAAAACTTAAACTCCAGGTAAATAACAGATCCACAGTTTAAAGCGCCTTTGGGGGCCTGTTTGTACGGCAACACTGGTTTTTCATTACGTATATAATTTATAGATACTGCAACAGCTTGCATTTGTTTACACATTCTGAATCGGCCGCTTAAGCTCAGCTTAAACTCCAATAAAAGTTGACTGCAAAACTTCATGGTAAGTTCAAGCGTAGTTTAACTGATAAACTGAGTTAAAAATTTTCTTAAAATCCGTGCTTAAATTTGAAAAACTTGAAAAAAAATCATAGACCCTTACATTTTTTATATCAAAAAATTATATGACATGCAAATTTGAGGTTGCCACACCCAAAATATTGCACTTATTGCACAATATTATTAGAGATTTCTGGATGGAGGGCAGTATTACGTAACTATATATATTTAACAAAATCTATAATGAAATCTGCTAAAAATTAGAAAGCGAACAAAGAAGCTATTACACACGTATGCCTGTGTGTGTGTAAATATGTAAAATGCAAAATTCGAATGACAATACGACAGCCTAGTATATTTCCCTTATCAGTTGAAAATATGTACATGTAATTAACATAAATTTATAAGCAATTCCCAAGACACATAAACTGTAAACATATCGCTCATTTGCTGCAACGTCGTCATAACTCAAAAAACACAATTTTCCAGGAGACCTATTCAAAGATTTTAACTGCCATATTTTGCGCATATAAAGGCATTTTTTCATTTTTATAACACGTGCTAAATTTTTACCTGATCACGAAGATTTTTTTTACAACATAGATCATGCTATTGGGTACGTTTATATGTTATTAACTCAAAAGTCAGGTTTTTTGAGTTATGACGACGTTGAAGCAAATGCGATATGTATCCTAGAGCACCTCGCAAAAAACAGTACTTTTTTTACACAAGCTTATAGTATCTTTGGCGACCGCCGTGGTGTAATGGTAGCATGCTCCATCTACCACACCGAAGATCCTGGATTCACACCCCGTGAAAAGCAACATCAAATTTTGAGAAACAGGTTTTTTTAAATTAGAAAAACAATTTTCTAAGCGGGGTACCATCTAACTGCAATTATTGAAGACTCGCAGCAGTTGTTAAATAACTCGCTACAAATCGGGTTGTGCTTAATAGCGGAGACACGCACCACTGTTAGTTATAGTGTATAACCCATAGCTGAATCGGTTGGGAAGAATCGTGGACACACACACCTTTCAGTCCAGTCATATAAGTGGAGAATAGTGTAAAGATAAAATGGAGAGACACATTTTAGCTGCATTATACATACTGAAATTTAGCAGTACTAGTTTTCTGCGCAACAATTTCGTAAGTGTATATAAAGTTATGCACTTGACAGTGCATATACGTTTTAAGTGCATATGTATATACATGTAAAAAAAACACAGCTAATAAAAAAATGTTACGTATACGTGCCAGGTGGCACGGATCAGTTTGTGTGTTGCTGGTTGGGTTTTTACTAAGCAACGAACTTATTTTGTTGATCTATTAAATTTATTAAGAAAAATATTAACCCAGATAAGCTAGGAACGCTGCTTGTAGTAAACCTTTTTTCCACTATTTTGGTTTATTAGTTTTTAAAATTTGTTACAACGACATATTTGTGTTATAAAATACTTATAATTACCAACTAAGTTCATTAAGCTATGTTTTGTCTAATATAATTCCTTCATTGGCTTTTCCCTGATCAAAGATTTCCATTTCTAGAAACTAAGAGAGGTGTGAGGATGTCACTTAACCGGCTTAAAGAAATATTTGCAGTATCGAGGCTTCGTTCGTCAATTCGTTAGTCGGTAGTTTTTTATGTAGGTATATTGTGATTCTATGAAATTATCAAATTACAATACAATTTTTTCTTTCTTCTATTCTAATTTAAAAATTTTTTCAATTAAGAAAAAATTTATCATAACAATAATAATGATAAAAAATTATTGTTAGGCCTTGAGCTCGATTCGAACCCGCGATCTTAAAATCAGTAGGCCGATATAACAACAAAAATTGTTAATCAAATTACAATTAAAAAGAAAAAGCAAAACAAAAGGTAAGAATCCTACCGACTACTGACATACAAAAAAGCGCGCGACGTGGTTGGGAAAAATTGTTTTCAGTGTAAAAATGTCATTTATATTGGTGAGATATACCACTTATATACTCAGATGATGAAATGACAAAAGTTTTGTAATTTCAATGGGGAAGAAGGCTGATTTCTATTACAATATGAACCATTCAACTGTGAGCATAGACATTGGCTTATTAAGACTTCAAACAACAAAACAGCAAAATTACGGAGACAAGTTTCAATAAATAAAATAATACTGCAATTTTTGCGCTTAAAAATTAGAAGAATATCATACTAGCCAGTGTTGCCAACTGACCAAACGTTGTGCGCTACTCAAATGGAAAGGCTGACAGTTTTCATTGTCACGTAATCAGTAATTTGCATGGTGTCGTGACAACAGTGCGTAAAATAAGCAAAATGACATATTGTAAACAAGTGTACAAGAATATGTACTAAAAAAGTTATATATGCACACCATAAGGGTGGGACATATTTATGAGCTCACAGTGTTAGGAAAATGACAGGCCTAGGTTTTCTTAAATTTAAACAATTTAAAAAGCTCAAAGCTGTCAGTTCAAAATTCCAGCATCCTAGAGCTACAAACAAGACCAACTATAAACGAAAAAAATAAGGAAACAACTTTGAATAGCATTTAAGACCTTTTGTGATACAGATGTGATATCTCAATGAGTAAAGCCCACGGATCTGATACAGACCGGCAGACCACACAATTTTTTTTTTCACCTGAGGGTGTAAATTAGACTGTGACAAAAAAAAAAAAGGTGAAATAGAGTGTTCCTCATTTCGAAGACTTTATTGAGAGAGTATTGGGAAAAAATTTTTATTTATTTCACCTTAATTTATTAAATAATTTACGAAATGCAACATTAAAAAATAAAATTAAAAAAAATAAATGTAAGGCGCGATAACTTCCGAAGAGATCTAAGGCCGAGCTTCTCTTCCAATTTGCGTTGTGCTCCTCTTGATTTTCCCTACAAATTGGCCGGACGGGTCCTACATGATTTTATGCCGACTCCGAACAGCATCTGCAAGGCAGATGAGTTTTCACTGAGAGCTTTTCATGGCAGAAATACACCCGGAGCGCTTGCCAAACACTGCCGAGGGCCGACCCCGCTTAGATAAATTTTCTTCTAATTGAAAAACCTTATTTCTAAAATTTTTGATGTTGCTTTGCCCGGGGTTTGAACCCAGGGCATCCGGTGTGGTAAACGGAGCACGCTACCATCACACCACGGTGGCCGCCGAAATGCAACATTAACAATTTAAAAATTAAAAAAATTCTTTAAAAATGCTTTCATACATTAAGAAATAAAGCACAATCCCTACATAGCAATAACAACTAACATGCATGGTTTGTTAGTGTGCTTGGCTCTTAAAATACCGAATTCGTTTATTTAGAACTAAGTTGTTTAAGAACGAAAATCGACACTGATGATGGCACAACGCCGAAACCGGTTTGTCTCGTAACCAAATTTGACAAGCGATGACGGAAAATCGTTCCAATATACATCATTCTAATATACATTGTTTAACATAGGTTAGGTGAGGCTGAATTGGCCAGTTCATGAGGACCTCAGATAGACTGAATGAGTCCGTAGTATTTGTTTAACGACCACACTGACAAACCCCGTCAAAAACTAGGACATATGTTACAAAAGAACTCCGTCTTCTTGGCAAATACTAGAAGCTCTCTAGGACTTATGCCACTTGCTATTTCAAGATACGACAGCTACATCACTCCTAATAGCTCGAGTATTAGCCTGGCAAGCGCAGGGCGCCAGCACAAAACGTGTTTGATCGTTTCCCCCTCCAATCCGCACATCATACATCTGCTATCACTGGCCAAGCCTTGTTTTAAGGCATGTGACGCTAGAAGGCAGAGTTCAGTAGAATACCCGCCATAAGTCTACAGCAATAACTCTGAGTCTAAGACCTACACATAATCTTCGACACTCTACAGCCCCGCGCTTGGGTCCATACTTTTTACCGCTTGGTCGAACATGTGCACCTTTCGCATTCTCTTAATCTTCTACGGAGCAAGCTTCAAGAGATGCATCCTTTTTGGCTAGTTCGTCCGCTCCTGGGGCCAACATAGATATATGGTTCTCCCTGTCTCGATTTTTTCCAGGGATCGCTAAAACTCCAGCACACTTTTAAATGCCGTACTATGCGAGATTATTGCCTTAATTGCTGATTGCCTGTCAATATAAAAGTTGACACGGCCACAGTTTAAGCTATTTTCTTTCAGTGTTTCTACTGCTTTAGCTACGTCTACTACTTCCGCGTGAAAAAAGCTACAGTGATCTGAAAGCTTGTAAGATCTATTTATTTCCGGATCAGCACAGTATACCGCAGACCCTTCTCCTTCCACTACTTTGGAACCATCGGAGTACGCATGTGTCGCTCGTCCGCAATTCGGGCAACCTAGTAGTACAAAAAAATTTCAGATTTAAACTCAAAAAACACCTGGATTGTTCACCGAACATCATTCGAAAGAAGTGCACGAATTTATAATTTTCAAAAAAATTACACGCAAACATATCCGTACAACCTGAAAAAGACGGGTACCGATGCGTATACATAACATTTTTTTTATTAATTGTTATAAACGGACGGTCGCCGTGGTGTGGTGTTAGCGCGCTCCGCCTATCACACCGTAGATCCCAATGAAAATACTTTCAACTAAATTATTAAATACGGTTCATTGTTGGAGAAGGCATTTGTAAAGTACCAAGGCAAAAACACACTTTGGAGTTTCAGAGGAGTACTATTGGAGTGACAGTCAATATACGTCAGTCCGGTGGTACAAACCCGTCTGTACAGACTACAAAATTATATTGTTAGACAAAAATGAAATTGTTGGCCTCGAAATGTGAAAGCCAATTTTCGTTCTTACATTTTAGCTGACAGAAATTTAAATATTAAAAGCCATGATGCATAAAAAGTAAGCATTTGCTCCGACTCGATTTCTAATATAAAAGCTGAGTTTTTTGTTGTTGCTACAAAAACCAAATACACAGCTTTATACGTATAATTTCAACTGTATATATGTGTGTATATTGCAATTTTTTATTAATTTTCTAATGATGTTACTATAAATTACATAGAGCACGCAAAAATCTTATAAAAAGTTATACAGGGCGTATACGCAACTTTACTTGCAGCATAAGTACGTAATAACTAAGCATGCCAAACAGTCTCCATTACATTTTTCACTAATTATTTGTTTTATACAACAATGTTTCGCTAGATTATATAATGGCAATTGTTTGCCCATTTCTCAAGATTGTCTTTTTGTATCTCCGCACTTTTTTGTTTCACAAAATCTGCAAAGTGTCCCTTAAGGGCGGGTCATATTATGCACTTCGCAAAATACTCTCGGGATACCGTGTAATAACAAAGCCAACAACAATGAAAAGCAATAAATGTGTAACATAACTCAAACAGATTTTACTTCTCGTTTTGCTTTTCATTTGAAATTAATGGGGAATTTAAATTTGCAACTTTGAATAATTTATGTGTGGCACGCATAGTTCTCCTGCTTTTTGCTTTAAAGGAAAGGAAATAACAATCAAAATAAAAAATTATTACATTCCTTATGATTTAATTTAAATACTGTCTGTAGTGAAGTTACAAAAAGCGTTTATGAGACTTTTTGGAGAAAAAAATGTCATAAACTGATCGCATCTGGAAACCCCTCAAAAATTAATCTATATATATAAACTTCAAATTTGCACAACCCACCAGAAACCTTCCAAGGATAGTCATAGACTAAAAATAATTTCGATATATAAAAGGGGCGTGGCACCTCCCATACAAATGGAAACTTTGGTACTGCATAACTCTGAAGGTATTCATGCTAGAACATTGAAATTCTGTAAGGAGTTATATGAGGTCAATCCCTAACACCACCAAGAAAATGTGGGGTGAGGGAGAAGGGGACGTGGCACCTGCTATACAAATGGATTATATCATACTGCATATCTCTGGATGTAGTAATGGTAGGATAATGAAAATTGGCAAGGAGCTATATGACGTTAAGTCCTAACACCTCCAGTAAAATGTGGAATTGGGGAAAACTTAGGTTATTTTAACAGCTAAAGTTTGACTGCCGAGTTAAGTTTGGCCGCTATTCCTTTTGGACGTTTAGTAATCTGCTGCCGTTAAAAATTGTTGTTAACTTCAGTCTATCTACATCTTTTATATCTATATACAATTCAAACAAACGAGACCACTTATCAATCCATTGGAATAATCGCAAGCTGTGTTTATCCGGATGAGTTTCTTAACTCATGCCATCAGAAATTCCTCCCCATCGATTGATCCTTAAAAAAGGGTTCATAATAATTATACTTCGTAATTTGGATCCTTCACGCTTATGTAATGGGACAAGGCTTATCAGCACAAAACTTTTACCGAATGTCATTGAAGCAGTGATTTTATCGGGAAATTTCGAAAATAGTTTGCATACCAAGGATTCCATTAATATCGACAGATATGCCTTTCAATTTTAAACGCCTCCAATTTCCTATTAGTTTGGCTTTCCCAATGTCTATCAATAAAACTCAAGGACAGTCTTTACCTGTAGGAGGAGTCAATCTTACCAACTCATGTTTCACCTATGACCAATTATACGTATGTAGCCTGCTCCAGAGTTGACTCATCGAAAAATATTTTTATTTATACTCCAAATAATATTACAAAAAATATTATATATCCAATGGTTTTCAGCAGAAGTAGCTCAAATTTTTTCGCGCCTTTTTCCTTATTCGTACTACAACTCACTGAAAATCAAGCTTTCTAATTAGAGTTTTAGGAAATTTAAAAGTTGGTTGAATCTCAAAAATATCGACAGCACAGATATCGAAGCACGTTTCCGCCAAAGGGTTTGCATATTGTACTTTGTTAAATATCATTCGTATCTGCTTTGGTAGGGTTTAATGGCTACGCTAATGCATCAGCAATCTGTACAGTCATGAAGCGTTTGGTGAAGCACAGAACATCAAGATGGACCGTAAACGGCTAAAATAGTCGGCCAGTCATCCTGCAAATATGCTACGTGATCTGCTTATTTTACTAGGCAACCACTTTTACTACACTACTTCCTTGTTTTCTATTTTGCTATAGTAAGAGTTGGTTAGGTAACCTTAGTACATATGTGTGGGTATGTGTGTGTGTGCGGGTGGTGTCTATGATTACACAAGCGCCTCGTTTGTAAGGTACCAAAATACAAACACACATTTTATTTGCGTGCACTCTGTAAATGCGTGTACATAAAACATATATTTAAAGGATATATAAACCTTAAAAAAGTCAAGCAAAGGAGGCGGCTGGCAATGGCGTTAGAACGTCAAAGCTTTGTAAGTTGAGCGTGCGTGATATTTTCATGAATTTGCAATTTTATTACAAAATTAATCAGGCACTAAAGTGTAAGAGCTAAAATAGTACTAAAAACGGAGACTGTGTAGATAAACATGAGTAAAATTACATTTTTTATGTTTACGGCAAAGGCTAATAGAAAATTATATATTGCAAATTTGGTATAAAAAAGAAATGTGATAAAGGTATGTACAAATGCGTGTATACTTAAAATTTATACAAACATACAATTTGTGATTTTTTTATAAGATTAAGTAACATGGTCTCAGCTTATAAAGACTTTAAAAGACAGCAACAAAAAACCAAAGCTTCTACAAGAAACAGAGACGGAGTGTTCAGAAATGAGCTGAAGGGGAGCCCAAGGTAACGTTCACATGGATCTAAAAGAAATTGATACTTCCATTGTCATAACATATTCAATATATTAGCTTGAAAATGTATGTGTTAAAAACACTTGTACAAAGTTTAAAGGAACTCACTTTTAACAGTCACAGTAATTTTCGTGTAATCAAACCGAAAGATCATGAATTTGGCCGGAAGTAATAGCAATAAAGAAAGATTAAAGCCACGAAATTCTTTGAAAACAGAAACAATAACACACTGCAATAATACAAATGTACATACATATATGTATACGTTTGACACATATGTACTAGAGCGGGTCGATTTGTAGGTTATCGAAAGAAAGGAAAAACTGCAGATGCAAAAAATTCTCGACGAACCCTTTTGAGGAGCTTTACCTATGAGATTTTTCAAACCAATTTCATACTTAAGATTTAAATTTTTTTTTTTTTGCAAAATCTTTACTATTTCTTTTCGGTTTCAAATATGCAGTTTTATAGTTCAAAAGTTGTACTACAATTAAGTGCAAGTCGTCTACTGTAGCGTGTTATAAAAACTGTTTGATGTGTAAACATTTTTACTCACGCTATTGAAGAATACAGACTATAAGCGTGAGGAAAGGAAAAAAAAATATTGGTTTGTTAACGAAAAGTTATCGATACGCTATCAAAGGCTTAATGGTTGCCAGTTTGTTATCGGTTTGTTAGTCATTTGTTATGGATTTGATAATAATTTCTATCAACAAGTTTTAAATTTTGTATCGGGTTTTTATCAAGAAGTTATCGATTATGTATCGAAAATTATCGATTTTTTTCGAAAGTTACCTATCATTTATCGAAAAGTTATCGATATGTTATCAAAAATATCGATACGTTATATGAAAGATATCAATGTTTGTTTTCGGAGTGCAATGGGCGTGCCGGCGATTTTTTTATCGATTTGTTATGGAAGAGTTATCAATTTGTTATTGAAAAAATATCGACTTATCGAAAACTTATTGATTTATCATAGACAAGTTGTCAAAAAGCTATCGACTCCTTATCGGAGTGCTACCAATTTGTCATCGGTGTGTTATTGAGTTGTTCTTCTGAAACAGATACGAATAAAACTTCCATATAAAATCCTGTTACCCGTCGATAGTATGCCGATAAAAAACCAAAGAGAGTGCATGACTCAACGAAACAGCCTTTAACAAACAGATAGCTCGACGATTATCATCCGCTATCCACAACAATACAATACAACAATAACTTATCGCTTTCGGTCCTTCTCAAAAAGCCCGAAATTATTTATTCTGCCAAAGTTACCTCCGTTGTGGTTCAACTTTAAAAGCTGGGTGAGTTATCTTTAATTTAAAAGCATTAGTTTTAAGACGTATATATACACGCTGAACTACACACTGAACTACACGAGCACTTGCTACTGACAACTTTTTAAAACGAGGTTGGTCTAACCTAAAATATCTTTTTTATTCGGACAACAACTGTTTTATATCTGTTTCATTTTGTTTTGTACAGTTTTAGCAGAGTGTATAATTGCTGTCTATTGGAATGATTTTCATTCCTTGCCAAATTTTTTTTGAAGGCAAACCGGTTTCGGCATTGTGCCATCTTCAGTGTCATTCTTCATTCTTTTTTTTTCTCTTTTTTATATGCCTGTTTCCAATTTTTCATTCTTTTTAGAACTAGAGTTTATCAAGGCTTTCGAAATAGAATTTTGTTTCGGTGATGATCTTTTCATGAATGAAATAAGATGTCGGAGAGGATTAAGTCAGAAAAATTTGATTCGCATACACACACACATGTATTAAAATAATTGAAATTTGTTTTAGAACCATAGTAAATTAAGCTTTAAGTACTTTGCAATTGCAATTCCCAGTGCATTCGCTTCCCAAGGCAACCGGTTCTATGAACCGAAGCGACTCGGGATTTCTCCCGACCAAGGGCTAACATTTCAGTGTAACCCCATTTAATTTGTTACGTCCCTTCCACAAATTGTCATCCGCCCAGAAGATCCTTGCAGCGGGACTGTGCCATATTTTCCTGCTCCGGGAAGGTATCGAACCCAATCCGGGACCAGTACCTGATCCCGGTCCAGAGAAATGGTTTTGCTGCGTATGCCGGAAAGGATCTTTTTAGGATAGTTACACTCTTGCCAGTGTGTCACGAGTAAGGGATGGTTACACACACTGTGTTCGGGACATCGCAATACGTACTAGCACGAATGAGCTCTTATTAGATATAGATCTTATGGCCGGCATATTTTGTTCAAATTTGCTTTCATTAAAATTCATATTTAAATTTAGTTGATTCAACCCACAACAAAGGTTGCACGGTTTGAATGTAATATAATGCTTTAGTGGCCGATTGAAGAAGCTTCGCTGGTACCAGTCGGCATGTAGAGCCACTGATATAAAGCTTTTTAAACGGCGCAGTACCATTGTAAAGGGATTCTTTGATATTTACGTCTATCTGGGAAGGAAGGAAGGAAGAGCGAAAACAATACAAGCCTAGAAAACCAATAGAGAAACACGCTTGCCAATAACCGCTGTTTTTTACTGAGAATGTAATTGAAGAGACGTCTGTACTGTTGCCGTGCCGTGCCGTCATGTTCGGTATGGAAAGAAGATGGGATGTGTACGTTTGAGAATTTGAGGTACAGTTTATCCGAAGATTTTTCGTTCTTTCCCTGTTGCCAAAAGCTAGGACAAACTGATGCCTAAAGACGCCTCGAATCAGAAAGTATTTATATATCCATCGAAGGACGACTTGACATCAATTGGTACTCCCAGGAAATACTTGAATTTATACAACAAAAAAAGTTTTGCACATTGTGCGTAAGAAACTGTCTTAACTAAAATAATCTAAGCAAATAAGAAATATAAGTAAATCATAAACACAAAGAAACAATCGCTAACTAAGTATTTCCATATCTCCATACAATTTCTTGAACGCATATATTATCGTCTATTTACAGCATTAGTTCTACGGAAGTGTCAAGGATAATGACAACAAAACGCAGTGAATTATTTTACTATGCATTATCCAATTTAGCTAAAATATTGGACGAAAATGTATGTATGTGTGTGTGTGTGTGTGTAAGTAATTGAATTACGAAGCAATATTTCAATACTGAAATGAACCATTTCGACCCCTTCATTTGACTTTCACGCCAACTGGCAGTTGTTACAGACATGAGACAGCAAACCTACCCACACTCATATACATATGCATGCCACGCACCCACACACATGCACATATTAAGATATGTAGTGAAATTTCAGCAAAACGTTAATACTTTTTCAGTATCAAATTATGTAGTAACTATTAGTGTGTGATAAGAAATAATAATAGCTTAAATGCGAAGAAGGAAATTTGCTGCAAATGGCTTACGAATGAGATGTTTTCGCCAATAGCTCTTTAGTTTTGCACTCACGATGCCAAAGTTTTTACAGAAGAAAACATAAAAGAATTAGAATAAGAAATTTTAAAAGGAAATGAAACGGTTTAACTTGTATGAGAATACCGTTACATCACCGTAGTTTACTTAATATTTCTAACCCATAACAAAATGTTTGAAGAGAGAGAGCCTCATGAATTGAGCGTAAGCATGCCTACACAAACTCATAAACACACACACACACACACACATAAATGCCTTAACAGTTTGTTGCGCTCTTTGCTTTCGTTGTCGCTTTGTGTTCGTTAAGCCTCGTTTAGCTGTGATTGTCGTTCGCTTATTTCCGTTTCCGCATCGGCTACCGTATGCATGTATGTATGTAAGTTCATACGTTTGTGAGTGTAAACGTACTCTCGGCTTTTATAGGCTCATATTGGAAGCAGCAACGCCACTGGTGTGCATTGTGGCTGATATTAAAGTACGTTGAATCGTGTTCGTAGTGGTCGGGTGGCAGTGGCCAATTTTGAGTTTTCGCCTACTTCTTCCTATGCTCTTCTTGTTGCCGTTGTTGTTGCTAGGCACTTTGATAGTAGGTGTTGTTTTTGCATTGCGCTGGTATTTGTGTATGCATACGCTTGTAAAGTTTTTATTACAACAAAATACTGTTATCATGTCGAGACTATGTCATTACTCTTATTTGTTTTTGCATATAAATTATTTATTTTGTCATTCAACGAGATGAAGAGAAACAAAAACAACAACTGCAATGCAGAAAAGTGAAAACAATAAAAAAATTTAGTAATGGATGAGGGTGACGACACAGCGGAAGAAGCATTTCAAAAAATAGCTGCTGCGTTTGAAATAAAGCACAGAACTGTAATAATACTTTGATAAGAATTTGGATAGAAAGCTTTTAGGCGCTCGCATTCAGAGGAACCTGCATGAGACTCTTCAAGCTGCTGGCCCAAATTTACTGCAGCTTTGCCATCTCTGTTTTGCTTTTTATCTTTGCAGGGGTTGTTGCATGCTTAATTTTATGATTAAAATCTTTGTTGATTAAAAAAATCAATTTGCGCAAAAGAATTCTTCCGAATGTTCCTTGCTAAAGAAATTTTATCATTATCTTTGCTTGAATTTCTTAAGGCTTAAGCCGAACTAACTAACCATTTCTATTTCCAAACAATTTTATTTTTTTTTTTAATATTTTTTTACAAAGAAAATAAGAGCACTAGTGACAAAAAAAAAAATGCTTTTGAGCTATTATGCGCATACTGTATGCTTAAATATTTGAAAAACTTTTAATACAACCCTTTCTGTTACATGAAATTTTACTTAAAAAGTTTCTTGGTCTTGTGCTGCTGTAGATCTTTATACACATTTTGCTTTCAATTAATTTTTACGTTGCCTACACTACAGTTCAAACATATATAAAATAGATGTGTATACATAATGTATTAGGGACGCATAGTGTTGTTTCGATACGAGTAACGACATGTACATAACGGTGGCCCTTTGTTGTATGGATAAAAATAAGTGTTTGGATTTTCGATCTCACCCCCTGGAAAAATTAAAAATAGCGCAAAACCGAATATATACAATTTCCTTTGCCAATCTATACAGTTTTGGAGGTTGCGCAAGGAACTTCAAGTCCTGAAAAAAAGAAAGATATTTAAACATTTCAAGTGTTCATATTCCATATTCCTAGGAACGTTTACTTCTTTTCAAAGACATTTTTATGTCTTTAATTTTTTGCTCTTTTAAAATGACTACAATCTTAGAAATCGATCCATTAACAACAGAGCATCAGGCTAAAATATAGTAATAGATCGTGAATCGGAACAACTTAAAAAATAAGAGCCACCCTAATGTACATATTCGACCACTTTGCTCGAGTACCGAGTATTTTTCGTAGTCGATTACCTCGTACACGTACTTTCTTAGGTATCGATTACTTAAGCCCAATAACGCCTTCTGCAATTTTGTTAATTTTGTTCTGACAATTACTTCCGAATAGTATTTCAAGATCTTTTACATTTGGAAATTTTAAGCTATAAAATTTTCCCAAAAATAATAGTGCTTCCGAAAAAACCAGCTACTAACCATACATTTCCAATACATTTCGAAATTTAGAAGTTGAATGACGTTATCATTTAATTAAGTTTTCCGATCTATTATTAACTTTTGTTGCATAAAGTTGGTAGCTTTTACCGCCTCGGCGATGATAAGCAAAAAAGCTTACTTTAAAAACCTCTAAATTTTTTTTAACTAAGCCCTTGTACTGACTTCGGTTGTACATCTGATTTTAAACAATTTCCACCGAAATCGGAATAGGAAAGCTAAATCGATGTAAATATTCGGCATATCGGAATCTTAATCTAACCCTTGTTACATCTCTAGGATATACTATACATTAGGGTGATCCAGTTTTTGGAACTTTTTGTTAAGCAGACTCATCAAATATTGGATTTTAATATAAATTTATGTTTGATATTAAGGGATCATATGAAACATATTATATATTGCACATCTAGATCAATAGAGAGCTAACTCAAAAATCTAAACTTTAGAAGTTATGGGTACCTCCGAGCTCCCCAATTCAATACCTACCGAACGGTATACTTGATTTATTAATAACTCCACTAATCAGCGAGAAGAAAATTTGGTAAAAAATAAAAATTACATTGGCGTATGTGGGAAAGGCAGTGCGTTTTTTGGGTTTTCTGAACATTGCTAATTTTTGAGCTGGTCGCTGTTTTGATCTAGGTGTACGATATGCAATTTGGAGAAAATTAGAAACGTTGTCCCAAAGCAAAGAGCTATTAGTACTCTAAACTAATATGTCCGTTTAGCCACTGAAAGCTATTTAAAAATGTATGTAAGTGCTACGTTTTGGTGCGACTAAACCTTTTTCAATTTTAGTTCAGAAAGTTACAATTGAAGTTCAGAAAATTACAATTGATGTTCAGAATTTTCAATTGAAGTTCAGAAAATGAAAATTGAAATTCAGAAAGTTACAATTGTAGTTCGGAAATTTCAATTAAACTTCAATTATAATTTTCTGAGCTTCAATCGTAATTTTCTGAACTTCATTTGAAATTTCCTGAGCTACAAATAGAAATTCTGTACTGCAATTTTAATTTTCTGAACATCAATTGTAATTTTCTGAACTTAAATTGAAAAATCTGAACTTCAATTGTAACTTTCTGAACTAAAATTGAAAATAGTGTAGTATGGAAATGGGTCGTTTTGATACAAATCTTTACATAGATAAAAAAACAAAATAGTTTAAAAAATCATAATAGTATGATAACATCATAACAAAGTCAGTGGCATATAATGGTGTTTTCTTTTCTGGAAAAAATGTTTACTCTCATGTTGCAATCTTAAAATTGAAGTGGCTGAATTTGTAGGCAATTGGTCCCCTTTTGTTGTTCTATAAGAAATATTTTGTGAAAGGAACACACTAACTTACAAAAGAGCTTAGAAAACCCAAATCGGCGATATTAGCTGTGTTTTTTTTACATGTATATACATATGCACTTAAACTTTATATGGACTGGTAAGTGCATATACTTATGAAATTTTTGCGCATAAAATTAGTACTTATAGTTGTACACTATTACCTAAAAGGTTTGTATCTCCACTATGTTTAAATGTCGATGGGTGTTTTTTTTCGTAAATGTAGATACTATGTAGATAGTATACACGCAAACAAAAACACGGCTATTATTTTTGGAAAAGAAAACGCCGAAAGAATTAATTTGAATGAACTGAGCAATAGTACCAGCTGATGCCTCCTTATCAACGTAGTGGAGTTTTTTTTTCAAATTTTGGAAATTTTGCGTTTTAGTGTGGACCTTTACATATATATATCAGGTTGTTTCTCCGGTAGAGAGAGTTAAACCTTATGCCTAAGACTTCAGCTGATTAAAATAAGCAATATTGCATACATCTGAACTATTCACAAAGGCCTAATGTTGTTAAACGCTTGATCAAACGAAGATAGCCTTATTATATAAGTGCACAGTTTTTGCGGAAGTGTGCATGCATGTATGTATATATGTTTTACGCCCTACGTAATGCATTAGTGAGTATGAAAACTCATATATATTTGTCAGAATGCGGCACCATAAATATATGTCAACTACTGAGCCTTATAAGTCAACGTTTAAAAAAAACCTTAATCATTTATTTAAATAACTATTTACTATATTAATTCATAAATACTTTTATCTGCTAATTTATTTAAACATTATCGTAACCTTTCTTTTTTTTGTACCTTTAAAGAAATATTTCTCTTGTATTTAGTTTGCCAAGTGTAGCGTGCAAAATAGTTGGCCCTTAATTTTTCGGACAGATGTATTATATTGCGATAATATATTTTATTAATGGACATATACACATAGATAACTATATACCAAGCAAAAAAAGTGGCACAAATAGTGCTTGGCATGAGTGCAGGACCGACCCACCCGCTCAGAGCGAACAACATACAAACTGAGTTGGCGCAAAAACTGATGTAAAGGTGGTGGTGATTGTAGTGAGTGAAGCGTACGAGTGCTGTTAACTAACCCACTCAACATTGAGAGAAATTATATGTATGTAGTTAGAGTGGAAAAGAAATTAAATTAATTAACCCCAGTCTAACAGTTTCTTATACACATACTTAGCTTACAGGAAAGAGACCGATTTCAGAAATAACTTCGATAAATATTCTGCTACTAAAAAAAATACAATTAAAAAAAAATAAATAAATAATAATAGGATCCACCAATTTCATTACTTTCAACACCACAATATTGAATATTTTTTGCCACGTATGTATATATATACATTTATATATGGGGTATTCCCTCCCATTTCGACCAATTTTGAACGCGACCCCTTTAGAATTGGCTGAAAGTTTTTCTTATTTTTCTAGCTTACGAAAGACGTTTTTCAGAAGTTTTTCAAATTTTTTCATCCAACTCAAAAAAAGTTATGAATTTTAAAAAACACCGGTTTTGTTTTCAAAATGCTATAACTTTTTCAAAAATTGACCGTTTGGGATCTTTTTTTTTTAAATTTGTTTTTAAATGTACTTTACGGAAAAAATTCAAAAAAATTTTTAAAGTTTTTTTTTTTTGTAATTTTTCAGTTTTTCAATATTTTTCGAATTTCGCCCTTTTTTTCTCATAAAAAACTTCAGTCAATTCTGCAATCATCCCCACTAATCCCGGAGTGGGCCGAGAATTTTTTTTTTTTTTTTTATTTAATTGAAAAAAAAAACTAAAATTTTTTCTGTATTTTTTCCGAAAAGTACATTTAAAAACATATTTAAAAAAAAAAAAATTATCCCAAACGGAATTTATAGCATTTTGAAAAAAAACACCGTTTTCCAACTCAAAATACGTTTTAAATATTTTGAAAAAAAACGGTGATTTTTTCAAAAAGCTGTAACTCTTTCAAACATTGACCGTTTGGGATCATTTTTTTTTTTTTAAATATGTTTTTAAATGTACTTTTCGGGGAAAATACAAAAAAATTTTAGTTTTTTTTCAAATAAAAAAAAAAAAAAATTCTCGGCCCACTCCGGGATTAGTGGGGATGATTGCAGAATCGATTGAAGTTTTTTATGAGAAAAAAAGGGCGAAATTCGAAAAGTATCGAAAAACTGAAAAATTACAAAAAAAAAACTTTAAACATTTTTTTGAATTTTTTCCGAAAAGTACATTTAAAACTAAATTTAAAAAAAAAGATCCCAAACGGTCAATTTTTGAAAAAGTTATAGCATTTTGAAAACAAAAACGGTGTTTTTTTAAAAATTCATAACTTTTTTTGAGTTGGATGAAAAAATTTAAAAAACTTCTGAAAAACGTCTTTCGTAAGCTAGAAAAAGAAGAAAAACTTTCAGCCAATTCTAAAGGGGTCGGGTTCAAAATTGGTCGAAATGGGATGGAATACCCCATATATACATGTTTACAAATTCAAATAAAACCAAATTTCCGCAAAAGAGTGAGCTTTACTGATAACAAAAGCAGGAGAGCGAATTTGAGTGACTATGAGATTTTTGAAGTTACACGGTTCAGTGTAATTAGAGCAGCAAAAAGCTAAAACATTCATTATTGAAATGCTGCAGTCACTAGCGACTAACGCAACACAGAGAAGAAGCATGAAATCGGAGACAAATATAAATGAAAATTGGTGACATACCCTCTAGGGAAAAGGCGTACAGTTCTCTGCTGGAATTTATATTGTCACATGCTTCGTTATTAATTAAAACAAGTAAGGACAGGACTGTCTTCGGCTGTGCCGAAGACTTCATACCTTTCATGAATGGGGCTGAGCAATTATCTTATCCCGTTCGTAATCTCCAAATAATCGGATGTATAAGATAAGAAATATATAGTGAACAGATGTACATACCTAAACGATTTTTAAGATAAACATAAAATAAAAAATGGCAAAAACCCCCTTATCTGAACGATCGGTTGTATTGGATATATATTATATATAGCTCCGATAGAAATGATTTTTTCACGAAATCTTCCATGATATATTAGAATAAATATCACCAAATTTAACGTTTTTATATTGGAAATTAAGGGAGAAATGGCTAAAAATCTTTCTATCTGAACGATCGGTTGTATGGGATATATACTATATATAGCTCCGATCAAAGTGATTTTTTCAGGATGTCTTCTATGATATATTAAAATATACATATATCACCGAGTTTCACGTTTATACTTTCTAAATTGCAGCAGGAATGACCAAAATCGTCTTATCTGAACGATCGGTTGTATGGGAGATATATGTTATAGTGGTCCGATCATACCAGATCCGACAAATGTCTAATATAATACAAAAATACATCCTTGTGCCAAATTTCATAGAGATATCTCAAAATATGAGTTTGCGTTCAAAGAGACAGACGGACGGACAGACGGACATGGCTAAATTAACTAAGTTCGTCGCCCTGATCAATTCGGTGTACTTAATGGTGAGTCTATATTCTATATTTCTCAACGTTACAAACATCGGACCAAAGTTAATATACCATTTCATGTTCATGAAAGGAATAAAAGTAAAACAGAACAGGCTTCCTTTTCACTGTTTATGGAAAGTTTGCGCAAATAATAGGGTAGCTCAGGATTTTGTGCAATGGTCTAGCATCATTTCATTTACACACCGATGTAGCCTTTTTGAACAATACACTAACAAAATATACGACTATGCATTTGCTACGTCATTGCAAATACGCAACACAAAATCCGAAGTATTTTTTCCAACACTGAATAGGAAATCAACTTCCAATATCAAATAAAATATTAAAAACGAAAATTCAAAATAAAAAATTTGTTCACGATCCGTAGCTTATACTTGCTATAGCAACGTTACCAATATCAAATGCACAAAACTCTGAACTGCCTTTTTGATTCAATGCTATTGTAAAGTGGTTGGCAAACTAAATTAAATTGCTTTAATATATTTTATGCTTGGCATTCCTAGAGGGTTCGTGCATATCTACGAGTATAAGCAAAATTCATATGCTAGTCATTCTTATTGTTATCGTCCCTCTAGCGAGCATATCAAAGCTACAGAAATTGTAGCGTAAACGCAAACTACGAAATACTAACCGTAAACGTACCCAATCCTTATCCTAACATATAGTCAATATCTATGCTAAGCCAAATAAGAAAAGAATTAACTTCAATATGATATATATTTTGTACTGAACAAGTTTTTTTTGCTGGTTTTTTGACCAAGGACCAAACCCAAAAAGCGTGCGAGGCGGAGTTCACTTGCCCCGAAACCCAATTCATCCGTTGCTTGTTACTGATTGTGATTTTCCTCAGACAAATTGGTTCGTTCTATATGCCTGCGTATTTTGACACTTCCCTCACTGTTTAAGATATTTTCCTTATATAAAATAAAGCAGAGCTCTCATAAATGAGACTTCCGTTCCGGACCGAAACCCCTGCGTCCCTAATTGAAGTGGACCCTCATATTTACGCGTGTACGCTCAGTGGCCAGAGCCCTTCTTTGTGAAAGTTATCCTTAACATTTATTTCCAAGATCAATTTAGTAGGCTCTTAGTTTTCTTTTTGTTGTGGTCGGCCCATCTTGGTTTGTGAATTTAACAAATGTCTCAAAAAGCAATTCCTCTTGTACTTGCTATGAACTACCGCCGTTTATCTCTATACTATTTCCGCTAGAAAGATGCTACCCGAGACGGGCGGACAGTGCGACCATTAATTGCTCTGACAGCACCACTACTCATACACCGCAGTCCCGTTTTGAGTTCGTCTCTGTGGTGTGGGACTATCTTCTCTTTACAAACTCGTATCGCCATCTAGTATATCCTGGAGCGAAAGCGCATCTCAAAGTTCTTCTCAAATTCTAGCGAAGTAGCGTTTTGAGGACCAAAATGGTTCAACGCCATATCCATTCGTCAGTACCTTAATGGCGCTATTGTCCTGAAAGTAACGGATCAACATCCGCAAAAGACCATCAGCATCTACAAAACTCCTCAAAACTAACGGCACTCTCCTTATCGCTACAACCAACCGAAGAAGAAGTTATTTTTTGCCTGGTTTAACATTGAGCCCACTTTTACCAGTCCAGGCCTGCAGCCTTCGAAGAGCCCGTTCTTGGATTTCGCTTAACCGGGAGGAAAGGTCCTGACACTGCTATAACTACTGAAATTGCGTACTACCTTTACACCATTCCTATTGAGCTTGAGTAGTATATCGTAATATAAGACTTAAGCGGTTATTCCAAAACAACGCCAAAATAAACCCGAAGAAATTATGCAAAATGTTTGAATTCCTCCATAAAAATAGATTTTTTGAATGAGAAATGAATATATAACTAATATGCACGTGCTTCGAAGATAAATATGGGAGACAATATAATAATTCTATCCTAGGTTTAGTTGAATGAGAAGACCTCATTTTGTTATAAGTAGCCTACCTGATCGTCATTTTAAATTAATCGAAGAAGAAATGTCCCTATACCGAACAAAATGACTCGACTTGATGAGCTCATCGTCGCTATTCAATTATACATCCACATCAGTTTACTTATGTAATAATTCTCTACTCACCTGAATGCCATGCGTGCCACCCTGTTGGCTAATGTGCAGTTGTTGCGTTTGTTTCATTTGCAATGTTGTTGTTGTCGACTGCTGTTGCTGCTGATGCATATTAGGGCCAGATTGAGAGCCGCTGCTATTACCAGGACCTGAATTAACACCAGCACCTGCTGTATTTTGATTGCCTTGTCCTGTGGGGCCACCCACATTTGGTCCGCCGCTACCCATGCCACCAGGGCCGCCATTGTTAACATTTGGTTGTGGTCCACTTTGTGACCCACCACGCTGTTGCGCATTGGCTTGTTGTTGCTGCTGCGACATTTGTTGTGGTGTCATATTAGGTGGAACGCCATTACCGCCACCACCACCGCCGCCCATACCACCAACACCAACATTACCTGGTCCAGCTGTCGGACGATTGGGTCCTTGCATAAACGATTGTCCAGCAGGACTTTGATTTCCTTGCGATCCCATAGGTGAGTTATATGGCGAATATTGTTGTTGTGGATTGGGTTGCTGTTGTTGCGTTTGAGGCTGACCAGGTTTGGGAAAACCGCCAGGACCACTACTTGGTCCCATTTTCGGACCATTAGGACCGTGCGAATGTTGTGCTGCTTGTGGATGTGGTTGTCCGTGTGTTTGTTGCGTGTGTGGATGCTGTTGCGGATGTTGTTGTTGTTGCTGTTGATGCATTTGTGCCTGTTGTTGCAAACGCTTGAGATCGAAGTCGTTTTGTGAAGAATAGAAGAGTTCTTGTTTAATATCAAGGAACGACTGTTGCATGCCAACACCAGCACCACCCATGGGACCGTTACCGGGTCCTTTTTGCTGAAATTGTGGCGGTATATGTTGCTGCTGTTGCGGGCCATTCGGTCCCATTCCAAAATCATTACCAAAGCTACTGTAATCACTGTAGCGTCCATTGGGACCACCGCCACCCATTAATTGACCCTGCTGTGACTGATGCATTGGGGGACGCGGAAAACCACCCATGCCACCCATGGCGCTCTTGTGCTGATGCTGTTCTGCCATTTGTTTAAGTGTTTGTGCGGCCAGCGAGTTCATCGGTCCATTATCGGGACCATTAAGGAATTGCCTCATTTTATTCATGGTTTGTTGATCGGCATGTGGCGGCCCACCCATAGGACCACCCATGCCGCCACTATTGCTGCCACCGTTCGGTCCATTATTTGGGCCGCCAATGTTCATGCCACCACCGCCGCCGCCGCCAAACGCGGCATTAAAATCTGCCATTGCGTTCTCCGATTTCACATTGAGACTATTTATTAGGTCTTGCGCATTTGGTGGCTCCACCTTAATACCATCTTCGGTTTTAATATCTAACAAAGGCTTCTCGTCGAAGCTAAACAAATCTGGATTGAAATCTTGTAAGTCGTTGATAATGTCATCGCCCATTAGATCGGGGAAGCCGGGGAAATTTCCATGCGGACCGCCCTCTTTTTCCAATCCAGCCAAATCAGGAAAGTCCTGATCTGGTTCACGTTTACATTCTACTAAATTAGCCAAACCGCCAAGTCCACCACCAAGGCCACCACCAACGCCAACTTTTTGTTGTTGCTGCGCCGTATTCGAATTATTGTGTCCACCCATTAGGTTGCTGCCAACTCCACCGGGACCACCATTACCACCCATATGCGAGCCACCCATGCCATTACCTCCATTAGCACCGTTACCCTGTCCAGCATTCCCACGCCCATTGTTTGGTATGCCTCCACCACCACCACCTCCTCCGCCGCCACCACCGTTTCCGCCTTGAGGATCGTTTGGTCCACCTGTACCGCTGCCACCGGGACCACTACCCGTTGTATTACAACCACTGCCGCCGGCACCGTTGCCACCGCCTCCTACGTCGGGCTCACTTTTCACTGAGGTATTTGTGAGCGCCTTCACTGTGACATTCGTGCTTATTTGCTGTGGCTGCGAGTTCGCCGCTGAGGTCGTAAACTCTAATTTTTGCACAATATGCACGGAGAACTTTGTTAAATTTTCAGAGCTGTTGTTGTTATTATTGTTGTTATTGTTGTTATTATTGGTATTGTTATTGTTATTTGGCAGTTTATGTGGCGGTTCGAAACTCTCAGCTCCATTGTCAACGTCGTCCGCTGGTCGTTTTAGGAATTTTTGTTGCTGTAATGAAATAAATGAAAAATGAGGAAGAGAATTAAGAAAGTGATCAAAGACAAATCAATGATTGCAGATGTAATAAAAAAATAAGCTAAGGCTAAGTTTAGATGCATAGTATCAGTTAGTTCTTGGAATGTACTTCCTAAAATTTTGACAGGCCTGTTGATCAAATTTTCTATGTTTATTGTTAGTGTAAACTTGTTAACATATGTCTGTTAAAGTACAGTTAAGTTAAAGCATTACCCAAATATTCATTAAAGTGATTGATTTATTTCTCTCCGCAGCAAAGCAACACAGCAATGAAAGGCATCCGAGAGTTCAGTGTGAACTCCGTCATCCAGCATCAAAACGCTGCTATCTTTGTCGTTAATTTTGTTTTTTTTTTTTGTTTTTGCTTTATGAAGCTTATTTGATTGAAACGTTTCACGCTTATTATATCGTCAAAATGAAGTTTTATTTAGTCTTAATTGGCACAGTTTTACAGTTGATTAGAAAACTTTTTTTAAGTTCACTTTGCGAATATTTTACACAATATCTATGTATGTATTTGTAAGGACATGAATTTATGATTAACAATAATAAAATAGCACGAATTCAACTTTAATTAATAAACTAGGGTTATACAATTTGCCAAATAAGTAGATATGTGTCTGTGGAAAAAAACACTCATGGTTTAGTGGTTATCCCTGCCTACAGAGCAACTCATTTTGGTAACTTCTTCACCATAGTCTCTTGTAAATTGTTCAATGATCTGCCTGCTAATATACGACTCATTAGAAATTTGGAAATATTCTTACGAAACATAAAATCCTATCTTATCGAGTTTTCGCATAATGATATCAAAAATTTGCTGGACCCTGTTACTTAATTTGTCCCTTAATTTAAAATAATTTTTATTTCGCCATATATGTACATACATACTCATTTTAATTGCTTTTTAAGTGCCATGTAACCCCACACATTAGATTTAATAATTTATGTAGCTACAGCATTCAGTACTATCATATCATATTTTACAGAATGCTTTACCTTTTTTCTTATATTTCAATCTAAATGATGTTAACTTAAGTTACTATGTTACGATGGAAGAAAAAATGAATAAACCATAACCATAACCATAACTATAAGATGCACCTCATAATCTAGACTTTCGGAATCCTGACAAAGCAAAATCCCAAACAAATCTAGAACCGGGCAGGCCGAAATTTTCGTTAATAATGCAACATATCCAGAAAGATGAAAATAATGTTTATAAATTGCCAGGATTTTTTTTTCGGTATTGTAACGAATTTACTACAAATCCTCTTATTTGCAATCTTCTGCTAAGTTCGTATCACTAAACTGTTGAATAAATAACTCCAATATTGAAAAATGACTTTTATTAAAGTACTTCACAATAAAACTTATACTTTGCAACTTGTTTAATAACCAAACTGACTGATAGATAGCTTAAATGAAACTGAGCTATTGCCCGACAGATAGCGTGCTTAACTGAAAACTGCCCATAGCGCCTCTATCGCTGACGCTTTTATACTCTGTGATTTCCTCGTGGCATATTCTAGGCGCTTCCAGAATTTACTTAGTTAGTTATAAATTTCTCAGCTACAACTACATATGTATAATTTTTATAGCTTCTCTTATACCCCATGCGCTTGTATGTGTGAGCGACACTTCCACAATCACAATTGCATACCTTCAGGAGCATTTCAGATAAGATATCTGCTTGTGCTTGTGCGTTGCTCTCAGCTGCGTGTACCTACATATGTGTAGACATAATGATTGATTCGTTTATGTAGTTACATAATGATTGATATATGGATGTGCATGCAAGGCGCTGCTTAGCATCGGCTAAGAGATGGCAGCACCCCTTAGTTTTGCTAATATTCGTAACAGTATTTTGTCTTGTTATAATAGCTTAAGTCCCATAAGCAAAACCTTATTTAAACATTTTTAATAAGTTTCGAGGCGTATAAATTGCTCGTTTTAAGAAACTCTGTTTCTGTCTCAAGCACGGCTCCATTGTAATAGTTATTTTTGTTTTTTTGAGTTGAAAGTCCTGTTTAAAACATTGTCCTCAATAAAAAAATCTTTGACGTCTCAGGAGCCCTTAAAATAATATAATAATAAACCATGCATTCTTTTCATATTTCAAACTTTTTTTGAAGCACACAAAATTATATATCTACTGAAACTTTTTTAAATTGAAGTCGTCAAAGTGAAGTCTAAATATTGACGAATAATTAAAATAAAACAAATTAAATTAAAAATTAAAAGTGTTTTATCTAATCCGGCGTTGAGCTCAAAAATATAAAATAACATTGAAAAAAAAAAAAAATGGTCCCCTTAACGAATAAATTTTGAATTAAAATTTTTCTCAGTGCTACAATATTTTTGAAAAATTTTGTGATGTCAATTTGTTAGTATAAATTTGAATATCATACCAAAGTGCCTTGGCTTCATATGGAAGTGCTTTTTCTTTGCACATTCAAATCAAATTCAGGCATTTTCATATGAATGGAATTTATATGTCAGGGCTTATCGGAGTGCTATGGAAATTTTTTTTTATATTCAAAGTGTGAATTTGTATCAGTGTCTATTCTTCAGTGCAAAACAAAAGCAAAAATGCTATAAGTGTATAGGGATTGAGCAGTTCTGGCCTTAATACTGACCTTTTGTTATTTTAGGGCCGTTTTCACGATCTCTAGTTAAGTTAGAGTTTATCTGATGGATAAAAATGCGTCAGATATCTTCATTTGACATTTTCGTTTTCACCAACGCAGGACGACCAACTTCCAGTTAAATCGACAATTGTGAATAGTTTGTGGAACAAATTGCAAAAATCTATTGTAAATTCACGAAAACCAACAAAGCAGCTGAATTTTGTTTACACTTTTGCCATGCACTTAATTCACAGTCGATGTTTCAGTTAGCATGGAGAAAACGAGATTTTCGATAACTTATGGATAAGTGACTAACTGAAGATGCTAAAAGCGACTTTAAGTCAGGTAATATCAATTAAATCCAGGCCAATAACTTTTTGTCAAAGAAAAGGCTCGGTCGTATTGTTAAACCTGTATAAATAAATTTAATGCCCATTGGCTTTATAATGTATAGTTTATTTGGCAAGTATTCGGTGTTTAAAAACAAGAACTGTAATGGGGTTTAGAAGAAATTACTCGTTCAAACACGGGATCCGAGTTTATAAAAATAACGTGGTTCAGAAAGATTTCTGGTTCTAATAAAATAACAGATTCCAAACAAAGAAACGGTAACAAAAATAACTGGATACAAAAAAGTAACTGGTTCCAAGAAAGCGACTGCACCCAAGAAGTTATCGATCCAAAAAAAAATAACCTGTTCGAAACAAAGAACCAAAAAAGTAATCGCTTCCGAAAAAGTAACCGATTCCAAAAAATTACCTGTTCCAAGAAAACCCGTTCCAAAGAAATAGCATGTTTCGAAAAAGTAACCGGTTCAGTAAAAATAACGTATTTCCAAAAAGATTAACTGGTTCTAAAAAAGCAACTGTTTCAAATAAAGTAAACGGTTGCAAGAAAATAACCTGTTTCAAACAAACTGGTAAAAAATTTATCCCTTGCATGAAAGTAACCGGTTCTGAAAAAGTAATCCAATCCAAGAAAGTATCCGGTTTTAAACAAAGTAACTGGTTTTAAAAAAATGTATGCTTTGCAAGAAAGGAACCGGTTCAACCGGATCTAAAAAAAATAAACGGTTCCAAAAAAGTGACCTGTTCTAAAATAATGTAATTAGTTCAGTAACGGTAGGTTTGGTTACATTAGAGTGGCACTTTCAGATAAAGGCTGTCATATGTCTTGCCTCGTTGCTCGTTAATCAATGACGAAACCACCACCACTAAGATGGTAATACTTTTACCAACAAAGTCACAGTTCTGGGTTAGATACGGAACAGTCTTGATCAGGTACCAGCTCTATCATGAAAACAAATTAATTTGTGGACATTGCAGGCGACTTACGATCGATGTGAAAGAAAATGCGAAGCGGATGCTGTTAATTTTTAAAAAAAAATTACAGAATAAAGCCCCAGGTATACCTTACCGTTCTACACTCTAATTCCCTACCAACTACTTCTATCGCTTAAATGCGCGTTCTAAAAAATGGATGCAAATAAAAAACAAGTAAGGACGGGACTGTCTTCGGCATACCTTTCATGAATGAGGCTGAACAATAATCTTATCCCGTTCGTAATCTCCAAATAATAGGATGTGTAAGATAAGAATTATATAGTGAACAGATGTAGATACCTAAACGATTTTTAAGATAAATATAAAATAAAAAATGGCAAAAAACCCACTTATCTGAACGATCGGTTGTATGGGATATATAATATATATAGCTCCGATCGAAACGATTTTTTCATGAAATCTTCTGAGATATATTAGAATAAATATCACCACGTTTAACGTTTTTATATTGGCAATTAAGGGAGAAATTGCCAAAAATCTTTCTATCTGAACGATCAGTTGTATGGGATATAACTATATATAGCTCCGATCAAAGTGATTTTTCAGGATATCTTCTATGATATATTAGAATATATATCACCGAGTTTCACGTTTATACTTTCTAAATTGCGGCAGGAATGACCAAAATCGTCTTATCTGAACGATCGGTTGTATGGGAGATGTATGTTATAGTGGTCCGATCCTACCGGATCCGACAAATTTCTAATATAATAAAAAAATACATCTTTGTGCCAAATTTCATTGAGATATCTCAAAATTTGAGGGACTAGTTTGCGTTCAAACAGAGACGGACGGACAGACGGACATGGCTATATCAACTCAGTTCGTCGCCCTGATCAATTCGGTATATTTAATGGTGAGTCTATCTTCTATATTTCTCAACGTTACAAACATCGGACCAAAGTTAATATACCATTTCATGTTCATGAAAGGTATAAAAAATAGAAAGCATAAAATAAATGTAGTAGCATTAGAAATTATAACATTATTTATGTGATGCGAAGAAAATTGCAGTGAAAGTCAAGAAAGTGCTAGTAAGGGAGGATATGCAAAATTGTATAGAATAAGTGAGAAATGAACGAGCGTACGTGACACAAATAAAACAATTTTGCAACATTTGGAGCATAATATTTGAAACTTATGCTAAATATAACTGCAAAAGACTGTTAACCTGTTATCATATGCACACATGTATGTAGATATGTATGTATGTAAGTATGTATAAAAATATAAGTACTACTTATTTGTAGCCACAAATTCATAAAGCTCTTATTAAAGCGCTCGCAAGTCAGTTGTACTCAATCAAATGCGATATAAATGTGTACACACATGCATATTTTATTTATTATACAAAAACATAAGTATTGTTTTATATGAAGTTAGTTGTGTATGCATGTACATTAGAGTGTTCGTAATTTGGATGCCTTCCGACCGTTTCGTCATGGTTTTTCAAACTCTCAGAATTATTTCCGTAATATTTTCAGGATTCTTGAAATTATTTCGGGATTATTTTGGAATCACTTCGGATCCATTCCGAACCGTTCTGGGATTATTTTCAAGAAATGGTTCAGAATCATTTCGGGTTCATTCCGGGACAAATTTGAGATCATTCGGGAATTTTGGGGTTAGGATTATCCTCGGCACCATTTCAGGATAATTCTAAGATTCTCTTTAGTAATTACTTTGAGTTCATCTTAGGACAATTTCGCGATCATTTTGGAGCTGCTTTTATGATCATTTCGGAGTTACTTTGGAATAATTTTAGCTGCATTCCGGGAACATGTCAATATTATTCCTGGATTGTTTTCTTTGTCATTAATGAGTTATTACTTCTGGACGATTTTGGGAGAATTTCGGGATCATTCCAGAACTACTTAAGAATCATTTCGGGTGCATTCCGCGACTATTTCGAGATAGTTTTGGTTTTATTTTTGGGACTATTTTAGAATCATTTCACGGTACCACTTCGAGATAATGGTATAGAAGAAGAGTGGGGGGGGGGGGTCACTGCTCACTTTTCCAAAATTGCTAAGACCATAGCTCTGACCTACTTCTATAAAATTATTAAAAATTTACTGTTTCCAGGGAGACGTGGGCCGTTTTTAGTACTGGCGTGAATTTGAAAAATAATTAAGAAGTTACGGTAGCCAGTAGGCCAGGGACCCTTTTTTCCAAAAACTATAGTTAGTGGATATTTGCCGGCTATTGGTTGTCTGTGTGCTTAGTTTCATCCAAATCTCTGCGTAAAAAACAAGTTGGAAAATAAGTGACATCGTAATGTACATAACTATATATGTATAATTATAAATTTCAAGCTATACGAACAATGTATAAATTCTCATCTCTGAAATCTTTAAATGCAACGCTTAAAAGCTTACGAGCAATAAAAATCCATAAAAAATTTTATATTCTCTTTCTTTGCTGTACCATTTCTTCGTTTCTTTTCGTACTTTTGCGATTTGCTTTTATTTTAATATTTACTACAATTTTAGTTTTGCTCAGTTTTCTTTTTAATTCTGTTTGCTGGCCAATGCGATTGGCGTATGCCAAACTGAAATCGAACGATTTTGCACAAAATGACTGATTAATTGACCAAATGGCTCACCACCTATCTACATACTTACATACATACATATTTACATGCACCTTTACATTTGTATCTTACATTCCGGGAAACCATAAAATACATATGAAGCATTCATTACCAACCCACCTCAAGCAATACTCATTTGGACTGTAGCTAATTGGATCTCGAAGAAGCGTAACTTTTAGAGTAAATACAAAATAGAAATCAAAATATAATTTGATATCAAAACATTGTCGTAGACGTCATTTTAGCGTTATTGAGTTAAGATCTTACGGTTGGTGTTATCAATTCATTTATGTTTCGCATAATCTTCGAGTAATTAAATATGATTTCGTTTTATACCTATTTGCATAGGTCTAAAGTGCATATAGATTTCCGATCTCCAATCATGTTTTCGGAAATCATCATATGTGACCCGGCCTATGTAAAGGTGGCTTATGACTCAAAAAAGAAATTGCGAGAAACAGCTGTTAAAGATAAACAATGCATTTCTTCAGTTTCTTAGTAATTTTCTTTTTTTTTTAGTCATAAGCCACCTTTTCATAGGCCAGGTCACATATCATGAAAAGTGATATACAACAAGTAAGGAAGGTTAAGTTCGGGTGTAACCGAACATTACATACTCAGTTGAGAGCTATGGTGACAACATAAGGGAAAATAACCATGTAGGAAAATGAACCGAGGGAAACCCTGGAATGTGTTTGTATGACATGTGTATCAAATTAAAGGCATTAAAGAGTATTTTATGAGGGAGTGGGCCATAGTTCTATAGGTGGACGCCATTTAGGGATATAGCCATAAAGGTGGATCAGGGTTGACTCTAGAATGCGTTTGTACGATATGGGTATCAAATGAAAGGTATTAATGAGTATTTTAAAAGGGCGTGGACCTAAGTTCTATAGATGGACGCCTTTTCGAGATATCGCCGTAAAGATGGACCAGGGGTGACCCTAGAATTTGTTTGTACAATATGGGTATCAAAAGAAAGGTATTAATGAGTATTTTAAAAGGGAGTGATGCTTAGTTCCACAGGTGGACGCCGTTTCGAGATATCGCCATAAAGGTGGACCAGGTGTGACCCTAGAATTTGTTTGTACGATATGGGTACCAAATTAAAGGTATTAATGAGGGTTTTAAAGGGGAGTGGTGGTAGTTGTATAGGTGGTCGCCTTTTCGAGATATCGCCATAAAGGTGGACCAGGGGTGACTCTAGAATGCGTTTGTACGATATGGGTATCAAATGAAAGGTGTTAATGAGTATTTTAAAAGGGAGTGATGCTTAATTCCACATGTGGACGCCGTTTCGAAATATCGCCATAAAGGTGGACCAGGGGTGACTCTAGAATGTGTTTATACGATATGGGTATCAAATTAAAGGTATTAATGAGAGTTTTAAAAGGGAGTGGTGGTAGTTATATATGTGAAGGCGTTTTCCAGATATCGACCAAAATGTAGACCAGGGTGACCCAGAACATCATCTGTTGGATACCGCTAATTTATTTATATACGTATGTAATACCTGCCAAGTTTTTAAGGGTTTTTTATTTCGCCTTGCAGAACTTTTTCATTTTCTTCTACTTAATATGGTAGGTGTAACAACCATTTTATAAAGTTTTTTCTAAAGTTATATTTCGCGTCAATAAACCAATCCAATTACCTCACCATGTTTCATCCCTTTTTTCGTATTTGGTATAGAATTATGGCATTTTTTTCATTTTTCGTAATTTTCGATATCGAAAAAGTGGGCGTGGTCATTGTCGGATTTCGTTCATTTTTCACACCAAGATAAAGTGAGTTCAAGTAAGTACGTGAACAAAGTTCATTAAAGATATGTCGATTTTTGCTCAAGTTATCGTGCTAACGGCCATGCGGAAGGACAGAGGAACGGCTGTGTATAAAAACTGGGCGTGGCATCAACCGATTTCGCCCGTTTTCACAGAAAACAGTTATCATCATAAAATCTATGCCCCTACCAAATTTCAAAAGGATTGGTTAATTTTTGTTCGACTTATGGCGTTAAAAGTATCCTAGACAAATTAAATGAAAAAGGGCGGAGCCACGCCCATTTTGAAAATTTCTTTTATTTTTGTATTTTGTTGCACCATATCATTTCTGGAGTTGAATGTTGACATAATTTACTTATATACAAAAGTGGGCGGTGCCACGCCCATTGTCCAAAATTTTACTAATTTTCTATTCTGCGTCATAAATTCAACTCATCTGCCAAGTTTCGTCGCTTTGTCTGCCTTTGGAAATGAATTATCGAACTTTTTCGGTTTTTCGAAATTTTCGATATCGAAAAAGTGGGCGTGGTTATAGTCCGATATCGTTCATTTTAAATAGCGATCTGAGATGAGTGCTCAGGAACCTACATACCAAATTTCATCAAGATACCTCAAAATTTACTCAAGTTATCGTGTTAACGGACGGACGGACGGACGGACGGACGGACATGGCTCAATTAATTTTTCGATCCTGATTATTTTGATATATGGAAGTCTATATCTATCTCGATTCCTTTATATATGTACAACCAACCGTTATCCAATCAAACTTAATATACTCTGTGAGCTCTGCTCAACTGAGTATAAAAATATTTTATTGGGACGAGGATATGTTTGGAGCTGATGTTCAGCCAATATTTTATTACAACTATACATATGTATTACTTTGTGCAATACATAAGTACATACAGCCATAAGTACATATGGACATGGGACTATTTCCAAGAATATCTTTTAGTATGTCAAGCCAGCTCTCAAAGCTTTTCATTGAAATTTCTCGTTTGATATCCCATGGCGTATACGTAATTGTGCTATTAAAACAAAAGTAGATACAGAAGCGAACAGAAAAATAGCAGTGTCAACTTTTTTTTCGAATTTCGTAAATTAAGTTCTTCTTCTGAATATTTTCAATTTGATAACTGAAAATACGCAAACCAATCTCGAGTACGTTTTCAAAAAAAACTAGAAAATTTAAGAAAGTTTATGGAAATTTTCGAACTTTTTTAGGAGTTTTCTGAATTTTTTACACTTTGTATGTAGGAAAATCGAAAACATCCTTCGGAAAACAAATTGTCAAAAGTCACAAAAAATGCGAATTTCGAGAAACCTATCAATTGTACTTTGTTAGACTAAAATTGATTTATTGATTAGTTACACAGCTGCATACTCAAATAAATTCAGAGAACTCCAAAAAAAAAGTTCGAAGTTTTCGTAAAACTTTCTCAAATATTTGAATTTTTTCAAAAAGGGATTTAAGATTGGTTTGTATAGTTTCAGTTACAAAATTAATAAAAATATATATTTTTACAATAAAGAAGATATAAAAAGAATAATTTAATAGAGGAAACTTGATAACAAATATCGCGACTGCTTTTTTTTATTCACTGCTGTACATCTATATATGAATTATACAAAGAGCGAACATGCATCTATGCAAAATTAAATACATTAGAACCTTATACTAAAATATCCAAGTAGAAGCAAGTTAAGCCCTGTAAACTACATACATATTTATAATTACAATGAGTCCTTGACAAGAGCGTTTTGAGTCATATATATATCAACATATAAACAAATTAAACTGGAACCTACACAGAAAAAGTTGAAAGGTTAACATAAATTGAGGAAAAGCTAAATATACAGAATTCATGTTAAAAGAGCAAACTTCCATCTATAAAGAAAAAATCGCACAATAGAAATTCTTAGTTTTTCTATTAGTAAGATGCGAAATTCTTGTATCCAAAATGAATTAACATATTAAAATTAAAATTCAAATTAATATTTCGTAAATACTTTTTTTTAAGGAAGTGGCTATTCATCCGGAAACATTTTTTTTATCGGCCATAATTAAATTAAATGAAAAACACAACAAAAAAAGATATAAAAAAAAACGAAAAAATTCGGAAATTTCTGTTCTGCACTTTTCGGACGAATATGTACAACCTTAAGTTTTAAATTTAATTAAAATAAACAAATGACTCGTTAATATTATCAAAAAGGTAAAAATCTTAAAGAATAGCGAATTTGATTTCTTAATTTTGTAATTAAACTCTAATTTTGCCGCATTGACATGGATTTGCGATTAATTCGTTTATAAAAAGAATTATTTCTTCAAATAACATCAACGTATGCAAGTATGTACTAAGTATCTCTGTTATGCGCTTTTTAAGGTAAACAAGCATACACGAATAACAAACTAACGTACATACTGCATACAAGGGTGGTACCAAAAAAATCAAATGAAAGTTTTTTTTTTCAGATTTTTTTAATGTCATCCCTTCATATGATAACACCGCGAACAAAGTTATTGCATATTTTATATAAGACTCGTAACCATAAAACCAATCAAGCGTCCAAACATTTCACAAAAAAATGCCTTTGGTGTTTGATAATTGCTTTGCGCTGACCATAATCTACTCCAATTCTTACATGTCGATAACTAACACGCTTTCTTACAGAGTAGTTAAAAATAGAAAACAATTCAAGCTTAACCTTATATAAGATGTTATTAAAATTAATAACACTACTGAATCGATTTGCTAGATGTATAGTCCCAGTTATAGGTTCATTCATAGCATAATTCGTTTTATGAGTTATTTCGATAAATAATCTATTATGCGGAATATATGGAATGAACAAATTAGATAATTCAGAGCAATTCGTGCTAAAGTTTATTACATTATAGGCAAGCATGAGGGAGATAAAAGTTCTTCCGTCATGCAAAGCCTGAAGACCAAGCAATCTGTGCCTGCTGGTATATGATGGGAGGCCTGACCAGTGAAGCATACGTAAAGCAATTTTTGTAAAAAAATTTTAAAATTTCTCAATTTTATAGGAGTTAGATTCATAGAAAGAATTCCATATTATTGAGCAATATTCAAGACCACTTCTGACCAAGGATATATAAAGTGCCTTCAACGTCATATGTAGGATCCTTAAAGTCACTGGTGTTAAGTCTACTGAACCCAACCATTGCAATATGTTTTGAAAGAATGAAGTCAATGTGACTAGGAAAAGAGAGTTTGGAGTAAAAAATTACACCCAAGTCTTTACTCTCTTGACAGCATTTAGGTTGCAGATAAAGTATGTGGTGGTTGTCTTTATGGAATAAGACAGCACAGCATTTATTTGAATTTAAAAATAAATTATTGTCTGCGCAACATCCGACAAAAGAGTCCAGATCAGAACCGTTAGAAATAGTTTGACAAATAAATAGTATTTTTTGTGAAATATATAGTTTTAGTGTTATATATATTTCAATCATTAAAGGTAAAGAGTGATGGGGAAGCATATTGAGTAAAAAGTGCTAAGTCAGGAAAAAAATTTGTTTTGAGTGCGGAAATTGTGCTAAGTCATAAAATAGCTGCTGGGTTAGCATACATGATTTTTATTTATCTATTTCAAAGCTTCTACACTCAAAAGTATTGCAACTTCAGTTTTGAAAAAAAGGTTATTTCAAAAATTATTCATTTTTTTCGTCTCCTGTAAAATTCATAGAAATTTACTTAGCACATTTTCACATTAAGCTAACGATATAGCAGATTTTCGCATATTTTACCATAAGTGAATATTTTGAAATTGTAACTTATTTGTAATCATATTTCGCATAAAATTTTGTATTTCCTGCTTATTTCTAACAGTCGGAGCTAAAATTTGCATATGAAAGTAAAGTAAAAACTTGAAAGTGTATGAAAATATTATTACTAAATTTATATTCGCTGATTCCAACATAAGTTTTTAGCTTCTTTGTCAAATTAGCATGAACCGGACTCAGTCGATTGTTTTCTTTTATATTTATAATAAAAAACTGTGGTTAGACTTGTGTAATGCTTTAGAACTTATTCTATAAAGCCAAGAAAAATACATCGGCCAAGTGGTCGCCGCCGTAGTTGATGACACGTTTTATGTCATCACCTTTGCTAGAACGGCGGCAGGTCCTATTATCCCTGTCGAATAATTATCTGAAGCTCCGAACAATAAAAAGAAGTCTGGATCGGTTAAAATGTTGTAATTTGGCCGGCCAGTGCAAAATCATCAAGGCAAGAGACTAAGCGACGCAGAAATGCCTTCTTCAGAACATTTCACATTTTTGAAGAGGAAAAAATTTTATGCACATTTGTATTCTGAGTTTATTGACTTCAAAAATATTAAAACCGAAGTTAAGTGTGGCGCCATTTACAAAAGCTATAGCGGAATTACTTTTGGTCCAACCGGTACCCTTGAAATATATTAAGCATATTTTACGGCTAAGTAGGGCCTTGGATGCATATTTATAAGCATAAATTAAGATTTTAAAGGCATTTTATAAGCGCCTGAAATCAGTATTTTTTTGGCATATTTTGCGTTGCTTTAGTTATTACAAACATATGAATTTTGAACTAGAAGCGAGACTATTAAGATTTCTCTATTGGGACTCAAAAGATTATGGCTATTTTTCTTATAAAATACCATAAGGTAGTCAGAACTGTGCCCCTCTGCGACATGCATTCAACATCTCTAATTGGGACCAAAATGTATATGTTATATCTTTGGCCTTGGTTTTATCATTTTATAGGTGAAGAATCGTTTCATTTTTAAGCACCACCCTACTACATATGCATGTGTAGATACCTGTGTATGTATGTACGTACAATTATGTATGACGTTGCCAATGCCCGTCCACGCAATGAGCGAATGAGTGGCGACTATTCAAATGCTAAATGCAAGCGAATGCTAAATTTTATATACATATTTGAATATGTATGGATGTATGTATGTATGCATGTATAAGCAAATCAATCGCTGAGAATCTTCGTATATGCCTGCTTATAAGGTATTTTGTATGGTTTAATGTTTGCATTTGTGTTAATCGCACAGCGCACTCGGATACCCAACATAAAATGTTGAAGGCAATTATGTATAAAAAGTAAAGAGCAGCACCAATGCAACGTGCCCATATGCTGAGGTGTTAAAAATAATGGGAATTAAATGAAAAAATAAAAATGTATCTTTTGATATCTGAAAAATGCAAAAACGGATTAATACAATTGCTAAAAAGTATATGAAGCTTTATAAGGTTAAACAAAATCGATTTATCAGAACAGATAATCATCATTTGGTTTGAGGAGGGTCCCAAACCGCGTACCATCGGCCCACCCCTTAGTCCCACCCTGGATGATCCAAAAGTAATGATAATCTGTTAGCTTTAATGCACACAAAAATAAATATAAATTTTTCTCCAACTGCTTTTGTATGTATCACCTAAACAAGCCACAACTCCCGAGAGCTACATATATTTGAAAGCAAACTAACAAGGAGTGACTATCAAAATGGAAAAAAATTAGATCAGAGTTGTCGTCAAATAAATCTGCTTGAACAAAATGTCTACCAAAGCTATACACTGGGACTTGACATGCACTGCGACTGTTCTCCTTCATATTCAACAGTTGCACCAAATTGGCGCAGGTGACTTTGAGCTGGAAAGAACATTGACAGAAGACGAACATTGTACAGGATGCCAATGCACGTACCTCACTGAAGATAACGTATTACGCCACCCGGTATGTCACGCGGCAGCATTAAAAGAATCTTTGCGAGCGAATTGCACATGGTTTCCGCTGGTTAGGGGTCGAGAAAATGAACTTACGAGCGACTGCAAAGTCGACTCGACATTTTAAGAGGAAAGCTCGAGAATATCCAAGCAGGGTCAAGGTTAAGATTTATTTTCTAAAAAAATTCCGTTTACCAAAATCTTATACTAAATGTTGGAGACTTTTTGATAAAATAAATTTGGAACCAACGTAGAAAGATAAATTACTTTACCAAAGTCATTGGGCTTATTATTCAGTATCATTGCTTTTGAATCACCTTTTGTAAAAATTATAACTGCCAGTTATTAAAGAAAAGCTAAAAGTAGTTTAAATTATATTATGAATTATTATTTGGAATCACTAAATTGTAGTAAAAACTTTAATGAGCTGATAGGCCTTAGTCGATCAAACATAGTCATATGTTCCTGAAGATGATTTCAGACTGAAAGCGAAATATCGACGAAGTAAAACTACAAACACAACTTTAAATATTGTGTTTTATTTAACTAAGGCCTATCAGCTCATTAAATATTTTACAATAATAAGTACTGACAAGGCTATCAAAAATCAGCAATATCACTAAAATCTTGTAATAAGGTTAAGATATCGCATGCTAGTCCGTTTTCCACCTGGTTGATTACCCTTATACTAAGTTATGACCAGCGGTGGGCACCACTACATTTAGTAAACACGAACGCGTAGCGAGCACGAAAGCAAAATCAATTATTTATTTAGTTTGATTTCAATGCTTGAACGGTGAACACGTGTCACACGCACTCTTTGATACTCTGTTTTAAGCGCGCGTGCGACACTTCCTCACCTTACTACCATCGAAATCAAACTAAAAGGGCTGTCGTGTATTTTGACGAAGTAGCCATTGTGTTCTCGCTTATCGTATACATATATGGTCGCTTAGCAGGTGGTAAGCTCACGCCCACCCCGGGTTATGACCTTGTGTTGTCTTAATAAGGCCTTATAAAGATAGTGCAGCGAATAAAAGCTAGTTTATGTTATGCGAATGCACGAAGACACTTCGGCAAAGACAGTATTTCAATCGACACCGACGTTTGGAGGCAGAGGAATTGTGGGAGCTCCACTTAGTTGAAAGAAACAAGTGAAGCAAGACTTGACCTTGGTGCTCCGAATTGGCTTCAGTTTCCGCGAAACACGTTTAATTGGCGTGACTTGTCATGAAATGGCCAAAAACGTTTGGCCGGATAAGCGCCAATTAATGATGATGACGAGATAATAAGTATCGGTATAATAAATTAGTAAAATCTTGTACTAATACCTTGTGCTAGCCCTATTTTAAATCGTGTATTAGCTTTCTGCGTAACGATATGTTGAAGAGAAAACTAATGTTACAAGTTGCAGTTATCATCCATTTGGGCAAATGAAATAAGCCTTACATAATAAGGTTATATTTTTTGGTGGGTATTGTTACTAAATATTTATATGTTCCGCCTTATGCGAGCATGTAAATATAAAAGTGTTTACTTATGTATCACTTAGTTTAATATCATTTGTGTTTTCGCAGTTTTTCCACTTTACTCTATTTTCTTTAAGTTTTTGTTTTGATTTTGATTTTAATTTGATTTGATTCGATTTGATTTGATGTCTGTGCGATTTTCTTCCACAGCAATACAGAAACAGCAATTACAATAATAAACCGATCTCTTTGTAAGTAATTTCATTTATGCCTGCTCGACTTGAGTTGGAAGCGCTGCAATTTAACCCATTGTGGGTCGCGTGAGTTTTTTGTTGTATTTATAGACATAATTTGATTTTTCTTTTGTGTATTTTTTTTGTAGCAATTCGCAAGTGTTTTCTGCTTTCGCATTTTTCTTGTCATTGTTTTTGTTATAATTGTTGTTGTGAATTTGCTGTTGCCTGTACTTTCTCTCTACATGGCATCATTTGTTGTTGTTAGCAGTTGCAAGTCCATGGTACAACATTGATCTGAAAAATTGGTTTGCGAATTCTAAAACGTTTCATTTGTATAATTCTCAGTCGATGAAATCATCGATCAAATAGAAAACAGTGCTCGTTTTCTTTTTTTTTTTTACAATTCACAGCAATCGATGCGGTGTAATGAGAATTTCAAATGAAAAATACTGTTTTGAGAGTATAAAGAGGCAAATCAATTCAAATAAGCGAAAGTAAATGAATGTAGATATGTACATATGTGTGTAAGAGGCCTATATGCGGCAAAATTAAAAAGGGAATAAACTCAAATTGAATAAAAACAAAATTAATAATAATTTTTTTTGTTGTAAATGAAGACTATTTAGTGTTGGAAGTGATTTGGGACTCGTCGAAACGAAAAAAGTGTCAAGCACAAGCATAAAAACCCTTTGCCAGTCCCTCAACCATCCATGTACAGCAGTGAATACGAAAATAGCAGTAACAATTTTTAAGAAATTTCGTCTATTAAATTCTACTTTTGATTTTCGATAATTTAAGAACAAAATATCATAGATTTTGTATATGAAACTATGCAAACCAAACTTCAACCCGTTTTCGAAAATATTCGAAAATTCGATAATTTTTTTTTTTTTCAAGTTCTCTGAATTCAATTTCAGTCTACTAAAGTAAAAGTTAAAGGTCTTTCAAAATTCCCGTTGATTTTTGAGGGGCGTTTTAAATGTTCATCCATACAAGGTGTAAAACATTTTTATTATATGCAATGAAAGAAATGGTGCTAGTAAATCAACAAATCGGTTCTGTTGTTCTTGACTTAATGGAGATTTGGTAAATTGATCGAATTATGGTTAATTCGACCGAGTTCTTTGTCAAGAGAACAAATTAGTTGTCATTTCAACAGAAGAGAAATTGTCGCTCTTAAGCTAACAAAATTCTGTAAAATTGACAGATTCCTAATCAATCTAACTGATTTTTTGTTAACACAACTGATCTCACTGGTCATTTCACCAGCGATTAACAGTCAATACAAGAGCAAATTTCAAAGAGAAAGCTCACTGCGCACTCTACTTTGTACTTATGTATGCTGTGTACTATATGTATGCACATATTTATGCATGGATATGGCGGCCACCGTGGTGTGATGGTAGCGTGCTCCGCCTACCACACCGAAGACCCTGGGTTCACACCCCGGGCAAAGCAACATAAAAATTTTAGAAATAAGTTTTTTCAATTTGAAGCAAATTTTCCTAAGCGGTGTCGCCCCTCGGCACTGTTCGGCAAGCACTCCGAGTGTATTTCTGCCATGAAATGCTCTCAGTGAAAACTCATCTGCCTTGCAAATGCCGTTCGGAGTCGGCATAAAACAAGTAGGCCGCGTCCCGCCAATTTGTAAGAAAAATTAAAAAGGAGCATGACGCAAATTGAAAGAGAAGGTCGGCCTGAAATCGCTTCGGAGGTTATCGCCCTTACATTTATTTATATATATGGCAAAATAGGTACTTTCGTACAAAGCTGTCGCAACAACTTTTTTTGGTCATTTGACTAATAAAACGGTCAATTACGAATCAACGATTTGTGCGCAGTTGATTCAACATCTTGTTGCGATGGATAAAAATTGACAGAAATTTCGGTTGAATTGACCTGTATTTCGCTTGATTTTACCAGTCTTTTTCTTTCAGTGTGGATGAAGACGGGAAACACTTTTCGGATAAAAGTTGTCAAAAATCAAAGCGACTTTCGAGAGACTTATAACTTGTACTTTGTGGGAATAAAATTTTTCGAATCCAAAGAAAAATTTCAAAAGTGTTTGTATAGTTTCAGTTACAAATTCATAGAATCCCTTTTTTTTTAATTGTCGAAAATAAAGCAGGGAGAATATAATTAACGAAATTTGATAAAAATCACCACTGCTATTTTTCTACTTGCTACTGTATGTATGTAGCGTTTGTATGGTTGCATGCGCTGTGGCTAACTACAGTCCACTTTCTAAGACTTGGTCTATCTGAGAAAATTTTTTGAGCCCTAAATTCCAACATAAAATCACTAAAGTCCAAAGACCACAGCTCTTCAAGAACAAGTAGTTTTTTTTTATCATACAGTTTGATGTTTGACATGGAACGCCCCAAATGTTAGTGCATATCAAAACCACACGTAAACCCACGAAAACGTCTCATCAATCGCAACCGCAAAGAATAACAAAAAAATCGGCAAATGAAAACACAAAAATTAATAACAAATTATTTAAAGCGCCGAAAAAAGCCAATGCAATAGCACTCGCGCGCAGCATGATTGCAATCTGTGTGCGTGTGTGTATTTTGGTTATTGCGATATGCTAGCGACTTTGATTGTTGTTTGCATATTTTTTGCGGTTCTCATTGTTTTTATTGTTGTTGTTTTCTCTTTGTTTTGTTTATCTGCCAATGACACTGGTGAATGAAAAACGTATGCAGAAAAAGCATAAAAATAGAAATAAAATTTATAAACATGAATACCTAGAAATGTATAATGTTAAACCATATTCAAAGCACCCTGTATAGGAGTTCAGCGTCTTTGATATTCTTGAGATAATTGCAAAAAACTCATAAGTGCAAAAATGTTGGTTATAAAAATTAAATTACTAAAAATATTTCAATTAAAGGATATTTTTGATTAACCTCTCTAATTTTTCGCTAAGTTTTGGTATTTACTTAGTTTTTTTATACAATTTTCTACGATTTCATTTTCTAATTTTTTTAGTCTTTATATTAATTTCAACTAGGATTACATTTGAAAGGTTAGGTTAGCTTGAACTGGCCAGTCAATAAAGACCTCAAATAGGCTAAATGTGGCCATCGTGTTAGCAGAATTTGTTTGACTACCATACGGAAGAACCCCAATCAAGTGCATGGACTTATGTTATAGAATAACACCGTCATTTTGACAAATATTAGAAGTTTTCTAGGACCTAGCTTATTTGCCGCTTCGTGATCTGGCAACTCTGCCGCCCCTATTTATTTCAGCCTTGACCCCGTGAGCACAGGACACGAACACAGAACGTGCTCAACCGTTTCTTCCTGCAACTTGCACTTCCTACATCTGCTGTTACGGACGAGGCCTAACTTATAAGCATGAGAAGACAGAGGGCATGTTCAGTTAGTATGCTCATCGTGAGCCTTAAGTCTTCTCTCTTTGGAGATATGACCAACTTTGTCAATCTAATGTCGTAAGATTTACTCATAATCTTAGAAATTTCGCAGCCCCGCGTTTATGTCCACGCCTTTCTTGCTTAATGGAGATCCCCCCCCCCTCCCCCGAAGCCATCCAGGCTCTGTTAATCTGAGACATACACTGAAAGAAAAAGACTGGTAAAATCAACCGAAATACGGGTAAATTCAACCGAAATTTCTGTCAATTTTTATCCATCGCAACAAGATGTTGAATCAACTGCGCACAAATCGTTGATTCGTAATTGACCGTTTTAGTAGTCAAATGAACGAAAAAAGTTGTTGCGAGAGCTTTGTACGAAAGTACCTATGTTGCGGCATTTGCAAGGCAGATGAGTTTTCACTGAGAACTTTTCATGGCAGAAATACACTCGGAGTGCTTGCCAAACAGTGCCGAGGGGCGACCCCGTTTCAGAAAATTTTCTTCTAATTGAAAAACCTTATTTCTAAAATTTTTATGTTGGTTTGCCCGGGGTGTGAACCCAGTTCGGTGTGGTAGGCGGAGCACGCTACCATCACACCACGGCGGCCGCCATATACATACGTAAATATGTGCATACATATAGTACACAGCATACATAAGTACAAAGTAGAGAGCGCAGTGAGCGTAAAATTCTCTCTGAAATTTGCTCATGTATTGACTGTTGATCGCTGTTGAAATGACCAGTGAGATCAGTTGTGTTAGCAAAAAAATCAGTTAGATTGATTAGGAATCTGTCAATTTTACAGAATTTTGTTAGCTTAAGAGCGACAATTTCTCTTTGTTGAAATGACAACTAATTTGTTCGCTTGACAAAGAACTCGGTCGAATTAACCAAAATTCGATCAATTTCACCGAATCTCCGTTAAGTCAAGAACAACAGAACCGATTTGTTGAATTTATTAGCATCATTTCTTTCAGTGTAGATGCAAATTGTACACTCAAATAAACGTTTTTTCGAAATTGGGAACGATTTTTCATTATAGAAATTTTTTCTCAAAACAATAAAGTGTTCCTAAAAACAAAAGAAAAAACTTTCTCATATGCATGGAAGTTTTCTTCATTATTTTAAAAATTTACATATATAATAAATTGAGGAAAAAATTACTTTGTCTATCTCTTCAAGAGATGGCTCAAAAAAACCGTGTACACCTCACATGGCTCCCTGGACATAGGGACATCGAGGGAAACTGCATTGCAGATGAACTCGCTAGACAGGGTATAACCAGGCAGGTTCTTCCTGGCCAAGAACGCTTAGGTATGCCCTTGTCCACTTGCAAGCCAATGCTAAAAGAGCACATCCACCGTCAAGCCAACGAAAAATGGCTACAAACACCGGGGTGTGCAACATCGAAAGAAAGCTGGCCTAAATAGGATCCTAAAAGATCCCGTCACGTGTACAACCTAAGAAGGGATACAATTTCCACACTTGTGGGGGCACTAACTGGTCATTGCCTCATAGGTAGGCATACAGAAAGTTAGGAGCGCCATATCGTCTATGCTGTAGGAGTTGTAAAGATGATGAGGAGGAGGAAACGGTGGTTCACCTCATTTGCAAATGGCCAGCACATAGCGGAGCGCAGCAGCGATCTCTGGGTGCTCCATTTCTTGATAAGCTGAGCCAGACTGTGGAGCATGACGTCAAGGACCTGGTAGCTTTCAACAGGTCCTCAAAATGATTCGAAGAGGAAAGGTAACGGTGTATTTTCGTGGTATCACAATGAGCATAATACTACTGGCCTAAGTGTGCCTTCGGGCAGCCACCTCAGCGTAACCTAACCTATTGCAAAAAGTCCCTCCAATGTTTATCTTATGAGGAAGTTTTTTTGAAGGCTTATTTCAGTAAGCAGTAAATTTCCATTTATGAACATTGCTTAAGCAATATCGTCCACCGTTTTTGAAGTCGATGCAAAGATTTTCAAAGGATTCGAGCGGCCTTAGTAGTTTTTTTTTTTTCAAAATAGTTAAATACCTAAAAAATCGGATTTTTTTTTTTTTTGATTTATGACTTTCTCGGAAGGTGTGGTTATCGTTCAAAATTGCTCATTTGATGCTCACATGATGACTGCCAAGGAACCCAAAATTTGCTTAAATTGATAAATTCATAGACAGATAGATGAACGGATGGGCAAGGGGCTTAATGAGTTCCTTTTTGTGACCTGACATTTGGATTTTTGGAAGTTCAAATTTATCTTGATTCGTTTATGGCTTTCCAATGTACTGTTAGGCGAATAAAATTTTTACAATAAAAACTTAGATTAAATATTGCAAAAAAAATTCGATGAAAAATCCGAACAGATTCTTAAAATTTGTTTTTCCTCAACAACATTCCTTTTATGCAATTTAGATAATTAATAATTAATTAAAATAAGTTGCCAATTAGCAAAATCAAAAAAAAAACGATATCCTGTTCCTAATGTCGAAATGTTACAGAAACACTATACAGAAGAAGAAAACTAATTATTTTTTTCCGTGTGTAAATCTTATATATAAAATTCTCATCTCACAATGTTTGTTCGATACTACGGCTCAACTGAATCTCATGAAATTCTGTGTGCATATTGAGTAGATCTGAGAATCGGATCTATCTTTCATAATCCAAAATGGTAATGGTGGTCACCCCTCCCCCCTTAATTTGTTTGACACAATATTTTTTGTTTTTATATTTTTATGAAACAGCATTCAAACATACATACAACCCTCTGGAACTGAGACCGGAACTAGAATTGGGACTGGGAATAAGAGATGAAGAAGAATAAAAAGAACTTGAGAGAAAAAAAACGTGGGAAGGCGAAAGAGATAGAGTTAGACAAAGATAGAGAGGGTAGCTGGAGCGGGAAAGGAATATAGAGAGAAAAGAAGGGATGAAAAAGACGGAGAGGGAGAAAAAGAAGCGGATAGGAGTGAATAAAAGGATAAATAAAAGGAGAGGGAGAGTAAGAGGTAAAAACTGATTAAGGATTATGCAGCTAGAGCAATCTTAGAGCAGAATAAGGTCTGCCGTTTCTGCTAGTGTAAACAGAAATACCAAAAATTTTAAAAAACATTCATTGCATTATTATTATATATGGCTTATATAAGAAAATGTGTAGTTGTAAGGAGATTTTGTTGAATTTGTTGTATACTTTCAGGCGTTCGAGCTTTTCTACATCAGTGGCTTATTGCAATGCTACTTTCGATGATCACGTGCGAATACATGTTCGAGTAAAAAAATAGCAGCAAAATTATCAGGATAAAATTTATCAGGATTTTTTTGTTTTTCTCACTTGCGTTAGTTTGAAAAAAAAAAAATCTTTTTAGAAAAAATTATAAAATCTGAACTTAGTACGCACCCAGATTTGCGTGTTCAAAAGTAGCACCAAAATTGTTTTGGAAAACCTTTTAGTTGTTAAAGAGGTTTTTAAAGCTCCTATAATTCGAAATTTGTATGGAATACATTTCTAAAAAGCTTTACAAACCTTTTGCTTTTTTTTTTATAAATGATGGGGTGAAATTTTTCGTTTATTTTAAAAAGAATAACTATATAACTAAAACTAATTTCGAAACAAATCAAAAATTTAAGAAATCTTCATAAAAGTTTCAAACATTGTTTTAAACATACAATTTATTTAAGTTTTTTTTAATTAAAGAAAAATTTTAAATTATAGAAAATAATTGTTACAAATCTCATCCTCATCTGCTACCTTTAAACTCGCTGTTGTATGTTTGTGCGTACAAAATTTCAAATTATTTTCTTAAATCAACAAATTTCTATAAAGCTATGCAGTCATTCAGTCTATGTGATCACAGAACGGTCAGTTCAACCTAACCTAACAAAGTTGAATGAAAGAGCATGTTTTAGTAACTTAATAAGAAACAAACGTTTACTCTAAGATTTCATTAAAAAAATTTAAAGAATAAAAAAATAAAAAAAAAAAGTTGATTGGAAATAATAAAGGTAACTTTTTATTTTACAAAAAATAAATATTTTCTTAAAAATTTCATAAAAATGAAAAAGCTTAAAGTTTTAAAGTACGGCTATCTAAGTCTACTTTAAAAAGTCTTTTATAAGAAATTAGTTATGTAACTGCTAAATAAAAAAAAAACTGGAGATGGTCACTATGTCCTATTGCACATTTGCTGACAACCAATGTAATAAAAAAATAAAATAAAATTTAACTAAAAATTTAAAAACATGCAGCATTTTTTAATAAATCGTTTTTAAATTTCTAATTTTTTACAAATGTTTGCTCACAGTTTTCATATTCGCCGCGCCTGAGTGTATAATTGCACACTTCTCTCTGTTTTCAGTCAAACTAAACACATTTATTAATTAAAATTTTACATTTTGCCTTAAAATATTTTCCACATGCAATAGTTATGTTTGTACGATTTTCAAAATTTCATTTATTTTTAAATAGTCACTTACGCTGCCTTACTTCCGGTAAAAAAAAAATCGTACACTGACACAATCACAGTTAAACTTTATATTACATATTTTGAAATTTTGAATTTAAAAATTTTTTTGCGCAATCAAAATGCGTTTCACAATTATTGTTCAACTGCTATGGGCAAATTCAGTGTAATCACAATTTATTATTTTATTTTATTTTTTTGCACAAATTTTTTAATTTAGAATGCATTAATCAGTATTTTGCATTGCACAAAGATTTCTTTCTACGTCAAAACATTTTACGATTTTCTATAACTTTTTGTATGGCAACTGTGCGTCATTGTTATTGTTGTTGTTATTTTTAACATAGCCACACATTTACTTAATTAAATTAGTATTGTTTTGCCGCTGTTGTGCTATTAAATTGTTGGTTGCTACTGTTGCTTGGCCGCTGCCGTTGCCGCTGCCGCTGCTGCTATCGTCTCAGTTACCATCACCCATCACTTTGTACGTCGTTGCTAATAAGCGATTTGGCTACTTTGCAATTTGCATTGCCAGCGACGAGTTAGTGCATTGTTGCCTTGCCGCCTCCGCCAGTGTCGCTGCATTCAACGTCATCATCATCATAATCAACAGCGTCAACGCAGCCTTTGGTTCATGGCATTGTAAATTAAACAAAAAAATAATTATAATTTTTTTTTTTTGGTTTTTTTTATAAGTTTTTTTTTGTTTTTAAATATTTTAATTTTTTTTTAATTTTATAAATTTTGCACTCGCTGTATTTGCATTTGGCAGTCGTTGTTGTCGCTATAGCCACACTAAACCATAATCGTGACTATTCGTGTGGTTCAACAATCGCTTTCAATGGCAGTGCATATTCTCAGCTGCTGTTGCCCGCGTTTTGGTCGTGCGCCGTTTGGCTGTCAATTGAGTACTGGCACGAGCCGGCCGCAGCGGAGTCCCCGATATCCGACAACAGCGAATCAAGCAACCAGCCAACCATCCAAACAGTCAAGCCAAACCAACGAAGCAGTCATCTAATCAAGCATTCATTCAGTCAGTCAAATGCAGAGGCCGAGTCACAGTCACAGCCAAAGTAACAGCAACAGTCTAGTCTGCCTGCTTTTTGTGTGTCTGACAGGCAAAAGGGGAGTGAAAATGCACAAACAAGCAGCAAAAATGTAAACAAAAAAACAAAAACATAGTGCTCGGCCGTAGCTCTCATTCTGTGTTATGCGATGCGAGAAAGTTGCAAAAGTACATCACAACAAAATATCATTAACAGAGACTGAGGCAGAGCAGCAAAAACCAAAAAAAAAGTACCCAAACATAAAACAAATGAGCGACGAATACGTAATGCGAAAAGAAAATTTTACATGGGAAATGTTAATAGCAGAAGGGTAACAACATCGAAATGCCAATGGCAATGGTAGGCCAACAGCCATGGGCTTCTGGTGTGTCAGAACAACAACCTCATTTAATTTACATATAAACAAGATCGTACGAAAAAAAGTCAAAAGCTTAAAAAGACTCTACTAGCAAATCATTTTTTTTATACCAAGCTGTACTTGTACACAGGGTATTTTAACTTGTACAGGTATAAAGGAATGGAGATAGATATAGACATCCATATATCAAAATTATCAGTATCGAAAAAAAGTTTGATTGTGCCATGTCCGTCAGTCCGTCCGTCTGTCCGTTACACGATAACTTGAGTAAATATTGAAATATCTTCACCAAATTTGGTACACGAGCTTATGTGGACCCAGAATAGATTGGTATTGAAAATGAGCGAAATAAAACCAATGGATCGGATGATAACCACGCCCACTTTTTATATATATGGGCATATCCCAAAAACTTTTACTTTTTTGCATACTCGGGTTTTACACACGGGCAAAAAACTTAAGGCCAGAAAAAAGTACAAGGGCATTAAGTTTGACCTTTTGACTATCCGATCTGATGATTTTAAAAATCAAGGAATTTTATGGTAAGTTTTTGCAGAACTTCGAAACGTAAAAAACGTCGATTTTTACACTTTTTCAAGCGATACCCTTCATTTTTTTTTTTTTCTTTTTTTTTAATTTTTTCGATAAAATTTTGAGGCATCGCTGAAACGCTATGGAATTAAAACTGAATGTTGTTTTTGAGACGGAGATTCTAAAAGTATGGGCAAAATAACAGTGCCCCTCCAATACTCAAAACTATCATCAATCAAAGTAGCGATACTTTTTTTTGTCATTTTCAATATTGACAGTTTTTTGCTTATAGCTTTTTTGCGGCAACTTAGTATTGATATTTGGATTATGCACGATAATAGCCTATCAGGGACTAAAAATACGTGGGGCTTCAAATTCGATGTGCCCATTTTAGTTTTGAAGATAGGGGCAGAAAAGTGGAAGCACTTGGTTGCGTAAATTTTATTCAGGAGCATTTTTTTTTGTGGGCACAGCTACAATTTTACTTTTATCACTTCATACCCGTTTGTTAATTTTTTCTCTACACCACAATAGTATACCATCAATTGCCTCATCTTGGATATTCACGCAAGGAAAGTTATTGATGTTTGTACATGGGGCAAATATACGAAATTTCCGACAAAAATTAGCAATCATCAAAAATTTTTTTTTTATTTTTTTAAACCAGTTTTTATTTAAAAGTAAATGAAAATGAACACAAATTTGGTACAAAAATTTAAAAAAAAAAATTTAATTTTTTTCTACACTTTTTGACGATTGCCAATTTTTGGCGAACATTTCGTATATTTGCCTCATGTACACACATCAATAACTTTCCTTGAGCGAATATTCCAAGATGAGGCAATTGATGGTATACTACTGTGGTGTATAGAAAAAATTAACAAACGGGTATGAAATATTTGACGGTTACCCGGTTTCATATATTTGCGGATATCTCTAAAACCGGGTTTCGGGTATCAAAGAAATTTTACCTAAATATACCCCGTATAGGTTTGTACATCCTGATAAAATTTCAACACAATCGGTTAAGAAGTGTTTAAATAATTAAAACAATTTAAGGTTTTCCGGGTTTATATTTTTATCAATATCTCCAAAACCGGATCTCGGGTATTAAAACTTTTTTACCTAAACATACTTCGTTCACATATCTATATGTTTTTAAAGTTTCAAAAGAATCGGTACAAAGGTGTTAAAATAAATGTGTTGCAAACTTTGCAGTAAAAAATATTTGGCGGTTATTCGCTTTTATATTTTTAACGATATCTTCAAAACCGGGTCTCGTGTATCAAAAAAATTTTACACAGCTAACAGCTGCATATATCTCCATATTTTGTTAAGATTTCGATATAATCGGTAAAGAAGTGTTGAAATAAATGTATATTTAACGTTGCGACCTCAATTTATATATATTTTGCTCGCTCTTTTGACTATATCTTTGTGAGGCATTATGTAAGACGAGTAACGGCGATGCACTATAGCTCCAATTTACCCCTCAATGTTCCTAACAAAAAGATATTTGCGTGATACCATGTTTCAAAAAAAATTTTCTCCAAAAAACCAAGGTTTGGCAGATTTTTTCCCATATAACATTTTGGAAAACACAAAAACCCTGATTATTTAGTAAATAATACACCTAGAATGTTGCAATTTGACGTGTGGACTGATATTGAGACTCTTGATAAAAACTAAAAAAAAAATTTTAAATGGGCGTGGCACCGCCCACTTGTGATAAAATCATTTTTACAAATATTACTAATCATAAATCAAAAATCCTTAAACCTATCGTAACAAAATTTGGCAGAGAGCTTATGCTTTGAAGAAAAATTAACGAAATCGGTTAAGGACCACGCCCACTTTTATATAAAAGATTTTTAAAAGGGTCGTGGACCAATAAAATAAGCTTTAAAAAGAGCTTTATATCAATGGTATTTCATTTCCCAAGTGGATTTATAACAATAAATAGGAAAAACTTCAAATTTTAAAAAATGGGCGTGGCACCGCCCCTTTTATGACTAAGCAATTTTCTATGTTTCGGGAGCTATAACTCGAAGAAAAATTAGTTCAGAATAGAACCATATGTATATGTACTATTGCGCAGCCTTGTAACACTATTAAGCACACAAAACAAACAACAACAGCATTTCAAGTGTACAGCTGGGTATGTAATATTCGGTTTCACCCGAACTTATACTTCTTTACTTGTTTTAATTTGTAGTTGGTATCTCACTTCAATTTGCTACGGCGTGAATATGCTTTGCGTGGAATTCACTGAAATGGTTGCAAATACCAAACAAATGAGGAAACCCTATCAAAGATAAGCAAACGAATGTTAAACATAACAGAGCCAATAACAGTGAGCAGCGCAAACGCAATAGGGTTAGAGCAATGTGGGAGCATTGACAGCGAAGGACAACGCAAAGTTAATATTCATGCCCTAGTACGCAGCAGCGACTGAGGTGCAAATACAACAAACCCTGTGAGAAAGTGTTGAAATCATGTGCTTTTGCCGCAAAGGGTAGTGACCTGCAACTCTTTCCATGATCCAAGCATAAGACGGCTTTTAGCGCATGCAATCAGTTTCCTGCTGTTTTGTTCACGTCAACTACGTGAATCTCGTATCTCTTAGGAGAATAAATAATTCAAATAAGACGGCCTAAAGAGTTCGTAAAATCAATTCGCATAACAGTGAGTATTAACTGAAGGTACCTATACCGGAACGTACACGATTAATATATGGTTGTTGTTGTTGTTTTAGAAATAAGATTGCTCCCCGGAGGCTTTGGGGAGTGTTATCGATGTGATGGTCCTTTGTCGGATACAGATCCGGTACGCTCCTGTGCCACAGCACCATTAAGGTGCTAGCCCGACCATCTCGGGAACGATTTATGTGGCCACATTAAACCTTCAGGCCTTTCCCTCCTTCCCCACCCCCAAGTTCCATGAGGAGCTTGGGGTCGCCAGTGCCTGGTCTGTTAGTGAAACAGGATTCGCCGCGGATAGGTGAGGTTGACAATTGGGTTTGGAGAATCTATATATTGCGCTGGCAACCTGAAGGGTTGCGCTACACAGCCCCTTGAATCTGGTATTTTAGTCGCCTCTTACGACAGGCATACCTACCGTGGGTATATTCTGATCCCCTAACCCGCTGGGGGTGATCCCCTAACCCGCTGGGGGATTTAATATATGGTAATGGTAATGGGGTGTTATTTGGAGTCTGCACAAAAGAAATAAATAAATAATAAATGAATACGTATGAATAGGTTAAAAATGAGGACGCAAACTGAGCCACAAATTGTAGAGGTAAAAACCAGTTTTTGAAATAAGAGAGTATCCCTTACTTATTGTACCATCCTCTGACAAAATTATTCGTCCACAAAGGGGCGATCCACAGAATGTTGCCTTGAATAAATTATATATTTCAGAAAAAAATCGGGCACGTTTTGTGCTCGAGCCCTGCGCTCGCCATGTTAAGACTGCAGCTATTAGGAGTGGCACAACTATCAGATCTAGAAACAGTAAGTATAATAGGTCCTAGAAAACATAGGTTTTGGATTCTGATAGGGGTTTTCAGTTTAGTCGTTGAGCAAGCTTCTGGCAACACCATTAACATATTCAGTTTATGTCTGTATGGGGTGATCACAGACCGGGCATTTCAACCTAACCTTACCTCATATGTGCTGAAGGAAGAAATCGGTAATTGCTTTTCTTTAATGAATAAGAATACAATTCTTACCGGGTTACTATTGCCAAATGTAGTGGCAGTATCAGACGAAACAAATATTTATATTTACCACAGAAAATCAAACACACCTGCATACCTACCTGCACACATACACATATACACGACACGCAGGGCCGTATGCAAGCGAACATAAACCCAGCACCACAATCAGCCTCACAGCTGCTTATCCAGCCACGAGGAAAATAGCAATCAATGCTAACGCTCATCGTGTCAGCAATAGAAGTGGGCATTAAGAAAATTACATAAAAATCTAGAACAGAAATCGCAACAGAATTATTTGTAACACTCTGAGAGAGCCTAAGCAAAATAATTACAGTGTGACATAGCGTAAAATCCATGAAGAGTAACAAACAAAGAACAGAGCTGCCAAGTGGTTGCAAAATTTAAATTATTTCAAAGAGGAAACCGGCAGGTAAGGAATCAAAGAGAAGTGAGCAGTGGGAATTATGTGTGTGAGCTTTTTTTTAATAATAATATAAGAAGCAAAGCTAAATAATTCATTTATATTTTATTTATTTATTCAATTCAGGCAAATGAACAAGAATTTCTTGCTGACTATGAGAAAAAGTAGGCAATTTAGGGTATTTAAAATTAAAAAAAAAGTAATTAGAACACAACTCGGTTAGGTAGGGGCAAGTCAAAATTTGGATCAATATTTTACTTTGCAAGGCTTTTCAAAAGTGTTAGATATTTAGCATAGTTTGATCTTACAAGAACAATGTAAAACTAAGCTGAGAATCTAAGATTACGCATGGGTACATTGAAGTGTAGTCTTTCCAAGAGATTAGGACAATTGACCGAACTATTTATGTACTATATTGGCGACAAAAACGGATGCAAGACATGAGAATCGAGAATCCATAAGATGATATGGGTTCAGTAAAACTCAAAGATCGTAATGCAAATTAATAATAAAATCTTTCTGAATTCTTTCCAGGCGACTAGTGTAAGAATAATGCTAGCGCCTCCATAGTCGAGCCTGGATTTTACTAAAGAAACATAAATTTTTAAAGTGTATGGTTCAGAAAAGGAAGTGCTATTCCTCCGGATTAAGTCTAATATAGTATACGATTTTGAGATAATGGATTTTTGTATCAAAATAAGCGCCCAAATCCTTAAGATCAGAAGTCAATATAAGAACTGCCACAAAAATGTAATAGCGCATAGGAAACGCGCTTAGCCTTCGGAAGTATGTAGAATGGGAACACATTTTGATGTTTAAAGATAGATGGTTTAGGATGGTCGGCTTGAAGGGAAAGAGGGTCAGCCAGTTTCGAACTATATGTATATATCTTATGGTCATCAGCATGGAGCAGTACTTAGGGCTTTTAAAGCAGGATCCGATGTCATCATTGATAAAAATTATGCACAGCAAAGGCCCTTATATGCTGCCTTGAAGAGCACCAGAAGTTGCCATAAAAATTGGGAAGGAGATATTGTCAATAGTGAAATTATAGAGCCTGTTAAATAAGTATGACTTGAGCCACGCAAGAAAATTACGAGTGAAAACTAAAGCTCTTCAGTTTTGAAATCAAGGTCTTATGTGCGACTTTCGAACGCTGTTGGAAAATGTGTATAAACCGCATTGACTAAAAATACTTTGTTATTGTGCGCGTAGTGTTTAGGGTCGCGACCAGCCTTATGAAATTTATTCTTTTAAAAATCTTTTCTTTTTTCATACATCTCATATTTTAATTGGTTTTTTTTCGCATTAAATATTTATTGGCAACAATGTTCTGACGTACACGTTGACGAAGCCACTAGCGACGTAATCAACCCACCCACCGCTGCATATGTTTCAACACATACATATATGTTTATATGTTTACATATATGTATGTTTGTAAGTATATGATAGCACAGTGTATATGTATTCATATCATCCATATACGAGTAATATTCCCTACTGTAATCAATGTTGTTTTGTACTGTCTCTGCTGTTCTAGCTGGTTTCATTGTAGTTCGCTGTCTGATTTGTTGGTTTTCAGAATTTTTTCAGTTGGCAAATATCTGCTCATGATTCGCTCAGAGTGAAGAAAAATAGAGACATTGCAGAGTTCAAAAAAATAATGAGTAAAAAAATAAAAAATAGCAAAACTTCTCACAGCAAGCATTGAGGGCTCTCAGCTACCACCACCTCACGACCAGCATTATTCACAATCACCATCCCTATCACCACCTCCACATTCAGTACCTTCAGTATCACCAATACCAACATGTTGTGCGCTCAGCATAACTGAAACATTGTTAAACAGGGTTTACGACGTATGCCATACATTCTCACCTCGTCGACACACTCTTATCTCTCACGCATATCACTCTATACTACACCACCATCCCTCATCGTTGGCCAATACCTTTGGGTCAATCTTTTCTAGTACATGCACACAGGCACACACATATTCGCGTAGCTTTTTTTTTTTTTGCGTCTCAGTTAGTCAGTCAGTCGTTCAATTCTGTGTTGTGAATTTCTATATTTTCGATGAGTCTCGCTTTATTTTGGTTTTCCTGTGTATGGATCAATGTTTTGTTAATAATATAGTATTGGGGCTTATGCCATCAATTTTTGAACTTTAGAATTTTTATAGAGCTCCCAACTTATTTTTTCCTAGTAGGATTTCCTACTACAGCCTAAAAAAGTTCGCCTATTTGAAATAAACCCACTTCGAAATAACCTGCAGTGCCCATATTATTGAAAATTTTATGGATTTTTAAAAAAGTGGGGTTCCAACAAAAATATTTCCAATGGGCTTGCTACTTAGGTTTACCCCCTAATCTACTTTCTATAACTCACGAACCGTTACTCACTTTCCTACTGACAAGATTATTTAAAACCCACAGCCCTTTTTCAAGATTCACTTTTTAATATTGTCCCTGTAGGAACGTCAGTGCCTAGTTATAAAAATGTTGGTTCAGAACTAGACCAAAAGTACCAAATAACAACTAGTTCAAAAGTATCTAAATTTTCACTAGTCGCAACTGTAGCTGGGAAAAATCTGGACTGCTTAGTAAATCTCCATGTTGAATTCACCATTTGAAAACATCTAAAAGAGATTGAGGGCGAACTAGTAATGGCTCTTATTGGTCTAGAAGAGCCTCAGCTGCCTACATTAGTGTTCCTGGAAACTATTTCTAGATTTTAGAGAGTTACCTGGATTGATTTAAAAAAGTCTATTTTGGGCGAAATGTCATTTACACTTTGCCTTAGTTTATAAGATACTAGCTATACCCGGCGTACGTTGTTACGCCCGAGATCGAATGAATGTTGCGTTATTTTTTCTGTTTTGATTGTTGATAATTTAGTTTATTGTTCTGCAAATTTAATTGAATTTTGTACGCATAGTTTAAAACATTTTATTATTGTATCTTATTCCAATGCATGTGTATACACAATATTTTTGGCTTTTTCGTTCGGTGCAAAGATAAACAAATTTTTTGGCGTTCCAAGTCTAGAGCAAGCAACATAAACTGGCCATGGGAAAAGCACGGACTCTCTAAATTTAATCCTGCAACATTAATACTATGTTCAAACAGAAAAATAAATTGAGGAAATTTCGATTTGAATTGAGTGCTGTTCATACAACTCGATTTAGCTTACACAATAGTAATTTGATAGCTGGTTGGCTCATCTCTACAGCAAGAACATACCTTTGTTCAGACTGACAAAATGTGCGTGTTGGTATTAGGCGAATGAAATGGAATGAAAACATAAAACTTTGAAATTTTTGTGTGTTGTAAGAAAATGTGTTCAATATTTTGTTTTCATTTTGAGTTTGCCATCTTCTTTTGACAATCCCTACTCCAGTGAAATGAAAGACATAAAATCAGCTGATGAGATGAGCCAACCATATAGTTCAGCCGTGCGTAGCTGACGTTTAAATATACTCAATAAACACACTTTACAATGTTGCATTTGCAGTTTGAAACAATTTATTACGCAATTTTTTTTAAATTGGCAATTTATTATTACGATTTATTATATGACAAATTGCGTAATAAATTGCCCAAATAGTATAAATTGCCAATTTGGTGTGTGTTTGAATCTAGTATAAGCGATTGTCCTTGTGCTTTGTTTATTGTAATTGCAAAAGTAAGGCGTGCAGGAAATCGTAAGAGCTTAAAATTAAATGGCAAAACTGTAGGAATCATTGGAATCTGTGGAATGAGCACATCTTCACCTTCGTTTTTACCGCTGATGGTTGCTGCTTCGATTACATCCGGCATTAATTTCTTAACGCAAAGTCTGGTTCCATTCCACAATTTTGGTGGATCTAAATTCCGAAGAAGCATGATTGGTGAGCTAATTTTCAAAGTTAATATATGCGCAGGCATTCCAGGTGGTTCTAAAGAGTTTAGAAATTCAATTGGATAATTCACAATTTGATCTTCATCTGTAACTGTGTCGATCGATTTATATTTCGCCACTTCACCAGGAATTTGGTTTTGAATGCGATCATTGATTTTGTTAACATGATCATTTTTGGGAGCTAAGATTGCTCGTTCGCATAGCCAAAAAAAACTTGAATTTAAAATTCTTTATTCTGAAAATATGAAAAACCTTCGTCTTGATCGAAGGAACCTATAGCCGAAATTTGGTGATGATTGAAGTGTGAGAAATACGTTTCCATAGGGACATACACACAGAATTTGATTTTTATAGAAGATGTAAATAGACTGAAGCTATAAAATTTTTTTAACGGCGACAGATTACTATACGTCCAAAAGAAATAAGAGCCAAACTCAAAAATGCAGTCAAAATTTAGGTGTTAAAATAACCGGAGTTTGTATGGCAGCCATAGGTCTTAAAAATCCCATTTGTAGGGAAGGTGCCACGCCCCTTTTTTCCCAATTCCACATTTTACTGGATGTGTTAGGACTTAAAGTCATATAGCTCCTTACCAATTTTCATTATCCTACCATTACTACATCCAGAAATATGCAGTATGATATATTCCATTTGTATGGGAGTTGCCACGCCCACTTTTTCTCAATTCCACATTTTTTTGGTTTAATGTTCTGGGATTTATACCTTCAGAGTTATGCAGTACCAAAGATTTCATTTGTATGGCAGGTGCCACGCCCCTTTTACATATCCAAATTATTTTTAGCCTAAAACCTTCCCGTTGATCGAAGGAACCTATAGCCAATATTTCGTGATGATTGAAGTGTGGGAAATACGTTTCCGTAGGTAATACACACACAGAATTTTATTTTTATGTACATATATAGATTTTTCTCTTTCGTAATTTCTTTTTTAAGCTGATTCAAATACTTTTTGAAAGATTTTGGAACACATTTCTGACTTTGCCCGTACCTTTATATAGATATATCAATATAAATATTTTTAAAAACGTTTTATATAATTTTGGTAGAGGGACTTATCGTAGGATTGGAGCAACGACGGAATGCTCTTTCCTAAAATTTTATACATATTTCCAAAAAAAAAAAGATTATAATATCAGAAAAGATTAGTGTCATATCTGCATCGTATAGCAAAAAAGTCTTATAAAAAATCTATTTTACTCTTCGGGTTTTCGTGTTGATTTCCTTTCGAAAAAATTTTAAGAAAGTTTCATGTTAAACCTTAGTTCTGTGAATACAGAGAAAATAAATAATTAATGTATAAAAATACCAAAATTCCTTAAAAGTGTATAAGAAAATGGCATTGTTTTAAAAAAAGTAAGTTGCCTAGCATAAGCAAGTCTTTTCCATGTAAATAGTTCCGAAACAAAATATTTAGTCTTTAGACACGTTTTTCGGAATCAAGTTTTGACTTGTTCGAAAAAATGTCGCTAATATGAAAACCGAACCTTTTTTCAAAAGCTACCCATTTTTTTTTTTTTTTTTTGCCAAACACCAGGCCAGGGGCCCTATTCGCTAACTGTGCGTTTTAAAGTGTACGCGAAAAGTTTAGTAAACTTTGAAATTCTGATTCTGTAAAGCAAAACTGTGAACAAAAAAACTCACTGATAAAAACTTCGTAAGTTTTCTTGGTAGCCAGTGTACACTATTGTGACATTCAAAACTCATACGCACTGTTGCAGGATAACTTTTTTGTTTTCATGGCGTTTGGTGAATATTTTCTCACTGACATAAGACTTTTACATTCAGCGCTCATTCAGCAAAACAATGGTCACAATACTTTACAGAATCGCATGCAAATTTAAAGTGTAAATTTTATGTGCAAATGAGTTTTCAATAAGTGTACATTTTTCAGTTTTTCACAGTTAGGGAATTGACGCCCAGGTCGCCATCGATCGATAAGACAAGTGTGATTACTAAATCATAGATGCCAAAATAACAGTCCGCTCTGATCACCTGTTCTTTAAAGCTACTATCTTGGCCTCATTCTGCACCTCTTTCTATCTCTGGTTGAGGCTAGCGGACTGGCATATTGAACACTTTTTCAGTCAGTTTGACAGTTTATATATCAAATATGTGCTTACATATTTACATAAGGTTTAAAACTGGAACCTCAGGATACATCCACTTATTTTCTAGGAATCGATCTCCTAGCTACCAGCATTTTGAAATATTTTTTTTAAAAATCCCTGCTTCGTCGATGTATGTATATTAATTACGCAGCTAAGCTTGGCTTTAAACTATTTGAATCTAAATACTGAGCACTAAGTTGTCTTAACTTATGTATATACACATAAGTATCTCATACATACCTATACCATATACCAATTGTTCAAATATAACAAATACTTTGCGGTGACATTGCAAGCAAGTATTTTGCGCTTCGTGGCTATTCACTTCCAATCGATGCTTCTAGGTATTCCACTTTTGAATTATTTTTTCTTATGCATGAAAAACAGATTGAAATTATTGTTGTTGTTTTGGCATGTGTCAACGCTTCATTATCTTACAGCCATTTGCTCCACACATATTGTACAAAATAAACCAAATACACGACCAAAGCGCATATAAACAATTGTATGTATGTATGCATGTTAATCCACCTTGAATCTCACTGTGACTGGTGCATTCCACCAACAAGATTACGCATTTCCATCAAGAAATGCATGCATGCATATGACATACGTACGAGTACATATATACGACTACATGTGCATACTCTTTGTTTCGACCAGCTGGCAACAGTCGCAACTCACCGGCCGGTCTGACAAAAGGTGTTTGCTTCGTAGAATCATCGTAGAATGTTTTTCACGCTGTGGTAAAATGATGAAATTGATGTGCAACGTGAACTCGCGCCAGTGCAGTCGACAGCACAGCGACAAGTTCCCTTCCTACTTATGACGCGATTTTATGAAGCTTAACCCACAAAAGATAATCGAAAAGGCAGTGAAGTAAATGAGTTTTGGTTAATTTAATGAAGTAACATGAGCAACTACAATGTTTAGGGGAAAAAGGACACCAGTTAGCGTGAGAACTGAGGGAGCTAAGTATGTGCTTCGAAGTAAAAAAGAAGAGAGAGTAACTCATGTTATTTTAACAGTAATTTTTTGTGTGGCTTAACAGCGGTTGAAAGATGAGTTCACGAGCAACAAATTTCATATCTGCATTGAATTTGCTTGAGAGCGTTTGCGCAGTGTTTTGGCGCAAGAAACGTGCAAACTACCACCCAATTACTACCGTGAAACCCGATTCTATATAATCTTTCAACCACCGTAGCTCATCCACTTTTAGTGTGATTTGTGGCGCAAAAATTTTGTGTGAAAGCAAGCAGTTAAATTTAAATGAGAAAATAAAATTACAAAGTCACTTCAGCTGAAAAATAAAAAAATTAGCATTTTACTCCTCAGTTTAATTACTTAGTTTATGATATTCTGTATGTATTCAAGGATTTTGTTTTTTGTTAGATTTGTAAATATTCCATACAAGAAAATCTGCACTTGCAGAACTGTTTAACTTTAAGTTAATTTGAAAATGTGTCAACATTGTAGAATGGACAAAAAAAGTTATCAAAATTTAACCAAGAAATAGCTGTAAAACAAGAGCATAACAAGATAACTTCATGCTTCGCCTACATATAAAAAGAAACAAGTAAGCACGGGACTGTCTTCGGCTGTGCCGAAGACTTCATACCTTCCATGAATGGGGCTGAACAATAATCTTATCCCATTCGTAATCTCCAAGTAATGCGCTGTATAAGATAAGAAATATATAGTGAACAGATGTACATACCTAAATGATTTTAAGATAAATATAAAAAAATGGCAAAACACCCCCTTATCTGAACGATCGGTTGTGTGGGATATATATTATATGTAGCTCCGATCGAAATGATTTTTTCACAAAATTTTCTATGATATATTAAAATATATATCACCGAGTATCACGTTTATACTTTCTAAATTTCGGCAGGAATGACCAAAATCGTCTTATCTGAACGATCGGCTGTATGGGGGATACATATATGTTATAATAGTCCGATCCTACCGGATCCGACAAATGTCTAATATAATACAAAAATACATCCTTGTGCCAAATTTCATTGAGATATCTCAAAATTTCATGGACTAGTTTGCGTTCAAACAAACAGACGGACGGGCAGACGGACATGGCTATATCAACTCAGTTCGTCGCCCTGATCAATTCGGTATACTTAATGGTGAGTCTATCCTCTATATTTCTCAACGATACAAACATCGGACCAAAGTTAATATACCATTACATGTTCATGAAAGGTATAAAAATGCGTAACTACAAGAAAAAAAATGCAAAATTTACATAGCTGATTTCCAAATTTCAATTCAAAATAATTTTATTAATCTAATTTGCATAGAGCTTTTTTAAGCAAAAAAGTTGCAAATTTTGCATTATTATACTCCGCTGAGCAGAGCTCACAGAGTATATTAATTTTGTTCGCAAAACGGTACCCCGTAACGACATAAACTAATCGAGATAGATATAGACTTCTAAATATCAAAATGATCTGGGCGAAAAAAGAAATTAATTTAGCCATTTCCGTCCGTCCGTCCGTCTGTCCGTAAACACGATAACTTGAGTAAATTTTGAAGTATCTTAATGAAATTTGGTATGTAAGTTCCTGGGCACTCATCTCAGATCGCTATTTAAAATGAACGAAATCGGACTATAACCACGCCCATTTTTTCGATATCGAAAATTTCGAAAAACCGAAAAAGTGCGATAATTCATTACCAAAGACGGATAAAGCGATGAAACTTGGTAGGTGGGTTAACCTTATGACACAGAATAGAAAATTAGTAAATGAGCGTGGCACCACCCACTTTTAAAAGAAGGTAATTTAAAAGTTTTGCAAGCTGTAATTTGGCAGCTGAGTATGTAATGTTCGGTTACACCCGAACTTAGCCTTCCTTACTTGTTTTTCATATGAATTTAGCATTATTTAACGTAGATTTTGTCTCAAATAATGTAAAACCTAGGAACACATTTTTTCCGCCAATATTAAGTAAAGCACATTAAGAAAAGCATATCATGACTGCTTTGGTTTTTTATGTTCTCTGCAGCTATACCAACTAACTAGCCGATGAAAATTTTTGTCTGAATTTATCCATAGTAGTATCCATAGTACTATTCAGGGTCGATCAAATTCTAGCTTAACCTACCCGGTTTTATGTTGTGAGTGCGAAGCTAGCTCCGACTGCGCGGGAGTATCATTAAAATCCGCCAGAAACGCTGCTAACATTTCCTATCCAAAGCGTTTATATACCCTACAACTTGTCTTGATATTACTACACCAACTCAACTAAATATCATTGCAATCAAATAAATGGATGAAGGGAAACGGATAAGAGGAACAAGAAGCAAATATCATGGATTTCAGTTATATTTTGAAAAATAATGCAAATTGAAAAATTGTCTACGTGATAAAAAAAAAAAAAGCATTACCTGTTAAAAAAGCCTTGCCTTAGAATTTGATTGAATAAAAACAGATCTCGGAACTTGTTCCAGAAAAGTCCTATCTGAAATTGGGTTGAAGAGTGTCCTTCCTTCGATTTTTTATCTCATTTCGAAATTTAGTTTTTTATGGCGAGATAAAACGTCATTCAAGATTGGGGCGTTTTCCAATTAAAAAGATCATATTTCGAAAAAATTCTCACATAAACCGTTTTGGAAAAAGAGTAGCAGTGATGTACTGCACTTTTCAAAAGTTTGCCAAAATAGCGCATTTTTGAAAATCAGATAGAGTTGAACTCAAAATCAAAACGCAATTTTATTTTCGAAAAATATTTTCAAATGTGAAATTTATATGTTTTTTCTGTGCATGGCTCGTTTCTAGAAGATTAAGGAAATTACTCATTCACTTATCGTATATCCTTTCATTTATAAAATTTTTACATAGAGTTGCAAAATTCGGTCTGTTCCGCCACTGTCTTATTGGCTTATTGATAAATGGGTTTTTTTGCGTTATCCACCCAACTGTCAAATTTCTTTTCAAAAGTCTTTTATTTATGTTGTATTTTGTATTTGTGTTTGGTCCTTGTTGTTATCACTGCTGTCTCTCTCAGTCATTGGTAGTGGTGGTCCATTTGTTGCTCTCCCATTTTTTTAACGCAGACTACGCGTCAGTATGTGTTTTAGCTACATAAAGCCGGAAGGAATAAAATTGATGAAAAGTGTTCAAAATTACTTTTCGATGATACATACATATAAGTACTAGTGCACATACTGTTTTTCAATATGAGATTTCATATTTATAGAGCAAATTTTCCACGTTAATTAAACTGATATTCAAGTCCGCGTATCAAAAACGAGTCTGAATAAACGAGGTACTAAATCTTAACATTTTTTTTTTTTTTTTAAAATCTTAACATACGAAATTTAAACACCTCTGCTTGATCGGCCAAAAAATGATTGTAGATTGCTCCGAATCTGTAACTTTAGCTTACAATTGGGGCTCCTTCCATGCAATATTATTAGCAAACATTTCAATTTATGGAAAAATATCTCCAGTTCACAACTGTGTTCCATGCAGGAATAAGCTCTAGAGCCTATCTTAAACTACATTCGTTTTAAAATCGTAGTTTTTGAGAAAAGCTGATTTGGTTACTACGAAAAATTTGAGCCAGAATCGTTTAAACAATAGAAACAAGTGCATATCGAAGCAACTTTGCACATTTTAAATTTGCGTATGTATTGAGAATATTTTGTATATAATGTATATAAATGTGGCTCTCTTAAAAAACAAGTCACCGTCTCAGTAAACTCAAAACGTCGCCGAAGCTAGCGTCATTGGAAATGTCAGAAGCATTTTGTTGCAGAATTGCCTTAACAGAAGCAGCACAATTGTTTTGCTTCAGATTTTTTGTATCCAAGTAAATGCATACCTGCGATTCAGGGCTGTCAGATGAGTAAAATAATAAAATAAATAAATACTTGGCGCGTTTTTGCTACGAAGATATTTGGGCAGTTCAACAGATTGCCTTAGTAAATTCTTCGCTGGGCTCACTGGCGACAAATGAAAGCGCCAAAGAAACTTAAATCGTTTTCCTTTCATTGGAGTTGGGCTGCCCTCTTCTGTCGCTTGACTATGCTTGATGTCTGCCTGAACTCGTACATTAAATCTTCTTCGAGAAAGTGTGGCTGTGCCGTAATCTTTCGCACGCCTAAAATTTTGATCACGCAAATAATTTCGCCACTACAAATTCAGACAAATCTTTATTTTTTAGGGTAAGATGCATAGATTCTGGTTTAAGGGAGTAATGGTTGAAAATTCTACGACGACATTCGGCAGATGACGGAAGGTTTCAAAACCAGAGTGAATTCCTGTTCTAAAAGTATAAGCGACCTAGGTACTGAAGTACGAAGCAAGGGAGGTGATATCGAAGCAGCTTTTGACATTGGCAAAATGCCTAGGTGTTTTGAAACCAAGTGCTACGTCCTATTGAGCTACTTCTTTAACCTGATGATAGAGAAGATAATTTAAGCAACAGATCTAACCCGCAACTTTTACGAATAAGTTCTACTTTGAGCTGAGTAGGCAATTGAGACAAAAAGTTCTCGCTAGATGGCCAAAAGTCACTCTCCATAGGCATAAGACACCAACGACGCCTTCATGTATGACTCAGAATCATGTACGATGTCGAGAGAAGATGGGAAAGATGATTTATAGTCCTAAATATGATACTCGCGACGTGTATGAAAGCTGGTTTAACGATGAGATATGCTAGCCTTACGTAGATATGAGCATAGTGCAACGAATAAAAGTTCAAATGCGTTTCATGCTAGAAATTACTGCCCATACCATAGATGTCCATATTTGGCAGCATGGGAAGGAGAAAACCTTTACTAAGTTGCGAGAGAACGTTGAAGGCACGCGTGAACTCCCGGTGCCAGTTATCGCTTAGCTGGAATGCCTGGCGAGACTCTATATTATAATGACGAAGATGTACAGATTTCGATATTGGTATTCCACGCACAGTAAATAACACACAGGCCGACAGCATCTCAGACCCAGAAACCGGACTATATATTTTCGAAGGATTTTGATGCGATGAGTCGAAATCTGTAGGAAAATTTAGAAACATCATCAACAAATTTAGAAACTCAACGCCATTTGAAAGAAGAAAACTTTTATTTAAAGATGACATCCTTTAATTTTGGTGAAAGAAAACATCTGCAAGGCTACTTAACCTCAAATATGGGCAAAAACGGTGTTTTTTGCACTTTTAGGTTAGAATATCTCGAAAATCAGAGCTGATAGAGCAATTCTGAGGCCAGATTTGGATTGAGCGCATCATAAACATTCAAAACTGGGGCAGTATTTAGAAAAAAGAACAAAGTGAACTTCTTCAATTGAAGTGAAATCGGTAGCCCTGTTGCTAATACACATTTGCAGAAATATACACCAAGGTATACACATACATGCATATTTACACACACCCGTGAAAATAGCTATGTAAATATAAATGTTAAGAAACCCGTTGGAGTCAGCCATGCGATAAGTTTATTCTTTGTTTAATTTGGCTCTCAGCTCTCTCAGTAGCTATCAATTTTATTACTCTGCTATCAGCCACAATTTCGTAAATGTATAATTTTTATACCCAGCTGTACTTGTACACAGGGTATTATATGTTTGATTGGATGACGGTTGGTTGTACAGGTATAAAGGAATCGAGATAGATATAGACTTCCATATATCAAAATCATCAATATCGAAAAAAAATTTGATTGAGCCATGCCCATCCGTCCGTCCGTCCGCTAACACGATAACTTGAGTAAATATTGAGATATCTTCACCAAATTTGGTACACGAGCTTATCTAGACCCAGAATAGATTGGTATTGAAAATGAGCGAAATCGGATGATAACCACGCCCACTTTTTATATATATATAACATTTTGGAAAACACAAAAAACCTGATTATTTAGTAAATAATACACCTTTGACGTGTGGATTGATATTGAGACTCTTGATAAAAATTTGAAAAAAAAAAAATTTATCACAAGTGGGCGTGGAAATTTAGGAAAAACTTCAAATTTTAAGAAATGGGCATGGCGCCGCCCCTTTTATGACAATGGAATTTTCTATATTTCGGGAGCCATAACTCGAGGAAAAGTTAGTTCAGAATAGGACCATATATATATATGTATTATTGCGCAGCCTTGTAACACTATTAAGAACACAAAACAAACAACAACACCATTTCAAGTGTACAGCTGGGTATGTAATGTTCGGTTTCACCCGAACTTAGACTTTCCTACTTGTTTTATTTTGAAATGTTTTTGTATATATGTGTATACAATGTATGTACATACATATGTATTCACGTGCAAAGTGTGTACGCTTACGTACCATGTTATCGCCCTCGGATCGATCAATTTGTCTAACCAAAGGTTAATTTATTCTTAAATAATTTGCTGAAACACCCGCAAAAATATGAGCAAAATTTAAAATAATAATTTACGATTGTTATGCGTAACAACTAAAGGAACATAATGTATTATGTAAACGTATTTTTAAATTAAATAACAATTTGTTTTAAACAAATGCTATAAATTTTGTTGTTTAATGAAGTATAGCAAAATATTTCACGAGCTCATTCAATCAAGCAATCATTAAATACGTTATCAGTAGCGAATACTTACATTATATTCAGCATTGAGCAGTGTACGAAAAGAAACGACGTGGAATCAAATTCGGCGAATATACAAATTTTCGAAGCTATTTTAATAATAAAATCAGTGCAGCAATGCACCTATTTAGCTTGAAAAGTTTGAGTCACAAAAACGTAGATCTGTGATTATTGCATAAAGCTATTCATGGCCCAAAAGCTCAAATAACTCACACTGAAACGAATTCGGGGGATTTCTGATATTTCTGCACTTTCTGCTAAGGTTCGAATCGCTAAACTGTTGAATAAATAACTCCACTATTCATTATTGCAAACTGGTCTTTATTTAGATTACTTTGGGAGTAGTACTTCACAATTATACTTCACTACCAATAGCGTGCTTAAATCAAAAGTGATTCGTTATTACTCAGCTTGCGCTGCTTGTATACTCTCTGTTGCCTCGTTCGCATATTTCTCCAAAGGGCTAGTCATTTCACGAAAATGTATTCGAGAACAATTGTACCTCCTGCTTGGTTAACAGCTATATATGTACATATATATTTGTAGTTTATAGTTTTCTACTAGCCATGTGCGTGTGTATTTGTGAGCAACTACTTCGGCTGATGACTACATATGTGTGCGTGAGATATCTTTTCGTCACCTTCTATATATGTACATATGTGTGTAAATGATGATTAATGTGTCTATGTACACATGTATGGCTCGCTTTAATGTTTACGTGTTCATAAGAGTAGCTGCTTCATGTTTTTGTTGTTGCGGGATTATTTACTAACAGCCTAGCGATGTTAACATTCGCCACAATACTTTAAATACTATACGGACGACACGTATTCAATTTAATTTTTTGGAAATTTGTAATTGATTTTAACTTTTCGGTTTTGTACGGAACTTGCTTCAAATAAAGGGAAATAGGCCAGCTTTAAATTTCCATTATGTTTTACTGGCCATAAAGCTCCAACTCAATATACAAACAAACAAATTGGTTTGTTCATTTTCATACTCTGGCAGTGTTCGGACTTTAGAGCATGTTTCTAAAATTGTTAAAAAAAAAAATGTCGCACGTTTTATTGTGAACAGAAGTAATCCAAAATTTAAATTTTTTGGAAAAACGCAAAAAAATATTTGTTTTTTTCATAGAGTTCCAATATACAAATGAGATCCAAAGACATCTATGTTCGCTATTTTGGTTTTTTTTTGGTATTCTAGAAATGTCAGCATAATCTCATCTGTTGGTTATCTTCGTTGGATCCTTAAATCTTAAAAAAAAAAAAACAATTTCGAGTTGAACCAGTTTAGGCAGAAAACATCGAAAGCTTACTAAGTATGTACATATACTCTGCAGAAAAAAATTGGAGAAAGTCACACAAAGCGGCATTCCCCTCTACATAACTATCCCCGGAGTGGTGCCCATCAGATGCGCAGCGAAACAGTACAATTGTGCGAAAAGCGCTTAGGTCATGGCTGCGATTGTCTCAGAACCACCTATGACTGAACCAATTGAGAACGTATTCCAAAGGTCTACATAAGGGGGTAATTCTTATTTTTTAAAATCACAATGTCACAAGTGTCAGTTGAAAGTACTTTGAGGGGACATAATTAGACCTAGTACCGTCTCTTAATGCCATAGTTCTGCGCTGCCCTGTGGTGTTCAATTAATGCGCGGAGAGTAGTGGAGATTTACACTGAAAGAAAAAGACTGGTAAAATCAACCGAAATACGGGTAAATTCAACCGAAATTTCTGGCAATTTTTATCCATCGCAACAAGATGTTGAATCAACTGCGTTGTTGTGATAGCTTTGTACGAAAGTACCTATGTTGCGGCATTTGCAAGGTTTTCACTGAGATCTTTTCATGGCAGAAATACACTCGGAGTGCTTGCCGAACAGTGCCAAGGGGTGACCCCGCTTAGGAAAATTTTCTTCTAATTGAAAAACCTTATTTCTAAAATTTTTATGTTGCTTTGCCCGGGGTGTGAACCCAGGGTCTTCGGTGTGGTAGGCGGAGCACGCTACCACCACACCACGGCGGCCGCCATATACATACGTAAATATGTGCATACGTATAGTACACAGCCTACATAAGTACAAATAAGAGCGCAGTGAGCGTAAAATTCTCTTTGAAATTTGCTCATGTATTGACTGTTGATCGCTGTTGAAATGACCAGTGAAATCAGTTGTGTTAACAAAAAATCAGTTAGATTGATTAGGAATCTGCCAATTTTACAGAATTTTGTTAACTTAAGAGCGACAATTTCTCTTCTGTTGAAATGACTAAACTAATTTGTTCGCTTCACAAAGAACTCGGTCGAATTAACCATAATTTCCCAAATCTCTGTTAAGTCAAGAACAACAGAACCGTTTTGTTGGTTTTACTAGCACTATTTCTTTCAGTGTAGTTGAGCGCTTTCAGCGAACACAATTTTTGTTGATACCTTACAAACTCGTTTCCGGCAGTTGAGTGATGGAAAATTTGTTCTATAATGACAAAGTGAGACAACTGCCAATCGAAATAGTTATCCTCAAATTTTAAGGAAAACTAATTCTTAAATTAATTTGCACACTTCATTATAATATTAAGAAGAAAAACTTTATTTTTAGCCAACACCTTAAAATGTCAAAGCACTGTAAGGCAGCCAATAAAAACGCTGAGCAAATGTAGCGAAAAAAATTTATACTCATAATTAAATCCCAACTATTGAGTGAATCAAAAATACTCAGCGTTGCGTTTAGAAAGTTATCAGTCAACGATTGGTGAACCGTTTTGTTCGCGGAAAGCGCCCACTAAATTGTTTATTCAGATTGTTGGATATTAAGTTGAGAAACCTGGTACTAGTACGCATAACTTAAAATATTGCGATTTTTGAGTTAGCTTACTTTTTTTCAAGATCTGTGAGATAAAATAAATAACATATACAACAATATCCGTGAATATATAGCATAATTTTTGTCATGTGACACTTCGGTATATTACGTACTCATACAAATGAAAATTTAAAAAAATATATTTAGCAAAATGATGATAACAAATTTTATGATCGCAAAAAAACAAAAATAACACTCCGTATAGGGTAGTTTTCATGTCTTATAATTTCATTAATATATAATCGAAAAGCTTTCTACGTGGCACCCCGGGACAATTTGCGTCTCATTCACAGAAGTTTATTTCATGAACTTTGGTTCACGCGAGAAAATGTGATTCGTTGGTTAGCGTTTCTCCGAAGGCCTTGGGGAGTGTTATCGATGTTGATGGTCTTTTGCTGGATGCAGATCCGCTACGTTCCGCTAACAAACACCATAAAGGTACTAGCCCGACCATCTCGGGAACGATTTGGTATGACCACATGCAACCTTCTAGACCATACCGCCCTCCCACCCCATAGATCCATCAGGAATTCGGGGTCGCCAGAGCCTTGGCTGTTAATCAAGCAGGATTCGCCACGGGTAGGTGCGGTTGACAATTGGGTTGGAGAAGCTATATATTGCGCTGGCAACCCCTTGAGAGGGTTGCGCCACTCAACCCGTTTAAACAATTTGGTATTTTCGTCGCCTCTTACGACAGGCATACCTACCGCGGGTATATTCTAAGCCTCCTATTCCTCTTGCCAAATACTAGCAGTTTTCTAGGACCCAGCTTAATTGCTGCCTCGAGATCTGGCAACTCTGCCGCCCCTAATAGCCGGAGCCTTGGCCTGACGAGCGCAGAACACGAACACAGAACGTGCTCAACCGTTTCTTCCTGCAGCTCACACTTCCTACACTTGCTGTTACTGACGAGGCCTAACTTATAAGCATGAAGGCAGTGTCCAGTCAGTATGGCCATCGTGAGCCTCAAGTCGGTTGGTCTAAATTTAACAAAAACCAGACGCAATAATTCTAAACGGATGAAATCATTAGTACAAAAGCCAAATTCGATCTTCATATTGGAAACGGGGACATGAAAGAAAAGAGAAAACAGATTAAATGGGAAGAAAAATAGAAAAAGTTTGAAGGAAGCCGGAAAAGTTAAGAAAACAAAAGGAAGATAGATAGTGAGACTAAAAGTAAGAATAACGGTAATTGTTTGAGAAAAAATAGTGAAAAGAGGTTAACTGGAAGATTAAGAATAAGGATAAGATTAAGTGTTAGTGAGAGTTAGACTTGGATAAGAGCAAAAGCGGGATGAATACAAAGAAAAACAGAAAGATTAACGGAAGATTAAAAGAGAAAGGACAATTGAATGAGCCGATTAAGGTAAACTAGAAAATTCAGAGGGGGAGTAAATATAAGGGGAAGAGGCCTAGACAGAGGAGAGGGCTGGTGGATAGATAGAGAAAGTCATAACATCTGTCTGGTTTGATCATACGGATCAAATCAGAATCAATAATTGATCTGTAAATCGGTTCATTTTGCCAGATTTTTTTCTTTCAGTGTTCAAAAAAATGGAAAAGAGTTCTACGAAATAGTTTGAGCAACTTTTCTTGAGACATTTTGGAGTTTGGACCGTTTTCGAGAGTGTGTTCCTTCTGGAAAAGTTTGCTCGTCGGGTTCTGTAAAACTTTTATTTCCATTTAAAGTTTTTTTTATTCAGTTTAGTTTAATTTTAGTTTTAAAAACGTCTCTAACGACGCCCCGGCGGCTTCGGTAACAATCTTGTTCTCTTTTACGATCCTAATGCCTTCGTATCCATAAGGCTTTAGATAATGAATTTTGATGTTGTTTTTGAAACTTTCGATGAAAATCACTTTTAATTTTATTAAACTGAAATAAATTTAATATCGCACGCAAGTGACTTTTTACGTTGTTGTTGTACAAACAAATATACACTACTCAAGCGGAAATGGCAAATTAACAGACAAACATATATGAATGGATGTAAGAGTACATATGGGCAAATCCAGTGTCACTTACGTTGTCTGCTCCTCGCAAAATTGCATTTTTTGCTTTTAATTTTCGATAATTTCTAAAAACGCGTGACACAGTCAGAAGTGCCTAACAAGGGTCTTTATTATTCGTACTACTCAACCTCAAGAAATAGAAAATTTCAGGCATGCTTAACCAACGAACCGATATCATTTCGTTACGATAATCAACGTTAATAAGCGAAACAAAGTCATTGAAATGAGATCGGTTCGTTGGTTAGGCGTGCCTGGAAAATTTCATGTAAAAAAAACCCTTGAAAAAATTAACAATTTGCAAGGAAGAAAGCCTAAAACAACCATAACTGTCAAAAATATCAATGCGACTTTTGAGAGACCTGTAACTTTTACTTTCTGATACTAAAATTGATTCGGCTACAAAACTGCACACTCAAACAAATTTAGAGAGCTCTAAATAAAATATTCGAAATTTTCGTAAAATTTTCTCGAATTTGTACAATTTCAGTGACAAAATTCAGAAAATATTTAAAGTTCGAAATTTTCCCGAATTTTTTCGAAAATGTTTTTGAATTTGGTTTGCATAATTTCAGTTACAAAATTCAGGAAATATTTTGAGTTCTAAATTTTCGTATATTTTCTTGATTTTTCCAATTTTTCGAAAATGTTTTTGAGGTTGGTTTCTATAGTTGCAGTAACAAAATTCAGGAAATACTTTGAGTTCTAAATTTTCGTAAGTTTTCTCGAATTTTCGAATTTTTTCGAAAATGTTTTTGAGGTTGGTTTGCATAATAACAGTTACAATTTTAGGGAATATTTCGAGTTCGAAACTTTCGTAAATTTTTCCCGAATTTTCGATTTTTTCGATGTTTTTGGGTTTGGTTTGCATAATTTCAGTTACAAAATTCAGGAAATATTTTGAGTTCTAAATTTTCGTAAGTTTTCTCGAATTTTCGAATTTTTTCGAAAATGTTTTTGAGTGTGGTTTGTATAATTTCCGTAACAAAATTTAGGAAATATTTTTAGTTCGAAATTTTCGTAAGTTTTCTCTATTTTTCAATTTTTATCGAAAATATATTTTTGAGTTTGCTTTGTATAATTGCAGTAACAAAATTTAGGAAGTACTTTGAGTTCAGAATTTTCGTAAGTTTTCTCCAATTTTCAATTTTTTTCGAAAATATTTTTGAGGAAGGTTTGCATAATTCCAGTTACAAAATTAAAATAAATTTTTCTTACAAATTCTATAATTAAAAAAAGGATTTTAAAGACGAAATTTGATTAAAAAAATTGCCACTGCTATTTTTTCATGCGCTGCTGTTGATAATACGCTATATTTTAAGCTCTCTTACTTGGATGTTGCTTTCTTGGATGTACCTCTTAACAAGGTTGCCACGTGTTTAAAATTAAAAAAAGTAAAATCAAATATGTCAATATAAGTATCAAAAAGATATTTCACAAAGTTTCTTCAATAAAAGTATCAGCTGGGTTGCCACCTTTCTGTATACATTCTAAATTAAAAAAATTGGTAATTTCAACATCCAAGCTGATTTTCTTCCAATTTGAAACATTTTTCTGGGAGTTGCCCATTGGGTTTATGCTCGCAATATGTAGTAGTACTACGTAAACATTCATATGTATGTCATTTATCGAATTCGCCTCTGAAGTACACTAAAAGGTTATGAAATTCGTTCGGAAGGTGACTGGTAGCCTTTGGCATAACGTGCACTGGATTATATCCCAAATGCCTGTACAACAAAAATACACTTAAACAATGATGCTAAAAATGTGATAAAATTTTAAGTAGGTTTCGAACCTAAAAGCTATAAACTTTTTGCATAAAATCTTGCGATATATAAGTAGTTAATATATGTATAGGCATCCAAATTGGATTCAGCAGGTCCCAAATATGTACATACTTCATTACAACTGCAAACGTTTCTGTATGTTTGGTTGCAGGCATCGGCTAGAACAAATATTTCCGTACGATTGACGCTTTCGGCGGTGGTCGTTCGTCGGGCACCGGAAGTTCAAAGGTGACACCGAACAACGCCGACAAATGCCCATGGTGCGCTTGTGTGTGGCTGTGTAACTACCGAGTTCGTATGCATATGAAGCAATAACGACGATCCATTATCGTCGCCAATACACATACACACACACACACACATGCATACTTCGCATTCAGCGCTATTGTTCACTGACATTTTGTACTTAGCAGCGCGCATTATAAAGTGAATGAAGAACACAAGTTGAGGAATTTATTTATGTTGCCTACGGAAAAGAGTTGAGTTTGAGTGCTTTGAATGGTTTAAATTTCCATTTTCATCGATTTAATTAATTAAAAATTGCTCCTAGAAGTAAATGGAATTTGTTTGTTTTTCATCGTTTGTGTCAAAGGTTAATGTATGCAATTGTGATCGATTTATTTCACATCCGGTTATTGTGGTGTTGACATTTTGCAAATTATAACATATTGTACAGTATAGATAAAGCACATTTTCAGTCGATGCTTAAGATTGCAAAAAGCGGAAGTCAAAGTTTGTACGCGAGTTTGTTTGCAAGTGGAATACTAGTAAAGGAATGCATGTTAAAATAAAAAATAATTGTAAGGCGCGATAACCTCCGAGGAGACCTAAGGCCGAGCTTCTCTTCCAATTTGCGTCGTGCTCCTCTTGATTTTCCCCACAAATTGGCCGGACGGGACCTACATGTTTTATGCCGACTACGAACGGCATCTGCAAGGCAGATGAGTTTTCACTGAGAGTATTTCATGGCAGAAGTGCACTCGGAGCGCTTGCCGAACAGTGGCGAGGGGCGACCCCGCTTAGAAAAATTTTCTTCTAATTGAAAAATCTTATTTCTAAAATTTTGATGTTGCTTTACCCGGGGTGTGAACCCAGGGCATAAGGTGTGGTAGGCGGAGCACGCTACCATCACACCACGGTGGCCGCATGTTAGTAATGCATAAAAAGAGTTAAATGAAGAAACAACTTAAGGGCCCATTACTGATACTTAGCATAGACTTGACTTGACTTGAGGACTGTCACAGTTCTGCTAAATGAACATTGCATGTTACTGATTACTCAAAACTTGGCAACACTTAACTTGACTTAGAAGTCCGTTGAATTTTGATATTCTATGTAAGTTCTAAGTGACTTTTACATTTTGAGATGCCATCTGTTTGTTTCCAATTCATTTTGACATTTTGTCTTACAAATTGACATTTATTTAAAAATAAATTTCAAAGCTGCTTATGATGCCCGTGGAGTATAATCGTGGCTAAGTTGCCAAGTCAAGTCAAGTCTATGCTAAGTATCAGTAATGGGCCCTTTAGGGAGCCTCTGAGTGTTATCCCATCCTGGCGTTAGCTAATAGCCAGAAGGCAAAAAGAATATCATTTATCAACTGCAGGTGCTAAATTGAGTTAAGGTGTGCTCACACTTAGCAGTTGAAAGCACATATTCAGCTCATTTTAAACAAAACCCGTAAATATATGAATGTGCAAATGAAAAGAATTTCAAAAAATACTTATATTTCCTTCTTTTTGGAAAGTCCTGTTGAAAATAACTCTTGCACAGTGTGATTGTAATTATCATGTGGTACGATTCTATTGAAAAAGTTGTCCGGAAAATTTAGTGCACAAATTTCCTAAAGTTCCGATTTTTATTACAGTTTTACTAGTATTTTTCGTTAAAAAAAGTACTTTCCACTTGATTGTGCTGCAGTTAAAAGTGCCAAGCATTGCTTAGTATGAAATCGCTTACACTTAATTGACAGTTTTTTAACTTGGTAGGTAGATTGATTGCACTTTCGTTGGCATGCATGAAAGCGACCTAAACCGTACCTTAAGGTACAGGAAAATAACGCCCAGTGAAATAACACCACCGGGATTTTAATTATTTTGATCGATAAGCGTTATTAATTTATTTTGTTTTATTTAGGTAAGGGTAAGTGGGCGTGGGTGGGAATTCCCACACCTCCAATCGGAGAAATTTTTGTATGTTGTGGGTGCCCTCACTGAGTGTCGGGTGGCGGCACATTCGTTCAACTAGATTACAACGAATCTTAAGCTTTCTTTGATGAACCTAAGTAGGCGTGAAAGATCCACTTTCCCAACCTCCGCCACACTGTCGAAAAATCATGCGCCCAGAAATCTTAGTCTTGTTTGTATTCCTGACCATCGGCTGAGAAAGTGATGAATCTACTCCTAATTCCATTCTGCACAGGGAGCTTAGCTTGTTGGTGCGCCACCATCGGAGCATTGTTACAAATTATCTCTGATGACAGCCGGAAGTGCTCACTGCAGATTTTCTTACCTTGAGAAGGAAGCTAGTTGATTTCCTATCCAAACGTGGCCATACGGACCTTGAGACAACGAAATCAACCCAGCTCGTCCACAGTAAGTCTGTTGCCCCAGTCTCATTATACTCGATTTTCCTAAGAAGACAACCAGTGAGGTCGTAAGGAGCTGTCGTCCTCGCTTATCTCAATTTCGGAACCTTTCCTGGCCATCTCATTTAGAAATTCATTCCCTTCGCTGTGCTCTGGGACCCGATATCCTATTATTTATTTTTTATTTATTTATTTAATTTAATTAATTGCTATTTTATTTTATTTATTTTTAATTTATGTTTGTTTGTTTTAATGGTGTGTTCAATTTATACTTATTATTAAGAATTCATGAGCTTAACACCGGCTTATAATAATTAAATATTAAATTGTTATGTTTTTCTAGGAGAAACTGAAAAGAAAGAGAGAAACATTTACTGGCATATTGCGATGGTATCATTTCGAAAACCGCCGCGAATTCATTGTCAGGCAATTTCGCAATGTTATCAAAGGTTTCACCGAGATTGGAACCGGAATCACACGGTGAAACTGCAGTTGCCTTAACTGTAGTGATAAAATTCCCTATTTTAATACATAACGACACATCTGGCAACGCCATTGCTGACAATGCAAGATGTGTCATTGTGAATGGTGCACTCTGTAAGAAAGAGTAAGAAACATGTCCAATCGTATTCTAATAAGTAGTCAGCTGTTGTAATACAATGTATAAGACAGTATGCAAAGTATGTTTAATATAAATGAAATATAAAAATGACGAATGGCAATAGTGCCATCGGCATTTTTATATATTGCACCACCATTAATAATTTTGGCAACCTAAGACTGCAGACGTCTCTGTGAGTGAGAATTAATTATTAAGTAAAGTAAATTTGAAAGCAGTGTTCAAATAAAGTATTTTTATTAAATGTGGATCTGGCGAGGAAGACCGTCGAGAAAAATTCAATTCTAACCATCTAGGAAAGGAGGCGCCACTTGGTGCCACAGCCGACACGCAGGTAACCTAACCTAGGTTTTCACATCACCACTAGACTATCCTGCTTGTATTTGTCTCCTTGCTTAATTCAGTTATCTTCTAAGCAAGGAGACAAATACAAGCAGGATAGCCTAGTGGTTAAGGCAACTGTAGTTTCACCGTGTGATTCCCGGTTCGAATATCGGTGAAACCTTTGATAACATTGCGAACTTGCCTGACAATGAATTCCTGGCGGTTTTCGAAATGGGACCATCGCAATATGCCAGTAAATGTTTCTTTCTTTCTTTTCAGTTTCTCTTAGAAAAACATAATAATTATTATAAGCCGGTATTAAGCTCATGAATTTTTAATAATAAGTATTTTTAATTTAATTAAATCTTCTTTTATTTTATTTTCTTATTTTGATTAATTTTTATTTTTTTAATTTTATATTAATTTAATTTCACTTGATTCAATTTATTCTAATTCAATTTAAGGCAGTTTTATTTTATTTCATTTTACTTTACTTTATTAATTTTTTATTTATTTAAATCTTATTTTTATTTATTTTTTTTATTTTAATTCAATTTATCATTCTATTTTGTTTTATTTATTTTTAATTTATTTGTTTTTATTTTTATTTAATTTATCTTAATTCAATTTTCTTCATTTCATTTTGTTTCTGCCTGAAATTAAGCGCCAAAAGTCTGTCTTCTTCTTTACAGATTCTATTTCGATAAAGTCACTAATTAACACTATTTACATAGATAAACTCAAGGTAATGTTTTTGTTTTTTGTTTTCAGCCAATCGAAAATATCTGATTTTAAACGCGCTGTAAATTTGAGCTTGCCATTGTTGTAAAGTATGTAATCAAATTAGTCGTACGACGCTTGTAAGTAAATCAAATTTGATTCGATCCAATTCAGTTGCTTTGTTGCTGCTGTTGTTGGTGTTGTACACTTAATTCGATTTGCTTTATTTAATTGCGTTTAATCAAACAGATTTTTACTTGATTTTCAAGGCTCTATACCGCTGCAGCAACAAAAAAAAAAACTCGTACATCGCTTCCACAGCTGTTGGAACTGTTCGTAGGTGGCCGACGGTTGGCGGCTGGCGGGCTGATGACGGATGAATATTGGTTGACAAATATCAACTTCGACAATTGACAACAGACAACAGACAGCAGCAGCAGCCGACAAGTCGACGAATGAAGCGCACATATACAGATGACGTTTGGAGGACTTTGTTGTTGTTTTGCTTTTTTCTTGTTATTATAAAATCATAACAAATACATGTATGTGTGTTGGTGTTTATGAATGTGTTTATAAATTAATGACAGGCGAAAATGATTTGCAATGCAGGACTTTTAAGTGTCAGCAATTCTTAATATGTTTCGGATAAGGGAAATGTTTTTTTTTTGCGAGTAAGTAATATGCATATTAATTTTTGTTTTTGTTGCAGTTTTTACACATAAGTGGGGGTGCGTCATCGTACTTTATTTTCTGCAGCAGTGAATATTTTTAAAACAACTCATACTTTAAAAAACTTGGACTCTGTTAATTAAGGTGCAATCTGCTAATTATCCCACGGACTAAAATTTATAGCCCTTTGTCAACTTTTTATTTGTCCATTCTGTCATACATCTGTTTTTTTTTACTTTTTGACAGCTCAATTAATGATTTATTAATCCTTTATGCAAATCGTGCAGTTTTCGCATCCTTTCACAGGAACTTAAGTCATTAATTAAGTAGGCTCATTTACATATTTATGAAATATATGTTTTTTGTATTTTTGCAATTTAGCATTAATCAATTTAACGGAATTTAATAAGGGCTATTTATTTTTTTAGTATTGTTGTTATTGTTAGTGTATCATTGCGTTTTGCATGCAATTACGAATTGAAATTTACACCGTTATTGACTCACGTTGGCAGGGACTCATGCATGCAAGCAAGCGCTTTAGTATGTATATACGCGCATGTAACAACCGTTATAATACAACAGCACAAAGAAAAGGAGCGAAAACAACAAATGCATTTCCCTTCGTCATCAACACCTCATCAACAGCAATGGTTGGTAAATAAAAATAAGCACACAACAACAACAATTTGCAGCTAATATTGTTATCGTCCCCCACCAGCTGTGTTCCAATTTCCATTATGTTTCAACGCCAACACGTTTCGCAGTATGTAATTCAAACAAAAATGTTGGCTTAGTTTACTCTAAACTTTTTCTGATTATTCCGGTATCAATTACTTTTTAAACTATGTTGGCTATATCTGTGACATCCATGGGCGCCTGCAGTAGGGTATAATATTCATCATTTTAGGTTTCTGTTACTTAAATAAACATGACTTGCCTACGCTTCGCCGTAAAAGTAATCGAATTCGCAATTTTTCGCTTTAAGTTTATCAAGGAAAAAGCACATATTTATAAAAAGTGTATACATTAAACAAATATCACTTCTCCTATTTTTGCACACAACGAAGGCTGTGGTATACACGGTTACCACTTTGGTCCATTTGGAACAAAAGTGGTCCCTTCTCTAAAGGATTGGTGCATTGTATACACATTAAGATATCAAACGTACCGTCTGACTATGAGGGGTGACAAAAGTTAAAGGTCACAACGTCAGTTGACCTTATGACCACTTTAAATGGCCATAAACTCAATTGAAGTTATAACCATATGAAATGGTCATAACGTCAAATTTTATTTCATTCATTATCATTATGCTGGTTTTTATCAAGTCATATTTTTTCAACTCAGTTACGTTTATTTATTTTCGCTATGTTCTTGTAAAAAAGAATAAAGTGAGCATTAAAAAAAAATGCCGAACAGTTAAAGTAAAGCCGTGCATTATTTTCTTTGTTCTAGTGCAAAATCGGCTTAAACTATTATCGGGTGAAGTATGTTTGGTCTCCACACAAAACATGTATGTGGCTATGGCCTTTCTCCGAAAAGATCTTAATGTAAACGGAAATTTTCCGTATTCTAAATAGGTAATAGAGTAAATTGAGCTAACGCCCGACACCGACCATATCACAGAGGTTGTTGACTTCCAGCTGCAGAACATAAGGTATACTTCGAGGGAGGAGGGCCCAGACAGTGGTAGGGGAATTAGAATCAACACAAACGGCTTGGAAATGGAAAAGCGAGCAGGAGTGTACTGAAAGTATCTGCAATGTACTCCAGGCGTAGGTCTGTGCCACATAGAGAGCAGCCGGACTGCTCCAGAATAGAACGGTCTCAGACACTAATGTAACAATCCTCTTTGACAGCCAGGTAGCCTTAAGGTATAAAAATTCAATGTTATAAAGTCGGATAGCGTGCGGAGGTGTCGAGCGTCGATGGCGTTTATAAGATATCTTATAATTTCCTTTTTCTATAACCCTGGACACAGTTATATTAAGGGGATTAAATTTTTAGATGATACTACCGCCCTAGGTCGAGGAATATAAGATTAGGGCAACGGACTTTTCTGTGGGCCAACCGCGATGATTACGAGGTCTCAAGGCCCTTATGGCTGAGTTTGGATATGAAAGAAACTAGCTTCTTTCTCATGCTAAACAAATCTGCAGTGTTAGTATATACGAGTGTCATCACAGGTCATTGCGCTTTTGCACTGATGCTTCGACGCACACTGGTCGGTCTTATATGGAGTTGGTGGCCAAAAATACTTCCAGTAGAGATATCAACGTGAAACTTTGGTCACAGCTTTAGAAATATGTGAAAATTTTTTTTTCATTAAATTGGTGCGGGTAATACCTTTATACCGACCCACAACCACCCACTTTCACCGCATGCATACAAAAAGTAAGTAGATGTGGGGGGAAAAGTGGTAAGATGTGTCTATCGCAAATACAATGTTTAATAGGATTAAAGAAAGAAATTAAATTTATTTAAAGATCTTGCATACATAACAATAGCAAAACAACAAACACACACAAAAGTTTACATTTGCATATCGTCGATTGGATAAAATAATGTCGTATGTTACAGGTGAGAACGTATAACATACGACAATAATTTTTCAGGGTGACGCTATCTGAAAACTGTCGCAAAACATAGTTAATGGCAAAAAGTGGCAGCTGATATAACACTTTAGAATCTTAAAACTTTGACTAATAATTAGATATAAGTCCCAACGTGAGGATCGGTGAGGAACCCAACTAAACCTTTAGCTGAAATTTAAATATTTGTGCAAATAAACACTAAAAAGGCACTGGTGAAATTTTGAATAACAAAAAAAAAACAAAAAAAAACAACAAGTTATAGGCTCTAAAATTATTTCAAAATTAAGTAATTACCTTTGACTTCAATATTCATTTTTAATACCATAACCTCACTTTTGAAGAAATTCTTAAAGAGAATACAGGTCGAATACAACAAAAACAGATATACCTTTTAAAAGGCTGTTCTAATAAGAGATACTAACGACACATTTGGTGACAAACTTTTCAATTTTATTATTTAATTTTTGGCCTATGGAACCGACCACTGTGCGATGGTGGCGAATACCTTGTACAAGCTCCCTCTGCAGAAGCCGTCAGAGAGAGAAGAAACGGAGTTGATTCATCACTTACTCAGCCGATTTCCAAGACTGCATGCAAGATTACTCAAATCCAGGGACGCACACTTTTTCCATTGTCTGGCAGAGGTTGTGAAGGTTAATAGCTCACTCCTACTTAATGTAAATGTAAGCCCTTCGTTTAAACCTTGGTCCTTATTCCAAATAAATTTGGTCCCAAATAAATCTATTACACGGCAACCGTGGGCATACCCTTTCCCAGTATGCTTATTTTTAGATAGCGTTTGTTCGAAGACAAACAAAAAATCAGCCAGAGTCAGCAAACACAATGACGACAATAACTACAACAACTACAAAAGCAACAATAACAAAATAATAAAAAGTGCAGCTGGTGTATTGCCGCCGAATGTTGACGACAAAACAGCGAGCAGCAACGAACAACGGACAATGAGAAAACTAGCGATTGAGTGAGTTCATGCATGCGAATCAAATTGTTTGTTTGCACGAGGAGATGTGTGCATATGTGTACGTGTGTGTGTGTGTTATACCAATACCACTTCATTTGTATTTAATGATTTGTTTATTTACGTGCGCAAGCCGGCAACAGCAATGGCAGCGACTGCAATTTCAGTTTAAAAACAAGTCACTTTAAAGCAATGAAAATCGAGTTCAGATTTTGCTCGATTAATCGATGGATTACAAGCCGATGACACTCTATCTTCCTCTGTTTAGCTTTCGCTCTGTTTCTTTGTGTTGTTTTTAGTAAGTTATATTGTTCTGTATTTATTATTGATAATATCAATGATCTTTTTTTAAACTTTTTCAAACATAAACTTCACGTGCATTTTTGTATTCATTGTCCCGTGCGTCATTGTTGAAAAGTTTTAATTTATCGCAACAATAAGGTAACACATTTTTTTATTTGTTTATGTTTTTTTTTTGTCACACAGATAATCGCCCTTAAGTGCTAAAATTTCAAAAAAATTTTAAAATACTGGGTCAAGGAAAATTTCTTAAAATTTAAGCAACACCAAGTCAAAGTGTCCCACATGTCACGCAAACCTCTTTTTTCGACTTTTTAGGTTTCAACTACTGTGCTTTAAGCATTTTCTTAAAAATTGAATTGTTGGTTTTTGAAGTTAAATTTTCATGAAAAATATGAGTTAATACTTGCAGTTTTAGTTATTTATTGGCTCACAAATATTGTTCCAAAGTTACTCACCTGCAAAGGAAATACAAAAATTACATATTTAAGAGATAATTTTAAGGAAAGACAGTTCATATGTAAATAGTTCATTATACTAAACATATATTTATACAGATTTACGGCGGCTTTCGAAAAATTTCGAAATTGGCTCCTCGACCACGATTTACTCAAACATTTAAGACACAAAAAACAATTACTGCATTTTTTGCGAAGAAACTAAAAATTATTAAAGAAAAGCTATATTTTTTCAAAAGTTTATACTTCATGAAAATTTCAGAATTTTTTGTGTGTTTGTTTAATGGTGTGTTCAATTTATACTTATTATTTAAAAATTCATGAGCTTAACACCGGCTTGTAATAATTGAATATTCAGTTATTATGTTTTTCTAAGAGAAACTGAAAAGAAAGAAAGAAAGATTTACTGACATATTGCGATGGTACCATTTCATAAACATAATAACTGAATATTCAATTATTTTAAGCCGGTGTTAAGCTCATGAATTCAAAATTTTTTGTTTAGAATTTTAAAAAACTGTTGGAGTATTTATTCTCTGCTGATAGAGTACAAGACGGAAGTCACTGGAAATTCACACTAATTTCCGAACGATTATTTGAAAAATAATATTATTCACACTTTGTACGGACTAAAAATAATTGATCTACAAAAATACACACTCCCAACGTTTTCTAGAATTAAAGGAAAAATTTATATTTTCACAAAGATTGCCAAATTTTTTTATAATTTCCGAACTTTTACGAAAGTATTTTCGGAATTCCTCTAAATAATCTCTAATATGTAAAAATCTCGTGTCACAGTGTTTGTGGTTGATCGCTTTCCAAACGGCTCGACCGATTCTCATGAAATTTGGTGACCATTTGAGAAGGTCTGGGAATTGGCCAACATCTATTTTGCATACCCCTAAATGGTAACGGTGGTCCAACTCTTATTTTTTTTTTAGACAAACTTTTCTAGGACTTGGAGTTGCACTTGGACTTGGACTTGGGCGGGGACTGGGAATAAGCTATAGAAACTATTAAGAAGAACTAGAAAGAAGAAAAAGTAAAGAAGGAGAAAGGGGGAGGGAGAGTAAGCGGTGAAAACTTTTAAAAAGTTATGCGGATTGAACAAAATTAGGGCAGAACAACGTCTGCCGGGTCTGCTTGTTTGCTTATAAAATTCAATCGACATATTTTTTTTTTTTCAATTAACAAACATATAAAATATATAACAACTGAAAAAAATAAGCATTTTTGTTGCTCTTTTGTTACGCGGAGGTGTATGTACTTTATAAGAAGACAATCAGATTGCGCAAAATAAATAAAATGTATATCATTCAAAAATGTCTGCAACCTCGAAATATTTGTAACACCCTCTCCCTACGTTGGCTACCATTCCGCAAATATTTTTATACTCTGAGCAGAGGTTACAAAGTATATTAAGTTTTTTCGCCTAACGTTACGCCGTAATGGCATAAACTAATGGAGATAGATATAGATTTCTATATATCAAAATGATATGGGCAAAAAAAGAAATTCATTTAGCCATGTCCGTCCGTCTGTCCATAAACACGATAACTTGAGTAAATTTTGAGGTATCTTAATGAAATTTGGTATGTAAGTTCCTGGGCATTCGTCTCAGATTGCTATTTAAAATGAACGAAATCGGACTATAACCACGCCCACTTTTTCGATATTGAAAATTTCGAAAAACCGAAAAAATGCGACAATTCATTACCAAAGACGGATAAAGCGATGAAACTTGGTAGGTGGGCTGACCTTATGACGCAGAATAGAAAATTAGTAAAATTTTGGATAATGGGTGTGGCACCGCCCACTTTTAAGAGAAGGTAATTTAAAAGTTTTGCAAGCTGTAATTTGGCATTCGTTGAAGATATCATGATGAAATTTGGCAGGAACTTTACTCCTATTACTATACATATATGTTCTAAATAAAAATTAGCAAAATCGGATGCCGAACACGCCCACTTAAAAAAAAAAGTTTTAAGTAAAATTTTAACAAAAAATTGAATATCTTAACAGTATAAATTTTTCTAAGCGTGGTCGCCCCTCGGCAGTCTTTGGCAAGCGTTCCGGGTGTATTTCTGCCATGAAAAGCTCTCAGTGAAAACTCGTCTGCCTTGCAGATGCCGTTCGGAGTCGGCATAAAACAATGTAGGTCCCGTCCGGCCAATTTGTAGGGAAAATCAAGAGGAGCACGACGCAAATTGGAAGAGAAGCTCGGCCTTAGATCTCTTCGGAGGTTACCGCGTCTTACATTTATTTTTATTTATTTTTTACAGTATATAAGTAAATTATGTCAACATTCAATTCCAACATTTGTCTCCAAAGCTCTCAGCTGAGTATGTAATGTTCGGTTACACCCGAACTTAGCCTTCCTTACTTGATATTTTTCATTTTCGATAGTTTAAAAGAAAACTTCCATGAATTTGTAACTGCAACTATGCAAAACAATCTCAAAAATTCTCGAAAATTTCGAATTATTCTTTTAAGAGTTTTCAGAATTTTTGTGAATATGCATTTTTGTAGCCCAATCAATATTGGCCTAAAAAGTGCAGGTTATAGGTCTCTAGAAATTCGTACCGGATTTTGAAACTTTTTTCTCTGAAGGTATAGACCTACAACTTATATTTTGTCAGACGAAAATTTATTGGGCTACAAAACTACATACTGAAAAGAAAATAAAAAACTATAAAATAAAAAGTTCAAAACTTTCGAAAAATTTTAGAATTACTTTAGGGACCTTGTTTTTTTTTCTTTTAGATATTTTGAGTATTATTTCAAGTTTCCTTAGATATTGTTTTCAAATTTCGAGATACGGTGAGTTATTACTTAAAACTCTTCATTTCAGTTTAATTTCGTTTTTAATTTGATAAGAGCGTTCTATCATCTGTAAAGCTTGCCGTTTAAACAAGTATGCCATACAATGAAGCACAATTCTCTATGTTGTACCCAACACTGAAGACCCAATGCAATATTGAGCGAACTGCGGTGTGAGGTGCGGTATGGTGTGCTACGCTGTTGTTGTATTGTAACGCGACTTAGTGTGCACTTCTCTATTCCATTTTACTTGACCCTAATAAGTTTGGATTTATGGTGTCGTCACACTTGGTTTATTTTGAAATAATTTATGCTCGTACAACAACTTACCAACACCAACAACAGCAACAACAAACAGTCGCAAATACCAAAAAAAAACAAAAACAGTAAACAATCAAAGCAACAACAACCAACAAGTAGTAACACTAATGAATGTTCTTGTCAGTGTGTAGTTGAAGCTATGATTGCTGTTGTTGTTGGTATTGGGACAGTTGCTTATGCCGCGCTGTAGCTATTTGCTGTCGGGCATGCTCGTCATATTCAACTAAATCAGGCACATTTGTTGTAACATTAGCGTTAGCTTCATTAATGTTTTTTTGCTGTTGTTTGTTTTTCATTTGTTTGCTAAATGTCGAAATTGCTAGAGACTGCTGGTGTCAGCAAAGATGATTTTGAATTGCAACATTCTCAGTGCCAAATACAACCAATAATACTTGGGCAATAGCTCTGCCAATTTTTTGAAGATAGATACTTGGATTATTCTTAATATGAAAATATGTCTGTTTTTGCTAATTTTGTTATTGGTTGGTAATATGCTCAATCTTTTGACACCGAGCTGCAAACTCGATTCCAACATAACACTGCTGATTATAGCAGATCTAACTAGAAGCAGGAAGTATGATAAGTCCTTAAAAGCCCAGCAGACGAAATTATTATATAACACTGATGCTGGTTTTTGATGTTTGGTCATCGAGCAAAGCCTTACATAATGTAGGCCATGTATGATGGGCCGATGATTGTAGATGAATGGTGAAATGTGAAGATGTTGAGGCGGTGCCTGCTGCAAAGGTAAGTGCCCAAAATTACTGGTGGAAGCAGATCGCTTAATTATGCCAAAATATTTCGGTGATTGGTGATTGATGAGTCAACGTTGTTATTGTTGCTATTGTAACCACAAAAACACTCCCTTGCCAGCAATGAATTCGCTACGCTCCGATAGTAACACTTTGCGGTACTACCCGACTACCTCGAGATCGATTTTTGACTTATCAAACTATGGGCTTTAGTCGGTTCTCACCGACATCAAAATAACCGCTGGGTCAGAGAATGATAACTCAATGTTAAAATAACAGGCAGATCAGTGAAAATAAAAATCTAGTTTATTTAGGGTCCTAAGATGGCCACAAACGCCGGGGTGCCGAATATAGAAAGAAATCTGGCCAAAATGGGATCCTAAAAGATCCCGTCACGTATACAACCTAAGTAGGTATACAACTTCCACACTTGTGGGGGTACTAACTGGTAATTGCCTTATAGATAAGCACGCAGAAAGGTTAGGAGCGCCTTATCGTCGATGCTGCAGTTGTTAAGAGAATGAGGAGGAGGAAACGGCACTAAGCGGAGCACGGCAGCCCTTTCTGGGTGCTACATTTCTAGATAATTTGAGCCAGGTTGTGGAGTATGACGTCAAGGACCTGGTAGCTTTTATCAGGTCCTCAAAATGTTTCGAAGAGGAAAGGTATTTGTGGTATCACAAGAAATGAATACCAAGAGTAAAAATTTTTAGCAGAATAAGTGAGAAGTCCTCTGCCAGCACAAAGTTAGAGGTACAGATAGACCACTTTACGTTGTCAAGGGACACTTGACTAGTAGAAATCGGTATACTCAAATATAAGTCATGATAAACCTTTTGAGAAGTTCGTCGCGTAAGCATACCGAACGAAATCCGTAGCGTTCTCTCTTATGGCGCCTGTACTTTGAATTTTCTTGCTGATCGCTGTTTAGAGTGAGTGTGTGTGTAGTAATAACGGGGGTGTCAATACTGCTGATGTTTCTGAAAGTAGCATTACATGATTATGAGAATGGGGAAGTAGGTACGACTAAATTTTTTAGATCATTTCGATGAATGTAGGTAGTTTCCGCATTCGCCAACAAAATAAGGCAAAGAGGAACATTTGCAAAACTACAACCAGAGTTATTTTATTTCAAGCGCTAGTATTATTCTAGTTATAAAGGCTCAATGCTCCGAAAAAGTTTCATGGAAAATGTAGGGAAAATTCAAACGATTTAAGACTTTTTACAGCTAAAAAAAATCTATCGGAAGGAAGTAAAAATTTAATGCGCAGTACAAGCACTCATAAACGAAGTAAGCTGGCAAATGAGTTTTCATGTTTTACACGAACAAACAAGACACAAAGGCAAACAAAAGCTTCCGTTTACTAAACCAACAACAACAAAAAAAAAAAACTATGTAAAACAGCACAGGAAAGTTTAATGTGCTAATGTCAGCATAGCAGAGAGGAAATGAGTGAAAAAGTTGCGGAAGGCAAGCAAGCGGGGCTGAATTCTACGATGAGTATTTTTTACATTGAAGAAAAATGTTAAGCAGAGAATTGAGTAGGCGAGAGAATGAGCAAAATGTTACAAATGCCAGCAACCAAATGAGTACATGCGCAGATGGAGAGAGAAAAGAGCAGCGCCGCACACCACAAAACAGTTGAAGAACAAAATTTTAGCATTCATTAGTTTATAGCTCACCAGTTGATGAAATGTACGTATGTAAAGCGCCAAATACACGACACGAACATTTCCGCGAGCATTCCCGTTATGTCATGTTTCTGCGACCTTTTCTGTCGTGTATGGTGGTGTTTGCCAGTTCGCGCAAATATTCGCCAAAAATCAAAATATTTTAATTTTTGGCGAACATTTGCGCGAACTGTTCGTGCGTGTATGGCGAAATAGCTCATAATCGTAGTAATTTCTGAACGGAACAGACGTGGGCGGTAAAGTAAAATGGACAATAAAAAATTTCTGAGTGAATTTATTGAAATGTATAAATCTTTGTCATCATTGTGGCAAGTAAAAATCAAAGATTATTGTAATAGAATTAAAAAGAATAATGGTTATGCGACTTTAATCGAAAAATTAAAAGAAGTAGATCCTGATGCCACAAAGGATACAGTTATAAAAAAAATAAGTAGTTTGCGGGCGCAATATCGGCGTGAATCAAAAAAAAGAGAGATAGTTTGAAGTCTGGTGCTGGTGCTGAGGATGAATATGTTTCTACTCTTTGGTGCTATGATTTCCTATGCTTTTTGAAAGATCAAGAAGAACCTTTGGCAGGCGTTACCATAATGCAGGATGAAAATACAAACACATTTGAGGTAAGACAAAAAGTCAAAATTTTATTGTTTCTTTTTTTTTGTGAACACAAACATTCATTTTGTTTTTATTCCGTAAATGATTCACTTTCTTATATTTAATATATTGTTCTGCCACGGAACTGCTCCCACTGTATTAAAATAATTACAATATTTTTCTCGAGTAGTTTTTGCTAAATTGGATGCATTCTTTGCACTTGAAGCTTGAAGAGCTGTAAGTCCATGGTCATTATGCCAATCGGCGTATTCTATCGCTCCGGGATCTGTTTCTTCAACATCGAATCCACCTTCAAAATACGTCTCCTCATTTTGCCTCCGTAAAAAGTTATGTAAGTAGCAACAGGTTAACACAATTTTCGTGACTTTTTCTGGTGATAAATTAATAGTTTGTAGGAGAATTCTAAATCTTGATGCTAAAATGCCAAAACAGTTTTCAACAATTCTTCTCGCCCGAGAAAGCCGGTAGTTAAAAATTATTTCTTCTTCCTTGAGTGTGTTGTGGCTAAATGGCTTCATTATATTTTCTAACAGGGGAAAAGCATCGTCAGCTACGAATACAAATGGTAGTTTTTCTTCGCAGTTTGGAAGCGGCTGAGGGTCAGGAATTTTCAATGTTTTAGTTTTTAGAGATGAAAAAAATTTTGTTTCGCTAAAAAGACCGGCATCAGCCGCTCTTCCATTTGTGCCAACATCCACCATCAAAAATTCGTAATTAGCATTAACCACTGCCATTAATTTGATGGAAAATTTTTTTTTATAATTATAATAAAATGATCCAGATCCAGGTGGCTTTGTTATATTGACGTGTTTTCCACCAATTGCGCCTATACAATTTGGGAAGTTCCAGCGTGCATCAAAATTTTTCGCTTCTACCTTCCAATCTTTTTCTGTTTGTGGAAGCTGAAAAGTAATGAAAAACTTATAAATCTTTCTTTTTAGGAATTCACTGTTCGACCAAGCAAAAGAAAAGTTTCTGAAGAAGATAAACTTATTAAAATTGCATGCGAGAGACTTGCCAACAGCCGCGAACCCACAGAAGGTGACTCCTTGGCTCAATCGTGGGCTTCGCAATATAGTGAAATGGAGGCCTCCCAGAAAACGATTGCGCGAAAAATCATATCAGATGTTTTATTTCAAGGTTGCTTGGGAGCATTGGAATTTAGACACGCGATTCAAATCCAAAATGTTTTTAACCCAAGTCAAATATTAACACCAAATGTCATTCCGCAATACCCAATGCGCACGTCTACGCAACTTAACTACGCGGTGCCCCAACACATGCAGAATTATACAATAAGAGTTCCGACTCCTTTAAGTAGCGGCTCGTCCATAAACAGTAGTAGAATGTCACCTCAAGTCGCACAAAACGTACGAATCGTTGAAGATACATCATCCATTAATTCGAGCTCGGTAGAAAACTTACAAAATTTCTTTGCATCGTGTGAAACGGACGAATAATTTATTTTTATTTTTACTTCAAAAAACCAATAATTTTCAGACACACATATGTACACATGAAACTTTTCTTGTTTAGTCGAAAACAAATAATTTAATCAATAAATAATTACCTTAATAAAATCTTTCAATTGACTTATTATGGCATCACAAGTCTCTGTAACTATTTTCCCAATCGTTTGGGGCGCAATTGCTGTCAAAAATTTTAAGTCTTCAAAGCTATTGCCACTAGCTAGAAAGCGCAAAGTTAAAGCAAGGCGGTGATGAGGGGGAATCGCTTCTCTCATTATTGTATCCCGTTTCGTTATGAGTGGCAAAATTTTTTGTAAAAGTTGGTCAAATGTTGCCTTACTCATACGAACGTAATTTTTAAAGTCATTTTGTGACGTGAATTCCAGTTCTTTAATAAGCTCACTTTGTCCAAGAACTGCTCGTTTTTTAAACCATTCTTTGCACCAAATTCTTTTTTTGCGATCTTCTCTCTTTTTTTTACGCTTAACTGCCACAGCGAGCAATATTGCTGCAGCACAATTGTTGTCCGTATTCATCGCTGTCTGAAAGAGAACTAATGTTCGGCCAAAAGTTCGTATGGTGTATGGCCAAAGCTGCGAACAAGATTGCGGAATGTTCGCGGAAATGTTCGTGTCGTGTATTTGGCGCTTACGACTTTGAGCGTATGTATGTACATATGTATGTCCATATACAAATACTATGTTGTAATTTAGTTGTAGTGGAAAGCGTAATTTAATTATTTATTTATAAATACAAAGCCAACATTCAATAATTTTGAATTTGACTACAAAAGTTACTCATACGACATGTAGACTTGCGGATAGTATTAACCCTTACGAGTGCTGGGACAAAATAATACACTTTATAGCGGCACAAGTATTTTGGTATCTCTGTGGTGAACATATTTTCAATGTAATGTCAAAATACAGCATAGAACGCGAACACGAGCGACCAAATCTCAACGTAGCTCTTTGAAATTTCTGCTGGTTTTATGCCCAGCTGTACTTGTGTACAGCGTGTGACCCGGTCTATGAAAAGGTGGCTTATGACTCAAAAAAGAAATTGCGACGTTTTTTTGCGAAACCGCTGTACACAGCTGTTTTTGTTTTTTTTTTTTTTTTTTTGAGTCATAAGCCACCTTTTCATAGATCGGGTCACATAGTCACATATCTCAAAATTTTCAGTATCGAAAGAGTTCGAACCATTTTCGCCCGTCCTTTAATGCGATAACTTGTGAAAAGATTGAGAAATCTTTACCAAATTTGTTGCATGTGCTTATATGGGTTTAGAGTATGTGTTGTATGAAATCGGACTATAACCACGCCTTCTATTTCAATATCGAAAATTTCGAAAAAAGGACAAAATATGATTATTTCTTGAAAAAAAAAAAACAAAAAAATACGATAATGTGCAAAATACAAGTTTAACAAAGGTTGGAAATATGGGTCTGGAATCGCCCATATTTAACAGAAGAAAATTTTAAAGTTCTCCGAAGCCGTTAAGGATATCATGCTGAAATTTGGTGGGAACACTTTTCTAACAATTTTATGCAAATGTGCATAGCAGCGAATAGAAGAATTTATCATAAATTATTTTTTTATTTACATTATTTTAAGAAAAACAAATGTCGAAAAAATTCGAGAAAATTTACGAAAACTTCGAAATGTTTATTTGGAGTCCTTTGAATTTTTTTTAAACGCAATCAATTTTAGCCTCTCATAAAAACGAACATTTTGAGAGAGCTCTAACTTGTACTTTTTTATACCGTTTTCACATAGAAACTTAATCGAATCACACACAATGAAATAATTAAGTTTCCCTTTTCATACAGGCCCTTTTGCTTCATTAAGCGAATTTTTTCGTGTTTTTCTATTTTTCGTAAATTATTGAAAATGATTTATTTTTGATTGTCATTTGACAATAAAATTCGAAGCACCAAGCAAAGCCGACTGGATTTTTCACTCGATTACTTACTTACTTACTTAATTGGCGCTTAACCGTCTAACGGTTATGGCCGTCCAACAAGGCGCGCCAGTCGCTCCTTCGCTCCGCCAACCGGCGCCAATTGGTCACACCAAGGGAGTTTAAATCGTTTTCCACCTGGTCCTTCCAACGGAGTGGGGGCCGCCCTCTACCTCTGCTTCCATAGGCGGGTTCCGATAGGAACACTTTCTTGGCCGGAGCATCATCTTTCATTCGCATAACATGGCCTAGCCAGCGCAGCCGCTGCGTTTTAATACGCTAAGCAATAATGAGATAATAAAAATTTGTATTCTAACGAATTTATGGAAATTCCGCTTATTTTACACCTATTTTACTATCGTTCGTATCGTTAAATTGTTGAATAAATAACTCCAATATTCAATAATGCAAGATTTTCTTTATTAGACTACTTTGAAAGTACTTCAGAATAACACTTATACTTCGCAATCAATAGCGCGCTCAAATCAAACTGAATAAGGATTACTCAGCTTCTGCTGCTTTTATACTCTCTGCCCAAATGTCTAAACGTTTCTTCTTCTAGAATCCTCTACCTGGTCACTAGCCATACGCGCGTGTATTTGTAGTGTGTAACCATATGCGTGTGTATATGTGACCGAAGTAGTAGCTGATGAGTATCTGTCTGCTGCTTGTATGTATGCGTGTACATGATGATTAATTTGTTTACGTACATACAAGTGTGTCAGCTTACTTTGTTGTTGTTGTGGCTTTATTTACTTAGTATCAGATTAGTGATGTGAGTATCACTTAGTGTTACTAATATTCGTCACAGTATTTTCTGTGGAAGATTGAGTTCAATTAGGGCTTTAATGTATAAAACTTTACTAATTATTTCATTATTCAAATTGGCATTAGACTTAATAAAAACTTCAAATTTCGTAAAATTTTTTCGAGTCTTCTGTAAAATTGGCTTTAGACTTAATAAAAACTTCAAATTTCGTAAAATTTTTTCGAGTCTTCGATTTTTTTCCAAAACGTTCTTGAGATCGGTATGCATAGTTTCCGTTACCAAATTCAAAGAGGGTTTTTCTTAAATTATCGAAATTACAAAAAAAAAAGATTTAATTGCCATCCATTATTTTCTGAGCATTGGATTTTTTTAAAAAGGTTGAGGCATACGAAAAAAGTAGCTTCTCTGTTTTTCGTAATTCGAATTCGAACCTTTCGCAATTTTATTTTTAATTAACGTATTACAAAATCGAAAAAAAAAATACTTCAGCGCGATTCGCCATTTATTTATTTCAATGGCGTTAATCGTGTTCGAGAGTCATCGACAAAAACGAAGGTTTATTTATTTCGAAAAAATTTAAACAATTCAAATAAGAAAACATATACGACCAGATTTTTGATTAAAAAATGTATAATAATATATCACACACCTAGACCTTTAGGGAGTTTATGAGTACTATTGGGCTTCCCTAACGGACTGGATACTCGATTTGATAACACCTACACTATTAAGAGAGAATAGGCTTTGGGAGAATTAAAAATTGGATTGATGAAGCCATGTCAGTTTTTCGCGACTTTCGAACTTTTTTATTTTCTTGGCAGATCATTGCTGTAATCTACATACGAGGGGACACATTTTGTACTACGAAAGCCCATGACTATGTTTTAAAGGCAAACATCGCAAACATCGCAAACGTCTAAATTGCTTTTTTCTCTTATGGTACGATTTCATTCTCAAAAAAAAAATGTAATTGGTCCCATACGAAAACGGGAGCCGTACAATGTTATGGTTTTTCGAAGTATATTTCGATTTTAAACTCGTAACGTATACGCACCGTACAACCGTACGCTCTTAATTCCTCTATCGTTTGTCATTTACTTATATTGTCAAGTAATTTGATTACTGCCATTATTATTAGGCCTGGAAGCACTGCGATCTTTGTGTAGATCTATTGTGAATGACCTTTCAGCCTAATTTTGTATTTCGAGGCTTTTAATGTATATATCTATCAGTGAGAGTTCGTAGGTCCTCCCTGCTTAGATTAATTAGTTTGGCTGATACTTTCGTTGCCGGAAGTATAAAAATTTTGGCCTGTCTTTGCCTTGGTCAGTCACTCCAGTGACGTCTGAACTGTTTTGTTTGCCAGTTACTTATGAATTCCCTGGTGTGTGCTTTTGTGAGTCCACAAAAGGGCTGTGGACCATAGAATGCTGCTGTATCACCCTGCTTGGCTAGGTAAACTGCATGTTCATTGTCTTCATATCCCTGATGTCCGGGAACCCATCCTAGCAAAACCTTGTTTTTGGCTCCCAGGTCATTAAGGAATAAATCTTTCGCCATTTAAACTAAGCGTTAACTTTACAATTTTTGTGTAGAATTTAGTTATACAAATATTTTTTAGACTTCTAGATTAATAATTATTTTCGTGCAGGAAATTTTTGGTTTATGCTGAAAAGGGCGGAGGGAATGTCAAACAAACGGAAATTAAATGTCATTTCCTGTTAGCGAAATATAAAATAAGCGACAACGTGCTATAAAATTTGACTAAACCATTCGTGCACACAAACACACGCCTACCTAATTTCGGGTAAATTTTTCTTTATATTTGTTGTTGCTTTAGCGATTTCGAAGAAACGCTTTAGGCGGCATTCGTTGATTAGGCAGGCCTACGTTGCTAATTCTGCCTACTTTCATTGTTGACCTGTTGTTTACATACAAAAGAGTATACAACATCGTACACACACATATATGTGTATGTATATATGTCAGCATTAGGGTGCCTATACACAAATATATATTTTTTCATTCCCTTAGTGTTAAGCATCGTAGCTAAAGCTAAAATTTTACTTAATAAAAGAGATATGTTTATATATCTATAAATATAACAAGAACAAGTAAGGAAGGCTAAGTTCGGGTGTAACCGAACATTACATACTCAATTGTTAACTACAGCTTGAAAAACTTTTAAATTTCCTTCTTTTAAAAGTGGGAGGTGCCACGCCCATTGTCCCAAATTTTACTAATTTTCTATTCTGCGTAAAAAGGTCAACCCCCTACCAAGTTTCATCGATTTATCCGTCTTTGGTAATGAATTTTCTGTTTTTCGAAATTTTCGATATCGAAAAAGTGGGCGTGGTTATAGTCCGATTTCGTTAAATTTAAATAGGGATCTAATTTGAGTACCCAGGAACTTGCATGCCAAATTTCATCAAGATACCTCAAAATTTACTCAAGTTATCGTGTTAACGGACGCACGGACGGACGGACATGGCTGAATGAATCTTTTTCCGCTCAGATCATTTTGATATATAGAAGTCTTTATCTATCTCTGTGAGCTCTGCTCAGCTGAGTATAAAAATTGCAAAAACTAAAGTGAAATGTCACAGCCCTGATGACGCCAATTGCTTTTCGTATGAATATCAATGCTAATGCCAACGACGGTATGGATATGGGCACGAATTTGCGCATTTGCATCACATACAAACAAGATTTTTCTAAGTGTTTCGCCAAATTCGAATTGCAAATTACAAATTGTGTCGATAAAATAATACAATTTCTTGCCATTTTGCATGGAGCATATTTTAGCGAGAGATTCTTTTTTGTCGTAGTGCATTGGCGTACAATAACAACAACATTTGCTAGTACACTGTTATCGTCAGCATCGAACTATTTTTAGCAGCATTTACGTAGCTTTGCGTATACGAAATCGCTACAAAAATAAATCATGCTCGGGTTTTTTGCATAGCTACATGAGCTGTGTGAACATGCCACGTATGCAAAGAGTAACTTTCTAGAGCAACTTTCTGGAAAAAGAACTGGTTCCACATACATTTTTAGTTAACGGGCTTCAAATTTATTTTAAACGGAAACTGGGAGCGCTTATCGCAGCTTAATGGATTTTTATCAGTGGTGACCTGGAGAGCTTCGAAGAGCGTCACATACATGAATGGATTTGCAACTCTTTGTTTCGAGAGAGCGCTGTCAAAATGCAAATTTTTTACAACATTTGTCAATGATGCCACTCCAAACAAAAATTAATAGATTTGAATATGGTGATTTTTGACATACATTTCGGCGATCATATTTTCAATCATTTAATAAAATGATAGTCGTAAAATATTTATTTCTTTAAACTTATTTTACAATAATACGACTAGTTAGAGTCAAATATAAACAAATCCAAGTAAAATTTACATTTTGATTAAATTAATTAGTAAAATATTGCAACGCATTTTACTCACAGTGAAAACCAAATATTTTTTTGAAATTTAAGTAAATCGGACCTAGGATATAATAGTTAACATCATTTAGTGGATAGGGCTTATCTTACATGTCTGACGTTCCAGGTTCTGTGATCAAAATGGACTGGTTGCATCGGGACTTCATATTTACAAACCCTGTTTTTAGTGATAACTTTTGAATGAGAAATAGTATTTACCCCCCTCCTTCGAACTAATAATATTTACACTAAAACAAGTATTTTTATCTTTTTTCCCATAATTTTTGAACGCATGTCTACAGTTGTAGGTCAAACTAAAGTTTACCGAAATTTGTGGCCCATTTTTGTTCTGGCACCCGCTTCAGCTGACGCGAGGGATTTATCTGTGATTGTTGCCAGCACAAATTTGAGATAGATCCCTCGTGAGAGCGAAAACAATGAGAACGTAAACAAATGTTTCGTATCAAGCCATCTTTGCTTCAAGCAGTAAACATCTCACTCGCAACTAATATGCTGAAACTTGCTTAGCTCTTCTTCATGTAGGTACTCACATACTACTACAAACAATTTTGAGTTTGTTTTCGAAGCTCTGCTGGCGTTGTGCATCACTGGTCCACACCAATCATTTATGGAGCTATACCAATTTTTTTTAATTCATTTTGTTTTGGTGATTTTCCATCAGGATAGAAATTTCATCTATATTAAACAATTTTTTGTCATTCCCTGCCAAATGTGATTGGCAGTCAAACCGGTTAAGGCTTTTACCATCGTCAGTGTAATTTTTCATTCCAAAGATAGCAATGCGCAGAAAACGTTTCGTTGTTGTTGCTTTTATTTGCATTGGAACAGCAAACACAATTGATCTAGTATTACCATATCACCTGTTAAACTGTTCCTACTGGGTTGAAGCAAATTCTCACGCATACATGCACGTTTACGTTCAAAGTTGAATTGTCACGATACTACTCAATTGTGCAAGAAACATTTAAATTTAGCAATTATTATGTTCTATATTTGGATATAAAACTTAACTAATTATGCAGTTACACGGTGCGACAGCTGGAATCGATATCTAGTGAATCTAAACAAAACAAAATGTTTTACTCAAACAAAGAAAACGTCCTAAATTGAAGCCTTTGCAACTTGTTATTCTTAGCATAGAAAGTAGGGGCCGCCATTCTGTGGCGGTAGCGTGCTCCGCCTACCACACCGAGGGTCCGGGTTCAACACCCGTGCAAAGTAACATCAAAAATTTGGAATATTTTTATTCAGCTTCGGCCTAAAACCTCTGCGGAGGTTATCGCCCCTTTCATTTATTTTTCATTAATTTTTTAAGAAATTAGAATTTAACCATTAGGAGATATGGGCATTATACAACGAATCAATACGCAACAGCCGACATGTTGTGCGAATGGATAAAGGTACTCCGCCTCAGAAGGAACTCTTATCAGAAACTGCCTATGCAAGTAAAAGGAGAAGTAGGCAGTCACTTCTTTGGAAGTACCAAGTGGAGAACGATCTAACATACCTTGTAATCTCTAATTGATGCGAGGTGACAAAAACAGAAGTGACCTTCGGAATTCGTTAAGCGGTTAAAATCGTTGCACGGCTACTGACTAACTAAATGCCTCCAAGTGCAATGGTGGAAAGTACAGTAGAAGTACTTCTCCTCGTTTCCCCCTTCTTTCCCTTCTTGTTTTCCTTCCGAACTTTTTCTTTCTCTCATCCACCTCAGTTCAATGCTACCGGTACCTTTCGAAACGCGTCTTTCCCACCTAGTCACCCCCCCCCCCCCCCCCCCACCATCGCCTTATCGCACTCTCTTCCTTTTCGATTAATGTCGCACTGTTTCATCCTTTAACTACACTTTATCTTTTTCTTGGTCTCCGTCTACTCCTCTCTATCTTTCGAATTCCGGTATCCAACCTCCTTACGCCTCCCATTACTCTCCCTATGTTCTTTTAATAATATTCTTCTTCTTTCTCTTCTTCTTGCTCTCCAACTTTCTACCTTCCCACTCTCTCTTTCTCCAACTATTTTCCTATTTCTCTACACAAATTTCTCTCCGTTCTGACTTTTTTCTTTTCCTCTAAGCTTTTCTTTCCTCCTTTCACTCATTTTTCTTTTACATCTCTCTTCCTCCAATTAAAATTTTCCGTCTTCTCCCACCACCTCACGTTCTGAGTTAGTGTCCTGCGCTCGCCAGGTCAAAGCTACAGTTATAAGGGGTGGCAGAGTTGCCACCAGCAATTAAGCTAGGTTCTAGAAAACTTCAAGTATTTGCCAAGAGAACGGAGTTACCTGTTTTACACGTGTTGTTGCTGTTATTGTTCAATACAACAGTAATATAGAACAAAACTTTTGTAGGGAGGACATCATATTCATTCCGAATGTACTAAATTATGAAGGGTCCGAGAAATGCATAAAAATTGAGGCATGGAGCCTGATAGGATCTAATGTGCAAATATGCATATACAAGTATGTAAAATTAAACATAAGAGTGGAGACAAGCAATATTTGAATATTTTAATTAATTTTGTAACACTTGATGGATGATGGACGTAGGGCAATGGAGAATATTCATTCGTAGCTGATTTGGACCAAAGGTAAATGAAAACAACGAAGTACCTAAACATACATATTATCTTAGTTAGAATTGTTAATTGCATATATTTATGTATGGCAGCATATACATCTAATGACAATACACACACACAAACTCAAATGCGCACTTCTATATGTAAATTTGAATGTGTTGATTGGCACTTTGACTTTGTCTCATTTGCAAGGAAATTCATTAGGTAAGCGTAACAGTAAAATGAGTCTCAAACAGAGCACCTCCACACGATATCGCAGTCCAATCGGCGCCCAATGAGCCCACAGATATATAACAACAACAACAACATTAGAGATTACATACAAATCGTTTTAACTACCTAACATTCTTGGATGTTTGAAGACGTACTGAGGGCAGCAACAGTAGTTGAGGACAACAAAAGCAATTGAGCAAATAGCAACAAAGATAGAAACACAGCGGGCAGCAACAGTAATAACAACAAAAACAAATATTTCATCGCCAATGGAAAAAGCAAATGCAGAGACAGCATTAGTGGTAACAGCAAAGCAACATATCACGTTGTAAAACTGCGAAATGAGTTTATCGATTTTAAGGCTCACCTAAAAGTGACTCGTCCAACACATTTAGACACACCGCACACACACACACATACACAAATATACAAGTGATGTTCGGGCCATGCACATATCCAGAAGTATATAGTCATGCAACCAGGATATGGCAGGCAAGTAACTCATTCGCCTCCGCACGAAATGGTGCACAACTCGTAGCCGATGCACAGTGGGATGATTCCGAAGGCAATTGAGGAATGTACAAAGTATTGCTTAGAACTAGTTTAAAGCAAAATATCGATGTGAAGGTTTGTAATTTTATTATTTGTAGCGAATCTGTGCATTTTGTTGTGTTGAGCATTCCCAGCTATCCGAGATTCGAGGTTGAAGTCAAGGAAAAAGTAGCATTACAAATAATTGAGACAAGTTTTGTTAAATAGGGCTTACACTCGATTGTGGCTATTCTCGCATTTCGCATACGCAGTTTTGTATTATAAATCTTGGCCATGTGTATTTTCCATATAATGTGAAGGAATGTAACTCTATAATGTGAAGAAATCTAACTCCTATAAAAAGTTGCATGAATGGAGATAAAGGGGAGGATAATATAGTGAGAATGAGAGTGAAAGTGATAATGATAGTGATAGTTATAATAATAGCGATGGTGATAGTTATAGGAAGGTAGTGATAGTTTTACGAAGGTAGTGATAGTAATAGTAATAATGATAGTGATGGTGATAATGGTGGTGATTGTGATAGTAATAGTGATAGGGATAGTGGTTCATCATTGCGAAATATCAAATATCATACCTAAGTATATTGGTATGTTACGAGATAGAAAAGTGGTTGTGGCACTGCTCACTTTCCATGAATGATTACACCTCACTCTAAGTGACTAAATTTTATTGGCTTAAGTCAAATATTTAGTCTTACAGTTATAGCGATTAAAAACCATGAATCCCTACCACCTAAAAAATAGTTAAAGTCCCAACCTAACGGATTCCCATATACTTACACTCATTGATTAGGTCAATAAATTTAGAGTTATAACGATTGCAAAATAATTAAAAGGTTACGGTTCAAACGGTGCGTGGGAGCTTTCTGCCTTTTAAGAGCACATAGCTCGCAGTTGCTTCCGGACTAATGGCTATCTGTGTACCAAATTTCAACACATCGCAATGTATGTAATTACTTATACTTATCTTTTCTCAAATGTCGAAAGTAAGGACAGCGAATATCGATGCCTTTGAAGTTCCCAGCTTTGAATTTCTTTTAACATCAGTAATGAAACTGCAAAGCACACTGTGCAACGTGACTCTGGTAGAAACTCACCCTACAAACAACCTCACTGCGAATCGATGATGATAAGCCGAAATGGAAACGCTTGCTCGTCCTTGTAGAGTTACTTCGTACATAGTGTCGTACATACAAAGGAAGACCATACCGACTGCCCTCCCTATGACAAACCAGTAAATCTATATATTTGGTCATGTTTGCTAGGAGTGTGTTAGCTGACTTGCAGCTTTTATGTATGTTTTCTACTAAAAAGTTTGCACCCTCTTAGGAATCGCTTTGACCACCAATCTAGCAATATTTTCCTTTGCTTTTTAAACGAAACTCAGGCTTAGGGATATAAACGCGCGTTTTTCACTACTTTTATAGTTTCGCTTTGCTTTGTGTAGCATATAATATTACCTAAAATTAAATTCATACATATGTACATACCTTGACTTCAATATTTTAAAATTCTCAACATCTTAAATTTCTTGGTACTAAACACCTACATAAGCACCCAGTCAGCATTTTGAAGTACAGTCAGGTCGGTTACGAGTTTCTTCAGTGCTCAAGTCGTGGATTCAACTCAGCAAATTTTGAAATTTATATACCTTCTGCGAATGTTCGAATCGCTGAACTGTCGAATAAATAACTCCAATTTTGTATTGCAAAATGGTCTTTATTAGACTACTTTGGGAGTAGTATAATTATACTTCAATATCACGTAATTCACAAAAGCGTGTTTAGATCAAACTGATTACTGATACCTCAGCTTGCGCTGCTTTTATACTCTCGGTTTTCTCGTTCACCCATTTCTCCTAAGGTCTCGTCATTTCGCGAAAATCAGCATGAGAACAATTGTATATCATGCTTTGTTACCAGCTAAATACATGTATATTTGTAGTTTATGCTTTACTTATAAACCATATGCGAGAGTATGTGTGAGTACCTAATTCGGCTGATCACATCAGGTGGCTTGGGTGTATATTTCTGTCATAAAGCGGACAAAACAACTATTACGTTTATCGTCTGATGTGGCGACATAGCTTGGTGTGAAATATTATTTTAAATTAAAAAAAACCAGTGCAATTCACTTTCATATTGGGGAGAAATACCTTCAAATACTCATTCAAGCAAATGGCAAGTGACTTGAAAATTCCGAATGTCGTGGAACAGTCCTCAAAAATGTTGACTGGGTAAACATATACACATATATATATATACTGTACAACTACACATTTATAGGAGCCCATTGTATACCTACACATTTTAAGGAGCCCATGTCCTTTTTTAACAGCGCAAGCATTCGTTAAAGTTGTACAAAGCAAAAACGGATGAAGTGACATCAACGCGCAGGGATTGCAAATAATTGTTATAGGTAAAAGATTATCCCTCCATCTATAAAAGAAGTACTTTTCAGTTTCAGTTTTGGGGAACCATACAGGTGGTGGAAGGAAATCAGCTAATTGTTACTTCTTTAGCGTCTTTGGCATTTCTACTTCTGATGCAGTACTTTTTTGACACTAATCCAGAGAACTACTGAAAAAAAACATGGACTGCTTGTATTTGTTTCTATGTACATATGTCACCTTGCCGTCACGCTGATATTTTGATATTTTCGGTTATCTGCACATTCGTATGTACATTTCATTCGCTGTTGTTGTTGTTGTTGTAGCGATAAGGTTGCTCCCCGAAGGCTTTGGGGAGTGTTATCGATGTGATGGTCCTTTGCCGGATACAAATCCGGTACGCTCCGGTACCATAGCACCATTAAGGTGCTAGCCCGACCATCTCGGGAACGATTTATGTGGCCACATTGAACCTTCAGGCCATTCCCTCCCTCCATACCCCCAAGTTCCATGAGGAGCTTGGGGTCGCCAGAGCCTCGTCTGTTAGTGAAATAGGATTCACCGCGGATAGGTGAGGTTGACAATTGGGTTTGGAGAAGCTATATATTGCGCTGGCAACCTAAAAGGTTGCGCTACACAGCCCTTTGAATCTGGTATTTTAGTCGCCTCTTACGGCAGGCATACCTACCGCGGGTATATTCTGATCCCCTAACCCGCTGGGGTCATTTCGTTCGCTCGTTCACAATAGTTCCCTTCTTTTGGTCGACTGTTCCTTAAGCAATTTCATCTCAAACCTGTTAACCAACTTAACTAGCTTACTTTGTATTGTTGCTTAGTATGCAATTCTTTAATCTACCTAGAGTTTTATTTCCACTAGCTTGAAAAAAAAAGCGGTTATTGATAAATTGATTGATTTTTTTCCTTCAGTTTTATATTTTGAGCATTTTATTTCCCTGGTAAAATAACAGTTATTGTGAGTTTTTTCTTTCACTCCAAAAAATTGTATTTTTAAGGCAAATAATTTTAGATGTTTAACTTTTATTGTAGGAGTGAAATAAAAAACTCAAAGACTAATTATAACATAAGATTTTTATACAAAAAAAAACCTTAAAATAACTACTAACTTCCGAGCGATATAAAACTAGTTAAAACTTTGAATTTTTACAGTAAACTTAAAAAAAAAAAATATAAAGAACTTAAAAAAAATACAAATAATAGTTATTTTAGGAGCGACATAAAACATTAAAAAATAATTACTATTCTAGTTTTGTGTAAAAAAACTGAAAAAAATGTACTAATATTTTTCGAACGAAAAAAATCACAAAACATATTTATAACAGAACAGTAAAACTAAAAAAAAACAGAAAAAAACTTATAATTATTGAAAAACAACATTAAAAAATAACCAGGTGAAATAAAAAAAGTTTCAAAAAATTTAAATATTTTTTTTAGATTTCTATACCAAAAAAAAAACAAATTTGTATGAGAAAACTAAGAAAAAACTGAAGAAAATTAAAAAGAAATAACTAATATTTTTCGGGCGCAAAAATCACAAAACATATTAACAAAAAAACGTTTACGGTAAAACTAAAAAAAAAAAATTAGGAGCGACATTAAAAATTCACAAAATAATTATTTTTTTAGTTTTGTGTAAAAAAATAATATTTTTTTTTTAAATTTGAGTAAAAAAAAGATTCAAAAAATTTATTTTTTTAGATTTCTGTAGCAAAAAAAAAAAAAAAACAAACTAATATGTATGAGAAAACTAGAAAAAAAACTGAAGAAAATTAAAAAGAGATAACTAATATTGTTCGGGCGAAAAAATCATAAAACATATTAATAAAAATAAATTTTTATAGTGAAACTAAAAAAAAAAACAAAAAAAAAAAAACTTTAAATTAATTGAAAAGCTAAATTATTAAATAACAATTACTTTCAGGTTGATATTTAAAATAATTATTATTTTAAATTTGAGTAAAAAAAGTTTCAAAAAATTTAATTATTTTTTTAAATTTCTATAGGAAAACAAAAAAAACTAATTTGTATGACAAGAAAATTAAAAAAAAAAATAACTAATATTTTTCGGGCGAAACAATCACAAAACATTAATAAAAATAAATTTTCACAGTAAAACTAAAAAAAAAACAAAAAAACTTAAAATTAATTGAAAAGCTAAGTTATTAATTAACAATTACTTTCCAGGTGATATTTAAAATAATTATTATTTTAAATTTGAGTAAAAAAATTTTTTTAATCGTTATTTTTTTCGATTACTATAGCAAAAAAAAACGAATTACTACCATAGATTGGTATAAAAAACTAAAAACAAAAGACTAAAGAAAATATTAACTAATATTTTTGGACCGATTAAAAAAAAACAAAAAATATTAATAATTTTAGATTATTATAGCAAAACTAAAAAAGTAAAAAAAATCAACTCAAGAAAAACTGAAACTATTATTTTCCAAGGAAAATAAAAAAATCGAAAAATAACCAAGGTAACTTTTTTTGAGTAATATACAATTTTAAAAAAATAATCGCTATTTAAGATTTTTGCAGTAAAACTTAAAAAAAGTAAAAATAGTTATTATTTTGCAAGTGAAATACAAGCTCGATAAATAAAAACTACTTTCCGAGCGATTTAAAAAAAATCAGAGAGGAACTGTTATTGTCCTTGCAAAATGAAAAAAATTTTAAAAATAATTATGAAACGATTTTTAAAATAAAACTTATTACTGTCACGATTCCTGTCAACGCGTACAGTTCAACGTTTGGCACCATTTCTCCTTAGGTTACATCTGGCAGATTTTGCTTGTGTTTATGTTGTTGTTATTGCCGTTGCTGTTGCTGCTGCTGCTGCTGCTGTTATTGTGACAGTGATACGAGTGCTGTCATTACCATCGCCTTTCGCCATCTACTACAACGCCATAAACATATTACATTAAACTGAAATCCACTCAAGCTCAAAGCACGCGAGTTTGTGTGTGTGTGTGTGTTTGTATGCTTGTAGTTTCTGATAAGAAGCAAAATGAACGAATAGCAGAATGAGTAAAGAAAGCAGAGTAGCCAACTAAAAAGTTTATTAAAATGTTCTACACAAAATTGGAAACGTCATGTGGCAGATGGGGTGCCAATACAGAAGAAACTCAAACTTAAACTCAAAACGAAAATGAAAACCGAAAACGAAAACTCGTTTCAAGTGCTTCATGGCATGAACACAGGCATACAAGTAATGCGAAAAGTAATCGAAGAACCGTGGAAGCAATGCTGTCATTGACGTTATTTTTCAAGCGAAATTTTTTATTTTCGGCAAAATGCTATACAAAGTCAAATAACGTTGCTTAAATTTCGTAGAAGCGTGGAAAGCAGGGTAAGATGGGTACGGGGTAGATGCATTTGCAAGGCTACACTTATTTAGTACAAGTTTTTAGCACTGCATAAGTATAAATTGTTTGTATTAATTAAAAATGCCGTTATAAAAGTGGATTTTGAGCACAATTTGAAGATCTTTGAGAAATAGAGTGCTCACTTTTGTTGTCAAATGTAACTCCAAACTGAAAAATGTCGACACTAAAATGTTTAAGCGCTTTATTATAATTCAAATGCTCTCTTTTGTGACCTAAAGAATGGCTTCTATTTGAACCAAAGACGTACACTGTGATATATACTTATTATTACTGTTATCAAAGACTATTTGAATATAAGATGGTGGATTGTAGACTTGTAAAACTTTGTGGAATTTGTAGGACGGCTGCGACAGGAATTCACCATACTTTTTGCTATGCTGTCCGCCTCAACATAGCTGATTTTTTAAGGCCGTATAACTCTGTAATTTATTTTGCCTTTGGAAAAATGACCTAATTGAAAATTGGCTGGCTGAAAAATAGTAACATAAAAGCTTAAGTTAAATCAACAATTGAAAATCTCAGCCAAGCGATTTGTAAAAAAAACTAATTTGTCTATTTGTTTCTTATTTGCTCGAGATAGGGTGTGTTCGAGCTGTAGCAGTGTTACTTTTTATGACAGAGCATAACGTTCTTCAGCAAAATTTGAGCAGATGTGGCAATTTCGCGCGTTCGTTGAACGAAATTTTGACAGTCTATTGATCATCACTAGGAAATTAGCTACATTCCATCAAACTAAGCAGCACCTTAGCAATACTACTGTTATTATTTGGCTGCTCAGACACACCCATATTAATTGTGCATTAAATCTAAAATATAAAACTCAAAAATGACTCCGGTTATGTCCGCAGCATTTATTTGGTTCAAAGTCCCAACCAATAATAGCCAAAGCCATAATAATTTACATGGGTCATCAATTTTGCTCTGATTCAAACGCTGAACTACCAGCGCTACCGTCATCAGCTCATTGTCATCATTGCCAGTAGCGCCAATAACACAAAACTCGTGCCTGACACACAGAAATCGTTTAACTTAATAGCGCAAGTAAAATGTGCTACGCACTCACTACTGAGCAGCGTCAAAAATTCCCTTGGAGTCAGTGCGTCAATGAGCTACCATTGAGCTGGCACCGGTATTGGCGCTGGCGCCATGCAATTTACATCACTAAAATTGCGCGAATGCCCAGGCTTGTGACTTTTTTAATCCAGATGGTGAAAGCGAAGCAGGGGCAAAACGTATGGTGAATTCCTGTCGCAGCCGTCCCACTTTGTGGCAAATGAACGACTCTACAATGCTCCATCTTATTAATCTATTCTCTGCTATTATTCTTCCTTTTCTTCTTTGACATCGTTTCCCTCCGCTCTGCCTCGTTCTCTCCTTCTCCTCTCTCTCTGTATCTTTTAAACTCTCCCGTCATTTACGCTTTCTTTTCCTTCGTCATTGTCTAGATTCCCTTCTCGTTTCCGGCTTCTCGCCTCATTTTCTACTTTTCTGCTATTCATCTGCGAAATCAGAAATGTATGCGCACAAATGACCTATTGTTATGCTCGCTTCCTAGTTCCTCTGAAACTGTTATAATTGTCTTTGACTGCGAAGGTCTAGAATTTTATTGATTATTTAGTTCTTAAGGAATACCGGATGCTTCGATAGGGATATCGCCAGAAATAATAATACTCAATTAAATAAATTATGAAAATAATACATTTTCTTATGTTTTTCCTCAAAAGGCTTAATGCATGTAAAATGAATAAAATATTCGTTACTGATATTAGAGAAAATTGCAAAGTTTACAAACGGCGATAGTTACTAGGACATGTTTCTGAATTTCACTTCTTCATCAGCTAGCTTCTCGGGAGCTGAGGATTGAACTCGAAATCTCCAACATTCGTACTTTATACTAGTGTAAAGGCCGATGCCTTTAACCACTCAGCCATATGAATGCCCCGCTGCTCGGATTGCAATTGGTCTCCAAGTATTGCCTTTTTGTTGCTATTCCTCTATTCACAATTTAGGTACATACTAATTCTATTTGCTTTTTAATACTAATTGTGTGGGATATTTATAGGCGCGCTCTCAAGAGCTTAGTAACTTTGGATTTATAGCAGTACTTCCGCTGTTCACTATTATATCAATATTATTAACAGAATTTAAATAGCGAGACATGCTCATATTGCTTTATACAATTGTTTTTTATTGATATTAGAGAAAATTGCAAAGTTTATGAAACTTGCTTGATAAAGCTGTGCTAAAATATTGTTACGAATATTAGCAACACTAAGGGGTACTGTCATCTCTAAGCCGATGCTAAACAGTGATATCATGCACATCCATAAATCAATCATTATGTATATACATAAACGAATCAATAATTATATCTACACATATATGTACGTACACGCAGCGGAGTAGCAACGCACAAACACATGCATATATCTTATCTGAGGTGCTCACAAGAGAGAGCAATCAATTGTGCAAGTATTACTCACGCGCATATGAGAAGCTATAAACGTAGTTGTGGCTGGTGATTTTGTAGCTGATAACTAACTAGTAAGTTCTGGAATGGAAAAGCCTAGAAGTATGCAACGAGAAATCAAAAAGTATAAAAGGCCGCGACAGTAGAGGCGCGAGAGTTAGTTTCATTTAAGCTATCAATCAGTTTGACTTAATCAATCTATTAGCTGCGGAGTATAAGTTTTACTGTGAAGTACTTTAATAAAGGCCATTTTGCATTATTAAATAGTGGAGTTATTTATTCAACAGTTTAGTGATTCGAACGTTAGCAGAGGGGAAAATAATAGGATTTGCAGTAAATTCGTTACAATATTTATTTCACAATCTTTATGTGGGGATTTAAATTAAAAAGGGATATCAAGGATAAGAACGAGACAGGTAGGCGATAGTTCGTTATTATTACCATATTTGGTGCGTAGATAATAGAATTGTACGAAAATGCTGATAACTGCAAAGCACAACACCTGGCATATGAGGCACAAACGTATTTGGGGCATAGTACAAACAAATTTCTAAATAGCGTTGGAACATTGAAAGTTATATGGGTGAGCAACAACTTGGCAATCGTATAAGAAAATAATAAACTAAATAAATAAAGAATACCGCAATTCGGTTAAATAGAAAACTCATATTAAGCAAACATGTGAGGATGAAGGATATTTTTGAGGTCAAATGTTAAAGACACAAGAATCAAAATTGCTTACATTTCAGTTAACAACGAACGGCTGCTTGCGACCAGAGTGTGCAAAGAAAACTAAAAATTTCATTGTGTACTGCTTGGAGCATTGCATGGTCCACAAACCGTACACTATGCTTAGTGTACAACTATATCCTTCGGAAATCTTTCGATAGGTTACGAACAAAAATTACACCTACCTGGGCCCGCTTTACGATTTACAATCAGTGACTGAAACTGTATCTCACTCAAACGATAACTATGCAGCTGTTTAGCTATATATATAAATTACAAGAAGACCCGGCAGACGTTGTCCTTCCCTAAATTTGGCCTATCTGCATACATTTTAATAAGCTTTTTCCGTCTGACCCTGCCCTCCTCCCCTTTCACTTTTTCCTAATCCTTTTATTCACTCCTCCATCCGTCTTTTTTGCTTCATCTATCTCCATATCCGTCTCATTCTATCTCTTTCTCAATCTCCTTCTCTCTTTTCCCTTCTCTCAATTTCTTCTCATTCTTCTGCATCCCTGTCCCAGAGGGTGGTATGTATTTTATTCCAGTCCCAATCCCACTCCGAGTCTCAGTCCCAGTCCGTTTTTTTATATATATAAATTATAATAAGTTATGGATCTAGAGTACTATTTGTCGCTTGTTCACATATGTCATTATTTCGATCTACCATTTCAGAGCTATTGTGATTTAAAAACAAGTAAAAATGTCTAAGTTCGCGTGTAACCGAACATTATATACTCAGCGTGGGCTTCAATTGTACATTTAATTTCAAATAAATTACTTTTCTACATAACACGTGGCACCACCCGTTTAAAAAAATTTCTCCCCATTTCCTCTTACTACAAAACTTGATAAGTGAAATATCATTGATTCAAAACTATTTTTTGCCAAGTTATAGCTTATTATTCTAGTCTACGATCCTCTTAAACTTGTTTTATATCTAAGTTGCCGTGGTCTTTAAGCGATCTCGTCCATTTTTACTAGAAATATTTTCTGCTATAGGGAAAATATCTGTACCCAATTTTATTACGATCCGTTAGTTTTTCTTTGAGTTATGGCTCCCGAAACATAGAAAATTGCTTCGTCATAAAAAGGGCGGCGCTACGCCCATTTTTAAAATTTGAAGTTTTTCCTATTTATTGTCATAAATCCACTTGAGAAATGAAATACCATTGATATAAAGCTCTTTTTTTGCAAAGATATAGCTTATTTTATTCGTCCACGACCCTTTTAAAAATCTTTTATATAAAAGTGGGCGCGGTCCTTAACCGATTTCGTTAATATTCTTCAAAGCATTCCTTATAGTAAAGGCAACCTCTCTGCCGAATTTTGTTACGACAGGTTTAACGATTTTTGATTTATGATCAATAATATTTGTAAAACTTATTTTATCACAAGTGGGCGGTGCCACGCCCATTTAAAAATTTTTTTGGAAATTTTTATCTAGAGTCTCAATATCAGCCCATGCGTCAAATTTCAACATTGTAGGTGTATTATTTACTAAATAATCAGGGTTTTTGTGTTTTCCAAAATGTTATATATATAAAAAGTGGGCGGAGTTAGCATCCGATTTCGCTCATTTACAATACCAATCTATTCTGGGTCCAGATAAGCTCGTGTACCAAATTTGGTGAAGATATCTCAATATTTACTCAAGTTATCTTGTTAACGGTCAGACGGACGGACGGACATGGCTCAATCAAAATTTGTATCGATACTGATGATTTTGATATATGGGAGTCTATATCTATCTCGATTCCTTTACACACCTGTACAACCAACCGTTGCCCAATCAAAGTTAATATACTCTGTGTGCAAAGCACTCTGAGTATAATTAGTTTCGATCAAGGCTCGCAAAAGGTAATACGTGGCCAGGTTTTTCATCACTGAAATTAGTCTAATTTTAAGATTATTCGCGTGAAAATTACTTTGTGAGTCTGTGAAAATGTCGTGCTAATTATCTCTCCTTATTGTTTATGGATCTTCTTCGAAATTCAATGGGGATTTTTGAAGAATGATGTCCAGGCCTTTAAAGGACCGATTGGGAATGATTTCCTACTGTTTTTGAATTAGTTTAGATTCGGATATTTGAAATGACTTCGGATATCGGCGGGGTCATCTTTGATATCAGGATTGTTTTCTGTATTACTTCGTAAACATTTCGGGAGTTTTTCGGAGCTATTAGGCATTTATATCGGGTCCATTTCGATACCATTTTGGGACCGAATTTGAATGTTCTGAGCTATATGGAGCATATTTTATTATTCATTAGAATTTCGACACTATTTGAAGACCATTTTTGTATTGTTTTTGGGATTTATTTCGGAATGATATGGAACAAATTGGTCGTTAATATGGGTTCGATTATTTTGCTCTTGATATTTTTAACTTTACTTTAAAGACCAAGTTTTATTACAAATATGTGAGAAAGCTTTCACTTTGGTTGTTGAAAACTTTGGGAGTGTCTACCGTGGGGAACTGGCACTTGAAGAGAGTGTTTCAGCTTTGGATCTGCTCCAAGCATTTTGTAATGGCGCCGTGGGAAGAAGAAAGGAATGGCTGACGAACAGGGGACTGGAGATGGTGGTGGTTTTGGTGAGCTCAAGGCGGACTGTGGATGAGTTTGTCCTAAGAGATTATCAAATAAATTCAAAGCCTTTCTTGAAATATCTAGGAATAAAACTTGACTCAAAACTAACTTTTAAGGAGCACTTCAGAGCGGTGGGGGGAGAAAGTTTCTAGAGTTAGTGGAGCCCTAGCGCGAATAATGCCCAACATCGGCGGCTCAGACGAAGCCACCCGTCAGCTATTATCCAACGTAACCAGCTCAATAATATTATATGCAGCACCAGCATGGCACAGATCTGAAAGGGTCCACCAAAAAGATATACTAGGAGCCTACCGTATTACAGCTATACGAATAGCATATGCCTAACGGACGGTGTTCGACGACGCGATCTAGGTTTTATACAGGAAAATCCCAGTAGATCTACTCTCAGGTGAAATGGCCGATCTATATGGCGTTGGAATCAGCCGACCATTTGAAGATTCTAAGAAAAGCGCAAGATCACGAACAATAGTTAGGTGGCAAGAACGGTGGGAAGAAGCGAGAAAAGAGGGCTGGACCCTCATGCTAGTTCGGAATATAGCGGAATGGTACGAGCGAAAACGCGGCGAACTAAATTACCACCTCACACAGATATTGAGCGGGCACGGCGGCTTCAAAGAATATCTACATAAGCGTGGGATAGAGGAGGATCCTTTCTGTCCACACTGTCGCTCCGAATTGGAAAGCGCAGAACATGTAATGTTTCATTGTCCACGTTTTCATGGGGAAAGACTCTGTGTACACAGAGTTTATGGAGAGGAGCCTTCCAATAGGAATTTAGTTCGTCGAATGTGCGGACAAATAGATTGTTGGACTGCTGTGAGCAAAATGGCCTTTATAGTTATGACACAATTGATGCATGCTGAAAGGGAGCGCAGAGAAATGCGCATACGAAGTAGTAGCGACTAAATCGCCTTCCCCCTTATTTACATTTTTCGAATGCACATAGATACGTTCATATATGTATGTACATATGTGTATTAACCCTTTTTCGCACAAATTTGTATTAACATTTGCTTATATTATGTTGTTACAAATATATTAACATTAAAAAGACTTCATAATTCACATGCAATCGCTCTGTCCATTTCATTCTATTTTACTGTGTACCTCTAGGGTATTCTTATTGCCAGACAATCTTCGCTGTGTCATTATGTCTAGAGGTACAAATGTGCATATAAGTAGGTATCATATAAACTTCGGTTATGCTTTCGCACATTATTTGCGTTTATTTACTTTTAAAGCTTTTTACTTAATATTTCTGTGTTTGAGCACACACATACATACATGCAATGAATTTATGACAGAGTGTTGATGATTTTATGGCTTAAAAAATTTAGCGAATATTCAATTTTAATATCGTACATAGCGCCTGTAGAAGACGAAAATGAAATCGATGTTCAAGTCAGCACCCAAACTCAACCAACCATGAAAAGGAACTGTATATTTGTTTGTAAATTTGTTTATAGGTACATTTGTACAATTCAACTGCATACGTACATATGTATGTACATATATGAGAGTTGAACCCTGTTGCCTCAAAAGTTCTCAAACTCATCAAGTCACAAATTTGCGAATGCCTGTACGCGCCCTTATAGTGTGAGAAAGGTTTGCAGCATAGGAAGCCAAAGTTGAATGGGTGGCGACGACCAAACAAGCAAACAAAAGTTGTTCTTGAGTGGGTGAGATGAGTGTTAATAAGTTTGTAGCTATGTTTGCTTGTATATTTGTATCTACTTAAGCAAGCACAGGCCCAAAAGTGGAAAAAGTACCTTTATTATTATGCTAATGTACCTATGTATGTGCAAAATATATTTAATAATCATATACATTGATACATATGTATATATGTATAGATAATTGTGTGTGGGCTTGAAAGAACCCATCTTATCCTGCCAGTTGAAAGGGTGCAACGTATAACTTATTCAAATTTGCACTGCACCATATGAAATGATTATAGAATAAGACAAATGAGTAAGGGGATGCATACAGCAATAAATACATACGTACGCTCAGATAAAAATACATATTTTTTATGAATTATTGAAATTTTCTATTGAATGAGTAAAATCTTTCTATTTTATGTATATTGGAACGATTTTCCGTCATTCTTTGTCAAAGTTGGTTTCGAGACAAACCGGTTTCGGCGTTGAGCCATCATCAGTGTGGATTTTCGTTCTGATCTATTTTTCTCGTTTGTTTTGTATTTATAGTTTGTACGTACATGAGCACGTATTGTCAAAATTGATGCTTGTGTATATTTATGTGTAGGTATGTGGTGTGTGTTCATTCAGAACCGAAGGTGGTTTTTACTGATCGATTTGCTTGGCTGACTGAGGCAGGTAAAAGTCAGTAATTCTAGTCGTTTGACCTTCTTTGTGGGTTTGGTGCGTTTATTGTTTTATGTTTATTTGTTATGTGATTACTTTCTTTATTGTAAACAAGTTTTAAAGGCTCAAATGTTGTGTCAGAAATTGTGTTTATGTTTTCTGTTTTTAGATTTCCATGGTTTTGAGTACGTTCAGACGTGTGCCTTTTGCTTGTATGTGAAGGAATGCTGGACAAACTTTTACGAAAATTTCGAAGTTATTTATTTATAGTTTTCTAAATTTTTTTGTTTAAGCAGTTTTGTAGCCCAATCAATTTTAGTCCAACAAAGAAGTCTCTCGAAATTCGGATTGTTTTTTCGAGAATTCTTCAGTGCTTTTTCATATAAAAAATTAAGCTATGCGCTCTTCGTGTGGGAGAAAATTTAAAACACCCTCCGGAAAAAAATGCCAAAAATCAATGCGAATTTTGAAAGTGCTAAAACTTGTACTTTGTTAGACTAAAATGTTTATGCTATAAAACTGCATACTCAAAAAACTCGAAATGAAAAGGTTAGAATTTTCGTAAATTATTTTCGAATTTTCGAAGTATTTCGAAAACTTTGTGAGATTTGTTTGTATAGTTTCAGTTACAAACTTCATGGAGTTTTTTCGTTAATTATCGAAAATAGGAAAAAAAAAATTATTTTATTAGATTTGATTTAAAAACATGCCTGTGCTATTTTCGTGTTCGCTGCTGTATGTACACTTGTTTGGATGCATTCGGTTTCTTTCGTTTGTATTTATTTAAATTTTTGTTTGAAGTTGTTTTTTGTTGCTATTTTTGCAGTTTACTTAGTTTTTGTTTTTAATGGTGTGCGTTGTTCCATGACATTTAAATATCGATAATAATGAATAGTGTTGGGATTTGTGCTATAAAACACTGTCAGTAACAACCATGTAATGTCTAGCAGCAACAGCAACAACAACAATACAAACATGGTACAGTTATTACAGCAATAAGGGAGGTGAGCAACAATAAGTTGTATAAATTAAAAACAAAACATACATACATTCATACATACATGTGTGTGTCTGTAAATGTCTGTATTTTCTCCACATAAGCAACGATGTATAAGTACTTAACTCTCATGCGGGGAGTAATAGGTTTAAGTCCTGCTGCTCTGCAGGTAATTGAAAAAGATTTTTCAATTGTAAACGTTTCAATATTCACCAAAACTTTGAATATTTGTTAATACAAATTTGATCTTTTTCGGACTAGTGTATCTGATTAAGAAAGTTTTAGTTATGAGTAGGGCTGTGCGACTAATTCATTATTAAAAATTTTGATAAATTACCTTGCAGATTAATCAGCTAATTGACAATATCTATTTTTTGATTAGTCAAAAAGAAAGTTTCCTCCAGTAATCAGTTTGATGATTTATCAAATAGTAAATTAATTGAGTAATCCGCTTTTTAATTAATCACGGTTTGAAAAGGGCGATTAATCACATTTCTTCTTGCACCTCTTATATTTTACTTATTCTCGTCTGCTGCTGTCACTTGCCAAATTTTTTTACACTAAACTTTATGTAGGATTAACAAAGTTGTAGTTATGAGTAGGGCTGTGCACCTAATTCATTATTAAAAATATTGATTAATTACTTTGCAGATTAATCAGCTAATTGACAAAATGTATTTTTTGATTAGTCAAAAAGAAAGTTTCCTCCAGTAATCAGTTTGATGATTTGTCAAATAGTAAATTAATTGAGTAATCCGCTTTTTGATTAATCATAGTTTGAAAAGGGCGATTAATCACATTTCTTCTTGCACCTCTTATATTTTACTTATTCTCGTCTGCTGTCACTTACCAAATTTTTTTACACTAAACTTTATGTAGGATTAACAAAGTTGTAGTTATGAGTAGGGCTGTGCACCTAATTCATTATTAAAAATATTGATTAATTACTTTGCAGATTAATCTGCTAATTGACAAAATAAATTTTTTGATTAGTCAAAAAGAATGTTTCCTCGAGTAATCAGTTTGATGATTTATTAAATATTAAATTAATTAAGTAACCGACTTTTTGATTAACCATAGTTTAAAAAGAGTGAATAATCACATTTCTTGCATCTCTTGTATTATACCTATTCTCGTCGGCTGTCACTTGCCAAATTTTTTATAAATTTTGTTAGTGTTTTTTTTTTTACACTAAACTTTATGTAGGAGCATATATGCAAATTCATTACATTTTGATTAATAATTTTAAAAACTAATCAGCTAATCCTCGTTGTTGATTAATCAAATGTTTCATTAGTCAAGTGAACGATTACTTGATCAATTGATTAGCCGACTTACTCGACTAATCTAATAAAAGCACAGCACTAGTTGTGAGTAATATTTCTCCAACTAGTGTGCATTTCTCATTACCCTTAGTTGCACAGTACCCTCTAGAAAGGAGTGGTATAAATTCTGGCGCGATGTATACATACATACAAACAGACATATTCACATATACATCATTCGTACCCACAAATTGTAGATAATTATAATATTGCGCTTGAATAAATTCGAAAACTAAATTATTCAAATCGATTTTGAATTTCCTTAGCTGCTTCGAGCATTTTTGGGAAATATTTTTTTTTTTCTATCAAATGAAATGCAATTCAATTCGTAATTTTCTCAGTTTTGGTTCATAGATTTCAACAGAAGAGCAACACTGACTGCTTCTTAATCATTCACCATTCATTTCCGCTGCCTTTTTTCGACTCTTCCTTCGATCTATGTAATCATCATCACTCGTGCCCAATTTGAATACAATTTAATTGAGTTTGATGTGGAAGAGCTGCTACTCCGAGAGTCACTTCACCATATGACGGTATCTTGCTACAACAACAACAACGGTATCTTGGTGTAAACAGAAAATAAAAAATTTGCCACCCTATTCACGCATATGCATATTTTTGTGCATGTGTATGTGTGTGACAATCTGCTAGGCTTGTAACCTCTTAGCTACCGGCAATTTGTGCTGCGCTGATGTTTGAGCAATGAATCATTTGGAATTTAGGAATTCTTGAAAAATTTAAAAGTAATTTCATTTAATTCGCAGCATAACGAGTTTTTACTTTATTTCATCATTCAATTTAAATCTTCTGGTTTTTAAGAATATTTTATTCAAACATTCATACAAATATTAGTTACTGATTATTCAAGAAAATCTCTGAAAAGCACATTCGACTGGGTCGAAAAATAAAAGTGGTAATGAATCGCTTGTCAATTTGAAGCTTATCTTTGTTGAAAAATTTCGGAACACTATTTTGAAGAATAAAAAAGCCAACCTCGACCTAGTCCATCAAACCAGTGCTGCTTCTGTTAGGAATGGTCGTATAACCGCCTTGCACATTCGTGCCTGGCATTCTTTTGCAGGTATACTGACATATTCGCATAAAGTCGTTTGCAGCTATGTTCCGTGTTCAGCCTTGAGTTAAGCTAGGTGTCACAAGAACTGCCAGGTATTTGTTACCACCAAAGAGACTTAGCTGCTCATCGTCAGTTCAGCCTCCTGTTAAGCTTAGGTGTCACAAGAACTCCCAGGCAGCATCACAGGTACTTAGCCCGTATTCGTCAAGAGAAGGTAGGTAAAACCATGGAATTTTCATCCTATTAGTAAAGAGTAGCAGTCTTTTAGGCGCTAATGCCGAAACCTGCAGTCTCCACTTAGCTACTCAGCTCCTTCGGCGATCCCTACACGATGCCGCTGATCACGTGGGGGCATAGACCCGATGCCAGTGCGACTGCGCCATCCACGTAGGCCACCACTTCAACCCTATTTCTAGTTTCCCGTTCAGCGCACAGCCGACCCTAACCAGTTTTCAATAGGGTCTCCAATACCAATGTCCTTAGAGGCCATATTAAATTCAAGAGACTGTTAAGCAAATACAAAGTTTTATAGCTTCACAGTTTCTCCCGCCCAATTATCAGAATGCTGTTACAAATATGAATATATCATATATATATTTAGCAGGCGACCACAAATTCCTCATAGAACTAGGAGGTGGGGGCGCGATGACTAAAGTTCAAGCTGTCCGATATTTAACTAAACTAAACTTCTTTCAAGAGATGACTCCACCTTCACGCAGCGCAACCTCTTTTGAGCAGCACCTGAGATAAGCATCTTAAGCTGTTGAGAGTCCAAAGTTATCCGACCTACTGCGTATGTGGACATGCAGTAGCCTTTCAGAAGTGTTTAAGCCCAAACGATATAAGGTTATGGGTGTGAAGTCAGCTTCCCATGATCTCTTTCGTTGACCTTTGGAAATAAAACTACTATGGACCCTACTCAATTGAGGAGAACCTTGATTAAGACTTAAAGATGGGTTCCCGACAGCATATCACCAGGGAGCAGTTTTTTGTAGCATCGCAAAGAAGAATCCACACGGACCTGGGAATTTCTAGGCGACGCTTAGTAACATTAAAAAATGCGCGTCTTCCTTTAAAAGAGCTTAGAAAGGGAAAGTCTAGACGTTGTTGACGTAATGTGTCAGTTTTTGATTTAGCGCTATCACGACTTTGCCCTGTTCGGTGGGTGCTTTGAACCAAGCACTCCCCTCTATCCAATCCACAAATGTAGCCACAGAAACGCTATGCTTCCCCCCCCCCCCCCCCCTCTCCCTTTATTCATCGCTTTCTCTTTTCTTCTGTTTCGCATATTTGATATTCTGCCTTCATGGCTGTCTGGCTGTCTGTCTGCATTTGCTTAATGAATTGCAATGAATGCAAAAAAACGAAAAACGAAAAACAACTACAACAACAAACACGGTCATACAGCACTGCATATTGAAATCATTTACATTTTACTTGAAAAGGAGAAAAAAGCAACAACAATAACAGCTATGTTTCGCAGAGAGTAGACGATTGAGAGAGAGAGAGAATGAGCGCGTGTGTTGCAACTTGCAATATGCGACAAGAAATGCAAACCTCCGGAAGGCACTCAAAATGCCGAATGGATGGAAGAGTGCGAGCAGGGCCGAAGATAGCTGATGGCAGCGTAAATAAAAAAATTTAAGCCAATAAAAATTAAAACAAAAAATTCTGCAATAAATATATCGAATGTAACAACAATAACTTTATGATAGCAGTAGAGAAAACTTATTGTAACGGCAATGAAAGCCCAACAATAAAAATGCAAACGCGTTTGGTTTTATTTTACTCAAATGCCACAACAATCAGACTAACGAAAGAAAAACTGAAGTCAACACAATAGCAACAACAACAACAAGCGCGAAGGCAATGGCTTCAGCAGTAATGTGGCAACGCAAAGGCATTTGGAAAATTGTTTATGAAAATTATGAAAAAATGTTATTCCATTGTTGTGAATATTGTTGCTGCCGCTGCTGATGCTGATTTTGTTGTTGCTACTATTGCTTCACTTATTTATTGCAACAAGTTAAATTAATAGAAAGCGAACATTCGCGGTCATCGGCGTCGGCAGTTGGGCGATTAAAAACACCAATGAAGTGGATTTTCGCGACTTAATTGTGAAGAAGTAAATGGCAGCGAGGGGGAAATTTGGAAGAAAAATTTTTGTTTGAATTTCACATGCATAAGCATATACATACCTATGAAGTACTAGCGTATCTGGCAGACGTTGTCCTGCCCGAAAGTTGGTTTGCCTATATTTAAAAATTGGTTCTCTCTTCTCCTTTTTTCTTTCTATTTCCATCATTCCGTTATACCCTTTATCTCCATTCCCTATACATACCTTTATGCCTTTACAACAATACGTTCTTTATTTACAACAGCACTATTACCCGCGGACTTCACTTATAGCATGCCAAAATCAAACTGATTAATTATTCCGCAGTTTGTACTGCTTTAATACTCTCAGTTGGCTCGTTCGCCTATTTCTCCTAGGGTCCAGAATTTTCGCGAACAGCCGTCTCGAACACTTGCTTGTTTATTTCTCGTTTCTGTATAACAGGCATCGGCATTTAGTGGCACAATTGTGCACACTCAATTCACATGTATTCGTATTCTGTTTAGTTTAGTAGTGACTGAGCATTTGGCGCAGCAGCATCGATTGTATGCGTCGCTCGCAATGTTATTAGCAAGCAATAAGCAAAGATCGTTTGTTAGAGGTTAACCTAATATAAACGCACGCAAGTCATTTTCTGTCAAAAATGTCTCATGCACATACAACTTGTATGAGAGCAACCCAAATTGAATTTTCTGCGTGAAAACCTAACTCGATTTCCAATTTTTGTTTTGCGTGTTAATTTTTTCAGTGCGCACAAGCGAAAAATATTTAATGTTGACCAACCCTTTTGCGCAAATACAATCTATTTAATTGTATAAACCTTTTGCTTTCCATTGTGCGCATTAAAAATATAATAACAAATGATCTTGTCATGTTGCTTGCTAATAAGCGAATGAACTAAGCAAGCAGATTCATCACGTGATGTGCGCGATTATCGCGCTCTCACTAACACATCTGCATTTGCAATTAGCCGACGCTTGCTGTATAACATAGTTGGTTATTTAGCTACATACATGTGTATGTGTGAGTAATGTCATATTCGCTCTTAGCTGATTCCATTTACATATGTATGTGTTACTATTTCTCTTTCTTCTTTGCTCTTAGCTCCTGATTACATGTATTTGAAATATGCTCTTCGCTCTTAGCATTACCGTTTCAATGTTTGTGTGATTGCTTGCATTGCTGTTGTAGTGCACTTATTTACTAGCTGCATAGTGACGTATCGAACTGCTAATATTCGCCACAATATATTCATTAACCTGGGTCGATTTTTATGGACGAAAGTCAACCGATATCGCGCCATCGATTTTTCGAGAGGATTTGGGCTCAGGAAAAAAAGTTCCACTACGCATACCCAAAAAAAATAATTTTCGAGCCTGCGAAATTTTTTTTTTTTTTTTTTTTTTTTTTGATTTTTACGGATTTTTTCATGACCTACTAAAAAATTTTCATATGTGTACCCTGTCCGACCCAAAAATGTCCCGCTAAAAACGTTGGCGATAACAAAATTTTCAAAAAAAACTGTTATCGACAACGTTTTTAGCGGACATTTTTTGGGTCGGACAGGGTATAAATGAAAATTTTTTTAGTAGGTCATGAAAAAACCTTAAAAATCAAAAACAAAAAAAAAATTGCGCAGGCTCGAAAATTATTTTTTTGGGTATGCGTAGTGGAACTTTTTTTCCTGAGCACAAATCCTATCGAAAAATCGATGGCGCGATATCGGTTAATAAATCGACCCAATCTAATATTCATGCATACGCGTAACATGACTTAGCTAGGGAAACCTTTAAGGAGATCCAAGCGCAAAGCTAACCCGCCGTGGTAGAGCTATGCGTTGCGGATTCTTCTGCAGCAGGTGAGAGATATTTTCAAGCGGAAAAAGATCGTGAAACGCTACTAGCTGCTGAGGATCTAAACACTGGAAATATGCAGATCAAAGATATTTGGGGACAAATACCAAAACCAAAATACAAATATTCCCTGCCATGGTACAAATGATGGAGATACTGGTCGTAAATGGGTTAAGGTAATCTTTGATGGGGCGACTGAATTATGTGATATACTTTTGAAAAGCGATTCGCTTTGAAGACAGCGGGCTGTGGAGGGGATAATGAATAAAGCCTTCGTGGATATGTATGTTTAAGAAAAAACAGGAGTGTAACCGGAGCCTATCAACTACACTTCCTATTTGTACCTATTCAGTACTAGGGCGTCATAGTTTGGTGGCCAACTGCGTAAAAAAACATATATTCTAAGAAACTTTATGTCTCAGACCCATAAAAATTGTGGAAAAGTGGATCAAGGGTACGTAAATGGCGGAATATACGATGCACGTATACACCGATGGCTTCATACTATTAGGAGGGTTAAAGTCTTCAATATAGTGGGTTCGGAAAGTCGTAATAGCTGCCAGATCATTCATTGTTTAGTGCCTTTCAGGCGAAACTAGGAACGTAGACTACAACCGTGTCAACATTAACGGCTAGGCGGGAACTAAATACAACATCTCAAAGTATGTAAATAGATAATAGATAGGTAATAAAATAAGACAGCAAAAGAGGGCGCAATTATCGAAGGATTATAGTAAACGCCCGTGATGGGACAAGCAATTAAGACGTCAGGCGCGCGCTGGAAAAGTCAAAGATCAAGTACGAGTGTTATGACGTTCGACAAACAAAGTTTGTAATAAATTAGGTCTGGTCACTGAAAATAAGGTACCGCCTTTTCGAAGCACAGTTTTCTGATCTGATCTAGGAGTGGGATGAGTGCGTTGAGGACGGAGTTATTTTATAGCATAGGTCTTGGTATCAGCACGTTCGGTATAAGTAAGACCTCTACGAGACGCGCAGCTCAACCTAGCCTACGTTCATAAATGAACAAATGAACGACGATCATGCTCACTACGTAGTTTGTTTCATACTAGGACTAATATTCTCACAACACACCATTTTTAGAATTTTGTTCGCCCAAATTTTTTTTTGATTGCTTCACAAAATTGACAGGGATTTTACATGTACGGTGTGCAAGTATAGCTGGGTTATAATTAAGTTGTTCTAACATGTCCATTCTGAGTGGGTCATACATGTATGTATGTATGTGTATGTATGTATGTACGCTACTCCAAACAAATATATCAAGCTAGGTATGGAACTAATTATGAAATCTGTGCGAATTATTTACCGCAAATGAAATGTTCAACATTAACACTTACAAAGTTGACAGCTGTCAGCTGTCAAATACATTGAGGAAAATAGTGAGCAGAGAAAATGGAAGAATTGAAGACCAACCACATCGATTTGACATTTTAGATGACAACTTACAAAATGCATTAAGATGATATTTAATTTAGAGATTAACGGATGACCTTTCACTTTGTTGACACAAATTGGTAACGAAGCCACTTGATTACAAAACCGGCAATGAAGGATCGATATAACGGATGTTGTATGTATGTTCATGAATAAAGCAAGAAAAGTCAAATCAAGTTAGAACGAAGAGAAAACACAAAATGCAAATAAGTCCGAAAGAGTGACAGTGAAAATGCCAACAGCTACAACCACAACAGGATAAGAAGTAAAAGTATTACAAATAACAACACAATCTATAATGCAACAAATGTCACAGCCAAGATTTTCCTAAAGTGTGAGAGTTTGCCAATTATGTGCATGTGTAAGTGAGTGTGCGTGTGTGTGTGTGAGTTGTCACCTGCCAGAAATAAAAATGAAAATGTTTGTTGCAACTGACATGGAGTAACCAAATCACACAAAGTGAATGCTATGAATATGACTATATGACGATATATAGCTACTAAATAGAAAACAAAAACAACAACCGTAAATGTAAACTCAACAACATACACCTAATATTTGCTTGTTCCACGTCTAGCGCTCTCCACCCACTACCAACACCGCGTACTTTGAAATTCATCATTCACCTCAACACCGCTGGCAGTGAAATTCTTGCGCTGCAACAACAAAAACATTTGCACCAAACAACAGCGACATCACCACACACTGTGAAAAGAAATTTCAAAATAACGGCAAAGTGAGTGACGTCTGTCGGCGTGACACTAGAAATGCGGTGTTCGGTGTACGGTGCGCGCAAGTGACAATGAAAAGAAAATTGGCGAGCTTAAATGCAGCGCTACAACAACAAATGTCATATTCAAAAATAAAAGAAAACATACAAAATAATATAAATGGAGAAAAAAATGTAATGTAAAAACTTTGCGCTAAAATCATAAAAGCGCACCGTTTTAAATTTTCTGTGCGCCTGTCCAACGAACTGAATGTCGCCAAAGCGTGCAAAAAGCTGAAAATGCCACAGGAACAACAACAAACATAAATATAATCTCAGTTACATGCTATATTAGACTGACCCATTTAACCCAAAAATTGGAAATACTTTGTTCCAAATAGATCGGTCTAACCCGAGATACACAGATGCATACTTATTGGTGTCCGTTATTTAAAAAATTGGTTTTTTGATGTGTAAACATCTTTGTTTGTGAGCGTAAGGTAATTTTAAGCGTAAGCCTAGTTTTTGGATGTGGTATTCTATATGGGGACATATAAAATGTAAATGTAGACGTTAGGTTAGGTTGAACTGACCGGTCAATATAGACCTCACATAGACTGAATGTGTCCATAGTGTTGCCAGAATTCGTTTGCGGACGAAAGAACCCCAATCAGGTTCCATGACTTATGTTATAGAATAACTACATTCTCTTGGCAAATGCTAGACGTTTTCTAGGCCCTTGCTTAATTGCTGCTTCGAGATCTGGCAACTCTGCCACCCTTAATAACTGGAACATGGGCGCAGTCGAGGAACAATGTAGAACAATGTACGTGGTAGGGTCGAGATGAGCGAAACCAAATACTAAATTAAGGCAAGAGAAGGAAAGGAGCGGAATCGAAGGGGAAGGAAATGAAAGGAAACGAAAAAAAGGAAGGAAAGAAGAGGTAAGAAAAGGTTTGTTTATATAATTGCTCAAAGGAAAGGAAAGGAAACGAAAAAAGGAAGGAAAGAAGAGGAAAGAAAAGGTTTGTTATAGGCGTGCTTTCGAAGAGGTATAGACAATTTGTTATCAAAAAGTCATGTTATCGATTTTTTATAAAAAATTTGGTATCGAAGAGTTATCGATTTATTACACAAAAGTTATCGATTATCCGTCGTAACGTTATCGATTTCTTATCGAGGTGTCAGAAACTGTTTTCGGCGTGTTGTCGATTCAATGTCGAGCAGTTATCGATGTTATATCAAAAAGTTATCGATTTTATATCAAAAAGTTATCGGAGGGTTACCAATTTTGTTGAAACATCGCACTTCACGACTACTTGGTACTCATGCCTTTTTTTTTTACAAGACGTTCCGTAGATTGTGACTTCATTCATTACACATTGTTACGAGCCTATAAATCTTTTTTAGAGCGTAGCTCTCGCTAACTCCAAGGGCTATGCCATCTTCTCTTGGAATCGTCAACAATTCCGAGACATATGTACATACATTAGGACAAGTATGATGAGAGCGTGTTTTTATTCGTGCAGAGAGTATTTTACGGCCCAATCAGTCTAAAGCAGCATTTGTTGTTAAGTCTTTCGCCGTTTGATTTTTAAATTGTTTACGCTATTAATGCTTGTTCACAGGTCGAAGATAGGGTGTCGTCTAGTCTGAAGCCCCGTTTTGTTACGAATAACTCGGGCTATCTAGCAACGAGGAGAAGTGCTTCCTCCATAGCTTAAGCACGCTTTGTACGTCGTTATAAGTTTGGTTCTGGGAAAATTTTAATTATCTGGTTACATATCTTGCATAGATTAAAATTTTTTTATAAAGACGAAACTATTCAAATAGGTATGTATGCATGTATGTATGTATGTGTATTGAAGCACATACATACATACACATGAAGTATAGATATAAGATGTGCTGAACTAAGCTTAATGCCTGAATGCCAGTCATAAAGAAACCTTGTAGGTATGTATGTATGGCCTTATTTAGCAAGCGAACAACAACAAAGTTGAACAAAGCCAGAGAGCTACTCTAATATGCAATTACTGTCAAACTTTCGGGCCACATCAGCAAAAAAAAATTGCTTAACAACAGTTAAAATGTAAGGTTATATGTATGATATGTGTGTATGTATGCAACAGCAGCAACAACAAAAGTGAGGGTGCCCTGTATCTACAATAAAAATTTCATATGGCGAAAGATTGCGGGCGCAATGATATTTATTACAAAGAAATTAGCTAAAATCGTACATACATACATGCGCTGGTATAAGCTCAATTGGTAAAGAACTAAAGTGGCAGTTATGCATAAGTATGTATGCATATTAGGGCGGGTCGATTTAAAAATCGCTCATTGCTCTGTGAAAATCGTATTCTAGGGATCAAAATAAGAAACTTTGCCGAAGGAACCATACCTCTAAAACGAACTCTGATGTCCCCCCCCCCCCCCCCCCCTTTGGGTCGAACTTTTGGGTAGGGGCAATTTCAATTCTACCTGCTGTGTCTTGTGGTGGCTTAAAAAAAACAACACAAGCAATTTTACGATCTGCAATTGTGTCACAGTGATACCTTCATATTTTAAAACGGTTGAATAAAGAACCCACACAACTATGTTTACGACATGCAAATGCATCACAGTGATGCCTTGGTTTTAAAAGGGGGTTGTAAAAACGCTAATTTCTAATAATTTTTTTTAATTTCTTTTCTATTACTAAGTTAAATTCATTTTTTCATTTACATATGAAAAGAAAAAACATAGGCATTTCTAAGTGGAATTTTTCAAAATTTGCCCCTACGACCCAAAGGGGGGGGACATCAGAATTCGTTTTAGAGGTATGGTTCCTTCGGCAAAGTTTCTTATTTTGATCCCTAAAATATGATTTTCACAGAGCAATGGGCGATTTTTTTGCCTCCCCACAAATCGACCCGGCCTAATGCATATGTGTGTATAAAGCGACATCAAAAAAAGCAACAAACAATAACAACATCATAGTTAAAGTCAATATTTATATGGTTATAAATTTTGCAGTACTTAATTGTACTAAGTATAGGACAGCAACAAGAAAAAAAATAAGAAAATAAAACAATAACAATAGAGAAATATCAGCATTTGCCTTACGAGTGGATCTATGGTTGGATGCTTTTTGTTGCTATGAAATATCAGAGTTTTATTACAAAACAATTTCAAGGTATTCAAAAAACTTGCTAAAACAATATCTATACAGAACAACAACAATAAATACAACAAAATCAAGTTAAAGCTACAGAATAGTAGCATTAATAACAATAGTCACAGCAATGAATGCAACAACAACAAAATAAGCAGCAGTGACGACAGCGTATAGTGGCAGACATTTTTTAAAAACTAAATAAAAATACACTTCAAATCCATAACATTGTAGATAATAGTAAACATAATCGGTGCTCATGTATGGAATGGAATAAACAATTTGCACTACCCCTAAGTTTGAAGGTTATGTTGAGAGGGCCTCGGAAATGGGGCAGTCCTGAAATTTAGTGTACGTGTCATTGAAATTATGGTTATGGCCACGGATGCAGGAGCCATGGCAAGGAAAGGAAAAGAAAAGGAAAAATTAGAAGACAAACTCGAAGCCAAAACCAAAGTCGGAATAAAAAACGGACTGCATGTTATCAATTTGTTATCGAAGCGTTAACGGTTTTTTTATCAATGAGTTATCGGTTTGTTATCGACGGGTTATGGGCCTGTTATACATTTCTTATCGACGAGGTCTAGACGTGTTTTCGATTTCATATCGAAATATTTCATATCGATAATTTGTTATCGATAACTAATATTAATGATTTATATATTTCGGCGAGTTTCTGGCTTGCTATCGAACAGTTATCGATTTGTCATCCAAAAATTATCGAGTTGTTATCGAAAAGTTGTCGATTTTTTTTCGAAATTTTGTTGATTTGTTATCAATTTTTTTTTTTTTTTATGATCAAAATGTTATTAAATTCGTTTGTGAAAAGAAAAGTTATCGATATGCCATCGAAGTTTTATCAGTTCATTATCGTTGTGTGTTCGATTTCTTATCAAACTCTAATCGGTTTGCTAAGAAACGGATACCGATAAAACTTCAATACAAAATCGGTGACACATCTCATCGAAAAAAACCGATTAATAACCAATAAAAAACCGATGACTCGGCGTTAATTTTGATAATGATAATAAAAAAAGATAAATAAAGAAGAAGATAATAAAGATGTTAGCGATAAAAAGCGGACGAAGCCTGTGTAATCCTCCATTAGCGTTTTTAAACGGTTTTATTTAGCTTGACTTGCTTGGCTGGCTGGCACGAATTTTGTAATTGAAATTTAAGTAACTTCCCGATAAGCTACAAGCTTGAAACTTGTAATATGGTTCAGAACCCGACGACAATGCAATAATAAAAAAAAATCGCCGCTAGGTGGCGCAAGCATCGAGATATTCACAAAAATCGTATTTGTGGTCCGATTTGGCTCATATTTGAAACACAATACATACAAGAATAGAAGCGACCTATGAAAAAAATCGCCGCTAGGTGGAGCAAGGATCGAGATATGAAAGAAAATCGTATTTGTGGTCCGATTTGGCTCATATTTGGAACACATAATACATACATGAATAGAAAACGGCCTGTGAAAAAATCGCCGCTAGATGGCGCAAAGATCGAGATATTAAAAAAATCGTATTTGTGGGCCGATTTGGTCCATATTTGGAACATATAATACATACATGAATAGAAAGCAACCTATGATGCCTGATTTGGCTCATACTTGAAACAAATATTACATACAGTCCGGTAGAAGTGACATAAAAAAATTTTGGAGTTGGAGGAGGGACAAGCATACGTGGCGCATAGTCGAGTAAAGTCTTTGGAAGGATTATGTATTGAGGACTTAGATTGTAACAAATTGTCAGGAAAGAGTCCTTGTAATAATTAGTCACTAAATGAACTAAATAGAATGAGAAACAATGGGCAATTAAAATAAATAAATAAATAAAGACTAAAAACTTGAAAATAAAATAATTTAAAAAAAAATTGTAAGTTAAACGGTTTTATTGAAAACAATACTTACATGAAGTAATAATAATACTAAAAGCTAAAAAATAATTAGGTAGGTCCTAGGTACTAGCCACCATACTCCTCATCAATCTAGGGCGTTGCTCAGACAATTAAATAAAAGCGTTGGACGCATCAAATTTCTATTCATAGTAATATATAAGACCAACTGAACCTTAATCAGGTTATGCTACGCCTCACATTTTTAGAAATTTCACGCGCCCAACGCTTTTATTTAATTTTCTTAATTGATGAGGAGTGTGATGACTAATATCTAGGACCTACCTAATTATTTTCTAGCTTTTAGTATTATTATTACTTCATGTAAGTATTGTTTTCAATAAAACCGTTTAACTTAAATTTTTTTTAAATTATTTTATTTTAGGTGCAAATGTAGATGTATAAACATGTACAAAAAAAACACGGCTAATATCTTTCATCTGTCCCACTGTGCAACAACGCTAGTGATCTTGCTTTGTTTTTATTTTGTTGTTGCATTTGTATTGCCTTCCAGAAATAAATGTATTTGCGAGATACTTTTTCTTACTGACTGCTTATATACTTTTGAATATATCTAGCGGATATGTATGTATTCAAGTATGTATGTATAGAGTATATTCAGATTTCATATGTTAAAAACATCTACATATTCATACATATTTACTATCATTAATGAAGTGCTTAGAACACAACACCATCAACAAAAACTAGAACAGTAATAACAAAAAAAAATTATAAGGTGTAGATAAGTACATTATGTACCAACTTTAGGCTGCCACGATGTGCCGAAAAATTATTTACATTGGATATATAAAATGGTTTAACACATCTATGCAAGAATTTCCCAAACTTCAAGGTTTACGTAAGAGCTGAAGCAATTACACTGTGCCAGAATCAGCTGGGCATTAGACCAAACCAATTTGTTGTAGGAGATTGCTCCATAAGCAAAAAAGTAATTCATACGTTAACCTCCAAAAGAAAAAATATTAAGCCCTTTATAATATCTTTTTTTCTTTTCAATCTTATATAAAAAGGTAAAAAGCATATTTCGAAAATACAAATAGCCTTAGACTACAAGACCTTACTTGTGTTGGTATCATATAATAACTGCTACATATATAAGCTTGAAAAATATATAAATGTAAATGTAAATGTGTATAACGACAAATTTAATTTCGAAGTACGAAAGCCAATATCTTTGTTTTGGGGACGAACTTGGAAAAGCGGTGATTTCCCCCAATGCTGGTGACAAAGGCTAAATTTATTTTATGTGGCATTCCAATTTTTTTAAATATGTACATTAGCCTGATTTAAAAAAAAAAAACTTTTCTGAACTTCGAAAAGCGAGTGGTACATTTGTACATAAGACTGACCATAAAGGCAATTTTTTTTTAACTTCGAAAAATCGAACTTCGAAAAATCGAACTTTGAAAAGCTTCGACGAGCGGAGAAATTACTTTTTCTGTCATTTTTTTTGACAAACCCTAAAATTGTTTTGGTGCGGCATTCTAATGTAATGTAGATGCACATTAGACCGACTATAAAAAAAAAAATATTCTCTGAAGTATTCTGACTTTTAACTATCCTCCTAGATTTCGGGTGTTTTCAGCATACGCACTGAAAATAATCGTTGGAAAAACACAATCCCGAAATACATAATCCAGATACCACTATATCCCGAACCTATATAATATCAACAAGACAAATTCCGAAAAAAATCCGCACCAAATATGAAAATTAAAAAAAATATATTGCTTCAATTTCTAATCTTCAGTTTGTGTGCCATTATAACAGAAAGCTCCGTCAAAAAAATTGTAAAAAATCAATGAAATTTTTTACAGACCTATAACTTGCACTTTGTCAGCCTAAAATTGATTGGGCTAAAAAACTGCATGCTCAAAGAATTCAGAAAACTAAATGAAACGTTCGAAATTTTCGATTTTTTTCGAAAGTGTGTTTGAGATGGGTTCGCATAGTTTCAGTTACAAAATTCATTGAAGATTTACTTTAGTTAACGAAAATTAAAATTTCAATTGCTATTTTTGTGTTCGCTGCTGTACATATGTATGTACATTAGATTGGGTCGATTTGTATGGACGAAAGTTAACCGATATCGCGCCATCGATTTTTCGATAGGATTTGGGCTCAGAAAAAATAAAGTGCCACTACGCATACCCAAAAAAATAATTTTCGAGCGTGCGAAATTTCATTTTTTTGACTTTTTTTCGTCTTTGATTTTTAAGTTTTTTTCATGGACTACTAAAAAAAAAATTAAATAAAAACAAGTAAGGAAGGTTAAGTTCGGGTGTAACCGAACATTACATACTCAGTTGAGAGCTATGGTGACAACATAAGGGAAAATAACCATGTATTTTATGAGGGAGTGGGCCATAGTTCTACAGGTGGACGCCATTTAGGGATATCACCATAAAGGTGGATCAGGGTTGACTCTAGAATTTGTTTGCAAGATATGGGTATCAAATGAAAGGTGTTAATGAGTATTTTAAAGGGAGTGATCCTTAGTTCCATAAGTGGACGCCGTTTCGAGATATCGCCATAAAGGTGGGCCAGGGGTGACCCTAGAATTTGTTTGTACGATATGGGTATCAAATTAAAGGTATTTTTTTTTGTTTTTTTTTTTAACTCGGACGTTGTGGCAGCGCACTGCCCTCAAATGGCCCGATGAAACCAGGCTAATCCTGTTTTTTTTTTTAATTCATACATACTTTTTTGTTTTTTTTTTTGTTTTTTTTTTATTTTTTTTTTTTTTTGTATCCTAATTCTTATTTATGTGTTACTTATAATTTTTTTGTTACCAAGTCTTTGAGAGGCAGTGGCTTCTTAAGCGCCGAGATCTAAAACCGCTCAGCTACAGAGAAACTCATCAACTGAGAAATATAGATTCACAAAATACAATAGACTAAAAGTATAAATATAATTTTTTAATTATTAAGAGAAGATAGAACCGTCTTTTTTATGGCAAAGAGCGAGTCCGAAACATCAATTATTCTCGAGTGAGAGTTATAATCTTCACACAAACATAGAAAAGGTTCGTGTAGTTGGAAATTGCTTCTGCATTGTTTAAGAATTATAGGTTTATAATGCCTTGAAACTCGGCACGGAACATTCAAGTTTACTTCGTTCAATAGAAATGGGCTTGAAATCGATCCATTTAAAAGTCTAGCCATAAATAGGACACCTAGCATTTCTCTACGACTTGCAAGAGTAGGAAGATTTATTAGTTTTAATCGATTAGTGTAAGGAGGAAGATTATACGGAGAGTCCCATTGAAGATTTCTAAAGGCGAAAAGTAAAAACTGTTTTTGAATTGTTTCTAGTCTATCCACATGAACTTGATAACGCGGATTCCAAATTATCGATCCATATTCTAATATCGGCCTCACCAATGATGTAAAAAGGGTTTTTGTAACGTAAGGATCACTAAACTCCTTTGCCCATCTTTTCACAAATGCTAAAACTCCTCTCGCTTTATTGACTGTGGCATTAATATGAGGGTTGAAACTAAGTTTGCAATTCATTGTAACTCCCAGGTCGACAAAAACATCAACGCTTTCCATTTGGCTTTTCCGTTTGGCCATTAATTGTGTAGGAAGCTGGCTGTATGTTCCCAAGTGAAAAACACATGGATTTACATTTTTCTATGTTAAGAGGCATAAAATTCGCATTACACCAAGTAACTAAACAATTTAAATCCGCCTGGAGTACAGAACGTTCTTCAACCGACGCGTATGACTTAAAAAGTTTTACGTCGTCGGCATACATTAAAATTTTAGAATATTTTATAGTTGTGGAAACATCGTTTATAAAGATCAAAAACAGAATAGGACCGTGATGGCTGCCCTGAGGCACACCGGAGGGAACATCGATGACATTCGAAAATTTTTTTTAAAAATGACTCTTTGAGTTCTACCGCAAAGATTGGAGGAGATCCAGCGAGTTAGGCCAGGTTGAAAACCAAGCAATTCGAGTTTATAAACAAGTAATGAGTAGCGTACTTTGTCGAATGCTTTGCTGAAAACAGTGTATATAACGTCGGTATGATGATTGTTTCTAAACCCATTAAAGACGTGAGTTGTAAATTCAAGCAAATTGGTTGTGGTTGATTTGGCTCTACAAAAGCCATGCTGAGAACTATCTATCAATGTAGAAATCGAAAATGTAAGGTGATAAGTAACGATTGCTTCGAAAAGCTTAGGGATAGCGGAGAGCTTTACTATTCCAAGATAGTTTTCAATAGACGACTTGCTTCCTTTTTTATGGAGTGGGATAAGAAAAGATTCCTTCCAAGCCGTCGGGAAAATGCCGTTTTTTAAAGAGAGGTTAAACAGATCAGTAAGGGGCTGGTAAATGTATTCCGCACATTTTTTAAGAAAACATGTTGGGATCAAATCGGGACCGTATTTGAAGGATTCTTTTAGGGTCTTTAGATGTAGTAGAACATCTTCAGGCAGCAAATGTGGGGCATATATTGAGTTACTAGAATGGAGCTCATACGGATAATTTGTAGGTGATGAATCAACCACAGCGGAGTAATTAGAGTGAAAGAATTGAGCGAAGAAGTTTGCAATCTCTTGATCGTCGCTGGAAATGCTATTTCTAAACTTCATGGCAGAAGGAAATCCGTTAGTTCTGCGTTTAGAATTTACGAAATCATAAAAAGACTTCGGGTGGCAAATAATGTTTCTTTTAATTTTACATATGTAAGCTTTATAACACTTTTTATTAAGTTCAAAATACTTATGACGGAAAATAGCGTACTGTGCATAATGAGAATGTAAACCGGTTCTCTTATATAATTTGAATAAACGTGATTTCTTATTTTTTAAAGCTTTTAAATCTTTAATAAACCAGGCTTGCACTGGTTCAATGTACGAGCATTTGCGTTTGGGCACATGTTTTTCAAATAAAGTATAAATGGTTTTATTAAAATGTAAAACGTTTTCCTCTACATCCTCTTTATATCGAGGCCAAGTTATCTTAGAAAGCTCTTTATTTAAATTGTTGAAATTAGTTTTGGAAAAATCAAAGCATCTGGTAGAGACACATGTTTTGTTAGTGCAGCCGACTTCGGTGCTTATGATTTCGTAAGTTATCTCAAGAGAAGGATGGTAAGCGTCTTCTGGCAAAACAAGAGGTTCACACCGATTTATAGCGAATTTAGATATGTCGTCAACAAATGCTAAGTCTAAGAATTTTCCACACTTATTTGGAAAGAAGTTGATCTGACTAAGGCAAAGATCAGTAATTCCATCCAAAAAGTCATTGTTATGCATCTTGGATGATACGGGGACAATATTGTGATCAACGGTATTCCAAGATATATGTGGCAGGTTGAAGTCGCCTAAAACAATCATTGAGTCCGTGGACTTTATCATCGAATTGACTGATTGTAACAGTGAAATATGGTGCATATACACTGATAGATCAGAAGACGGTGGAATATAGCAAACGGCTAAGTAAATATGACCCCGGTCTAGTAAGATTCGGATGCATTTAAACTCGATGGAATCAACTTCGGCTAAATTAACATCTTCAGATGGAATTGAAGAATGTACAGCTAGCAAGACACCACCTCCGGTCCTATTTAAGCGATCATTTCTATAGGTCTGATACTCACCACAAAAAATTTCGGAATTTAAAACATTGGGTTTCAGCCATGTTTCGGTAAAAGCAATAATATTATAGTTACAGTGAATGGTTTTCAAATATAAGTCAGTTAATTTAGTATTTAAGCCTCTAACGTTTTGATAGTAAATGCTTAAGCAAGATATTAAATTAAGTTTTTTGGATCGGAACTTTGAGGAGAAATTTTTGCTACATTTTGAGTAATCTCAATAGTCTTATGCACAAATTAGCGAACAAAAGCCCCTGGCGGCCAAAATGCGCTGTCCAAAAGTTTATCAAAATCTTCTGAGTAGACCTCAATTCTAAATGAAGAAATGTTCCTTTCGTAATTAAATTTAAATTTTCTTAAAGTCATGCCGTCAGCCTTAATTTTCGAAGTGACATAAGACTTGAAGAAGTGTCTTTGTCAAAGCGAGATACAAAAATCGATTTTTTGAGCGGGACTACAACCAGCTTCTTAGCCGGTGCTACTGAATAAGAAGTCAAAGATTGAGAAGTTACAGTTTCAGAAGTTACAGTTTGAGGCTCTAAGGTTTTTCCCGCGGCCTTAGAAGTGGATGGAACCACAGCTTGCGGATTAGGGGAAGCCAAGTCTATGAGCTCCACTTGCGGAAGATTAATGTTCTGAGCAGGATTAAGATTCAAAGCATTAGGTGAGTCTTCAGAATGTTTTTGATTATTATCGCGGTTGTCTTTATTTCTATTTAAACAATGCGGTAACTCATCCAAACACTTGAAGGATTTGAACAAGCTATCGTATTGATTGAACTTTTCCGTGATTATGGAAAACTCTTTAGCAATATCAGAAAACGCATTTCGTGTTTGTCTAAACAGTTTAAATAAGTCAACCTCAGTTGATCTGCATTTAATGCATGACCAACGTACCCCCTTCTCCCCATCATTGACAGTGTCAACAACTCTAGCCGTCAGTCCCGCGCACTTTCCATGGGCGAGTCCATCGCAAAGCCAGCAAGAGACAAAACGTTCGGATTCGCTTTTTACCTGACAGTTTTTGAAAATGCAAGTCATTTTTTATAGAAAGGTGAAAAGAAACTAGTATAAGAATATAGAAATGGTAGAGATATGTTTGTAAATTACAAAGAAAAAACAGTTGAAATAGCACTGAGAATGAGAAATGTTATATATAAAGCAACTCTGAAAGTTTGGGAGCTTAGCGGTAGCTAGCAGTTTTAGAGTCACTGTCACTTGACGCAAACAGCTCCGAAGACAGTAAATTGCGAGAAAAACAAAAAGTGTGTGCACAAAAACAATTGCAAGGTGAAAAGGTGCCAATCAAAAATTGCAACAAAAACACAAATGCACAATGACTCGGCAAACACAAACTGAATAATAAGAAATTGATTAAAAACTTTAAAAATTCACAAAATCTTAACTTTTCAAAGCAAACCAATTGTATTAAAATGAACTCTAGGTTTTCGCACTTATTTTTGTCACAAACTAGTATTACAATTTAGATATTATAATTTAAAACTCGCAAAATAAACACAGCAAAATAAAATGCAACTTCACAGCTATAATGACGTTTGCGTTAATGGGGGTTTTCAAAGGGAGTGGTGGTAGTTGTATAGATGGTCGCCTTTTCAGAGATATCGCCATAAAGGTGGACCTGGGGTGAGTCTAGAATGCGTTTGTACCATATGGGTATCAAACAAAAGTTGTTAATGAGTATTTTAAAAGGGAGTGGGCCTTAGTTCTATAGGTGGAAGCCGTTTCGAAATATCGCCATAAAGGTGGACCAGGGGTGACTCTAGAATATGTTTGTACAATATGGGTATCAAACAAAAGTTGTTAATGAGTATTTTAAAAGGGAGTGGGCCTTAGTTCTATAGGGGGAAGCCGTTTCGAAATATCGCCATAAAGGTGGACCAGGGGTGACTCTAGAATGCGTTTGTACAATATGGGTATCAAAAGAAAGGTGTTAATGAGTATTTTAAAAGGGAGTGGGCCTTAGTTCTATAGGTGGAAGCCGTTTCGAAATATCGCCATAAAGGTGGACCAGGGGTGACTCTAGAATGCGTTTGTACAATATGGGTATCAAAAGAAAGGTGTTAATGAGTATTTTAAAAGGGAGTGGGCCTTAGTTCTATAGGTGGACGCCTTTTCGAGATATCGCAATAAAGGTGGACCAGGGGTGACTCTAGACTTTGTTTGTACGATATGGGTATCAAACAAAAGTTGTTAATGAGTATTTTAAAAGGGAATGGGCTTTAGTTCTATAGGTGGAAGCCGTTTCGAAATATCGCCATAAAGGTGGACCAGGGGTGACTCTAGAATGCGTTTGTACAATATGGGTATCAAAAGAAAGGTGTTAATGAGTATTTTAAAAGGGAGTGGGCCTTAGTTCTATAGGTGGACGCCTTTTCGAGATATCGCAATAAAGGTGGACCAGGGGTGACTCTAGACTTTGTTTGTACGATATGGGTATCAAATGAAAGGTGTTAATGAGTATTTTTAAAAGGGAGTGGGCCTTCGTTCTATAGGTGGTCGCCTTTTCGAGATATCGCCATAAAGGTGGACCAGGGGTGACTCTAGAATATGTTTGTACGATATGGGTATCAAATGAAAGGTGTTAATGATAATTTTAAAAGGGCGTGGGGCTTAGTTCTATGGGTGGACGCCTTTTCGAGATATCGCCATAAAGGTGGACCAGGGGTGACTCTAGAATGTGTTTTTACGATATTGGTATCAAATTAAAGGTATTAATGAGAGTTTTAAAAGGGAGTGGTGGTAGTTGTATATGTGAAGGCGTTTTCCAGATATCGACCAAAATGTGAACCAGGGTGACCCAGAACATCATCTGTTGGATACCGCTAATTTATTAATATATGTAATACCTGCAAAGATTTCAAGGGTTTTTTATTTCGCCCCGCAGAACTTTTTCATTTTCTTTTACTTAATATGGTAGGTGTCACAACCATTTTACAAAGTTTTTTCCAAAGTTATATTTCGCGTCAATAAACCAATCCAATTACCATGTTTCATCCCTTTTTTCGTATTTGGTATAGAATTATGGCATTTTTTTCATTTTTCGTAATTTTCGATATCGAAAAAGTGGGCGTGGTCATAGTCGGATTTCGTTCATTTTTTATACCAAGATAAAGTGCGTTCAGATAAGTACGTGAACTAAGTTCAGTAAAGATATGTCGATTTTTGCTGTAGTTATCGTGTTAACGGCCATGCGGAAGGACAGACGGACGACTGTGTATAAAAACTGGGCGTGGCTTCAACCGATTTCGCCCATTTTCACAGAAAACAGTTAACGTCATAAAATCTATGCCACTACCAAATTTCAAAAGGATTGGTCAATTTTTGTTCGACTTGTGGCATTAAAAGTATCCTAGACAAATTAAATGAAAAAGGGCGGATCCACGCCCATTTTGAAATTTTCTTTTATTTTTGTATTTTGTTGCACCATATCATTACTGGAGTTGAATGTTGACATAATTTACTTATATACTGTAAAGATATTAAACTTTTTGTTAAAATTTTACTTAAAAAAAAATTTTTTTTTTAAAGTGGGCGTGGTCCTTCTCCGATTTTGCCTGTCTTTGGTAATGAATGATTGCACTTTTTCGGTTTTTCGAAATTTTCGAATTTTCTAATGTTCCGATATCGTTCATTTTAAATAGCGATCTGAGATGAGTGCTCAGGAACCTACATACCAAATTTCATCAAGATACCGCAAAATTTACTCAAGTTATCGTGTTAACGGACGGACGGACGAACGGACATGGCTCAATCAAATTTTTTTTCGATCCTGATGATTTTGATATATGGAAGTCTATATCTATCTCAATTCCTTTATACCTGTACAACCAATCGTTATGCAATCAAATTTAATATACTCTGTGAGCTCTGCTCAACTGAGTATAAAAATATATAAATTTTTTTCAAAAAGCTGTTATCGCCAACGTTTCTAACCGACATTATAATAGTCCCAGTTTAATGTAGGTACATACACACTGACAAAAAAATTTATGGCAGCGTCGGGTCCTCGAAAATATAGAACAGCCTTTACAAAGCCAGAAAAGTTGACCGCTTTCCACAAAACTCAGCATTTGAACGAAATCTTGATAAGTAACACTTCTAATATCACGCGAGACTATGGCGATTTTTGGTCAGAAACACCAACAATCTAACATACTTTTCTTTTTTTTTTTCAAATATGTCGGTCTAATGTTCATATACATACATACATTCGTATATGTATGTTGGTAATGAGTAAATGAAAAAAAAAATTATGTACGCTGACCTCATTATTTGTGCGCCATACTATGAATACTCTGGCTCTACGTGCACTCTGCGGCATACAACCGTTGTTGCCGTCAGTTGCTGCTTTGGTTGGCCATTGGCATTGTTGTTACGGTGCGGCTGGTTGTTGCTTTTATTGTTTACTGCTGATGAAGATTTCGCTGGTTTTCTATTGCTCCACTGCTCCATTTCGTTGTTATTGATAATATTGTTGTTGTTGTTGTTATACTAATGGTAGCGCCATAACCAGTATCAGTACTTATGCAAGTACTCAGTTACTCTACCCACTGTACCGCAAAAAGCACTTGGACCCGAAGTGAAAATTAGTGCATTTTACTTTGGGTTACAGCGTTTCATTTGGATTTCTTAGCACATGCGAAGTGAACAAAATAAATATATTATGCTATGCAAAGCAACAACAAATCAGAAATACAACGATAACAGTATGCCCAAGAAACAGTCAAACTTTAACTTGAGAAGCATGGACAAAATGCAGCAAATGTGATTCCAACAAAAGAAGCGCTCGTTAAGGCATATTAGCCATTTGTCTTGCAATTGGTGAAGTGTAATTGAGATAAAGGTTGAACCTATTTTTAAATAGACATCCTTCCTCTTCAGGTAACTTTTTGGTTTCCATGGAATCGTTTTGAATATATTATAAGTTGGGTACGAGAGTTCGCACCGCACATCCTTCCATTTCTTCTGGTAACACTATGGAAGAACACACGTAGCCGCTCTCAAAATTTCAAATATGTATGTTAATAAAATATTTAAAAGTGTGTCAATGTTTTCAATTTCTATGTATTTGATCCAGAACTTAAAACTTGGATGGTATAAATGGCATTTGCTTCGATATTAACGGTAACTGATTCGTTTATATATTCAATACGTAAATACATATATATTTACTAGAGCGAGTCAAATTGTATGAATGGACTTTTTTTCATCAGGAGTATAACAAAAACCTCTATCTACAGATGATTCGAAGATTGCTGAAGACACCATAGCTCTAAGTCCGATTTCGAGTCTGATAGAATTATAGGAAAAATATCGTATTGCGCTTACTTTAAAGGTATTGTACGTACATTTCAGAATCTGTATTAATATCTATAGTGTTTTTTGAATTTTAGTAGAAATATCAGGTTAAATTATGAGAAATTAGCCTAAAATGAACTTTTCTTATGGACATTTTTTTTTTGTTCTTTACTAGGGCTGTGAAGCGCATCCGGATTTTTCAACTATCCATATAAACCGGATATTCGAATAACCGGATAGCTAAGCAAAAAATTCGGCTATCCGGATATGGGCTGTTCGGATATTCGGATACGTAAACGGAAAATCCGGATATCCGTATGTCCGGATACTGGAATATAAAAGTTGAGTATCTGCAAATGAATTGAACGAAGTAAACATCTAAACCTTATTCACAAAATATTTTTGTAATTATTAAATGAACGTCAAAAATAACAAGTAAGGAAGGCTAAGTTCGGGTGTAACCGAACATTACATACTCAGCTGAGAGCTATGGAGACAAAGTAAGAGAAAATCACCATGTAGGAAAATGAACCTAGGGTAATCCTGGAATGTGTTTGTATGACATGTGTATCAAATGGATGGTATTAAAGAGTATTTTGAAAGTAAGTGGGCCTTAGATCTATAGATGGACGCCATTTAGGGATATCGCCATAAAGGTGGACCAGGCCTGACTCGAGAATTTGTTTGTACGATATGTGTATCAAATGAAATGTGTTAATGATAATTTTAAAAGGGAGTGGGCCAAAGTTCTATAGGTGGACGTCTTTTCGGGATATCGCCATAAAGGTGGACCAGGGGTGACTCTATAATTTATTTTGTACGATATGGGTATCAAATAAAAGGTATTAATGAGTATTTTAAAAGAGCGTGGGCCTAAGTTCTATAGGTGGATGCCTTTTCGAGATATCGACATAAAGGTGGACCAGGGGTGACTCTAGAATTTGTTTATACGATATGGGTATCAAATGAAAGGTGTTAATGAGTATTTTAAAAGGGAGTTGGCCTTAGTTCTATAGGTGGATGCCTTTTCGAGATATCGCCATAAAGGTGGGCCAGGGGTGACTCTAGAATTTGTTTGTACGATATGGGTATCAAATGAAAGGTGTTAATGAGTATTTTAAAAGGGTGTGGGCCTTAGTTCTATAGGTGGATGCCTTTTCGAGATATCGCCATAAAGGTGGGCCAGGGGTGACTCTAGAACTTTTGGGTACGATATGGGTATCAAATGAAAGGTGTTAATGAGTATTTTAAAAAGGCGTGGGCCTTAGTTCTATAGGTGGACGCCTTTTCGAGATATCGCCATAAAGGTGGACCAGGGGTGACTCTAGAATTTGTTTGTACGATATGGGTACCAAATGAAAGGTGTTAGTGAGTATTTTAAAAGGGCGTGGGCCTTAGTTCTATAGGTGGATGCCTTTTCGAGATATCGCCATAAAGGTGGGCCAGGGGTGACTCTAGAACTTTTGGGTACGATATGGGTATCAAATGAAGTGTTAATGAGTATTTTAAAAGGGTGTGGGCCTTAGTTCTATAGGTGGACGCCTTTTCGAGATATCGCCATAAAGGTGGGCCAGGGGTGACTCTAGAATTTTTTTGTACGATATGGGTATCAAATGAAAGGTGTTAATGAGTATTTTAAAAAGGCGTGGGCCTTAGTTCTATAAGTGGACGCCTTTTCGAGATATCGCCATAAAGGTGGGCCAGGGGTGACTCTAACATTTTTTTGTACGATATGGGTATCAAATGAAAGGTGTTAATGAGTATTTTAAAAGGGCATGGGCCTTAGTTCTATAGGTGGACGCCTTTTCGAGATATCGACATAAAGGTGGACCAGGGGTGACGAATTTGTTTGTACGATATGGGTATCAAATGAAAGGTGTTAATGAGTATTATAAAAAGGAGTGGGCCTTAGTTCTATATGTGAACGCCTTTTCGAGATATCGCCATAAACGTGAACCCGGGGTGACTCTAGAATGTGTTTGTACGATATGGGTATCAAATTAAAGGTATTAATGAGGGTTTTAAAAGGGAGTGGCCCTTAGTTGTATATGTGAAGGCGTTTTCGAGATATCTACCAAAATGTGGACCAGGGTGATCCAGAACATCATCTGTCGGGTACCGCTAGTTTATTTACATATATATGTAATACCACGTACAGTATTAATTCCAAGATTCCAAGGGCTTTTGATTTCGCCCTGCAAAACTTTTTCATTTTCTTCTACTTAATATGGTAGGTGTCACACCCATTTTACAAGGTTTTTTTCTAAAGTTATATTTTGCGTCAATAGACCAATACAATTACCATGTTTCATCCATTTTTTCGTATTTGGTATATAATTATGGCATTTTTCGTAATTTTCGATATCGAAAAAGTGGGCGTGGTCATAGTCGGATTTCGGCCATTTTTTATACCAATACAAAGTGAGTTCAGATAAGTACGTGAACTGAGTTTAGTAAAGATATATCGATTTTTGCTCAAGTTATCGTGTTAACGGCCGAGCGGAAGGACAGACGGTCGACTGTGTATAAAAACTGAGCGTGGCTTCAACCGATTTTCACAGAAAACAGTTATCGTCCTAGAAGCTAAGCTCCTACCAAATTTCACAAGGATTGGTTAATTTTTTTCGACTTATGGCATTACAAACATCCTAGACAAATTAAATGAAAAAGGGCGAAGCCACGCCCATTTTGAAATTTTCTTTTATTTTTGTATTTGGTAATGAATTATTATGCACTTTATCGATTTTTCGAAATTTTCGATATCGAAAAATTGGGCGTGGTTATTGTCCGATATCGTTCATTTTAAATAGAGATCTGAGATGAGTGCCCAGGAGCCTACGTACCAAATTTCATTAAGATACCTCAAAATTTACTCAAGTTATCGTGTTAACGGACAGACGGACGGACATGGCTCAATCGAATTTTTTTTCGATACTGATGATTTTGATATATGGAAGTCTATATCTATCTCGATTCCTTTATACCTGTACAACCAACCGTTATGCAATCAAAGTTAATATACTCTGTGAGCTCTGCTCAACTGAGTATAAAAAGCTACAATTTTACAAACATCAATTTTTTTTTAAATTTTTTTTTTTTTTTTTTGTTATTAATGTTAAATAAACATATGTACATCAATTTGTTGCTTTCACTGGATATCCAAAAATACGGTTATTAACCGGATCTTCATAAATCCGGATATCCGAATAGTTTCTCAAACGAATATTAACCGGATATCCATGCCGTCCGGATTTTATCCGTCTCAACGGATATCCGTATGGATATTCGAATATGCGGATAGTCCCAGCCCTATTCTTTACAGCTAAAATAAGTTCAGAACATTTCCAAAAACTTTCATTCAGACAGTTTTTCTTTTTTCGAATATGTTTTAGTAGAAAAAAATTTTCAAAAAAACATATATTTTCAAGTAATAAGCAAAAACGCAATTTTTATAATTTTAATGTAATTTACTTAAAAAATTATTTTTTTACTTAGAATTTACCATCTTAATTTAAGCCTGGTATCTCTACTAAAATTCAAAAACACTACAGATATTAATACAGATTCTGAAATGTACGTAAAATACCTTTAAAGTAAGCTCAATATGATATTTTTCCTATAATCCTATCAGAAGCTATGATGATTTTTTGGCCAAACCCTAAATTCATAAAGTGGGGCACTCGAAATCGGACTTAGAGCTATGGTGTATTCAGCAATTTTTCTTAGAATCATCATTAGATTACGTTTTTGCTATACTCCTGATGAAAAAAAATTTGACCCGCTCTAATATTTATATATGCGCCAGTAAAAAAATTATTCTATGAATTTTATTTTCCCTTACGGTCCTGAGTTTGAGCTGGAAACGCAAATTCTAAGAGCAGAGCTCTGTTGCCTCAACATTTTGCCCATCTGTCCCAATGACAGGCATCCAAACCAACTGCTAAGCACAAGTACGCCACACTCCCACAACTGACGATCGTTGCTTACTCAGCAGTTTACACACATACACATATATATGTATAGGTAGATGCACACATACAATACCCAGCAAACATTTTCCAACAAAACCGCTCATCATTCTAGCATTCAGCTGGGAAATCAAAACCAGTTTCTGCACAAGGGCGGCTTTATGATTCAATTGGAAACAGTAGTGGAAAAATACTAACAAGGCTAGCTTTTTGTGTAGATGAAATAGTTGTGCGTTAAGTAGTTTAAATCCAATCTCGGTCTGATGAGTTATATTACGTATTTTGCTTATTCACGTACTTGATTGAACTAATAGGTATATAGGTAGGTGGTAGAATGGCTGCCACCCAACTCGCCCTTGTAGATATTAAGAAACCATTTTGATGTCGGAAACTCGTCTAAACCTTCTGAAGGTGAAACGGATATAGCATAGCAGCTAGATTTGTTGTTGAAATAAGTATTTAAAATCTCTATTTCAGACAAAAGTTGAAGACATTTCACTTAGCGAGTTCCATAGGATAAATGTGTTCCAGCTAGACCTGCGCATTTGCAAGCTTGTCTATAGGCTACTAACCGATGCAGACAACTAAAAGCTTATCAAGTGACCTAGTCAACAGATTTTGTGGCATATATAAAGCTTAGGTCCATATTCCTGCCATGGCGACTGCCTTGGTATAGACGTAGATCTGCTCAACAGACCCCTTTTCATTTTATCATTGAAATGTGGCTATGTGGTGCTTGAAATTGTACAAGGAGTGGTATTGTTCCAATTACTAAGGCTAAGCGTTCTCATTACCTTTAAAAGTCGGTGCCAAGATTATGTATATTTCAAACTGTAAAATCAGCTAAGAGTGACTTGCGTGCATCTACTAACCTTGAGCACCAATGTAGTGCAGCTTGAACTTTAATTTTATTACTTAATTAATTATCGTTTAACGGTATTGACCGACCAGCATGTCGCGCCAGTCGGTTCCGCGTTAGGCTTAGTGGCGCCACACTAAGTAACACCAAGGGGATTTAAATCGTATTCAACCTTGACCTTCCAGTATATTGGCAGCACCCTCTTCCACTGATTTCGAAGACGCATGCACAGTAAATTTCAGCCCTTCATCTGAGTTTATCTTTCATATGTCAGTGTATATTTGCATGCAGTTTTCAACTCTGATTGTGCCTTTCTTTGAAAATAATAATCTGTTTCGGTTCCAGTTATGCCCGCTGGAAATATATTAAACTCACTGCTGGCCTGTGATTTTTTAACCCTCTAGCGGTTTTCTGCAGATGTACAGAGTTTATGCAAGTCAACTTTAAATATTCAATTCAAAATAATTTTCTGTAGGCTAGTGAGACAGTGGTTCCTCCATAGAGCCATGGGACACCACAGCCTTGTACAACCATTTTTATTCCCGAACAGCTATGTATATACAAGCGTAGATAGTCATACAAACTTTTCGCAGGATCTCATAGATAGATTGTTTGTCCTAAATACTTGGTAATAGTGATACATTTAGTATTGCCAGTCACTCAAAAGAGTGTGTCTTCCTCGTTAAGTGAAGCAAATCTGTCTGTATGCCAAGCTTCTCAGGTTTGTCAACGTTATCACTGAATGGTTACCGTGTATAAAATAATCTTCATGTCACTTAAGCTGTAATTTGCTAAGATATCAGCTAGCTAGCTTTCAAACCAAATCTCTTACCGCCCAATGAAATATTTAGCTTTGAAACAGGATGAACGAGACAGCTAAGACTTATGCTGGATAAGGTAGCAGTACGTCGGACACATTGAATTATGAATTTTCGTCGTGGTTATTATATACAGCAGTGAACAAAAAAATAGCAGTGGCGATTTGTATCGCATTCCGTCAATTAAACTCTTTTTTCGAAAATTTAAGAAAAAGGTTTTGTAACTGAAACTGTGTAAATCGTCTTTAAAACGTTTTCAAAAAAATACGAAAATTCTAGAAATTTTACAAAAATTTCGAATTTTGTAGCTCAATTTTTGTCTATCAAAGTACAAGTTATATATTTTTAAAAATTCGCATTGACTTTTGACAACTTCTTTTCCAAAGAGTGTATCAGATTCTCTTCCACATAAAAAATAAGGCTATGCGCCCTCCGTATTGAAGAAAATCTGAAACACACTACAAAAAAAAAAAAATTGTATCCTTAGGCAATTGTGGCATCCTTCAAGTCGCTTAACAATTGTCTAAATGCTGTCTGGGTAATGCTGACGTTGGTTGCTCATTGGTGTGGTTTGCAAGCAATTTTGCTGTTGTTACTGTACGCTTCTGCATTCAATTCGGTTTAGTTCAGTTGCAATCGAAGCTCAATTCCAACTGCTAAAATCGCATTTCTGCTTAGCGCAATTTCAATGTTTTTACACGCTTTTTCGTTTTTATCTTTTTATTATTGTTCCTCTCGTTCGTTATTTGAGTCATGTACATTAGACTGGGTCGATTTATTAACCGATATCGCACCATCGATTTTTTGATAGGATTTGTGCTCAGGAAAAAAGAGTTCCCCTACGCATACCCAAAAAAATAAGTTTCGAGCCTGCGAAATTTAATTTTTTTGACTTTTTTTCGACAATGATTTTTAAGGTTTTTTTCATGACCTACTAAAAAAATTTTCATATGTATACCCTGTCCGACCCAAAAATGTTCGCTAAAAACTTTGGCGATAACAGTTTTTGAAAAAAAAAATTTTATATTTTTTAGCGGACATTTTTGGGTTGGACAGGGTATAGATATGAAAATTTTTTTAGTAGGTCATGAAAAAAACCTTAAAAATCATAGTCGAAGAAAGTCAAAAAAAAATTAAATTTCGCAGGTTCGAAAATTATTATTTTTTGGGTATGCGTAGTGGAAATTTTTTTTCCTGAGCCCAAATCCTATCGAAAAATCGATGGCGCGATATCGGTTAACTTTCGTTCATACAAATCGACCAACCCTAATGTACATTCCAACAAAAACACTTATGTATACATTATATTTAAAGAACATGTGCTACATTTGATCACAGAAAGCTTACAAAAAGGGGCCTAATATTTTTAATAACTTCAATACTCCTAATGTTAGCACTTATTTCTATGCACTGACGCTAACAGACACACACACTATCAGGCATAGCCTTATGCATAAGTGTAATGAATCTTATTAGCTGAAGCTAAAGTTTGGCCTTATTTTAAGTCATTTAACGAATTATATATTCAAGAATTTTTTAAAGTTAGCTGACCCCCACATTACGGTGCACTTCTTGTAATTCCTGTTTTTTTATCATCACTCACACCATTTTTTGTTGGGTAAATGCATATTTATGTACATATGTCTTCAACTGCGTGCTTTTCTGCTTTTGATTTTTAGCTAATTTTGATTTATTTTAACTTTAATTTTGTATAGCATTTCATTAGTTGCTTCTACTTCTTCATTTATTTTCTGCATAATTGTAGGAGAGGCTCCAGTTGGTCATACAAATTATCTCTATATGCTGCGCCTATTTACATATATAATATGAATATACATACATGTACATATGTATATAAGTCTGTATGTATGTACATATGTAGTTTATGTATTTCTTATCTCTACTCGCGTTCGCCTCTTAAACCATAGCCCTCTTATGCATCGTCATTTTTTGTTTTGGGTGTGTAAATATCGTTAAAAAATACTCTCCTATAATATAGTTAACAGTTTTTTCGAATGACGTCTGTTCATATGTATATATATATAAAGATATCTATATGTGTATGTAGATGTATGTATACTTTTATGTCACAAATAACAAAAGCGAAAGGAAGAAAATCATGCTCTACAAGTCACTTATCGTACCACGCCTGCTATATGGCGCAGAAGCAGGGACAATGGCAACATCCTATGAAGCGGCTCTGGGAGTTTTCGAGAGCAAACTTCTTCGAAAGATTTATGGGCCTCTACGCGTTGGTGATGGCGGGTACCGAAGAAGATTTAACGATGAGCTCTACGAGCTATACGCAGGCATCAACATAGTCCATCGAATTAAAACGCAGCGGATATGATGGCTAAGCCATGTTACGCGAATAAAAGATGACGGTCTGGCTAAGAAGAGGGCGCCCCCACTCCGCCGGAAGGACCAGGTGGAAAACGATTTAAACTCCCTTGGTGTGACCAATTGGCGCCAGTTGGCAGAGCGAAGAAGCGACTCGCGCGCCTTGTTGGACGGCCATAACCATTTTAACGGTTAAGCATCAATTAAGTAATAAATAATTTGCACTGTTGTGCAGGATAAATGCTTTGATGCAACCAAGTCTTAGATATTCCTTAGTCGCGTACAAATTCAACATCTTTCGTGCGTACTGGGTAACGCGTAGTGCTTCGGTAGCGGTGAAATTGAATAAAATTTTTTTAAATTTAAACGTAATCTTTATACTAAGGTTTATGTATCTGTAGTAGGGTTAATCACTCCACCTCTGCTTTTGTAGTTATGCAAGAGGTGTTGAATCTGACGTTACTCTCTAGACACCTGGGCTTCCGAGCTATCAAGTTAAATTGTGTTCTCTGATCACCTCTTTGCTGGCCACCGGTACATACAGTTCTCTCTTGACGAGACACGTCTTCATAAAATCTCTTCTAGGAATCTTAAACAAATCAACCGGAAATTAATGGTGGTAAGTCCAAAGAGAGAGACAGTAACAACTGCGGCAGGAGCGGTGCTAACCCAAAGAAGGCTGAAGAAAATCCTGTCAAAAGATTCCGCTCGTTCGTTGGGGACCAGAGGGATGTCGACGGAAGCTGAGTGTTACACGGTGAAGAATCCCTTAAGTTTCAAGATGGCACGCACAGATCTGTTTCACTGTCGGCGATTGCTAGCCTAAAAAAATCCCACCCATCCTCTTTGGGGTAACCGAACTTGTATTGCTGGCTGTTAACTCCTTTAAACTCTACAAGTCCCCTAAACCGAGAATAACATAATTCTTGCGCAACTTCTATGATCTTTGACGATAACGGTATCCCCTGCCAAGTGGTGACTTATGCCGATGTCGTGGTAATCGTTGTCAGGAGGAAATGACTGAGGGCGGCTTTAAAATAACGCTTGGACGCTGTGGCCCGGTGTTCTCAATCACGCGAATAAGCTGGCAATCCTTATAAAACGGGGCTGGGTTGGTTCACGAGCAGGTACAAGATTCTTTAAATTCGATCATCCTCAATTGGGGTTATGTAGGTACTTTGGGATCGTTATTGCAAGTAAGCTGTAATTCAAGCAAAATATGCTAGACATGATTAGGAAGCCTAAGGGTTCCTTGTAGAGCTTTCGAATGTCAATTAGCAAACGCTGGCGCTCTCTCTGACGAAAATGGCGGCAGCGCCGAATCAGCTTCGACTTCGACCTGACAGGAAAGACTATTATAAGACGCCTTTCGCCACGCGAAAATTCCTCAAGGGAGGAATGTGCAGCGAAAATGGGGCTGGACTTTGGTGAACCTGTTCACGGAGGAACCAGGCTAGCAGCTCTGTGTCAGCCACTTAGACTGTTAGGGTATTTAATATTTACTCAGTTAGACCGTCCTCTCTTCGGAGGTTATCGCGCCTTACATTTATTTGTCTAGTTAGACCGCTATCAAAGCGCTAACTCTGCCACTGTGAAGTCGAAGCTTCAGAAATTTCTTGGCCTTACTCAGAGCGGAATCGAACTGCTTCGTGAAAAAATTATCTGTGTGCTAGGGCATAAGAATATTCAGTAGAGATTAGGGATTCCGATGGCCAATTGCTGCTTCTGGGTAGATAGACTACAAGCTACCTTGGCAAGCAAACGACCTCCTGCGTGTGTCGGAAGTCTTTCTGCTCAGTTTCTGAGCACAAAATATTATTATTTACAACCTTCATTTTTCAGCCAAATGGCAGTTCATGCGTTGCGTTTTAAAAGCCTGAACAACCCCAGCTTTAGTAGCTGTGTATGGAAAACGACAGGATAGAATCATCCAATAAGTTCAATATATGTCCGTCGGAATAAGGCCTTTTCTGTTCAAGACAGCCAGATATGAGAACATTTGGGAGTTCCGAAAAGATACCCACAGCTTGCATAATCTTATGGACAATTATACGTACATACATTTATAATTAGGTTTAGTTTCGACTTACCACATGTACGCTGCTCTGTAGATTGCCTGCCATCATCGCAGCCGCAGCCGCCTCCGTTGGTTTCTTCTCCGTCTTCTTTGCTGCGCGCTTATTTTTACTCTCAAGAAACCGTTTTTGCAACGCCGCCGTCTCATGATTTTGCTGTTCACACACAGTGCTAAATGTCTGCTCGTAGCGCGGCACGCAATCCGTTTGCCGGCGCCTATAATTCTCGATGCGCCGCCTAAGCCTATCGACCATTTGTTGACGTTTCGGCGGCACAGCTTCGGGGCCGCAACCGCCCTGATTGATGATCTGATTGTTAAGGCCGAGTGTCGGACCGTTGATGTTGTTGTTGTTGCTGCTGTTGTTGTTGTTGTTGCCGGCGCCGATGAGGCCGCCCATGCTACCAGCTGTTCCAGGCGTTGTTGCTGACGCTCCAGTCGCGCCTGCAGTGCTTCCAATTCCGCCGCCGCCGAGGCCAATGCCGCTGCCAATTCCGCTTCCCGCGCCCGTTGCAGCTGTATTGTATGGGGAATGTTGGGGCTGTTGTTGTTGTTGGTGTTGTTGTTGCGTGTTCGCCTTCTGTTGCTGTTGTTGGTGATGTTGCACCTGTATTTGTTGTTGCTGCTGCACATTGTGTAGCTGTTGTTGTTGTGTTGCTTGTAATTGCTGATGGTGTTGTAAGTGTAATCCTAATGATTGTTGTTGATGCAATTGCTGTTGCTGTTGTAGATGATGATGTTGCAAATGTTGTTGCTGCTGTAATTGTAAAGTAAGCTGTTGTTGGCGCTGTTGCTGTTGGTGGTGTTGTTGCTGTTGCTGATGTTTTTGCTGTTGGTGTTGTTGCTGTTGCTGCTGGGCTGCGGCGGCTGCCTGGCTGGCGCTCTGAAACACAGGAATGCCTCCAGCATCCATAAATACGAATTTTGTATAGCGATTTTGTCGTCGCCGTCGTGTCGCGCTAGTTCATTGACCAATTCGGTCCGAACTTCGGGCGTCCAACGTCGATTTCTAAACGCAACGCCGAAGTGTTATTCTACGTCCAAACCAAACAACGCACATCCAAAATAAAAACGTGTAAACTTAGTATTCTAGTTCCCAGCTTCGATAGTGATATAAAGTTTTGCTTTCGGGCTCTTGGTTTTCAAACAAGATCAGCGATCTCTATGGGGAAGATGCTCTATCCATGTAAACTGGCAGTGTATTCTCGAGTCCATATTGATTTTATTAACACTTTTTTTCTATTATTCTGAAATGGAAAGTATGCTGATTTATGTACATAGATGCGATCACTTCGATCATTACTAGTGCCAAAACTGCGATCCTTTGAGGGCTCTCTGTAAATAGAAGAAACAAAAAATATGTGAAGATTTTTTAAGATTAATGCTCTTACATGTAAGTGAAGACGAAGAAAGGGGGAGTTATTATATCTCAGTGTATGTGATCTGACTAATTATATCAGTGTTGCGGAAGTGAATCTAGAAATTGAATTTTTTTGACTTAGATTTTTAAGGTTTTTTTCATGACCTACTAAAAAAATTTTAATTTGATTGTAAAATTTTCATATGAAAATTTTTTTAGTAGGTCATGAAAAAAACTTTAAAAATCAAAGTCGAAAAAAAGTAAAAAAAAAACGAAATTTCGCAGGCTCGAAAATTATTTTTTGGGTATGCGTAGTGGAACTTTTTTTCCTGAGCCCAAATCCTATCGAAAAATCGATGGCGCGATATCGGTTAACTTTCGTCCATACAAATCGACCCACCCTAATGTATATACTCTGAGTTATTTTTAGGCTTTGTCTCTGAATCATGAAGCATTGTGGACGCTTATCTTAATCGCGTTGAGAAATACTGAGCATCAATTTTTCCTTAGGAAAACTCAGGATATCAGGAAAGTATTTGACAAAGAATCGGTTCATCTTTACTGCTTTAATAATTGGAACCTAGTTTTTTTGAAAGGTGCAGGGATCAGCAAAGAGTTTCTGTTTATAAGCGTATGGAATAAGAATGTCCATTTGATCTCTTTGAAGCAGACAGGAGTAGTTACCAAGTGCTCCTTTTTCATAGCTCAACACGAACTATCATTGTTCGTGTTTAAATAATCATAATCACAATAGAGTTGAAAACTAACGATATTCGCCTACCGACTGTTTTGAATATCGAAGAAAAAACACTATCGATAATACTACACGGTTGAAAATGTTGGTCTAAATCCTAAACTTTAAACTTAAACTTTTTGGTCTACATATATGACCAACTTTTTCTGGTTCTAAATGCAGACCTTGCAAAATTTAAAACTAAACGAGCTCATTTTGACTGGTTTTGAATTTAAACATTTTGATTTAAATTTTAATCCAGACAATTTCCATTCTTCAAACTTTTCAACTAAAATTGAAATTTATAATATATTAAAAATTGGGTTTATCCTCCCATAGTTTATAATATAGACCAAAAAAAGTTTAAAAACGCGGTACGGCTAAAACTTGTTGGTTCTAATTTCAAACTTTCATATCATAGAAATTTCTTAAAACTATTTAGTGGTTTTAAAATATGAAAAAGCTTTAACTCAGCAGTCTGCTTTGCTAAGTTTAAAAAATAAACTAAAATGTTTGACCGTGTATCGAACTCTAAAAAGAAACGAACAGCTCTACAATCTTACTTACAATGCATTTTTTTGGTTCTGACATTAAATAGAAGTGTAAGAGTAAAGATGATCGCACTATCGATTGTTCTCGATACTTAAGAAAATAGCATCGATATTACTGGCGAATTCTTAAATCAAGCAAACACATCCCATGCATAGTACTCCATTTCAGTTGATTGGTACCAAGCTCATAACGATATTTTTCGCTGAATTATCGAATTATCGATAGTGTTTCAAATCTACAATGAGGTAAAATCTGCATACTAATAACTTTTTTTAAATTTTCGATACTAACTTAAACTATCGATAATACTTATAATTTGGAACTCTTGATAATATCAGTAGTTTATTGATGTTTTTCCAGCACTAGGAGTCATAATCTCCATACCCATTAATTTTTTATGCTATCGATGCTATCTGTGATCAAAAAAAAATTTAACATACTTTTGCAAGGTTACGTTATGTCGAAGATCTTTCATACAAGATGACTTTTATAAAACTACTGATGTGTTGTGTTTGAAAACTATCGATTGTGATTATAATTAGAAAATATCGATAATTAATCGGTATTTTTTACAGCTCTACATAACAACACTATATGTATTGGGTGGCGAAAAACTATCGATAGTTGTAGCATCTACTCGATATTAGAAAAACGATGAATACTATCTATTAGGTTAGGGGAACTGGCCGGTCAATCATAACCGCACATAGAATAAATAAGTTTTTAGTGTTACCAGAATTTGTTTGCAGACCAAACGGAAAAGCACAATTAGGTAAGAGGACTTATGTATGGAAACAAGCTTAATTGTTGCCTCTAGATCTGACAACCCTGTCGCGCCTAGTAGATCGCGCGCGCAGGACGCTTACAGTTCCCATATCTGCTTTCTACTGACGAGGCCTAATTTATAAGCATGTGACGCCAGAAGATAGTGTCCCCTTAGTACGCCCATCATCAGGCTAAAGTCTTCTCTATTTAGAGATATGAGCAACTTTATGAGTCTAATATCCTAGAATTTGTAAATGATCTTAAAAATGTTGCAACCCCACGCTTCTGTTCACGCTTTTCAAGCTTGACTGATCATATGCAAATACTGTCTCCTTTTGATTCTTCCCAAGCGTATTGGGACGTCTATTGTATACTCGTCGAGGTTGCACCTTTGCCAATTCGTCGTCCTTTTCTTGGCCTTCCATTCCTAACTACTATCGATAGAGGCTGTGAGCTTTATTTAGAAATGAGTCAACAAGCACACATTGAAATCAAGTTCTAAAATTTGTTTAAATACATCAACATTATACATTTAACTCGAATTTATTTAGAAAGTTTATTATAGCAGAGTTTTATACAAAATTTTTCAAAAATTTTTTGAGAACAGCTAGATTCGATTCGCCAAATTTCTGGGTACCTGTGGCTTTTGCAAAGCGATTAAAATATCACAGCGATAGCTACAATAAAAATTGTAAAAAATAATGACTGTGCCAGCCCCTCCGTATTGTTTACAATCTTAAAGCCAGTCATAGCTCAAGTCACAGAAGATTAATTAGCCTGTGCTCTAGTGGGCAGTAAACTGCGACTGCGCCATCTGTTGCCACTTAGTTGCAGCAGAAATCACATATTGTTTAATTCGTGTAATGTCAGATAATTGCTGTGTAGTGATAAGGGCTGTACTTGGATTGATTGCGATTAGATCATATTTCACTTCTATCACTGTTCTAACACAGTCACGGAAAAAATCGCAGTGAACAAGAAATCACAGTTAAAAATCACGTTGTTGTGAAAAATCGCAGGATCTGTGAACTTTACTTCATACATCTCATTCATGTTCACCGAAATGCCTCAAGTTTTTTGGGATTTAAAAAAAACTTTTTTCATGTAACTTTACTACCCATAATAAGCTAATTTTAAGTCCGGACAACATTGTAGATTTTCTTTTTTTACGTTAGTACTTTTATGGTTTTTCTTTTAAAAAAAATTTTTCGATTATTTTAAGCATCAGTATTATCGATAGTTTCACACTCTCAAAGTGTTATCGATAGTTTTCCCAGCTCTAGTACTCGTTCGATGTTGCAGAGATGCTCTATGCAGTACTGTGGGGCATATTTGGCATTTTTCAGAGCCATGGCGCAACGATACAAGGTGGCAGCATGGTACAGCTGATTATAAACTTTTTTATTTGATTTGATACATCAACTTCCGGTGCCGTACGATTTTGACATTTGTCCATCGAATTTACAAAAACAAAGTACATGCAATTTTTATTTATGTTTGTAGGTATGTCACCATGCTGCCACCTTGTATCATTCCGCTATGGTCAGAGCGCACAGCGCAATCGCGTTTTTTTTTAAGGATATTCAAAATTCAAACTGCAAACATGATCGATCGATCATTGTTGTTGTTGACATTGATGAGTAATGATGAATTTGTAAACAACTGTCACACAAAACTATCGCTAAAAATGGGCTAACAAAAGCTAACAACACTGTCAAACTCAAGCTCGAGCGGATATTATCGAACTCCATAAGATTCTCAAAAATCTTTAAATTGATTTGAAAACATTTGTTTGAATTTTGCAACACAGCACTTGCAAAGATGCAAACGAGCCAAGAACAACACTCGCTACTATTGTAAACAAATCGAAGAAGTTACTACTACACTCCTAGCACGTTATTTATTTACAAACATTTCTGATGTCGACGACCAAAACGTCGTGTGGCTTTTGTAGCCGTTAGGGTTAGAATTGTCGACGTATTTCGTATTTTTCGTTAAAAGTCTTTTGTGTTTACTATACTACAAAAACCAGCAAGAAAACAATAAATTGTGTACTCTACCACTCTAATGTCGATGTATGACTGACTGCAAAGACAACGAATGAGGCGCTATAAATGCTGAAATACGGCGGTGTTCGGTGTGCTATGCGATTGCGATGCGTTATATTGGGCGAGTTGGTTGGGCTTGTTGGCTGGCTGGCTGGCTGATTGTTGGGTTGATGAGTTGTATTTTACTCAACACAGAACAGAAATGAGTTTGAGTTAACGACAGCGGTGAGTACGTAGCAGTAGCACAACTGAGTGTTGTTAAAAATTTGGGCTGGTTTGGAACGGGCTGAAGTGGGGTTAGTGTGGTGCTGGTGTGGATACCAGTTTGTTGTTGAGACTGCTTGCTAGTTCGCTCTGGTTCGAATACTGGTCATATTAATAGGGAGCCAAACAAAACAGTCGCATGTGTGTTGTCGTTGGAGAACGACACCAACCGAATGACGTAAAACACATACGCAAAAGTCTTGATGCCAACCAACAACAAAGGCTCTAGTTGATTTTCTTCAACAAAGTTTTTGTTGTATATTTTACGACTATTTTGCTATATGACTTGGCTGGTTGAGCAAAATTGGTTGTTTGGTTGATTATTTGCTAATCTTGGCCTTCGAATGAATAGTCAGATAGTTTGCTATGCCAGCTGATTGCTTGGTTGTTCGTTCGTTGTCAAGCTTCCTATTCGGTTAGTTCGAAGTTGAAAATGTTGTGGAGCTCTCTGTGCTTGTGGCCAACGACGAGTTTAGCGTTGCATTGAGGCGTCAGGAAACCATAGGAAAGTTGATAATTATCGACTTACAGTATGTCTAATAAATAGCAATAATGGGGTGTATTTAAGTATGAAAGCGTGTAAATATTCGCAGAGCAAAAGGCAAATAAAAGCGTTTTAGGTATTTATAAGGGGAAAAGGCATACCAATTTTTTACTGGTTATAAATATTGGTTGATGACATTTTCGAATATCTTGAACATCGAACAGGAGTGAAATAATAACGATTTTAAATACAAAATATAACGCGTTGAGGAGTCGTTCGAAATTTTCTATTGCAAGGTTTGCCACAATTTCGATTATCTTTCGAAATCTTAACCCAGATTTGGGCATTAAAACTTCTCAGCATGCTGAATTTGTATGCTTGATAGGACATACATATAAACAGACCTGATGTGCACCGCGGGATGTAGATTTTCCCAATAACATAATCTAATTTCAGTTTTAAAAAATTTTTATCACGTACACCTGCGAATACAAAAATAGCGGCAAAAATTATTATTTATTTACTCTGGTTAAAATTTGAAAATTTTTTCAAAAACTTTATTCAAATTTTCAAACTTTTTAGAAAACTATTTGCTATGCATCTTTCACATTGATTTTCGAACTTTTATTTTTTTTATTTTTTACTTAAGTTTTCTTTCATACAAAAACAAGGTCGTACACTTTTATGTAAAAAAAAAAACCTTTTGCAAAAGATTTAAAAAATTAATGCGAATATCGAGATACCTCAAACTTTTACTTCCTTAGACTGAAATGAATTTGGCCTCAAATCCGCATACACAAACTTTTTTTAAACTTCATGGAAATTTGCAAATTTTAAAGAAAAATTTCAAAAATTTCTACAACTTTCGAATTATAATTTTTTTAACTTAGTTTAAATATTTTTCGTTTTTGCAAAAAGCTCGGTTTTGAAGTAGCCGAAAATCTTTTCAAAAACTTAATAAAAAATTCCAAGCTTTTTTTTAAATTAAATGAAAATTTGGAAATTTTCAAGCAAAGTTTCAAAATTTGTAGAACTTTCGAATTTATTTTTTTTTTAACTTGGTTAAAATATTTTTCTGTAAAAAAAAACTCGTTCTCGAAGTGAGTAGTTAATGAAAATTTCAAAATTTTTTAGCTTTAGAAAAGGATTTGAAATGTGTTTTTGTTATTTGTAGTATCTTAAACATTGATTTTCGAATTCTTTTTATTATTTTTTATTTAAAAATTTGTTTTCCATATTAAAAGAGAAAATGTTTAAAAAATTAGATACAAAACCTCACACTAAATTTTTTTTCTAAACTTCGAAATAAAAATTTTGAAATTTTTATGAAAATTTTGAAAAACTTGTAAAACTTTTGAGATTTTTCAAACAAATTTTTTTAAAATTGACTAAAATATTTTTCGTTATAAAATTAAAAAAAAAAAAAAATGTGTAATTAACGAAAATAAATAGGTTTTCCTGTTATTTTTGCAAAATGTGTATTAGAATAGGAATTGAAGATGTAAATTAAGTAAAAATTTGTAAACTCAACTAAGTACAAATTAAAAAACACAAGTAAGGAAGGCTAAGTTCGGGTGTAACCGAACATTACATACTCAGTTGAGAGCTACGGTGACAACATAAGGGAAAATAACCATGTAGGAAAATGAACCTAGGGTAATTCTGGAATGTGTTTGTATGACATGTGTATCAAATGGATGGTATTAAAGAGTATTTTAAGAGGGAGTGGGCCATAGTTCTATAGATGGACGCCATTTAGGGATATCGCCATAAAGGTGGACCAGGCCTGACTCTAGAATTTGTTTGTACGATATAGGTATCAAATGAAATGTGTTAATGATAATTTTAAAAGGGAGTGGGCCTAAGTTCTATAGGTGGACGCCTTTTCGAGACATCGCCATAAAGGTGGACCAGGGGTGACTCTAGAATTTGTTTGTACGATATGGGTATCAAATGAAAGGTGTTAATGAGTATTTTAAAAGGGCGTGGGCCTAAGTTCTATAGGTGGACGTCTTTTCGATATATCGCCATAAAGGTGAACCAGGGCGTGACTCTAGAATTTGTTTTTACTATATGGGTATCAAATGAAAGGTATTAATGAGTATTTTAAAAGGGCGTGGGCCTAAGTTCTATAGGTGGACACCTTTTGGAGATATCGCCATAAAGATGGACCAGGGGTGACTCTAGAATTTGTTTGTACGATATGGGTATCAAATGAAAGGTGTTAATGAGTATTTTAAAAGGGCGTGGGCCTTAGTTCTATAGGTGGACGCCTTTTCGGGATATCGCCATAAACATGGACCAGGGGTGACTCTATAATGCGTTTGTACAATATGGGTATCAAATGAAAGGTGTTAATGAGTATTTTAAAAGGGTGTGGGCCTTAGTTCTATAGGTGGACGCCTTTTCGAGATATCGCCATAAAGATGGAACAGGGGTGGCTCTAGAATTTGTTTGTACGATATGGGTATCAAATGAAAGGTGTTAATGAGTATTTTAAAAAGGAGTAGGCCTTAGTTCTATAGGTGGACGCCTTTTCGAGATATCGCCATAAAGATGGACCAGGGGTGGCTCTAGAATTTGTTTTTACGATATGGGTATCAAATGAAAGGTGTTAATGAGTATTTTAAAAGGGAGTGGGCCTTAGTTCTATGGGTGGACGCCTTTTCGGGATATCGCCATAAACATGGACCAGGGGTGACTCTATAATGCGTTTGTACAATATGGGTATCAAATGAAAGGTGTTAATGAGTATTTTAAAAGGGTGTGGGCCTTAGTTCTATAGGTGGACGCCTTTTCGAGATATCGCCATAAAGATGGAACAGGGGTGGCTCTAGAATTTGTTTGTACGATATGGGTATCAAATGAAAGGTGTTAATGAGTATTTTAAAAAGGAGTAGGCCTTAGTTCTATAGGTGGACGCCTTTTCGAGATATCGCCATAAAGATGGACCAGGGGTGGCTCTAGAATTTGTTTTTACGATATGGGTATCAAATGAAAGGTGTTAATGAGTATTTTAAAAGGAGTGGGCCTTAGTTCTATAGGTGGACGCCTTTTCGAGATATCGTCATAAAGGTGGACCAGGGGTGACTCTAGAATTTGTTTGTACGATATGGGTATCAAATGAAAGGTATTAATGAGGGTTTTAAACGGGAGTGGTGGTAGTTGTATATATGAAGGCGTTTTCGAGATATCGACCAAAATGTGGACCAGGGTGACCCAGAACATTATCTGTCGGGTACCACTAATTTATTTATGTATTTAATACCACGAACAGTGTTCCTACCAAGATTCCAATGGCTTTTGATTTCGCCCTGCAGAACTTTTTCATTTTCTTCTACTTAATATGGTAGGTGTCACACCCATTTTACAAAGTTTTTTCTAAAGTTATATTTTGCGTCAATAAACTAATCCAATGACCATATTTCATCCCTTTTTCGTATTTTGTATATGATTATGGCATTTTTTTCATTTTTCGTAATTTTCTATATCGAAAAAGTGGGTGTGGTCATAGTCGGATTCCGACCATTTTTTTCACCAACACAAAGTGCGTTCAGATAAGTATGTGAACTGAGTTTAGTAAAGATATATCGATTTTTGCTCAAGTTATCGTGTTAGCGGCCGAGCGGAAGGACAGACGCTCGACTGTGTATAAAAACTGGGCGTGGCTTTAACCGATTTCGCCCTTTTTCACAGAAAACAGTCATAGTCCTAGAATCTAAGCCTCTACCAAATTTCACAAGGATTGGTAAATTTTTGTTCGACTTATGGCATTAAAAGTATCCCAGACAAATTAAATGAAAAAGGGCGGAGCCACGCTCATTTTGAAATTTTCTTTTATTTTTGTATTTTGTTGCACCATATCATTACTGGAGTTGAATGTTGACATAATTTACTTATATACTGTAAAGATATTAACTTTTCTTTTAAAATTTGTCTTAAAAAAATTTCTTTTTTTAAGTGGGCGTGGTCGTTCTCCGATTTCGCTAATTTTTATCAGGCATACATATAGTAATAGGAGTAACGTTTCTGCCAAACTTCATCATTATATCTTCAACGACTGCCAAATTACAGCTTGCAAAACTTCTAAATTACTTTCTTTTAAAAGTGGGCGGTGCCACGCCCATTGTCCAAAATTTTACTAATTTTCTATTCTGCGTCATAAGTTCAACTCACCTACCAAGTTTCATCGCTTTATCCGTCTTTGGTAATGAATTATCGCACTTTTTCCATTTTTCGAAATTTTCGATATCGAAAAAGTTGGCGTGGTTGTAGTCCGATATCGTTCATTTTAAATAGCGATCTGAGATGAGTGCTCAGGAATCTACCTACAAAATTTCATCAGGATACCTCAAAATTTACTCAAGTCATCGTGTTAACGGGAGGACGGACGGACGGACGGACATGGCTTTTACTTTCCTAGACTGAAATGAATTTGGCCTCAAGTCCGCATACACAAACTTTTTTTTAAACTTAATACATATTTATTATTGTAAACAAGTAAGGAAGGTTAAGTTCGGGTGTAACCGAACATTACATACTCAGCTGAGAGGGCTGAGAGAGCAGGGAAAATCACCATGTAGGAAAATGAACCGAGGGAAACCCTGGAATGTGTATCTAATGAAAGGCATTAAAGAGTATTTTATGAGGGAGTGGGCCATAGTTCTATAGGTGGACGCCATTTAGGGATATAGCCATAAAGGTGGACCAGGGATGACCATAGAATTTGTTTGTACGATATGGGTATCAAATTAAAGGTATTAATGAGAGTTTTAAAATGGAGTGGTGTGAAGGCGTTTTCCAGATATCGACCAAAATGTGGACCAGGGTGACCCAGAACATCATCTGTTGGATACCGCTAATTTATTCATATATGTAATACCTGCCAAGATTTTAAGGGTTTTTTATTTCGCCCTGCAGAACTTTTTCATTTTCTTCTACTTAATATGGTAGGTGTCACAACCATTTTATAAAGTTTTTTCTAAAGTTATATTTCGCGTCAATAAAACAATCCAATTACCTTACCATGTTTCATCCCTTTTTTCGTATTTGGTATAGAAATATGGCATTTTTTCATTTTTCGTAATTTTCGATATCGAGAAAGTGGGCGTGATCATAGTCGGATTTCGTTCATTTTTCATACCAAGATAAAGTGGGTTCAAGTAAGCACGTGAACTAAGTTCATTAAAGATATGTCGATTTTTGCTCAAGTTATCGTGTTAACGGCCATGCGGAAGGACAGACGGACGACTGTGTATAAAAACTGGGCGTGGCATCAACCGATTTCACCCATTTTCACAGAAAACAGTTAACGTCATAAAATCTATGCCCCTACCAAATTTCAAAAGGATTGGTTAATTTTTGTTCGACTTATGGCGTTAAAAGTATCCTAGACAAATTTAATGAAAAAGGGTGGAGCCACGCCCATTTTGAAATTTTCTTTTATTTTTGTATTTTGTTGCACCATATCATTGCTGGAGTTGAATGTTGACATAATTTACTTATATACTGTAAAGATATTAAATTTTTTGTTAAAATTTTACTTTAAAAAAAATTTTTTTTAAAAGTGGGCGTGGTCCTTCTCCAATTTTGCTAATTTTTATTAAGCGTACATATAGTAATAGGAGTAACGTTCCTGCCAAATTTCATCATGATATCTTCAACGACTGCCAAATTACAGCTTGCAAAAGTTTTAAATTACCTTCTTTTAAAAGTGGGCGGTGCCACGCCCATTGTCCAAAATTTTACTAATTTTCTATTCTGCGTCATAAGTTCAACTCATCTACCAAGTTTCGTCGCTTTAGCTGTCTTTTGCAATGAATTATCGCACTTTTTCGTTTTTTCGAAATTTTCGATATCGAAAAAGTGGGCGTTGTTATAGTCCGATGTCGTTCATTTTAAATAGCGATCTGAGATGAGTGCTCAGGAACCTACATACCAAATTTCATCAAGATACCTCAAAATTTACTCAAGTTATCGTGTTAACGGACGGACGGACGGACGGACGGACATGGCTCAATCAAATTTTTTTTCGATCCTGATTATTTTGATATATGGAAGTCTATATCTATCTCGATTCCTTTATATCTGTACAACCAACCGTTATCCAATCAAAGTTAATATACTCTGTGAGCTCTGCTCAACTGAGTATAAAAAATTTAAATTCGAAAGTTCCACAAAATTTTTTATTTAATTTAAAAAAAAAGTTTGAAAATTTTATTTAAGTTTTTTAAAAGACGTTCGGCGACTTCAAATTGAGTTTTTTTCAAAAACGAAAAATATTTAAACTAAGTTAAAAAAAATTCCCAAATTATTAAATAAATTATAAAATTAAAAATTGCTTGAAATAAATGTTTTCATACATTTAAAGCGATACGGGCAATCCCCGGCAAACTCATATAAAAAAATTTAATTGGAAATGCGGCCACCGTGGTGTGATGGTAGCGTGCTCCGCCTATCACACCGTATGCCCTGGGTTCAACTCCCGGGCAAAGCAACATCAAAATTTTAGAAATAAGATTTTTCAATTAGAAGAAAATTTTTCTAAGCGGGGTCGCCCCTCGGCAGTGTCTGGCAAGCGCTCCGATTGTATTTCTGCCATGAAAAGCTCTCAGTGAAGACTCATCTGCCTTGCAGATGCCGTTCGGAGTCGGCATAAAACATGTAGGTCCCGTCCGGCGAATTTGTAGGGAAAAATCAAGAGGAGCACGACGCAAATTGGAAGAGAAGCTCGGCCTTAGATCTCTTCGGAGGTTATCGCGCCTTACATTTATTTTATTTATTTATAATTGGAAAGTTCTACAAATTTTTGAAAATATGTATTATTATTTTTATACTCAGTTGAGCAGAGCTCACAGAGTATATTAACTTTGATTGGATAACGGTTGGTTGTATAGGTATAAAGGAATCGAGATAGATATAGACTTCCATATATCAAAATCATCAGAATCGAAAAAAATTTGATTGAGCCACGTCCGTCCGTCTGTTCGTTAACACGGAAAATTGATTAAATATTGAGATATCTTCACCAAATTTGGTACACGGCCTTATCTGGACCCAGAATAGATTGGTATTGAAAATGAGCGAAATCGGATGATAACCACGCCCACTTTTTATATATATAACATTTTGGAAAACACAAAAAACTGATTATTTAGTAAATAATACACCTAGAATGTTGAAATTTGACGTGTGGACTGATATTGAGACTCTTGATACAAATTTAAAAAATATTTTAAAATGAGCGTGGCCCCGCCCACTTGTGATAAAATTAATTTTACAAATATTATTAATCATAAATCAAAAATGGTTAAACCTATCGTAACAAAATTCGGCAGAGAGGTTGCCTTTATTGTAAGGAATGCTTTGAATAAAAATTATCGAAATCGGTTAGGGACCACGCCCACTTTATATAAAAGATTTTTAAAAGGGTCGTGGACGAATAAAACAAGCTACATCTTTACAAAAAAGAGCTTTATATCAATGGTATTCCATTTCCCAAGTGTATTTATAACAATAAATAGGAAAAACTTCAAATTTAAAAAATTGGGCGTGGCACTGCCCTTTTATGACTAAGCAATTTTCTGTTTCGGGAGCCATAACTCGAAGAAAAATCAACGGATCGTAATAAAATTCGGTACACATATTTTCCTTATAGCAGAAAATATTTCTAGTAAAAATGGACGGGATCGGTTAAAGACCACGGCAACTTAGATATAGAATAAATTTAAAAGGGTCGTAGACTAGAATAATAAGCTGTAACTAAGCAAAAAATGGTTTTCAATCAATGATATTTCACTTATCAAGTTTTATTGTAAGAGGAAATGGGGAGACATTTTTTTTTAACGGACGGTGTCACGTGGTATGTAGAACAGTAATTTATCTGAAATGAAATGTGCAATTGAAGTTCACGCGGAGTATAGTGTTCGGTTACACCCGGACTTAGACACCTTTACTTGTTACAAACTAGTTTTTATGTTATATTTTGCTTTTACATAATCCAAGTTTTTGTTTATGTAATTATAAAAAACTAATGTTGAAAACAATACCAGGCAATTGGGATAAGGTTTACAACAACTAAGGCATGACGTGGCTGAATGCGTTTGTAACACTTCAACCATCGTAGGAGTGCGGGTTCAAATCCCATTCCCGGGAGAAAAGGCTTTGAAGAGATTTAAGAGGTATAATCAAAACAGCTGTCGCCTTGCCCGTCCTGATGTCACGTTGTTTTAAATTTTTCCCAAATTATTAAATAAAATACAATTTTCGTTTTATGTTTTATTATAATAAATCAGGCTCCTACATTGAAACGCGTAGGAAAATAAGAAAAAACCAAATCGGCGGAAAAGCTCTTTTTAGAAAAATTAATAAAAATTATACTCTGGCCCAAAGTCACTAACAATACCATTTTCAATTGTAATCTTAATATAATACACATGTCTATAAATTGTTTAATTATTTTCATTATGAGTATATTAGTTCTAAAATTGTGATCTACATACAGCCACACATATACTAATGCACAATTCATTTCATTAACTCAAAGCACTAACAAACGTAGGAAAAACAACACAAAAACAAGAAATAAAAAAATTTGCAAGCTATTTGTCATATTAATACGAATAAAAATATCCACACGTGAGTCAACAACAAAAAAAACAGATGAACATCGAGTTAGCAGCACCAAATTAAATGCCAACCCAAGATACACTCGAATTAACAACCAACAAACCAATCCAACAAGCCCCAACCAATAAGCAACAAAGAAACCAGTCATCGGATAATACGAACCACCTAAACAACCAAGTTAACCAACTTAATTGCCAGGCGTTCAGAAAATTTAGACAGCGAATGTTGGAATTGCCAACAAAATTGCAAAATTCATTTGCTTGAGCGTCTTTAGCGCGGTCTCTGTTCAAATCGAAACGAATTGTTAAGACTTTGGTGGATTTATATGTATGTAAGTGTTTGTATGTGTGTGTCATTGTTCACATGGATTGAATTTGTTGATTAAGCTTTAAATTTTTAATTGTTTACACTACTAACGAACTAAAATCTTCGTACCTATACAAACAGTACATTTTAAATATAATACATGTATCAAGACCCCTGACTGATAACATTTATAGATTTGCAGGAACTTAAATTAAATTTATAAATACCACCAGCAAATTTAACTAAAAATACTTTTTAGAATATTTCGATCTGACCTCTTCATATATGGATTTATGAACGAAAATCATACAAATATTGCTTTGATTGATGTATCATAGTAGAATTGATACTGAGTGAAGAGCGTACTCAAACCGGTTATCGGTAAACAAATCGCCAAAGAACACAGCCAAGCTCATACTAATACAGATGTGGAGCGTACATTAGAGCGGTTATGTCCATATACGTAATAAAAAAGATGTTGAAAACTGCCCCTATAATTGACATTTTTTTGTTCAGGATTCCTTGTAAATATTGCCGATATTGATTTTCAACTCTAACTTGGATATTTGACATCTGAATTTTAAAATTTATATGTTACTAGCAGACCCGGCAGACGTTGTTCTCTTCTAGCTTTGGTCTATCTGCATCACTTTTATGCAGTTTTTACTTCTCAATCTTTTTACCTCCCTCTCTCCCCTTTTCCTTAGCTTTTTATCCACTCTTCCCTCTGCCTCTCTCTCTCCCTTTTTCTGCGTCTCCTTCTCCGTCTTTTCTCTCACTTTTTTCCGCTCCATCTATACCAATCTCTCTATTTTTGTCTAACTCTACCTCTTTCCCTCTTTTCTTTTGTCTCTAGTTCTCCTCTTCATTTTTTTGTTTCCAGTCCCAGTTCCAGTCCGATTGTACGGTTCCTGCTCCATTTCCCGGAAAAAAGTGTAGTAAATACTTATCTAGGCAAAGGGCTACCTATATACAAAATTTCAGACAAATACAACAGTGAATAGAATTTGTTCGCATAGATCGGTCCCTGGTCCAATGCCGGAAAGAAACTTCACAGGAACGCTACCCCTATCTTTCAAGTAGGATCAAACAGCACACGGTGTGCAAATTTGATTAAAAACGGTTAAATAGTTTAGGAGCACATAGCGGACAAACAACGTGACACGAAATTTATATATATATATTAAAATTATTTTGGTACTGAGAAGCTGAAACGTTTCTTCAAATGAACTTTAGAACTCTGCAGTCGTTTTTACGTAGTCTTGTTTTCATAGCTTAGTTAAACTAAAGCTTTCTTTAAGGAGCAAAAACTTGTGTATCAGACAAAAAAACTTCAAAACTTAAACTTCGGAGAATAAATAGAGTTACTGAAGAACAAAGTAAGGTCTTAAAATCGGATGTCAAATAACCGAGTAATTAGAAAGATAAAAAGATTAAAATTTTGGTTTTGTTTCCCCCTCAGCATAAGATTCGAATCAAGACACAGTCTTTCGCAACTTTCTTACGAGCCACTCTAGTGTGTGTTTATTGTACACAACACATAGCTCTTTGTATGTAAATACTATGTATACTCCTGGTTTAGGAAACATTGTACTGACGAAATGTAAAACACCGATAAAAAGAGCACTCTTTGCCAAGAATGCCTGTAGGAGCATAGATTTTGGTGAGCTTATTTTGCAGCTACAGGAAATATCTCACCGTCTGTTTTTTTTTTTTTTTTTTTTGTCACTGCAACAGTTTTTAGACTCTTGCATGACCTCTTAGGTTTGCGGTGCAGATTAGACTAGGTCGCTCCACCTGCAAAACAAAAGACATTGTAGTGATTTACAGGTCATACAACTTTTCGTTCTGTGCTAGTCTTAAAAACAGCCAAAATAGTATTTCGTTGATAATTTTTCTATTTATTTCTTTATTTTAAGATTCAACTATTGACGGTCCAGCAGTGAATGAATATCGATCGATCATTGTACCAATTGTTTTGAGTGTGCGCTATCGAAATTGATTTATTTGTTGTCGAGAGCAAAGCGGAGCCAAATTTTGTTGTTGAGAGCCAAAGAGAGTCATTATGTGGCGCTCCAGTTTGGTAGCAAGCCTACCGAGCATGTAGTGCCTTTAAAATCGTTCCAAATGAAGCAACACTAGTAATAGCAGGAATATATTCGATCGACAAATGAAGCAATGATGATTTCTGAGAAGGAAAATTCACGCTATTAAGCACGAGAGATCTGAATGGAAGCTAAGACGGAATAGCTCGACAAATTGGCGCTAGATACATCGCAACAGCCACGTCTTGAAAAGCTAGCTGTGACGAACGCATGGTATATTGGATTTCTGACTAACTCAGCTTTTAACATGGCATGGATGGTTTGAGGAATATCTTTGGCAGTACAGGCTTATAGCACATTCGTTTTTAGTTCCCAGTGTTCCATAGTAGAGGTTTACGCCGATCACTTTATCGGTGGCGGCGGCGTAGGCTCTATTATATACCAGCGGTGGCGGTGTGGTCAGCGTAGTTTCACCTAGGGTTAACTCCTAATAATCGTCGCGAATACAACTTCTATAAATCATTTGTGGCTCCTTGGCGGTCACGCACAAAGGCAACTTGAGGTTGCTATTATTGGTCTATTAATACTCATGACTCTCGTGGCACAGGGCGCCTCCAGTTTTGTCGGCTGTTTTTAAGAGCTAGAATTCCCGATGTGCGAACAGTAGCAAACCCGACCACCAGTCGCTACCACGCCTCCTAACCCTCACACCATATGCCAGCACAGAAGCTCTAGGTGTAGCTCCGAAGACTTTCCAACGGATGCTTTTGTTGCGCTATGCTGCCGAGCTACACCAGAGAAACACCTTGAAACCTTACGGAGTCACTATTCGGCCAAGGATACCGCCTTCGAAATCATAAGCAATCTAAGTGGAAGTCATTGCGTAATGGGTGAAAATCGTATAATCCTCGGCGCATCTACATAATTGAAATTTTACAAAGACCCTGGATAAAATTTTTGAAATGTAGACCAAAGTTTGCAGACATTTGTGTTCACACCATTGATTTCAATAGTCTTCGTTAAATCAAAACGATATTTTAGAATGAAAGTCGACCGATTTTAAGTTGAAAGATGTTAACTGCTGTTTTCGTGCCTTATTATATAAGAGCTCATTATGGATGACCGCGTAGCTTCAGTTTTCAGACTAGTTCGACTGTCCACTACGTTAGGGTAGTAGCACACACGGTCATTAGTTCGACTGTCTTGGGAAAGCTTTTGCTTCACCACTTTGAGTGTTCTTGCGAAGGACAAAGCCTCACGTGGTAAATATATGTGCCTACGTATTCACATTTGTAAAAGGAGCCGTAACGAGTAGGTGATATTTAAACTTGGTTGATATACTATAATCAATGTGATTCACTCCAAGGGACTAGTTTTGGATAGGGCCGCCAACTTTATGTCAAACAGGGAGACTTAGGTGTTGAAGGATGAAGTGTGAAAATCAAAATTTAAATTTCAGACGCGATTGTACAGTTTCGCAAATAAACAACAGATTTTTGAATGTAAACCCAAATGAGTTTTCAAAACCTTCTCATACGTAGATACATATATCCTCAACTTAAGTATGAGGTAAGAATCATTTCAAAGGAGTGTTTATGCCCCTAGAACCTACTAAAGGATTTTGCATCACTGATTTCGCTTATTCCTTCAGCCAATCGCAATGTAATTTTTTTTTTTTAAATCGGCACCTTTTTTGGGTAATTTGCTTGTTTTAACAACTTTATTATAAAACTTTTCTTTTAGTGTTTTGTTTTAATAACTTGGTGAATTGGGTGATGCAAAGTCCGTGTTAAGCTGATATCGAAAACGCCTGTTTTTTTAAATAACTTTTGAACAGTTAGAAAGGGTTAGATTTCGCAATTAGTTTCTTATAACTGGCAGTGATTTGCATCCGTTGATACCACTTTCGACCATATCCGACCAATTTTCGACATGAACAATAAATGGGCTAAACAGTCTCAAACGAGTAGAAAATATAGTAACGCGCCGGACGCCGCCGCCGCCGAGCCGATATTTTTGACATTCGGCGGCGGCGTGCGAAAACGACCCTAATCGGCGGCGGCGGCGGCGTTTATCGGCGGCGTATATCTCTAATCCATAACCATAGACGGGACTGCGCAAAAAGGCTCTTGTGTATGGCAGATAACATTTCGATATTAGCGGTAAAGGATTACAAATTTCTTATTTCCTTTATAGTATCTAATGGCTTTTTATGCGAAATTATCGTGTGTGAGTAGGCCTAGCGAAGTTTCTAGAGCATGTGATCCCTAAAATAACATTACATTCCGAATTTATAAAATACAAGAATCGAGATCTTACATCCTTATAAAACTATATCCTAAATTACACAGGGAAAAATGTAAGGAAATTTTATTAAGGAAATGAGTATTTGCTATATTTTTCGATTTTTGTTAGAAGTTCTTTAGTCTGCCCTTTAAAGCAGCAAAGGTCATGAAGTACTAAATAAAGCTATTTTCATCAAATTAACCCCCATTTAACAACCACTACCTTAGAAGGCCTACATACAGGTTTATCTATTAAAATCTTGATTAGTACCATAAATGTTTGCCGAAGAACTTAAATCAATACAAAACAATCTACAAATTGGCAAATGCAACCCCGATCACAATCACATCAAAGGACATTTATGAGCGACATAAACTCAGCTTAGTCGCAGTAAAATCCATTAGGATTGTTTACTCACAGTTTGATATCCATCCACCCTTCTTGATACTGAAACCAAAATATATCTTAAGAGGCATTTGACGAAGCTGTTTTTAGCACGATGAAGAATAAGCCAATACATCAAAATGAAATCATTCAACTATTCAACATCCACCTTTAGGAATATTGTCATTTAACGAAAAACTACAACTACACCATGCATAAGCATATCCACCTACGACCTAGATTTTTATTTATGTATGTTACATTAGGGTGTGCCTCGTTTTTTATAAAGTGATATTTGGTATGAAACAAATTTTCAGACGCAATTTCAAGCCTAGGTGGAATATTCTCTCGCCTCTTATTTAACTGTGACATGTGTCCCAACTATGCCAAAACAAGATTTAGAGCATTTCATTGTTGCGACCGCCCAAATAGTACGAATTTTTACAGTTCTCGCATTTTTGGCTGATGTTACGTATAAATTTAGATATTTTGGCTGCATGTTTATTACAGAGACTAGCCTTCTAAATTTTTTCAGCCATTACGGTTTCAGAAATAAAACAAACCCTTATTTATATAAGCTTATGTTAAAAAAGTCTCGAGCAAGGAAATATCAAAATATTTATAAACAAAAACTTGCAGTATATTTCCACCATGAAGAGGCGCGGCCCAAATTCTCTTCGTAGGTACTTACATATATCGCGCCTTCCATTGAAATTTTTATGTCATGATTTTAGATTTGAGAATTTCTATGTTTCTATTTAATGTTCTTTTGGGCTCTGAGGTCATTTTCATATAGTTTTGTATGCAAAAGGTATTGTAGCCCCCCAAAGTATGCTTCTCGTACCAAATTATGAAAAAAGGACCCCAGAGCTCAAATTTACATTGCAAGAAATTATAAACCAAGATAATGACATTTATTCTAAAAATCGGATGTCATACAACCATGTTATATTAAAAACATATTTCCGTATGCGAAAGGTTGAAATGAAAACTTGAAAATTTGGCACACACTTTAATATTTTAAGTTCTTCTTCGTCTGTGCTTTAAGGTGTGATATATTTTAAACATATTCCTAATGAATACTCAATCAGAAAAGCAATAAAAAATGCCAAAAGTTACTATTCTCCATGGGATGCTCGTTATACTGTTCAAGTTGTCGGTGTGTGGTATTTTGAAGATTATAACTAGATGAGACTGTAAGTTAATAATAAGGGGGTTAATGTATTTTCTCTAAAATCTTGTAAAAAATTAAATAAATCTGTTGATCTTTAGGCCTTTGCAGAACGCTCTCTCGTTTTTGAGTTAAAAGAAAAAGGTCGAAGAGCAAATTTCCAGGACCAGACGAACACTTTGAGGAAGAGTGAACCTTTGCAGAACACAGATGGAAAATATGGCGCACCCTAGTTACAAAACACATATGCATATGTATGTACAACATATTTGGAGTGAACTCATACCATGCGCAGAGTAAAGATGAACACTGGAAGGGGACATTAGAGCCTGCTATATGGGACACAACGTACCATCGCATACGGCAAGTGCACTCTTGCCCACACAGCTATGCCTGCATAAGTCCAACTCCACTTTAACACTATCCTTGCACACTACGCCCAATGAAAATGTGGGAGCACGAATGGGCACACAAAAATGTTGTACTAAACGGAAATGCACATGAGAACTTTATAAATTGCGATGAGCCAGTGTAGAGGAAATCTATAAAATGCCGTGTGTATTTTTCAGAGAACTGTTGCTTTTTATAATTATTTTTTCTTCTAAACAGAGAGAGAGAATATTCACCACCAAGTACAAGAACAAAAGTTAATATTTATTTACTGAGCACAATAAGTGTATGGAGGGTGTTCAGTGTTGCCAGAAGAAGTAATTTTCTTTTCCGAGTATGAAATCGGTATACTGAAATATGGGAAACTGTTTTTATTTTACCTTGATAATGTTAGTACCACCAATATATGCTAATTTTTGGTCTAATAAACCAATCGCTCTTTTATTATGCCCTCTCAATTTAAAAGCTGGGAAAAGTAAAATATCAAAAATTAGTCTTTTAGTTTTAGAACGCTATTAACGGCGCATTAACAGACGCATTTGCGAACTAACCTTGAGATTTGAGAACATGCCATGGTTATAGATGCCGACTTCGTAGCATATTTGGGTAAGATTACACTTTTGAGACATTCGCAGGGCAGCAGCTCGAAAGCAACGAAAATGGTGAGGGGCAAGTCCCAGTAATAATGAAGTGCTCAAGAAGCCTGGAAAGGCGGCAGCGCAGAAGTAGTGACAACAACAGAGCCAGAACACAAACGGATTAAGAACCAGGCATTTCCATCACAAAAGAAGTACATAAATAAGCGAACAAAACGTTAAAATTTAGGAACGGATTGAAGACAAGGCCTCTCCCACCATCCAAATAAAAACATCGGAGTGAACGTTTTACTACCTATCTAGATAGGCACGACTTACACGTACATGGGTTTCAGCCACAGCTTATCGAATTCAGTGCGACTTTCCGAAAATGTCAATGCTCAACCTCCGGGTGCATTGGTAATATGACATGAGTCTGTGATTGCGCTGCTACTAATCAGCATTTGGTAGCCCAACAAACTGGGAAATGACGCAGTCGTATTTTATAGTGGCAAGCTCATTTTTTTTATTGTCGCAGCTAAGTAATTATTTCCGTGACGAGAGCTGTGAGTAGTTGTGCGAGAATTAGTAAACGTGGTTGCGCACTAGACGCAGACACCGTCAAAGTCAGTCGATAAATACGATTTCTTGGAAGCTGTTACGGCGATTTACTGAGATACGTCGGACGCTGAAACATAATCACAGGACCACGAATATTTTTCAGCAACAACTTTTCTCCCAACTTGTCAGCAACGAGAAGACGTGTTTTTTTTTTTTTTTTTTTTTGACTGAATCGAAGATCTCATGGCAATTTTCATTTTCAATTTTGATTTGGTGACTCAATACTTCATATAGAACCGTCTTGTACAGTGATTTTATGGAGAAGATGAGGGAAACGCTCCACGGTCAAAATTATCTAGATTGGGAATATGTTTTATCGCAAACAGAAAAAAAAAAACATTCATTTTGAGCTAAATTGGTGGCAACATTGGTTGTGTTAGTATTATGTGCTCTATCAGCATTAACAATGTATACAAGAAGACAAAGCACTCCCAAGAGGAATAACATGGCATCATAATAATGATTTGTAGTATTTTTGTTTATACGACTGTTTGGTTTAATGTTGGTTCGTTCCGTGTGGATCGCCTTCTAATCGCGCTGATGGCCTGTTAAGAAACGTGTTGATGTTCAAATGCGCGTTGCTATTTACGGGATTAAAAATGTTAGCGGTGTTCCAAATTGCTTAAACCGGCTCGCTCAACATTCAAAGCGTAAGCGCTGCAAGCTACACAAATTTTGGCTGCGCTTGGAAAACACTGAGGTGACTTTTGTACAAATTGAATGGAAGGAATTTCACTCAAATTTAAGTATTCTTATCCTTCCAAAAACTTATCATTCGAAAACATTCTTTTAATATCTCTTGTGACACCATACGAAAATCTATTAGGACAGCATTCGTGCGTTCAGTCCAACATTTTTGAGTGGCGCGAATTTTAGTAGATATATCTTTTGACTGATACGCGTGTTTTCCACGCGACGCTATCGACAACAAGAAGGCCATTAAGCACAAAACCAATCTAAGCCAAATCCTATCACCAAAAATATTCAAGTACTGCCAAAATTTAGCTCGCCTCGCATTTTGGCTCATCGCATTCGTGCTTCTGGAGTGCAAAGCATGGAAGGCGAGCCGTGCAAATTTACCGCCTTGCGGCCGCAAATTAATGGCCAACGACGGACAGTTAACTACCAACTAAACGTTTGCTCCATTGGTTCTTCACTTGAAATATGTCATACACGCGTCAGCTAGAGCAAACATGAGTCAGTGAAATTATTAAAAACGCGTTGTATACGCCTCTGATGATTCATGAACAAAATTCATCACATTACTTGAACATTTTTGTTAAATCTCACATCGAACTTGCTAACAAAAACTACATTGGATAAATCTGGACGAGCGCGAGCGCTAAGCGGTTATCATAGCTGCTTGAACGCGTATGACGCGCGTCCGGCCGCAAATCGCAGTCCGCTTTGCGCTTCAGCAAAAAATGTCATTTGCCAGCGTGATCTCTTGGTGCATGGGGAGCCCGTTTGACTTGCGACTTACGTACGCGACGTCAAACGATTGCCGCTAAGCGAACGCGTTGCGCGTCTATCGCAAATTTAACCAGGCGCCCAACTTAAAACGATAGGTGGACGCGAGCAAGTAAAAGTTTTATTTAGGTATGTATTAAAAATATAATCGAAATGAGCGCACGTTGCTGATTGGGCGGCTTATGTTAAAAACTCTCGCGTGCGCACACAATAAGTTTTTATTATATTTATACTCCTCGAAGTGTATATGTGTTTGTGTTATTACCCAACCGACATTTTAAAGCATATACGCAATCTTGAAGGTATCTTACTCGCGCTCTTCTAGACAAACTAATACATAATATAGTGAGCGATGATATTTTTGTATACCGACTGCTATTTGAGAAACGTTTCACCTCCAGCCTTGTTTTAGTCCTAGGGAGGTTCCATGAGAAAGTGAACCTTGGTGCGAAGAGATTTTTTTAAACTGAAGACACTGTACCTAAAAATATTAAATATAAGTTTTCAATGTTTTTTAACACCTTTTTTCTCTTGAAGCAGAATGCTGATTTAAAACTGTCAAAAAATTTGTGATTTACTATTCGAATGATTAATAAGAGAAATAACTTTAAAGCTGATTTAAATACCATTTTATAAAAGCCCTATATTGTTTTTAATAGATTATCTAGCAGTACTAGCTTTGTCCCACCGTGGACAAAAAATCGAAAATTGTTATTATAAATTTTGCAAATTGTTTTCTTATTTTATATTTGCTATACAATAATAGAAACTCGTTTCAAATATCGTCGGCCCAATGCCAAAGAAACGAATGTGCGTATTTGATGTGTTGAGAAAAACGCGTAAGACATTGTTAAAAAAGAATTTAATTAATAGAGATTAAATTTTGTATTTTTCAACCACTATTGGAAGGTTTACTTTTGTAAACAACTAAGTAACGTTAATTGAAAAATGATTTTTAAAATTTGTTTGTTTGTTTTAAAATGCACATTTGTTGTTTTGGCTTTGCAAAATTTGACATATACAATATTTTGTTTAAACAAAAATGGCAATGCGTTCCTTTGGCTTTGTACCGACGATATATTCTACAACTCAGTTTTGACTTCTTCGAAATGATAAAAGTATTATTCAACAATTAAGTATCCTCCACCCGTGACAAGTACGCAGAAACAGTTGTTAGAAATAAGTAGGCATTGCTAATACGTCTTATGGTCCTAGTAGAGATATCAACTTATTACGTCCAGTAGAAATTCCAATCAAAATACGACATATATGAAGTAGGGTTTTTCATGGCCCTTGAATCTGAGTCAAAGCCTTAGAGAGTGAAAGTTCTTAAAATTTTCCGTAACTCAAATTCATTTAGCACATGGAATTATGCCACGACGTGAACCATATTTTGAACCTTTCGAATAATAATAAATCGGAAATTTCGACATTACGAATACCTTGGGTTCTCCGAAGTCGATATCTACTGAACAGTATACTTGATTTACTAATACAGCAGTTTCTTGATATTACGATCATTCGATTCAACGAAATTTCGATTTTAAGAACATTCAAAATTTTTAAATTGACAAACCTGCATCGACAGTACTTGGTCGTACGAACAACTAAAAATGTTTGTGTTTTGTATCATAAAAAAGAGGTAAACAAACACATAAAAGAAAACAAAAGGAAAACAGAAATAATAACTAAAAACCATACTAAAAAGCATACAGACGCTATTGAAAGTTTTGGCACGTGGGCCAAACAAAACAATGTTGAGGCTTCAAATTTGGTTGTTTTGACGGAGCTTCAAAAGCTGCAGTAAACAGTTACCTCAATATTCCTAACAAACAACAATGATTAATAAATTTTTTACATAAGTATTTTAAACATCAAATACTGTCTTACTGAATTAAGCACATGATATTGTTCGAACAACTTTTCTGAGCATAAAAAAAATAAAAAAAATGAATGTAAGGCGCGATAACCTCCGAAGAGATCTAAGGCCGAGCTTCTCTTCCAATTTGCATCGTGCTCCTCTTGGTTTTCCCTACAAATTGGCCGGACGGGACCTACATATTTTAGCCTACTCCGAACGGCATCAGCAAGGCAGATGAGTTTTCACTGAGAGCTTTTTATGGCAGAAATACACCCGGAGCGCTTTCCAAACACTGCCGAGGGCGACCCCGCTTAGAAAAATTATCTTCTAATTGAAAACCTTATTTCTAAAATTTTGATGTTGCTTTGCCCGGGGTGTGAACTCAGGGCATATAGTGTGGTAGGCGGAGCACGCTACCATCACACCACGGTGTCCGCCATGAGCATACACCTAAGCTAAAATAACCATTCTGAAATTAATTTTTTCTTTTTGTTCCTTTTTTGCATTTATTATTTGAGTAAAAGAAGTTTTAAAAAACATGTGTACTTTCTCTGGTTATTTTAGCTATTTTAATTAAGAATATATGAAAAATGTTATGGTACTCGATTTTACGAACAAACCCTGCAATGCTGGTGTTCGTAAAATCAAGAATCTGCTGTACCTATAATTTACTAATACCTCTCACTAATTAGCGAGAATAGGCTTTGTAAAAAAAAAATGCATATGGGAAAGGCAGTCAGTTTTTCGCGTTTTCTGAACATTACGATTTTTTGAGTTGATCCAGGTGGGCGATATATTCGCAGAGCTTTTATAATATATAACTTTACTAATGGATAGCGTATTTTTTTGTTCCACCCATGAAAGTAAGAAAACTTATTATAATTGCATATATACTAAGATATTCTGATGTTTTTTACATAACTGATTCAATATTAAGTGTCTCAACTTATTTATCAATCTTGAATTCTTTAGCTGCTTTTATCAGAATGCTTCAACAAAGATAAAATAATAAATAAATAGTAAAAATGCAAGGCGCGATAACTCCCGAAGAGATTTTAAGCCGAGCTTCTCTTCCAATTTGCGTCGTGCTCCTTTTTAATTTTTCCTACAAATTGGTGGGACGGGACCTACTTGTTTTATGCCGACTCCGAACGGCATCTGCGAGGCAGATAAGATTTCATGGCAGAAATACACTCGGAGTGGTCACCAAACACTGCCGAAGGGCGACCCCGCTTAGAAAATGCTTCTTCTAATTGAAAAACAAAGATAAAATACTGCGTTGAATTGTCACATCCTTGATGATGGAACATTCCCATGGCTTATATTTTTATTGGATAATGCCGTATCTCAGCATAAGTTCGACAATTCAGTTGAGACCGGGGATTTATGAAAAAGATGCTGAGAAGTCTCAGAGGGCGGGTTTTCGAACCCAACTCTTTAATCAAATTCTGGGATAAGGCATTTAAAAATAAAAATCGGACGGCAATAATTTCTCTATTTTCCAGAAACGAGTTAGACTAATAGAAACAAGATAGACTGCTACACCACGAGGCGGACACAAAACCAACTGACAGCTGAGTATACTGCAGGATTGTGTGGTTATAAAGGACAGACTCGCCTGAATTGGCGAAAGTTGATTTCTTCGTTCTTCGGAGTCATTACGGGAAATGAAGTACCGATTAATTGTATCTGCTTGCCGCAGATGTAGATGACCTAACATCACACACCATTCTATGCAATGTCCAATTAACTTGGAATATCCAAGTCTAGAAAAGAAGCTCAAAATGCTCGCTGGGTGGTTGGTTGAATGTGCGAGTATAAAATTTATTGTAAATTTTTATTGTTGCTTCACAACAACTGCAAATGAAAAAGTTGGTTCATGGACAGTGTTGCCTCTGCTGTCCCAAACACCAGTGTGACCTTACCCTCTACCGGTGGATGTTTGTTTGTAGTACTCGTGTCTGTATGGTTATCGTTTTACGTTTTCTTAGTAGTAGTAGGGTGTTTCTTTTTTGAGCGATATTTGTATTCTCTGCGACTGGTCCAATGCTTGGAAGTTCATTCCGAAAATAAATTATGTTTCAAAAGCCTAATAATTTTATAGCAACTACGATCTGAAATAAATCAAAGAAAGCTTAGGCAGCATTATCTGCAAAATGATCTTCTGGAAAAACTGGGGACGGTCGTCATATGGTATTTATGCTATGCGAAAAGCGCTAGGCAAAAACAGCAATACAACTGACAAAAGGACGTTAAAACACGACGCCAAAATTGGCCTTTTGACTTCCAGGTTCAGAACAAAAAGCTATCCGTCGATGGAGGTCTCAGACGAGGAAGAGATTACAATCTACACGGACCGAAAAGCGACTGATCGCGGCTGTATTGTACTCGGAGCACATGTGTGCGCGGCAATCTTGCAGCCTTTCTGAATCTTGCAGTATTTTTCTAGTGAAGGTATATATCCAGCGAGCGAGAGCAGCTAGGCTTATTCTGCATGTCTTAGATAATAAAATCCATCTCCATAAAATCGGTTACTGTACAGAGGTGTCGAGCCTCGCTGGTATCGCGATCATGGAAAAATCAAAGGGAATGATTTTGATAATGAGATGGCCATGAATGATTTCCTAAAGGCTATAAACAAGTTGTAATATATTATTAGGGCAACAAACTTGCTGTGGAGCAAACGGGGCTATTCCGAGATCCCAAAGTGACCATATGACCATAATTAGATAGAAAGCGATCTTTCTTCTCAAACTAAACAAAGCTGCAGTGAGTTGGTGTCATTACAGATCACTGTGCTGACATACTCTTCTTCTAGAAGCTGTCAAAATGAGAAATAGAACATGGCGGAGTTAAGGAAGGTAACTTGTTTCCTTTATTATAAGTTCTTATTGGAAACCAATTGGTTTAATTGAGACTAATTAGAAACTATATCACCCGCCACACGGACACAATTTACCTTAACTCTGCCATGTTCTATTTCTCATTCTGACAGCTTCTAGAAGAGTGTTCGCAGCACAGTGATCTGTAATCACACCAACTCACTGCAGCTTTGTTTATTTTGAGAAAAAAGATCGCTCCTTTTCTATCTAAATATGGTCATATGGTCACTTTGGCAGACTTACAACAGACTTCGAAATACATAGAACACAGAAAAAATGTAGCACCCTAATCAATATATTTATGTTTTATTTTTCCTGGTATGGAAGAGTACGTATTAATTTACTTATTTTATATTCGGTTTTACTAAAGTTACATTATAAAAAAGTTTCCTTAAGTTGTCGACGGCCCCAAAACTCATTTAGTGGACTCACTACTTGCGGGTAAGCTTTTTCTGTTTTGAGTAATGATATTTCTTTTAATGCCACTTGCTTCCAGAAATGTTTTTACAATATATTCTTCAAGTTATTCTAAAACTTATGAGTTAGGCGCATATTTGCATGAGTCTGGTAGATACGAAATTTAAATTTGGTAGGAGCATAGATTCTATTTTCACGATAATTATTTTCTGTGAAAAAGGGCGAAATCGGTTGAAGCCACGGCCCCTTAACACGATAACTTGATCAAAAATCGATATATCTTTACTAAACGTAGTTAACGTACTTATCTGAACTCACTTTATCTTGGCATAAAAAATGGCCGAAATCCGTCACTTTTTCGATATCGAAAATTACGAAAAATGAAAAAAATGCCATAATTCTATACCAAATATGAAAAAAGGGAAGAAAAATTGTAATTCGATTGGTTTATTGACGCAAAATATAACTTAAGAAAAAACTTTGTAAAATGGGTGTGACACTTACCATATTAAGAAGAAGAAAATGAAAAAGTTCTGCAGGGCGAAATCAAAAGCACATGGAATCTTGGCAGGAATACTGTTCGTGGTATTACATATATAAATAAATTAGGGGTACCCGACAGATGACGTTCTGGGTCACCCTGGTCCACATTTTGGTCGATATCTCGAAAGCGCCTTCACATGTACAACTAAGAGTCACTCCCTTTTAAAACCCTCATTAATACCTTTAATTTGATACACATATCGTAAAAACACATTCTGGAGTCACCCCTGGTCCACCTTTATGGCAATATCCCGAAATGGCGTCCACCTATAGAACTATGGCTCACTCCCTTTTAAAATACTCTTTAATACCTTCCATTTGATACCAATGTCATACAAACACATTCCAGGGTTACCCTAGGTTCATTTTCCTACATAGTGATTTTCCCTTATTTTGTCTCCAAAGCTCTCAGCTGTGTATGTAATGTTCGGTTACACCCAAACTTAGCATTCCTTACTTGTTTTGTTATTGATATTAGAGAAAAAATGCAAAGTTTACAAACGGCGATGGTTACTAGGACATGTTTCTGAATTTCACTTCTTCATCAGCTAGCTTCTCGGGAGCTGAGTATTGAACTCGAACATTCATACTATTGTAAAGGCATATGAAAGAAGTTTTGCTTAACCTTTTTCAGCAGCTTTTTGTGTTAAAGTAGTAAGCGAATATACTTCAAACTTTCCGAGAAATACGCATTAAACCCTTTTTGCGTATACTAATTGCTCACACGTCTGGGTAGTCCGAAATTGATGGAGCAAACACGGAATGACATGACGCTACATAGTAAAATCAACTAACCTGGTTTGTGGTTTTTCATTAACAAATATTCGATAAACTTTATCGAATTATGGTTAATTGAACCGAGTTTTTCGAGAGAGAATAAATTTGTTTAGTTATTTCAAAAAAAAACAAAGAGAAACTGTTGGTCTCAAGTTAATAATATTTTGTAAAAATTACAGCTTCTCTATTAATCTTACTGATTTTTTGTGTGAAAAGAACTGATTACATTGATCATTTCAACAGAGAACAACTGTCAATTCTATGCAAATATATCAGCTAATTTAAAGAGAAACTTGCGCTCATAAAGCTCTTTTCTTTGTTTTTTACGACCATGATGCTGCAGAAATCTCATTCGTTGTTTTCTAACGTTATTTTAACAATTTTCACTGTTATTCTTAAACACTAACAATTGTTAAATGAGCTATGGCGAAATGTTTGATGTGTAAGCATCTCTGCTCACGATATCAGGAAATGCAAAATGTAAGTAGGTGTAATCACTTCACTATAGGCTTATTTGTAGAGCTGGATTTCGATTCGATTTTTAATCGATTCAATCGATCTTTTTTTAAGAAATGAAGAATCGATTTTCTTTTTGGAAACGTTCGATTTTTTTAGCCTTCGAAGTTTTGATCATCTTTCAGCAACTGTATCAATTTCATATTTATTGATAAAAACGTGCAGAAAATATATTTTTTGTAATTTTTTATAAATTTAGCTTTATTGGCGCGTATTCATAAACCAAATAAAATAGTGTTTAAATTTAAAAAAAGCTCGACTTTTTTAAAAACCATGAACCATGACTATACTCCATTATGATGGTGGACTCTGAGTAAAAGGAGAAATATGAAGAAATTTTATCATCACCAACAATTGGCGCTTTTCCGCAACAATTAGCATTTCAGTTGCGCAAGTCAGCCTAGCTATTCCGGATTCAACATAACTGACACCAATTGCGAGCACCAAGGGAGATCAAGTCTTCCTGGCGGAGGTCTTCCGCTTCGTCTGTTTCCAAATATGGATGCCGATAGGAACACTTGCTTTGCCGAACCTTTAATGAATTCCCATAACAAGACCTATCGACGGAGATGACCATAATTCATCGGCATGAATTTTCTCTTGAAAAGTGCCATGCCATCGACTCTCGATACAGCAGCTATGATGAGAGATTAATAGAGGGTTATAGTCAAAAGTTGTTCTCCTTGTGATTTCTAAGCTAACATTGCAGAGAAGGCAGAACTAACTGAAGAAATGAAAATTGGAATATCTGGAAAAAACATGGAAAGCATGATATTTAGGTATCGAATACACTATCAATCTCACTCCGATAGGAGGAACCATTGAATAACCCTGTGGTACTCCCTCATTTTGCCAAAGAGCCTCAGTCAGCGAAACGAGAAAGAAACTGGCGAACTTTTTTAGCGGTACAACCTTGGTAAACAACTGAGCAGCAATCAATTATTTTCAGCTCGATTTAATCGATCAAATCGATTTTTTTTTTTGAGAATCGAAGCGAAAAGAGAGAAAATGAAGGCAAAGGAAATTAAAGGTGAAAAGTCAGAACCGAACCAGTATTGCGTGTTATAAGTTTGTAATCGAAGTGTTATCGATAACTTATTGATTTATTTTATATGTGTTATCGATGAGATACAGACGAGCTAACGATTTGTTATCAAAGTGCTATAAATTTTCTATTGATAATGAAGGTTAATGATTTTTATCTATGTACGAGTTAGGCCTACTTGCAGAATGGCAAAAGTAGCCATCTTCCAACTTTTGTTGCAAGCAAAGCATAAGAAGAAGAATTTGGCATTTTATTTGGCTAAGGGTGCTTTCACACTTTGCAAGTGAAATTATTTTTCCCACTTGTTGGTACTTTTCGCAGTTAAAAACTGCAATTTAACAAACGAATAGACCACAAAATATGTTAGGAAGAATATTTCTTGTATAGTAAGAATGTTTATAACAGTGCTTAGCGAAATTTTGTATGTGAATGGGCAAGGCGAAATAAACTGCAATTGCCAAGTCTGAATTTCCTTTATATTTATAAACTAGCAGACCCATCAGACGTTGTTCTGCACTAAATTTGGTCTATCTCCATACATTTTAATAAGCTTTTTCCGTCTAGCTCTGCCCCCCCCCCCCCCCTCCTCACTTTTTCTCAATCCTTTTATTCACTCCTCCCTCCGTATTTTCGCTACATCTATCTCTATTTTCGTCTCACTCTATCTCTTTCTCAGTCTCCTTCTCTCTTTCATCTTCTCTAAAGTTTTTCCCATTCTTCTTCATCCCTTATTGCCAGGCAAATCGGATAGGACGTATGTAAATAGTTATGTGGGTATTATTAATTCATGTCTTTATTTCGGCTTCGCATGCACATTTATCAGTTTTGCCAGGTTAATGCAACTAAATCGAATATCACAATGAAAATTACTTTAAAGCTCTCGGCAACAACTTTCATTTGATATACATATTACACACACATTCTAGGGGTATCCGGGTCCATGTTCTGCCCACATCTTGAGACCCTAGTCACCCAGCGGTATAAAAATTACTCTGTACTAAGGCGCTCATCAACAGCTTCAATTTGATTCCCATAATGTAAAAACACATCCTAGTGTTACCCTGATGCACGTTTTGGCCTATATCTCGAGACCCTTCACAAATAGGTATGAAACTACCCTGTACTAAAGCACTCATCAACAGCTTTCATTTGTTATCCATATTGTATAAACACTTTCTAGGGGTAACCGGCTCCACGTTTTGGCCTCAATCTCGAGACCCTAGTCACCAATAGGTATGAAAACTACCCTGTACTAAGGCACTCATCAACAGCTTTCATTCGTTATCCATATTCTATAAACACATTCTAGGGGTAACCGCGTCCACGTTTTCGCTTATATCTCGAGACCCTAGTTACCCGCGGGTACGAAAAATACCCCGTATCAAAGTACTCATTCGATACCCATATTGTACAAACATATCCCAGGATTACCCACGTCCACGTTTTGATCTCAAGACCCTATCCAGAACGGGATAAAAATTAGCCTATTTCCTGTCTCCTGGTTCTAAGCCGACCCTCCACTAATTTTCAGCCAAATATGTTCATCCGTTACTTCCTCTTCAATCACTCTTTATCTATTAAAAAAAGCGCATCAAAATCCGTTGCGTATTTTTAAAGATTTAAGCATTCAAAGGGACATAGGGACAGAAAAAGCGACTTTGTTTTATAATATGTAGTGATGTACTTCCATACATACCTATAAACCTACGCCCGAAATTAAATAACGAAGCGAATGCTATATATGTACATATGTATGTGTCGCATCAAGCCTCACTCAAAAGCAATTTGCGCGGACAGTTCATAGCGAACAAACACACATACGCATTTTTTGATGTTACTTTTGTTTAAACAATTTGACTGATATAAGAAAGGAATCAAGTATTTTTTTTGATGCAGATCGAAGGTAAATATTTCAAAGTTTTACTGAAAAGTATAATTTTTGAAATCCATCCATCCGTTTATGAGTTATAGCGGTGTAAACAAAAATTTTATGATTTTTTGCTACATTTTGGCAATTTGCCACGCCCCTATAATATATATCTTCAAATTATATTAACTGTACCATCTCACGTAGCTAAGCTTTCAAATGCAAAAAACCGTTTTAAAATCGGAGTATTCTGTGTGAAGTTATGTGCATACATGGCATTTAGCGACTTTATTTTATAAGATTTATAGATGCAACATCTTGCGTGATTGTAGCGATGCTAGTGGCACGTATAAGATTGCGCTTAACGCATCTATATGAAAAACTTCATTGTGTCTCGGCCATTAGTATGTATGACCCTGATGCATGATACGATTTTGGTGTATTCAGAGCCTGGCAATTGATATTTCGTAGAACATCGCCGCGTTAAAAATGCTTTTGGCAAACTAGTATTCTTCTAGTATACAACTATTTGGTTTGACTGCCGGGCATTTACAAACGTATGTTTATGACTAAGAATAAGTTTAAAGTATTCTTATAATCTATAATCTTTCCATTATCTACTAAACTATTTACCACTAAACAAAATACGATTTCCCATTCATGTTCAATGTCACGAAGCGGCGATAAAAAAAGGTGCCTTAGCTCTCAAAAGCAGCTGTGTTAACACAAAAATAAATGAACTAAAAAGTACCCGATTTTTTAATATAAACTCGATTTTATTTAGCGCGCACAAGTGCCCAGTGGTAGGTAGTGGGGCGAGACGATAGTTATTCGCAATATGTAATTGATTTTATTTTTGTGATGCTTTCCAATTTTTTATATACGTTTTATGTTACATTCCAAATAACCAAATATATAAAAGCTACGTCACATAAGCACTTTTTCATATATGTAGAAGCGTTTAACACAATCTCATGCATTATGAGTAGATTACACGTATTTTTATGGAGTACGGCAGATTGAACGACATTGCAACTTCCCACTTTTGTTGCAAGCAAAGCATAAGAAGAAGAATTTGACATTTGCTTTTGTTAAGGGTGTTTTCACACTTTGCAAGTGAAATTATTTTTCTCACTCGTTGGTTAGGTTAAGTTCAACTGGCCGGTCCATGGGGACCTCACATAGACTGAATGAGTCCGTAGTGTTACCATAAGTTTGTTTTAACGACCAAACTGAAAAACCCTATCAAAAACCAGGACCTATGTATGTTACAAAAATAACTCCGTCCTCTTGGCAAATACTAGAAGCTTCCTAGGACTTAAGCCACTTGCTGCTTATATATCTGATAGCTGTATCACTCCTAATAGCTGGAGTCTTAGCCTGGCAAGCGCAGGGTACGATCACAGAATGATCGTTTCCTCCTCCAGCCCGCACTTCCTACATCTGCTATTACTAACCAAGCTTACTTTAAAGGCAGTGTCCAGTCAGAATACCCGTCATGAGTCTACAGTCCTCTCTTTTTAATTATAGAAGCAACTTTGTTAGTCTAAGGTTGTCAGACCTACACATAATATTCGACACTTTCCAGTCCCGCGCTTGAACCCACGCCTTTCCCGCTTGGTCGATCATGTGAACTTCTCGCCTTCGCTTAATCTCGCTCAGTCTAGTTGGGACGTCTACAGAGCAAGCTTCAAGGTATGCGCCCTTTTTAGCTAGTTCATCCGCTTGTTGGTACTTTTTTAAAAATTTTCACAGTGAAAAACTGCAATTTAACAAATGATAATTTTTGTATAGTGAGAATGTTTATAACAGTGCATCGCGGAATATCATATGTGAATGGGCAAGCGAAATAAACTTAAATTGCCATGTCTGAAGTTTCTTTATATTTATAAACGCATCATCTTGCGTGATTGTGGCGATGTTACTGGCATGCATAAGATTTCGTTGAATGCATCTATATGAAACAAGTAATGGTGTCTAAGTTCGGGTGTAACCGAACATTATATACTCAGCGTGAGCTTCAATTGTATATTTCATTTCAGATAAATTACTTTTCCTAAAAAAAAAAATTATCTCCCCTCTTACAATAAAACTTGATAAGTGAAATATCATTGATTCAAAGCTATTTTTTGCTAAGTTATAGCTTATTATTCTAGTCTACGACCCTTTAAACTTGTTTTATATCTAAGTTGCCGTGGTCTTTAACCGATCCCGTCCGATTTTACTAGAAATATTTCCTGCTATAGGGAAAATTTGTGTACCCAAATTTATTACGATCCGTTAATTTCTCTGCGAGTTATGGCTCCCGAAATGGCTTAGTCTTAAAGGGGCGGTGCCACGCCCGTTTTTTTTTTTTAATTTGAAGTTTTTCCTATTTATTGTTATAAATCCACTTGGGAATTGAAATAAGGTAATTGTCCCTAATTTCGTAGTACTAAGGATTTTTCTGACTTTCTACCTCTCTTGCGTTAAAACAAATGAAGGAAAACTAAAAAAGTAAATTTTTCCCATTTAGTTGATCAATTAAGATAAGTTTCCACCTACTTTCAAACAAAACTAATAAATGTTTTAATTTATATAAATCAAAACGTGTGAGTATCTCAAATGTACCTAATTCGTGGCAAAAATTTTCTGATGTACCTAATTCCGTGGTAAAGCGTCGCTAATTTCGTGGTATTTAGTTAAACTCTAATTTTATGGAAAAAAATAGTTATAATTGATTTCAAAGGAAAATTCCTAAAGATACACAAATTGATTTACTGAAATTCATAAGAAACATTAAATGAAACAAAGGTTTAAAACAAAAATAAAAAATAAAAAAAATTTATTCAATTGATGTAACTTGTTACTTTTCCAAAAATTACCTTTATTTATTATTACTAAACATTTTTTTCTTTTTGTTATTTTTGTTTTTAATTTTTTTTTCATTAGTGACACCATTAAGCGCTTCTGTCAAATCTTCTTTTGTGTAACGAGCTTTTGTCATTTTTTCTATAAAATTAAGTTATTAACCCAATAATCAGCGAATAGAGATCGAATTAAGTTTGAGGCAGTTTTCTTAAATTTATTTGAAAAAATACAAAATTTGGTGTACGTAAATTCGTGGTATCGCTTTAAGCGGTAATTTGAGGTTTATATTCAATTTTTTTTTCTATTATCAATATTCATTCAAAACAATAGCAAAGTTGAAATCTTGATACATTTTTTTTAAATTAAATGAAGGATTATTGAATAAACAAAAGTTCTATAATGCCATTATTTCGTTAAAATGTTGTGCTTCGCAGAGCTTTTTGATAAAAATATTGACGAATAGATTAATAAAAGTGTACCATGAAATTACATCAAAATCTTTTTCGGGAGTTTATTTAATAATTAAAATACTTAAAAAATAGGGTTTCTTATGAAATATTAAAGAAAATATGAAAAACATAAAGTATTATATTACCCTAATTTCGTGAGTACCACGAAATTAGATACATCACAAAAAAAGTGTGTCCCTAATTTCGTGGGTTAGAGATATTAAAAAAAAACTTAAAAAAATTATTGGAATGAGTTTTGCAGTAATAGAAACGTTTAAGAAATGTTCACTAAATACCAAAAAATCGTCATCATAAAAAAATATTTATATAATTTATATAGTAATAATATACAATTTTTACAGGCTTAACAAAATACACTGGACTCCTTAACACTTTACTTGAGAGGCCTCCGTACAACAGGCTCATTTTCCGAGCTTGCAACTTTATATTGCTTGATATTTAATATTAGGTTTAATATTAAAAATTATTAAAATATCAATTATTATACCGTAAAAACCACCCACACAGCATTTAGATGATAAATTTTTGAACTTTCCTTCATATCAATACAATTTGACTACTCCTTGCGAATAAATACTGAGTTTTCATACAGTTGAACAAAATAAATAATAAAATAAGATTACTTTTAATGATCAAAAACTGAAAATCATTTTTCGGTAACTTTTTGAAATAATTTTCGAATAACTTTGATGAATAAATTTTAAGATTTTATAAAAATGAACATAGAGAATAATAAAACTTGTTTGCTTTTGATGATCAATAACTGAGAACAATTTTTCAATCACAATTTGGAATCATTTTTGAATTTAATTTCTTTAACTTCGGTGATCAAAAATTTAAAATCATTTTTCAATCAACTTTCTTAATATTTGCAGACTACCTTTCTTGAATAAATGATGAATTTTTTACTTGTTAAAACTATACTTCTCATTGAAAATTTGATTTTTCTTCATTAGCTCACAATTTTTCAATCATAAAATCCAAAAATATTACAAATATACAACACATATTCAAGACTAAAAGTAATATAAGTGCTGCTGCTAACCTAAGATGTCTTCTAGCATTTCTCTAGATGCGGCTTCCCAGAAAAGACATACTGGATGGAACCGATGTTCGGAAGTTGTAAGATGTTTAACCGCTGGTAAGTTAAGCTTGATCGACACGCCTGGACCCGGCTTCAACATCCTCCATGAGCTATGATTGTCGAAAACATCTAGTTATATTAAAATCGTGATTTTTAAAGTGACATCGTTACCATGATCTAAGATGATGATCATAGATGATGTTGGATGTTGTAGTCGTGTGTGTGTACAACGGTCAAGTTAATTACTACCTGCGGTTCAAAAAGCTTACTTCCGAGCTTCCAGATGCTTTCACCCCCTGATGAAATATGATCTTTATATATGTATTAAATATGATGGAAAAATGAATCACAATCTTATTCACAAATGATTCCAAACCATCATATAATATGATTGAAAATTGTTCTTAAATGTGATCAAAAAATGACTGTGAAAAGTAATCAAATGTTATTCCAAAAGAAGTAAAGTACAATCTTCCAGTAATATCAAGTATGATAAAAAGATGAATAAAAAGTGTTTCGAAATATGAATCATAAATGATTATTCAAGAATAATCACATTTATGGTACATTTTTCTCCCGACGATACGTTAATTTTCGAACAGAAAATGCTTTTAAATTTGAACGTTTTTAATCATCTTGGGGTATGATATTTGAATATTTTTGTATCAAAATTTTCAAAAAATGCTGGCTGGGCAATCTTTATTATGAAATTTTCAGTTTAAAGAAACACTCCCCCAATTCCTTGCTTGGATGAATGATGAAGAAAAAATCGAAATGCGACGAAATAACGTACTACCACGAAATTAGGGACACTTACCTTACCATTGATAGAAAGATATAGCTTATTTTATTCGTCCACGACCCTTTTAAAAATCTTTTATATAAAAGTGGGCGTGGTCGTTAACCGATTTCGTTAATTTTTCTTCAAAGCATTCCTAATGGCAAAGGCAACATCTCTGCCAAATTGTGTTACGATAGATTTAACGATGTTTGATTAATAATATTTGTAAAATTGATTTTATCACAAGTGGGCGGTGCCACGCCCATTTTACAAATTTTTTTTTCAAATTTTCATCAAGAGTCTCAATGTCTGTCCACATGTCAAATTTCAACTTTCTAGGTGTATTATTTACTAAATAATCAGGTTTTTTCTGTTTTCCAAAATGTTATATATGTAAAAAGTGGGCGTGGTTATCATCCGATTTCGCTCATCTTCAATACCAATATATTCTGGGTCCAGATACCAAACTTGGTGAAGATATGTCAATATTTACTCAAGTTATCGTGTTAACGGACAGACGGACGGACGGAGGGACAGACATGGCTCAATCAATTTTTTTTCGATACTGATGACTTTGATATATGGAAGTCTATATCTATCTCGATTCCTTTATACCTGTACAACCAACCGTTCTCCAATCAAAGTTTATATACTCTGTTTGCAAAGCACGCTGAGTATAAAAATTAATTGTGGCTTGACCATAACTGCTATATAAAACAGTACGCTCTTTGCCTTGGTATAACCTAGGTTTTTTTTTGGTAAAAATTGGTTTTGGCTATGAGCAGCGTTGTTGCATTAAAAGGCGCAATGCGGCCGCAATTGTTACTCGTTTGGCTTTCTGCGCACCTAATGCACAGCATACGTCCACAAAATGGGGTAAAGCCAACATCTATGTATATATATGTATCTGTATGTAGTGGTATGTGAACAGCTTTGCATCTATGCAAAAGCAAAAGAGAAAATTTAAAAAACCCATAAAAACAATCTGGAACATGGCTCTTAAAAATCGCAGCAAAATGATTGAAATTGCTTAGGGTTGCAATGCAAAGTCGGGAAAGCGGCATTCATATTTATTTTATATTTCAAGCAAAAAGTGGATTTTATCGAATTTTAACAGGAATAGAGAATTTTAGAAACCGTCAATAGCCAACATAAAATTTGCTAACATAATAATGAGAAATTTCGCAACTCAAATCAATATTAAAAGGATGCGAGCAAGAGCATTGAGTTCACGAGAAACTCATCCCGTAATAGTTTATTATTTGATACTCAATATTTGGTGACAGTGACTCAAAAGTATTCAAAGCAAACAAAAAAAAAAAAAAAACAACTCATGGTAGATAATTGCGAAAATGTCTTATGGATGGTTGTTTGCTGCCTGACCGCAGAGGCCGGGCCCAACGCGCACTTTCTACTGGAACTTGTTATACGCCGTACGTCTATTTGGTCAAACCACTTAAGTAGGTTAATATAGGTTAGGTTAGGTTGAACTGGCAGGTCACTGAAGACCTCACATAGACTGAATGTGTCCAAAGTGTTACCAGAATTTGTTTGACGACCAAATGGAAGAGTCCAATTAAGTGCCAGGACTTATGTTATAAAATTACTCGACGTTTTCTAGGACCTAGCTGAATTGCTGCCTCGAGATCTGGCAATTCGGCCGCCCCCTAATAACTTTAGCCTTGATCTGGCGAGCGCAGGACATGAGCACAAGACGTGCCGAACCGTTTCATTCTACAACTCGCACTTCCTACACCTGCTGTTACTGACGAGGCCTAACTTATAAGCATGTAATGCCAGAAGGGATTGCCGAGTTAGTATGCCATCGTAAGCCTTAAGTATTCTCTCTCCAGAGATATGAGCCACTTCGTGAGTCTAATATCGGAGGCTTTGCACATAATCTTAGAAATTTTGCAGCGCCGCGCTTTTGTCGACGCCGTTTCTGCTTGTTGGATCATAAGCAACTCCTTTGATTTCCCAAACGTCGATTCAGCGAGTCGAGCAGTCTTATCGGCCTTTCGTTAGCTTATATCCTTTTATGACCGGGAACATAGTATATCTGTCCTAGAATCATGGAACGACCCTATTGTGCGAAAATACCGTTGCACTTTTTGAGTGATTCTTATAGGAAATTTAACACTTTCCAGTGGAACACCCCGCAGTTTTCTATATTTCAAATCGCATTTAAAGCCAAATCGGACCACAAATACGATTTTTTGAAATATTCCGATCCATGCGCCACATATCGGAGATTTTTTCTTATTATTGCATTGTCATCGGGTTCTGAACTATATTCCAAGTTTCAAGCTTGTACCTTATCGGCAAGTTACTTAAATTTTATTTACAAAATTCGTTCACAACGGCCGGCCGCTACACAGAGTCAAGCTAAACAAAAACTTTAAACGCGTTTTTCTCGAAAACTGGCTTTCGCACAATAGGGTCGTTTCATGATTCCAGGTCACATATATGTATGGTTCGGCCTAAGCGAAGTTTTTTCAATGCTTCTTTGCAGTCCAGAACACTTCTTGATGAAATACTGTGTGAGATTATTGCCGTAATCGCCGCCTGACTATCAATATACATATATATCGACGCGACTGCAGCTTAAGCACGCTTTCTCCAGAGTTTTGCTGCTTTCTTCATGCCCATGGTTTCCGCCTGAAAAACTCTGCAGTAATCTGACAGCCTGTAGGATTTACTTGTTTCTGGATCGACACAGGAAGCAGCTGACTCTACCCGTTCATTAATTTGGAAACAGCCGTATACACGTGTATAGTATGTTCTTCCATTTTCGCACCCTGGTAAAAATCCTCCTGCTCAATTTTGGCCCCAAGATCTCTTTCGAAGTTTAGGCACAAGACCATATATTCCGTTTAACCGAGGAAGTTTATTTGCAACGATCTTGGCCATAGTTTGTACACCCGTGACTGAAAGAGATCTTCATTATTGTTTCCATGTGCAGGCCCAACTGACAGTGTCCCGTTATTTTGTGTGCTAGTCTTTATATTTTTTCCTTGAACTACTTAGTCCAAGTTAGTAATAGCAGATGTAGGAAGTGCGAGTTGGAACAATTTCATGATTCTGTAAAAAGATGTTTTCCTAGTACCTCTGCTTGGAATATATCAGCTGCGTTTGGTAGGCGGATGGAGTGATCGGAAAAGAAACTTACATTAACACAGCAGTCAATTTTGTACTCGTTTGTGCAGAATAAGATAACGCTTCCACACAGGGAAGCCATCTTACCATACAATTGTGGCCATCCTGTTTCTGCCTCCAACATCTTGAATGGCTAACCATATAGCTGTTACGGATATGTGAAGATCAAGTGTTGTATTTCTTGCCTAGTTCTGGTCACTATACTATGGCTCCGAACGTTACCGGTTGCATGTATAGAGCCGCATCATAAGTTTTATCTTTAAGCTGCAACCAGTTACTGTCAACTATTATCTTGCATGAGCAAAAAGCAACCCGGATGGAGAGCGATTGCTCTGTATCGCTAGTAGGCAGTCAATATTGAGGTATTTTGGTTGGATGCATCTCAAGTTTGTAGCTTTTTAGCGTTCTAAGTACAACCTGCAGGATTTCATTTAACGTAAAGGGTAAAGACCCAGAAACTGCGAGAACAAAGTCGTCTGCCAGTTTTCATCCATCTTTATATACCTGAAGTAGTATATCAGTCAGTGCAACAAGCCACAATATCCTACGGTGTTCCTTTTCTCACAGGTCGTTGTCACCGGGTCTATATCTGCTTGTACAATTCTCCAGTATTGATTGCGTCAATCCGTCTTAAAAAATTTAGCAGAATAACGTTCCGTTAGTATAACTTAGCTGCACTAAAATTACTATTAAATAATTTAAGGTTTTGTATCTACTTTTACTCGCCAGTCTTGAAATAATAAATATTGATTAAATTTTCTTTAACCGCACTGCGACCCACTGTAACATTTTTTTGTTGCTTGAGTTAGTGCCTAGTAGAAATTACAGTAGAAATCTCGTGCGCGCAAATAGGAAATGACGAAGTCTTATTTTGTTTTTTTATTCGTTTGATATGCTCTGATATACGAATGTACTCCCAACAAACATTTTGGTTCAATCTCAATTCGAGATGTATTTAAGCTAGCTTGCAAAGCTCACAAATATAATAGCGTTTTCTTTTCTGTAAAAAGTGTTGCCCTCATGCTGCACTCTTAGATTCTAACTTTTGATCTAGTCACCTGCCGCGATTCAAAATGGCTCTTCTTCGTAGTGAATGAGACCCTTTTTCTTATTCGGTGGAAAATATTTTGTGAAAAGAACAAACAAACTCACAAGATAGCTGGGAAAAACCAACAAGGCGACACTATTTTCAGAAAAGAAAACGCCATAAGTTTTGAGAACTATCGCATCTCGAATTACCCTTGGGCTTATAAAAAGATATTACGTTTTGTTGATATTGCGCTGATTTCAGTATACCAATTTCGTTGAACAGTGAGGCATCAACCTGCTTCGCTCAATCCTTAACTGATATCAATAAAATTTTGCTGTCATTTACTACTGCCTGGAATGATTGGGTTGTATACTTCTTACGACACGATTGCGTATATCTGGAGGGCGACTACCAGGTAAATACCTCCCAGCCAATGTATAAAATGTAATTCTCAAATGTTTCTCAAGTAGTACACTAATTGAAAATTAACGTTTGAGAAGGGTTTGAGGAAACCTCATTTTATTCAATCTTTTCGTCGCGTGGTTTGTTAGGTTGTATTATTTTGTTATATTTCTTATTGTATAATTTCGTAAATATATATCTAAATACATAAATAAAATAAATGTAAGGCGCGATAACCTCCGAAGAGATCTAAGGCCGAGCTTCTCTTCCAATTTGCGTCGTGCTCCTCTTGATTTTCCCTACAAATTGGCCGGACGGGACCTACATGTTTTATGCCGACTCCGAACGGCATCTGCAAAGCAGATGAGTTTTCACTGAGAGCTTTTCATGGCAGAAATACACCCGGAGTGCTTGCCAAACACTGCCGAGGGGCGACCCCGCTTAGAAAAAATTTCTTCTAATTGAAAAATCTTATTTCTAAAACTTTGATGTTGCTTTGCCTGGGAGTTGAACCCAGGGCATACGGTATGATAGGCGGAGCACGCTACCCATCACACCACGGTGGCCTCCTATCTATCTATCTAAATACACAGCCAGCATTTATCGTACTTTTCTGTGACTTCGGTATGTTCACGGTATTCATATGAAAAAGTTTGCGAGATATTTATTTCCTATGACAAAAGCTCGGGGCCACCGTGGTGTGATGGTAGCGTGCTCCGCCTATCACACCGTACGCCCTGGGTTCAACTCCCGGGCAAAGCAACATCAAAATTTTAGAAATAAGGTTTTTCAATTAGAAGAAATTTTTTCTAAGCGGGGTCGCCCCTCGGCAGTGACTGGCAAGCGCTCCGAGTGTATTTCTGCCATGAAAAGCTCTCAGTGAAAACTCATCTGCCTTGCAGATGCCGTTCGGAGTCGGCATAAAACATGTAGGTCCCGTCCGGCCAATTTGTAGGGAAAATCAAGAGGAGCACGACGCAAATTGGAAGAGAAGCTCGGCCTTAGATCTCTTCGGAGGTTATAGCGCCTTACATTTATTATTTATTTATTTATGACAAAAGCTCGAGCTCTTGACTTGACTTGTGGTGGAACGCAATTTCTTGGAGGTAGTTACTAAAGCTTTCATTTGCTGACGCAATTTATCTCAAATGAACTACTTTTATTGAAGAATTAACGATAGATAATCCCCTTAATTAATTGCCATTATGTAGGAAAATCGAGCGAATTTTCAAACTTTTGAAATTTTGTTTAAATGTATCTGTGACCAAAGTCTTATCGGGTCTTATTGAGTGCTGAGGATTGATTTGTGTTGTGCTTCAAGCCCCTTTTGTACCTCTTATTTCAAACGGTGTTGACATCAGTTAATGTAATAGTTTTCTCGATTAGGCGAGCACTTTTTTTCGATTCGATTATTATTTCAAATGTTTGCTGGGAATGCAGATAAATCGTATATCTTAATATATTTTTAGCTTTCGTTCACATTTCATACTTATTTCAATATACAAACATATGAGCTTTGAGTGGTTAGTTGGCATATGTAAAACCAAATCAAAGTACTTACACGAGTACAAATTTACAGGGTGCCCCGAAATGAATTTTGTTCGCGCAAAGTTATTTATTATTATTTAAAATTTTTTTGCATTTGGATATTGTGATAAAGTTGCTAGCTCGGTTCAAAGTTCATAACAAGATAATTTTAAAAGTCTTAAAATCATAATCGCAGCTGCCAAGATTTTTTACGAAGTTGCCCTTCCTTTACAAACATAAAATTAAGATGCGATGAATTTGGCATACTTGTTCCCTAATTCGAAACAAATCTGAATATCTTTGGAAGCATGTACGGCTAACAGTAAATATCTTAAACTTAAAAGAAATGGTGTCGCGACCGTAACAGAAAAAGGGGAAGAAGTTTAGTAGCATTGGAGCTAGAATCTTCGCAAATTTAATTCTTTGAATACGTGTCAGACCGGATCTAGATATTACAATACCGAAATTTCAATATGAAATGTTAGGCCGTTTACTTTTTTCTACCTTTTTATACTTCTCACGATCGTAATATTTGGTACATTTTCTCAGATAATTTAGCCACAATTTTTAAACAGAAAATTTTTTATAATCAAGCAGGGATCAAGGCGGATACAGCTCTGTATTTCAAGTCCGCTGAATTCAGTGGTAGGTACTAGTCACTTTTCTAGGTTAGCCCTCGTTTTCGTAATGTTGTCCAAATTTTGGACCTGGATGACCTTAAGATAGTTTACCCCAACATTGATATCACACGAAAGGTGCTGCTTAAAGCTTGGTTTCCTTGGAAAACGGAGCCGCTATATTACGATCGTTAAATAGCGGCCGCTATGAAAGATCTATGCCGAGCGTTTGCATTCTAAAGAATACTGTCTAAAAGTGTGATATGTAGGTGATCACCCCTCTGTATAGTAGATATTACCAAAAAATCTAAAATTGCTTAAGAAGAATTTTCGCATACTTCCCTAAGTCTAGACGCATAATGGTTATGGTTCCTGTTTTTAAGACACCCTGTATTATACTCACGTTAAGAATATGCATATACCCAAACAAAAGCGTTGCGGATATGTAGCGTAGCGCTAATAAATTTCATAAAATGAAAATAAAACGCAAAACTTGTCGTTCAATCGCCCGCCAGTAGTCATCATCATTCATAGCGTTTCCAACCACAAATTAAACAACGATAAAAATGGATAAAATTCTACTTATGCTCAAATGCTGTACGCCTGTTCTAATTTGCGAGAAAGATCCGCTTTTATCTTACGGAAAAAAGTATTGCAGTGACTTATATCGTAGCAGTTGGTTAAAGTTTTACGGTGCTGTTGTACTCACATTTCTTGGACTTGACTTGACTTGCGATCTTATCTTTGATTATATTCACTTAGCGCATGCAATATGAAATCGTATTACTATTTTCTGAAATTAAAAGAAAACAGATACAACTGTTTAAATTATCTGTCATTTAGAAATCCTGGTGTTATTTAAAATACCGTTGAAAGTATTTTATAGAGGGAAAAGAATTATATTAAAAATTTCGTGTATTTCTCATATTTTCTCTAAAAGATCAATAATAAAGATATGGTTTCTGCTTTAAAATCTACTCTAGACGAATGAAGATTATAGACATATAAGAAATGTTCCCGTAGTGCGAAAAAAGTTGAAAAGTTAGCATAACTTCACCCGATATTGGCGCAAGCCATAATTGGAATTTTTATACCCATCCACAGTCTATATGCCCTGCCCATCATGTCTATATAACCTGCCATGTCTGGCTAAGCCTAACAGCGCCTTTAGTGTATGAGTGGAGCATACGAATATACAAAACTGCGAGTACTTTCCGTTCCATTCCGCATAGGTACATTGTCATTGCAGTTGTCCACTCTATCATACAATTTCCTGTTTGGTTGTACTCAGAGCTATTGGCGTCTTATGTGACTGACTTACTATGTACTCATTCGGGTTTATATTAGAGATGGGCGCGTAATGCACATTTCGTAAAGGTTTTCATAAAATTTGCGGGATATACACGCCGAAAATCTTTCCAAAAAATATGCGAGTCATTGAAAACTCTTCCAAAAAGCTCTCTATTGAATAAGCAATCTTTAATTTTATATTAAAGCTAAAAAATAATAAGTAAGTTAGATATCATTTGGATCTCATTTCTTACGTGAGAAGAGAACTCGAGAAACAAAACGAAACCCAAATTCCCAAACTAGGAAAAATAATAGTTCTACCGATTTATTATATGCATAATTCCTTTTTGAGTTAAATGTGAGTGTGGTTTTCTAACGTGTATTTGCGGTCGAGAATTCGGTAGGTATAAAATATCATTAACATTAGCGACTGTGTTTGCTGGGATAACTGCATTTGTTCAGTAACGAACCTACTCGGTATCCAAAAATAAAACGGGATCGAACTTTTATAACTACTGAACTCTTCGTCCATCCCTAATTCATTGTTTCGTTGAGTTGTTTGTCAAGTTTGTTGTTGTGCTGCTATTGTTAGAGTTTTTAGTGAAACGGTATATGGAATCAGACACACTTTAACCCCATAAAACTGTATTGACCGATAAAATCTTTCCAGCTCGTGCAAGTCTTTATTTTTCTACAATTAACGTTGCGAATTTCGTGTGAGGCGATAAATTTTGCCTTAGAATAAGATTTGAATTATGGAGTACTGAGACTTAAGAAATCGGTATATAATATTCAGTAAGATGATTAGTTAAATTAAAGAATAGCTGCGTTTCCATACACATCTAAAGTGATACAGTACATATGTATGTAATTTAAAAAGATCAATACAAACAAATAAAAAAGACTAAGTTCGGGTGTAATCGAACATTACATACTCAGCTGAGAGATTAGGAGAGAAAATAATGGAAAATCACCTTGTAGGAAAATGAACCTAGGGTAACCCTGGAATGTGTTTGTATGACATGTGTATCAACTGAAAGGTATTAAAGAGTATTTTAAATGGCAGTGGGCCATAGTTCTATAGGTAGACGCCATTTCTGGATATCGCCATAAAGGTGGACCAGGGGTGACTCTATAACGTGTTTGTACGATATGGGTATCAAATTAAAGGTAGTAATGAGGGTTTTAAAAGGGAGTGGTGGTAGTTATATATGTGAAGGCGTTTTCGAGATATTGACCAAAATGTGGACCAGGGTGACCCAGAACGTCATCTGTCGGGTACCGCTAATTTATTTATATATGTAATCCAACGAACAGCATTCCTGCCATGCTTTCAAGGGCTTTTGATTTCGCCCTGCAGAACTTTTTCATTTTCTTCTGCTTAATATGGAAGGTGTCACACCCATTTTACAAAGTTTTTTCTAAAGTTATATTTAGCGTCAAAAAACCAATCCAATCACCATGTTTCATCCCTTTTTTCGTATTTGGTAGAGAATTATTGCATTTTTTAATTTTTCGAAATTTTCGATATCGAAAAAGTGGGCGTGGTCATAGTCGGATTTTGCCCATTTTTAATACCAAGATAAGGCTAGTTCAGATAAGTACGTGAACTAAGTTTAGTACAGATATATCGATTTTTGCTCAAGTTATCGCGTTAACGGCCGAGCGGAAGGACAAACGGTCAACTGTATATAAAAAGTGGGCGTGACTTAAACCGATTTCACCCATTTTTACAGAAAGCAGTTATCGTCCTAGAATCTAAGCCTCTACCAAATTTCACAAGGATTGGTAAATTTTTGTTCGACTTATGGCATTAAAAGTATTCTATACAAATTAAATGAAAAAGGGCGGAGCCACGCCCATTTTGAAATTTTCTTTTATTTTTGTATTTTATTGCACCATATCATTACTGGAGTCGAATGTTGACATAATTTACTTATATACTTCAAAGGTATACAATTTTTTGTTAACATTTTACTTTTAAACATTTTTTTTTTAAAGTGAGCGTGTTCTGTATCCGATTCTGCTAATTTTTATTAAGCATACATATAGTGATAGGAGTAACGTTCCTGCCAAATTTCATCATGATATCTTCAACGACTGCCAAATTACAGCTTGCAAAACTTTTAAATTACCTACCAAGTTTCATCGCTTTATCCATCTTTGGTACTGAATTATCGCACTTTTTCTGTTTTGGAAATTTTCGATATCGAAAAAGTGGGCATGGTTACAGTCCGATGTCGTTCATTTTAAATAGCGATCTGAGATGAATGCCCAGGAACTTACATACCAAATTTCATTAAGATACCTCAAAATTTACTCAAGTTATTGTGTTTACGGACAGACGGACGGACGAACGGACGGGCATGGCTAAATTAATTTCATTTTTCGCCCAGATCATTTTGATATATATATGTCTTTATCTATCTCGATTAGTTTATGCCGTTACGGGATACCATTATGCGAACAAAATTAATATACTCTGTGAGCTCTGCTCAGCTGAGTATAAAAATGTATGCAAGATGCGATAACCTCCGAAGAGATTTTCCGCCTAGCTTATCTTTGATTTTGGTGTTCTTTTTAATTTATCCTACAAATTGGTCGGACCTACATGTTTTACGCCGTCCTCGAACGGCATCTGCAAGGCAGATGAGTTTTCACCGAGAAGCTTTTCATGACAGATATACATTTCAGGGTGCTTACGACCCTGCTAGAAAAACTTTTTTCTAATTGAAAAAAACTTGTTTCTTAATTTTTAATGTTGCTTTGCCCGGGGCTTGAATCCAGGATCTTTGGTGTGGTCAGCAGAGCATGCTACCACCACACCACGGCGGCCGCCGTCTTGAATTGCCTTGCTGGAGGAAATGAAGTCGACTAGCTTCACGAAGCTCCTTAAAGCTTTGCTGTGTTAGTTAATGAATTCTATTTTAAACTTATGAAATTCAGAAAAAGGCTTATTAATTGCGCAGTCACCCTACTAAATGGTGGCAGTGTTTTAGGAATGGAGCTTGGACAAAAATGTATACTGACCCGGTTGGTGGTTGTAGTCGGAGAGGAAGACAAAGTTTTTGCATACTAATAATGTGTGGTACATAATATTCACAGTTTACTGTTGTTCACGTCCACTAGTTAAAAGCAGAACTAATCATTATGCGTTGGCTTAGCACAGGTTATATAACCTGGCAGAATTTTAGAGCTCCCTTATATGTTTGCTTTCACACTCGTCTGAATTTTACGTATAGCCTTAGGTTGTGTTAGGATGTGCTCTGCTCTTTGTCGTGTTGAATCCGGTACGCATCAAATCCCCCTCTGATGTACCGGGGCATCTCTTCTTGGCTTCCATACCATATGGATACTTTTGCCTGTAGATATCAATTGCTCGATAGTTTTTCAGCAATTATTTCGGCGATTGAGAAACAGAACTAGATTTTCCAAAATAGAAGCATTCGGGGAGCTCCAACATTGATTTTGAGCTTAGAAAGCAAAAGAACCTTACCTCTTGGGATTCTTCAAATATTTGAATCGTGGTATTTTTTAGTATCACTGCTTCGAACGTTCGGGTCGCTCTAAGTTTGAAGGTTGCTCCATTTACCTTTTGCTAAGAAGCATTAACAGAGCGGGCGACTGACCTCTCAGTTCTAGTGGTATTCAAAGATATAGTTGGTAGGATATCCCGCCTGGCGTAAGTACCCTAAGAAACATAATATATATAACGACTTTTTGATCCATTGCTGAACCTTATAAGATGTGCCCTAATTATTAGTTCCTAAAGCTTTAAATCTGCTTTTAGTTTTATCCTTTTAGGCCCACTTGCAGAACGGCAAGCCATTTTCTTAGCACAGAGTTAATTTAAAAAATTTGTCAAATATTGTATAAGTTTAATCGCTCCCGTCAGATTAACTCTGTGTTAAAAAGTTAACTTGCTGTTCTGTATGTGGGCCTTAGAAGTGTTGTACAGTTTTTATAAAACCTGTTTATTTTTGGACCTATCTAAATGATACCATGTTATGTATTATTTATAAAGATTATTCATTTCCTTTACATAGTTTTTCACTTTCTGAGAATTATTATTTTTTGTTCTTAACGTTCGTTTTGAGCCAGTAGAGACGCTCCAATTAGCCTAATTGTATACCCACACTCCATGTTTTATTATCCATTGCATACTCTATGGCGTTGAGGCAGCATTGAGTATTAGGTAACGGAAAACAGGCTCAAACACACGCATTCACACACACACAAACACGCATACACACTCCTACAATTTGCAGCGCATACCCTGCAGAGAAAGAGAACATTTACTCATCATAGTGTTCGGTTCACGATTTGGCCTATTATGCAACAAAAAGGAAATAGTTCTATTATAGCGTTCAAGAGCAGGCCCGTCTGAAACCGTTACAGGGTGTTTTAAATTTTTCATGAAATTTAAAATTCTAACGAGTAGTACAGAAAAAGTGTCTACCGATAAAGGAATTAAATCTTGAAATTTGTAACTGGTAAGTAATTGAGGTGCAGTCTAATTTAAACATATCGACATAGATGGGGTGCTATGAGTACTAAGCACACCTTTTTCGAAGTTACGATTTAAGTTCGGAACTTCTATTTCAAATTCAGAAAATTAAAATTCAATTTCAGAATTTTTATTTTAAATTAAGAAAATTGCAATTTAATATAAGAACATTTTTCTCAAGTTCAGAAATTTACTATTAAAGTTCAGTGTTTTCATATCAAATTCGGAAAATTATAATTCAAGTTCAGAAAATAACAAATAAAGTTCAGAAGGTTGGAATTAAGTTTTAGAACCTTTATTTCAGATTCAGAAGATTACAATTAGAATTTTTATTACAAATTCATGAAATTTCAATTCAATTTCCAAAATTAATTTTATTTCAAATTTTGAATATTACAATTCAATTTCAAAATTTTTATTTTAAATTAAGAATTTCGCAATTGAATATAAGAATTTATTTTGCAAGTTCACAAATTTACCAATGAAGTTCAGTGTTTTCATATCAAATTCAGAAAATTATAATTCAAGTTCAGAAAATAAAAATTTAAGTTCAGAACATTAAAAATAAATTTTAGAAATTTTATTTCAAATTCAGAAGATTACAATTTAATCTCAGAATTTTCATTTTAAACTCAGACATTTTCATTTCAATTTCAAAAAATTACTTTACGGTTTTAGAACTTTTATTTCATATTCACAAAACTACAATTAAATTTTAGAATTTTTATTTTAATTAAGAAAATTGCAATTGAATATAAGAACTTATTTTTAAAGTTCACAAATTTACCATTGAAGTTCAGTGTTTTCTTTTCAAATTCAGAAAATTATAATTCAAGTTCAGAAAATAACAATTTAAGTTCAGAAAATTAAAAATATATTTTAGAACTTTTATTTCAGTTGCAGAAAATTTCAATTCAATCTCAGAATTTCCATTTTAAATGCAGAAAATTTGAATTCAATTTCAAAAAATTACTTTTCAGTTTTAGAACTTTTATTTCAAATTCACAAAACTACAATTAAATTTCCGAATTTTTATTTTAAATTAAGAAAATTGCAATTGAATATAAGAACTTATTTTTCAAGTTCAGAAATTTACTATGAAAGTTCAGTGTTTTCATATCACATTCAGAAAATTACAATTCCATTTCAGAGTTTTTATTTAAAATTAAGAAAACTAACATTGAATATAAGATTTTTTTTTCAAGTTCAGAAATTTACTACTAAAGTTCCATGTTTTCATATCAAATTCAGAAAATTATAATTCAAGTTCAGAAAATAACAATTTAAGTTCAGAAAATTATTTTAGAAATTTTAGTTCAAATTCAGAAGATTAAAATTCAATCTCAGAATTTTCATTTCAAATTCAGAAATTTTCAATTCAATTTCAAAAAATTACTTTACGGTTTTAGAACTTTTATTTCATATTCACAAAACTACAATAAAATTTCAGAATTTTTATTTCAATTAAGAAAATTGCAATTGAATATAAGAACTTATTTTTCAAGTTCAGAAATTTACTATGAAAGTTCAGTGATTTCCTATCACATTCAGAAAATTACAATTCTATTTCAGAGTTTTTATTTTAAATTAAGAAAACTACAATTGAATATAAGAATATATTTTTTTTTCAAGTGCGGAAATTTACTACTAAAGATCCTTGTCTTCATATCAAAATCAGAATAATATAACTCAAGCTCAGAAATAACAAATCCAGTTTAGAAAATTAGAATTAAAGTTTAGAACGTCTATTTCAAATATAGAAGATAACAATTAAATTTCAAAATTTTCATTTCGAAATCAGAAATTTTCAATTCAAGTTCAAAAAATTACTTTTCTGTTTTAGAACTTTTATTTCAAATTCAGAAAATTGCAATTCAATTTCAGAATTTTGATTTCAGGTTCAGAAAGTTCTTATTCAAATTCAGATAATATATTTTAAATTTGAAAAATTTCAATTCAAGTTCAGAGTTTTTGATTTGTAATTTTCTTAGTGTGACATGAAAATTCCAAACTTGAATTTAAACTTTGTATACATAAATTGTAACTTTCTGAAGTTAAATTGGAAACTTTGAACTTAAATAACCATTCCACGAGCTACACAAAAAACAATCTACCTCAAAAAATTAGAGGGGGTATGCAGACTATCAATGCTTAGCATTACGGGAGCCCTGAAAACAACCCCGACGGCTGCACTGTATGCCATTCTGCACATTCCACCTGTAGACCTAGTAGCAAAGAACATAGCGTTAACAACTGCAACCAGGCTCGGTGCCTCGGGGCAGCTTGAGCGCCGACCATACGGCCACAGTATTATAGCGTCATCAATCACAAGACGAACAGACTACCTGATTTCCAATCAGCGCTTCGAGGGCGATCTTAAGGCCACAATAGAGACGGTCGGTTGGCGCAAGGGTGCTCAAATGGCGGACGAGGCGATACATGTGAACACACATTAGGAGTGATACAGCTGTCAGATCTAGAAGCAGCAAGTGGCTTAAGTCCTAGGAAGCTTCTAGTATTTGCCAAGAGGACGGAGTTATTTTATAACATAGGTACTGATTTTTGATAGAGTTTTTCAGTTTGGTCGTTAAAAAAAACTTCTGGTAACACTACGGACTCATTCAGTGTATGTGACGTCCTCATGGATCGGCCAGTTCCACCTAACCTAACCTAACCATTTTCTACTCTCAACTTTATTTACAATTTGTCGTTAAACAATAAACAAATTTTATAAATATTTCGTATTTACATTGCTGCATTCATTGTAATTTGTCCTATCAATTAAGATTTTAATGTGACATATTTTTCTGAATTTGAACTGATAAAAAAATAGAAGCGCCCTCGTTATAGAAATTTTCTCTACAGGGCATTTACTTGGATTCCCTTGCGGTTGAGTATCGTATCATTACTGCACATGCGCAGTTCTTATACAAAAATCATTACGCCTGCCACAATGTGTCCCGGTACACAAACGACCAGAATCAATTCGATGCCGCCTGTGCCCGACATCCCGAATAAAAGCCATCATATTATCAGCAACACCAGCGTAACCACCCGTAACCACCCAATCCACCACAGCTCATAAGCCCAGCACCTAATAATGTTCATGCGTTTACATTACAATTGTATATACACACATACAAACCCACGCATACATACATACATACTTAGATGGGTGATAAATTGCTGTAGCTTTTTGCAATAAAGTGGCAAGAAAACGTAAAATTTATGTTTTACCAAGAGTTGCTCATTAAAAACGTAGTAGACATGATTTTATGTAATACGATTTTCCATTTTATCATTCGCACTTTCACTCACTCGAACTGTGCGCTGTGTGCTGTAGCTGAGTTCAACTGGACGGGCGAATGGGAGTAACGGATTTACGGATGGATTTTTTCGTATTTTCATCTAATTAAATTGACAAAGTCGTAAAAGATTATATTGATTGGATTAATTTGAAGTGATTTTGGTCTTATTGTCGAGTTTTTTGAGTTCAGCTGACAGATTGTAAAAAATGGGCATTGATTAGAGGCTTTCACGATCATTAAAATTAACTATGCTTCCTAAGCATTTGAGTCTACTAAAAATGCTCACCGGCGCTAATGTCGCGCAGTTATTCTTACGCCAAATTTTAAAAAATAATTCAATTTGTAGTTCACATATATATACTGACTTTTACCTGCCTCAGTCAGCCACACAAATCGATCAGTAAAAACCACCCTAGGTTCTGAATGAACACACAGCACATACACATAAATAAATATACATAAGCATCAATTTTGACAATACCTGCTCATGTATCTACGAACTATAAATACAAGACAAACGACAACAACAGACAAGAACGAAAATCCACACTGATGATGGCACAACGCTGAAACCGGTTTGTCTCGAAACCAAATTTGACAAGGGGTGACGGAAAATCGTTCCAATATACATAATTTATCCACCCTGTCGGAAAATCAACAATACAAAATAAATGATGAAATGTAGTCGAAAGATAAAAAAAAAAAATATATATGTAAGGCGCGATAACCTCCGAAGAGATCTAAGGCCGTGCTCCTCGTGCTTTTCCCTACAAATTGGCGGGCGGGACCGACATGTTTTATGCCGACTCCGAACGGCATCTGCAAGGCAGATGAGTTTTCACTGAGAGCTTTTCATGGCAGAAATACACCCGGAGCGCTTGCCAAACACTGCCGAGGGGCGACCCCGCTTAGAAAAATTTTCTTCTAATTGAAAAACCTTATTTCTAAAATTTTGATGTTGCTTTGCCCGGGGTGTGAACCCAGGGCATACGGTGTGGTAGGCGGTGGCCGCCATAGTCGAAAGATGTTTTTCAGAAAACGTGCGTTTTGCTCCGAAATCACCTGTCATTTCATTTATCTCAGCCTTTGGTGTGTTATCTACGAGGTATAGACAAGTAATTAATTTGTGATCGAAGTGTAATAAAATTTGCTATCGATAACAATGGTTATACACATTTTTTATCGACGAGTTATCGGTTCGTTATCAAAAACTTATCGATATAATATCAAAAAGTTATCAATTTGTTATCGAAAAAGTATCGATTTTTTATCGATAATTTATCGATTTACTAACGAATATTTATCGAAATTCTTTCACAGAGTAATCGAATTTTTATTGATTTTCTTGTGAGAAAAAGCGCAGCTCACTACAGAGCGATCATAGGCTGCTCAAACTGTAACAAGAATTCTTAAAATTATTGCCCCACTAGTCAGTCGGTTTTAATCTCTCTTTCAACACTACACTCTGGTTCTAGCATTTTATACTTTATCATACTTTGGACTTCGTGAGGCGCAGTTAAATACTCTTAAAGCTCCACTAAAGTTGCCTAAATTCGGTGTATAGCATTTCCTCCACCTTCTTGTTGATTTCAGTATATTTAGATTCTGTCGCTGCTACAAACACTGTCTTTACTACACTTGATACTCCTAGCTTTGTTTTTGCTATCGTGGACATCACATCACCTTGTTTTTTAAAGTTAGGACCTATTATTTTTAGATATTCTTCTAGGGTCGAATTGTATTTACACAAAATCAGTTTGACTTTCATCAAATCAAAGGAATGAAGCAGGGAGTTCCCCTCCTCCTGCTTCATACACATCACGCCATTAAGCAGCTCGCTCTCTACCATACCATCTACTTGGTGGAAGAAGTACGGATTTCTGAATTTAAAATCAGATGTCCAACTACAGAGTTGTGTCCGATCACTGGCGCTTCTACGTTATGCGAAGCTGGTTCCCAAACTTCTTGAGCTTATCATTGCCAAAAAGCGCACACATACAGCAGCTTACAGAACTATGAAAACTTTCCTTTTTTAATTACGTTATTTCAAGAAAAACTTTTTTGTGACGGAAACTCTACAAACCAATCTCAAAAACTTTTTTCTGAAAAATTTTACATAGGTGTGAGTTTATTTGGAGTTATCTGAATTTTTTTGAGTAAGCAGTTTTGTTGCCCCCTCAGTTTTAGTGTAATAAAGTACAATTTTTTTCGAAGGGTGTCTTAGATTTTCCTTCATACAAAGTGTGACCATTTTTCATATGGAAGAAAATCTGAAACACCGTTCGGAAAAAAAATTTCAAAAATCAATGCACATTTTGAGAGACGCTAACTTTAACTTTGTGAGACACAAATTGATCGTACTACACTGAAAGAAATGGTGCTAGTAAAATCAACAAATCGGTTCTGTTGTTCTTGACTTAACGGAGATTCGGTGAAATTGATCGAATTATGGTTAATTCGACCGAGTTCTTTGTCAAGCGAACAAATTAGTTTAGTAATTTCAACATAAGAGAAATTGTCGCTCTTAAGTTAACAAAATTCTGTAAAATTTACAGATTCCTAATCAATCTGATTTTTTTGTTAACACAACTGATCTCACTGGTCATTTCAACAGCGATCAACAGTCAATACATGAGCAAATTTCAAAGAGAATTTTACGCTCACTGTGCTCTCTGCTTTGTACTTATGTATGCTGTATACTATATGTATGCACATATTTACGTATGTTTATGGCGGCCGCCGTGGTGTAATGGTAGCGTGCTCCGCCTACCACACCGAAGAACCTGGGTTCACACCCCGGGCAAAGCAACATAAAAATTTTTGAAATAAGGTTTTTCAATTAGAAGAAAATTTTCCTAAGCGGGATCGCCCCTCGGCACGGTTCGGCAAGCACTCCGAGTGTATTTCTGCCATGAAAAGATCTCAGTGAAAACTCATCTGCCTTGCAAATTTCGCAACATAGGTACTTTCGTACAAAGTTGTCACAACAACTTTTTTTATTCATTTGACTACTAAAACGGTCAATTGCGAATCAACGATTTGGGCGCAGTTGATTCAACATTTTGTTGCAATGGATAAAAATTGACAGAAATTTCGGTTGAATTGACCCGTATTTCGGTTGATTTTACCAGTCTTTTTCTTTCAGTGTACAAAAATGCATGCAAAAAAGCCAAACAACTTTCGATCTTAATGCACTAATACATTGTTCTTTAAATAAATTTAAATTGAAACTCAAAATCGTTGTTAGTGGATGGTGGATAATGCGACTACTTGTTATTGCTTTTTCGCTTTGGTTTTTATGCCTTCGAAAAATGTTTAAGAACTCTTCATGAAAGACACAATATAATCAGCCCAATTCTAAACGAAAATTCCGTGCGAGTTTTCTCCCTTTTCCCATTCCTCGTATTCTAAATAAAAATTCCTTGTGAGTTTTTTCACTTCTCCCTTTCCTCCTATTCTGAACAATGTTCGAAAAAGCGGAAACCGGTTATGGGAGAAAAGTAGGTATTATGAATGTGAGGGAGAGGGAGATTTCTCTGCCATTTCATAGGAGTTTTTTCACTTGTTAAATTAAAGGGAATGCATCAAAATAGTTAAAGGAAATTGGTTATTTTAAGAAAGAACACTTATTTGTACAAGTTTGTGCTAAAAGATGTATTTATATTCTAGCACAATATTCTCACTGTTAATACAACAACAACTACAACCACAATATTCTTTATTTTAAGCCGAAAAATATATCATCAGCAACGGAAGAGCTCTTTATATATTTGATGCAGCCATCCAGAAATTGCGCACGGATTTTTTAAGAAGGCTTAAATAGATTTTGGCATATGGCGAAAGGCGAACTCAACTCGACTTGGCCGCCAGAAAATTGCTTTGCAGAATGAATGCAGGCAACTCCGGCGGATTTGTGTTATCCCGCCGGTCTTCTTATGTTCCGCTGTTGATGTTGCTGTGGCACCAATTCATTACTCATTTCAGTGAATACCACATGAAATGCAATAAATACTGTGCATTGTTTATATTTTATTTCTTAATTTCCAACAAATTTGCAACAATAATTAAAGTTTTAAATTTTGTAAACAAAATAAGAAATGTGCAACGAATTTTCAATTGACAAAACAGCTGACTTCGAAAATTCGAAATTCCTATTCCCCAATTATTGTTCTCCCTAGGAGAACAGAATTGGAGGAATTTTTCCGCGGGAATAAAAAAATCCGCGAGAACAAAATTCCGCGAGAATATTTAGAATTGGTCTGAATATTTTTCTACTCTCATTGTACTAATTGCAAATAACAATCAAACTAATAAATGATGAAATTTGTTTCATTAATAAATAAATTACAGATGACATCAACAACAAAAGAAACTAATTTCATCTGTGTTTTATTGTCATTGCACAAGCGAGTAAGGTCATTCATCATTTTCTCAACAAAACAACAAAACTGCAAGCAAAGAACTCCCATGGTTTTCTGTAAATAACACATCCACCGACAGACGCCTCACATATCCCCAACAACCCACTGAAATGCACAGCCACGCACACGCACGAACACTTGCACACATATACATAAAGTATGTATGGCAGAGGAACTGTAAGCAACCTTAATTTCCTAGACGTCTTTAGCTCAGTGCAATGCCGCCAATTTGCAACTCCGTTATCACCAGCCAGCAACAATATGTGTAGCGTGTTGCTTGCATCGTTTGGAAAGTGTTGCTTACAACATGCCACTTGCCTCTGCAGCAGCAGCAGCAGCACCAAACACCAGTCGCCGGTCACCAAACGGCGCCGTTGTAGCAAATCGTTTGGCTGATGCAAGAGAAATTGCAAACGGAAAAGCAGCAATAACAAAATAAGCAATAACAACTTAAGCAACAGCTCACGCGTTAATAATTCTGTGGCAGGCAAAGTCGCTGACGCTTAAAGTGCGAGTGAGCGCAACTTGAGCGGCGCGCAACATTAATACCAACAGCACAGCAATGAGCAACAAGCACCCGAGATCCAATTGGAACAAGGAAATGTCTTTTTATTTTTTTTTTGCTTTTCTTTGATTTTGCCATTTTTTCCATTTTTCGCAGTACTCCGCGCTGCATTGTGCCATCGACCATCATCATCTGGCTTTAGCCTTACTTTTGCACTATTTTCGTACTATTCGAATGCGACACAGCAACAGCAACAGCAACACCACCATCAACATCAACAAACTTCAACGACTCCTGTAAACTTTCTGCATATGTTCGCTTGTGTACTTTAAGGTGTTTGCATTGCTTTGTTGCTATTGGCGTCGTTGTTGTTGTTTTGGCTGACTGTCACACAGCTGCAGGAAGAACCGGTTTTGGCGGCGACCAACCACCAGCCACCAGCCGGTTCGGTTCGCCTTCGAATCGTGTGACTTCCTTTTGTGCACTTTTTTTCCCATCGCAATGTGCTCTGCTAAATATATTTGTTCAAATGTGTGCATGTGTGTGAGTGTGTGCAGTCTACATAGGCACCATCATCCACGTTGTTGCAATTGTTTGCATGTTTATGGATTTTTGCTCCTCTGGCGTAGAAGTAATGGTGATTGCCAGCGCCAACAATCTCTGAAACTCTCCTTTCGTAGGCACCACTTCGCTATGGCCTTAGTTTCGCTATGATATTGTTTTTGTTTTTATTTGCAACTTTTGTTTGCCCATCTTTATTGTTGCAACATGGTTGGCATCTACCATTTCTGTCCGCCCAGGCACTGGTGGCATGAAACAACAACTCTGGCGTCCTCTACATGTTGCAGATGAATTTCCAAGAAGTACAAGAAGCGCCTAAGACAAAGCAACAGCGACATCATCTGCTTTAGCCACCAGTTATTGCGGCAAGTTGTTGCAACATATTCCTAGTTTGTGGCATTTGTGGCACAATTGCTGCAACCACAATTTAGGAGTTGCATAGGAAGTAATTGCATTAATGCTGAAAGCGGCAAACGCGAACTTGGATAGCTTTGCTGATACCTTGGTGTTGTGGCAGCATGAAATGTTGCCAACTTGGAAGGAAGCCACAATTTCCAAATTCGAGCAACTGCAGCGGCCAAAGTTGTATGCAAATAGACGAAACTAGGCGAAAAAGAGTCGAGTTTGAGTGCTACTAAAACAGCAGGGACACGACGATTGCCGACAAATGTACGATTTAAAACGACAAGCACACTAGGACACAGGTGGGAGGAGTGAGACGTGGTTTGCTTAGCCAGCCAACCAGCCATCAGTCACGCCAGTCAGTGCAAATGTGGGCCGCATCTGTTCCATATATCCAAACTGCCAGCTGCAAAATTGAATGATACACCAGACTTTGGCAATGGTATGAGTTCTGCGCAAAACACATTTTGTGTGCGTATGTGTGTGTGTGTGGGTTTTTGTTACAGCAGCTGGCGACTTGCCGACTATCCTTCCGCCCGCGCCCATTGCACCACTGCAATCCACTACTTTTAGCTGTTGTAAGTGCAAAGGGTAGCAACGAAGTGCTTGCGTGGAAGATAAAAGCCCTACAACAATCGATAGTATTACGTACTGACTTGTAATGAGCACTTCCATTGTATTGGAAGAGTACTCCAAAGAGGGACATACCATAAGTGTGATTAAACTAGCGTTCAGTTGTTCTTGCTTGCCGCCATATACTCTAGCTCAATTCGCGGACCATAAGAAAAATGAAAAATTCGCGATTCTCAGACTATTCGAAAAATTCGGGAATAGAGGGCGACCCAAGAAGGTAAAAATTTCCATTCACTCTACCTCATTTTCATGTCCTTCCTTTCTCTCTCACTTCATCTTCCCGTTCCCATCCTTACTCCTTTCTCTTACCACGATAGAACTCTTTTCGACATCGGGGTATAGTTGATCACCTCTAGTCGTTTTAACGTACAGTTAGTTAGTGAGTTTAAAATTTACGATCCAGTTTTAAGAAACTAAAAAAACGACAATGAAATTGGTAAAATAAAAAAATTTAACTAAATCAAATTATTTATTAAAAAAATGAGGAACCCTTTACCGAGCCTAAAATATTGGTTCCCTTTGTTGTATTAACGTAGAATTTGTTTTGCTTTATTTAATTTTAATTTAAAAAATATTGTGTTTGAAAAAATTATAAAATCGGCAAGAATCACCGTACGGGCAGAACAGACTTGAGGATTTAGACGACACTACCCGTAGAAGTACAAAGGAAGCTTGGCGAACAGTACCTGTATGGATATAAAGGGTATCAAGATCGTTCATTGGTTTCACTAAGGCTCATCTTTCAATGGTAATTGGGTACTGGACAGGACACTGTCCAATGGGAATCCATGCGGTACGTCAATATACTGGAAACCCCATCCAGCAGCAGCTATATGGAAGATGATAAGGCAGAATCATCAAGTCAATTTATGCTTTACTGCCCAGCTTTTTCCAGAACTAGACGACAGTATTTCGGTCTTGATATACTTAGTTCTCCCGAGGATTTATACAAGGTTGATAGCGGTCTCATTCGAAGCTACATATGGCGTTGCTCTATAAGTAGTTATAGCTTATGTCACCATTATTTTATGTGGTACCACAATGGACCTTCATGCTGTCCAAGTGAGCTTCCCCTAACAGGGCAGCTACCACTTAACCTAGCATACATACGTCATTGCTCTCTAAGTAGTTATAACTTACGTCACCGTTATTGTATGTGGTACCACAATGGACCTTTATGCTGTCCAAGTGATCTTCCCCTAACAGGGCAGCTACCACTTAACCTAACCTATCCTAACTTTAGAAGTAGTAGAAAAAGGATCCGTCCGACAGTACCCGTTGGGTTATAATAAGGACCAGTCCGACACTACCCGTGTAGATATAAAGAAGTACAATTGGTTTTCCATAGGACATGTTCAAAAGAAATCGTCTAGTCTTACCCATATAAAGAGATCAATATTGGTTATAGTTGCATATTCCTTTGCAACTCATATCGGATTCATCCAAGACTAGTCACACTCACTCTCCCTCTCCCCTACCCTCTCATATTCTTATATGACATACTCCTGCAGCGAAAAAGACCTGATCTAAAGTCATGATGAGATCATCACAACGGAGCACTTAATACCTACTCCATTATGATACAAAACGACCGCATTATCCAACTACTTTTGCAGAGAGTGCATGCACACACACATTTATAAATATTCGTCTCTCGTATAAGTGGATGGTGCGAATGTGAGAAGAACTCATTTCCACAGTTTGTAGCCTGTTTACAAGTTCAATTTGTCTTCCTCTTATTTATTTATAGACAATTTGGTGTACAAATAAATTTTAGAAATTAAAAATTTAATAGGGTTAAGTGTATTGCAGTAAGTATGTAAGCACATGGGGAGGTTAAAAAGAAGGCAAGAGATAAAGGGTAGGATATTTATTAAAGTTTCTTTGTGGTCTTAGTCTATTGTCTTATAAATGAATTCACTTAATAAATTCAAAAAATTAACACTGCATTATTATTTATTTTTAGTAACGTCCAGATCAGTTCATACATAACATTCCAGAACTTGAGGTGTCTCTTTTTCCGATGCATACCTGAATACAGTCCTTACTTGGCCTATATCCACTCAACTTTTGTATTATCGCAAAGTTATCGATTTGTTAGCCTAGTGTATGCAATTATTTATCGGCATAATACCGATTGGTGGTAGAAAAGTTATAGTTTCTTTACGATTATATATCATAAAGCTATCGATACGTTATCACAAAGTTATGGGTTTCTTATTCCAAATTGCCCAATTTATATCGAACAACTATCGATATGTTTTCAAAAAGTTATCGATTTTACATCGGACTATTACCAATTGGTTGTAGGCATGTTATCGATTTGTTATCACTTCCTTATCGAGATATTATCAAAAACTTACGGATTTAGTGCCGAAAAGTTACCGATTTCTTATCAGAGTGTTCCCAATTTGCTATCGGCTTGTTAACGTGTGTCAACTACGATTCTTCGATCTGTTATGTGACAGATACCGATAAAACTTGAAAAAAAAATCGATGAACTGTTTGTAACCCGTCGATAGAAAGCCAATAAAAAACCGATAGCTCGGCGATAATAATTCCTTAGCGACAATAAACCGATAAAAAAACAATAGGTTGTCGGTATAGTTTGTTACCGATGAGAAGATGACGAAGCTATTTTAATCTAAAACGAAGCTATTTTAATCCGAAACTATTTTAATCTGGTAAAGTTATACCTCTTTTGCGGTCCAGCTTCGACGCCTGTGCGAGCTCTAGTTAACTTAAAAACATAGGCTTTTTAGACCTACATCTGTATGTTTACATATCGAACTTCAGGAGTACTTGGTACACTTGGTACACACACCTTTTTAAACGGATTTATTTAGTTTGACTCTGTGTATCGAACAGAACTTTGTAATTCAAATTTAATTAACTCCCCGCTAAGCTATAAGCTTGAAATTTGGAATATAGTTCAGACCCCCTGACAATGTAATAATAAGAAAAAAATCCCATAGGTGGCGCATGGATCGAAATATTAAAAAAAAAATCGTATTTTTTGTCCGATTTGGCTCATATTTGGAACAAATATCAAAGAGGATAAATATAATAAGAGACGTCACTCGTTACTTTGCGTAATGTTTTTGTTAGGGTAATCGCAGGTTTTTTTTGGGAGAGACGTGCATAAATGTCTTCTATACATTTCGTGGGGTATTTGTGTTCAATTTTTCGACAATATTTAATTAATTAATTAATTCTTTTTCGAAAAATCACATTTGCACGGCATGGATAGATGCAAGACAATTAAAAATGTCCCTCACAGAAAACATTAGATATAAATTTTTTTGATTTCCAACGAGTTACTCGCCACTTGTAGCAGACTGGTGGCTCTTATTTATTTATCCTCTTTGCAAATATTATATACAGTCCGGTAGAAGTGACTTCAAAATACCTTGGAGTTCGAGGAGGGACAAGAAAAGTAAAAAGTAAAGTCTTTGGAAGGATTATGTAATGAGGACTTAGATTGTAACAAATTGTCAGGAAAGAGTCCTTGTAATAATGAGTCACTAAATGAACTAAATAGAATTAGAAATAATAGGCAATTAAAACTAAAAACTTGAAAATAAAGTAATTAAACAAAATTTTAAGTTAAATGGTTTTATTGAAAACAATACTTAAAATAAATAAATGTAAGGCGCGATAACCTCCGAAGAGATTTTAGGCCGAGAGCTTCTCTTCCAATTTGCGTCGTGCTCCTTTTTAATTTTTCCTACCAATTGGCGGGACGGCACCTACTTGTTTTATGTCGACTCCGAACGGCATCTGCGAGGCAGATCAGTTTTCATGACAGAAATACACTCGGAGCGCTTGCCAAACACTGCGGAGGAGCGACCCCGCTTAGACAAATTTTCTTCTAATTGAAAAACCTTATTTATAAAATTTTGATGTTGCTTTGCCCGGGGTGTGAACCCAGGGCATTCGCTGTGGTAGGCGGAACACGCTACCACGCACACCACGGAAAACAATACTTACATTAAGTAATAACAATACTAAAAGCTAGAAAATAATTAGGTAGGTCCAAGGTGCTAGTCATCCACTCCTCATCAATCTAGGGCGTTGATCAAACAATTAAATAAAAGCGTCAGAAGCGCCAAAGCCTCACATTTTTAGAAATTTCACGCGTCCAACGCTTTTATTCAATTGTCTGATCCACGCCCTAGATTGATGAGGAGTGTCATTTTTATACTCAGCTTGCTTTGCACACAGAGTATATTAACTTCGATTGGATAACGGTTGCTTGCACAGGTATAAAGAAATCGAGATAGATCAGTATCGAAAAAAAATTTGATTGCGCCATGTCCGTCCGTCCATCCGTCTGTCCGTTAACACGATCTTCACCAAATTTGGAGCACGAGCTTATCTGGACCCAGAATAGATTGGTATTGAAAAAGAGCGAAATCGGATGATAACCACGCCCACTTTTTATATATATAACATTTTGGAAAACACAAAAAAAACCTGATTATTTAGTAAATAATACACCTAGAATGTTGAAATTTGACATGTGGACTGACATTGTGACTCTTGATAAGAATTTGAAAAAAAAAATTTTAAATGGGCGTGGCACCGCCCACTTGTGATAAAACAATTTTACAAATATTATTAATCATAAATCAAAAATCGTTAAACCTATCGTAACAAAATTCGGCAGAGAGGTTGTCTTTACTATAAGGAATGCTTTAAAAAAATTTACGAAATCGGTTAAGGACGACGCCCACTTTTATATAAAAGATCTTTAAAAGGGTCGTGAGCGAATAAAATAAGCTATATCTTTGCAAAAAAATGCCTTATATCAATGGTATTTCAATTCCCAAGTGGATTTATAACAATAAATAGGAAAAACTTCAAATTTTAAAAAATGGGCGTGGCACCGCCTCTGTTATGACTAAGCAATTTTCTATGTTTCGGGAGCCATACGTAACTCGAACAAAAATTAACGGATCATAACAAAATTGGGTACACAAATTTTCCCTATAGCAGGAAATATTTCTAGAAAAAATGGACGAGATCGGTTAAATACCACGCCCACTTTATATAAAAGATTTTTATAAGGATCGTAGACGAAAATAATAAGCTATGTATAACTTAGCAAAAAATAGTTTTGAATCAACGATATTTCACTTATCAAGTTTTATTGTAAGAGGAAATTGGGAGACATTTTTTTTAACGGGCGATGCCACGTGTTATGTAGAAAAGGAATTTGTCTGAAATGAAATGTACAATTAAAGTTCACGCTGAGTATATAAGGTGCGGTTACACCTAACTAAGACACCTTTACTTGTTTTTAATTAAATTTATTTTTAATTATTTTATTTTATAATAAGTACAGTGAAACGTATTGCATCATATTATGGACCAAATTAAAAACATTACGTAAATTTTCTGAAATTAATAGAAAACAAGTAAGGAAGGCTAAGTTCGGGTGTAACCGAACATTACATACTCAGTTGAGAGCTATGAAGATAAAATAAGGGAAATCACCATGTAAGAAAATGAACCTAGGGTAACCCTGGAATGTGGTTGTATGACGTGTGTATCAAATGGAAGGTATTAAAGAGTATTTTAAGAGAGAGTAAATAGGCCATAGTTCTATGGATAGACGCCATTTAGGGATATCGCCATAAAGGTGGACCAGGGCTGACTCTAGAATATGTTTGTACGATATGGGTATCAAATGAAAGCTGTTAATGAGTATTTTGAAAAGTAGTGATCCGTTTCGAGATATCGCCATAAAGGTGGACCAGGGGTGTCTCTAGAATGTGTTTGTACGATATGGGAATCAAATGAAAGGTGTTACTGAGCATTTTAAGAGGGAGTGGGCATTAGGTCTATAGGTGGACTCCTTTTCGAAATGTCGCCATTAGGGTGGGCCAGGGGTGACTCTAGAATGTGTTTGTATGATATGGGTATCAAATGAAGGATGGTAATTAGTATTTTAAAAGGGAGTAATCCTTAGTTCTATAGGTGGACGCCTTTTCGAGATATCGCCATAAAGGTGGACCAAGGGTGACTGTAGAATGTTTGTACGATATGGGTATAAAACGATAGGTGTTACTGAGCATTTTAAGAGGGAGTGGGCATGAGGTCTATAGGTGGACGCCTTTTCGAGATATCGTCATAAAGGTGGACCAGGGGTGACTCTAGAATATGTTTGTACGATATGGGTATCAAATGAAAGGTGTTACTGAGCATTTTAAGAGGGAGTGGGCCTTAGGTCTATCGGTGGACGCCTTTTCGAGATATCGCCATAAAGGTGGACCAGGGGTGACTCTAGAATATGTTTGTACGATATGGGTATCAAATGAAAGCTGTTAATGAGTATTTTGAAAAGTAGTGATCCGTTTCGAGATATCGCCATAAAGGTGGACCAGGGGTGTCTCTAGAATGTGTTTGTACGATATGGGAATCAAATGAAAGGTGTTACTGAGCATTTTAAGAGGGAGTGGGCATTAGGTCTATAGGTGGACTCCTTTTCGAAATGTCGCCATTAGGGTGGGCCAGGGGTGACTCTAGAATGTGTTTGTATGATATGGGTATCAAATGAAGGATGGTAATTAGTATTTTAAAAGGGAGTAATCCTTAGTTCTATAGGTGGACGCCTTTTCGAGATATCGCCATAAAGGTGGACCAAGGGTGACTGTAGAATGTTTGTACGATATGGGTATAAAACGATAGGTGTTACTGAGCATTTTAAGAGGGAGTGGGCATGAGGTCTATAGGTGGACGCCTTTTCGAGATATCGTCATTAGGGTGGGCCAGGGGTGACTCTAGAATGTGTTTGTACGATATGGGTATCAAACGAAAGGTGTTACTGAGCATTTTAAGAGGGAGTGGGCATTAGGTCTATAGGTGGACGCCTTTTCGAGATATCGCCATTAGGGTGGGCCAGGGGTGACTCTAGAATGTTTGTACGATATTGGTATCAAACGAAAGGTGTTACTGAGCATTTTAAGAGGGAGTGGGCATTACGTCTATAGGTGGACGCCTTTTCGAGATATCGTCATTAGGGTGGGCCAGGGGTGACTCTAGAATGTGTTTGTACGATATGGGTATCAAATGAAAGGTGGTAATGAGTATTTTAAAAGGGAGTAATCCTTAGTTCTATAGGTGGACGACTTTTCGAGATATCGCCATAAAGGTGGACCAAGGGTGACTCTTGAATGTTTGTACGATATGGGTATCAAACGAAAGGTGTTACTGAGCATTTTAAGAGGGAGTGGGCATTAGGTCTATAGGTGGACGCCTTTTCGAGATATCGCCATTAGGGTGGGCCAGGGTGACTCTAGAATGTGCTTGTACGATATGGGTATCAAATGAAAGGTGGTAATGAGTATTTTAAAAGGGGGTAATCCTTAGTTCTATAGGTGGACGCCTTTTCGAGATATTGCCATAAAGGTGGACCAAGGGTGACTCTAGAATGTTTGTACGATATGGGTATCAAACGAAAGGTGTTACTGAGCATTTTAAGAGGGAGTGGGCATTAAGTCTATAGGTGGACCCTTTTCGAGATATCGCCATTAGGGTGGGCCAGGGGTTACTCTAGAATGTGTGTACGATATGGGTATCAAACGAAAGGTGTTGCTGAGCATTTTAAGAGGGAGTGGGCATTAGGTCTATAGGTGGACGCCTTTTCGAGATATCGCCATTAGGGTGGGCCAGGGGTGACTCTAGAATGTTTGTACGATATGGGTATCAAACGAAAGGTGTTACTGAGCATTTTAAGAGGGAGTGGACATTAGGTCTATAGGTGGACGCCTTTTCGAGATATCGCCATTAGGGTGAGCCATGGGTGACTCTAGAATGTTTGTACGATATGGGTATCAAACGAAAGGTGTTACTGAGCATTTTAAGAGCGAGTGGGCATTAGGTCTATAGGTGGACGCCTTTTCGAGATATCGCCATTAGGGTGGGCCAGGGGTGACTCTAGAATGTGTTTGTACGATATGGATATCAAATTAAAGGTATTAATGAGGGTTTTAAAAGCGAGTGGCCCTTAGATGTATATGTGAAGGCGTTCTCGCGATATCGACCAAAATGTGGACCAGGTGATCCAGAAAATCATCTGTCGGGTACTGCTAATTTATTTATATATGCAATACCACTAACAGTATTCCTGCCAAGATTCCAAGGGCTGTTGATTTCGCCTTGTAGAACTTTTTCATTTTCTTCTACTTAATATGGTAGGTGTCACACCCATTTTACAAAGTTTTTTCCAAAGTTATATTTTGCGTCAATAAACCAATCCAGTTACCATGTTTCATCCCTTTTTTCGTATTTGGTACAGAATTATGGCATTTTTTTCATTTTTCGTAATTTTCGATATCGATAAAGTGGGCGTGGTTATGGTCGGATTTTTTTATACCAAGATAAAGTGAGTTCAGATAAGTACGTGGGCTAAGTTTAGTAAAGATATATCGGTTTTTGCTCAAGTTATTGTGTTAACGGCCGAGCGGAAGGACAGACGGTGGACTGTGTTAAAAACTAGGCGTGGATTCCACCGATTTCGCCCATTTTCACAGAGAACAGTTACCGTCATAGAATCTATGCCCCTACCAAATTTGAGAAGGATTGGTAAATTTTTGTTCGACTTATGGCATTAAAAGTATTCTAGACAAACTAAATGAAAATGGGCGGAGCCACGCCCATTTTGAAATTTTCTTTTATTTTTGTATTTTGTTGCATCATATCATTACTGGAGTTGAATTTTGACTTAATTTACTTATATACAGTAAAGATATTAAATTTTTTGTTAAAATTTGAATTTAAAAAAAAAAATTTTTAAAAAGTGGGCGTGTTCTTCATCCAATTTTGCTAATTTTTATTTAGCACATATATAGTAATAGTAGTAACGTTCCTGCCAAATTTCATCATGATATCTTCAACGACTGCCAAATTACAGCTTGCAAAAATTTTAAATTACCTTCTTGTAAAAGTGGGCGGTGCCACGCCCATTGTCCAAAATCTTACTAATTTTCTATTCTGCGTCATAACGTCAACCCATCTACCAAGTTTCATCGCTTTAACCGCCTTTGGCAATGAATTATCGCATTTTTTCAGTTTTTCGAAATTTTCGATATCGAAAAAGTGGGCGTGGTTATAGTCCGATATCGTTCATTTTAAATAGAGATCTGAGATGAGTGCCCAGGAATCTACATACCAAATTTCATCAAGATACCTCAAAATTTACTCAAGTTATCGTGTTAACGGACAGACGGACGGACGGACGGACGGACATGGCTCAATCAAATTTTTTTTGATACTGATGATTTTGATATATGGAAGTCTATATCTATCTCGATTCCTTTATACCTGTACAACCAACCGTTATCCAATCAAAGTTAATATACTCTGTGAGCTCTGCTCAACTGAGTATAATTATAAGCACATCACCATGAAAACATACAAACATACCTAAATATTTATACGATTTGAGCATTTCTGATTGATTTTGTTTATTTTGCAGATAATCCTCATCCACTCAACTGTCACGGAACGTGATGAACATGCATGAATTCGATCGAAGAATTCTTATTCATATACACATATGTACATACATGTACAAAAAAGTTCGAAGGAGCGTTCGGAACAGTCGGAAGAAAATTGCATGTACATACATTAGTGCGGAACAATTTACTTTAGAGTACAAGGGATTGCTGTAGATATTTCACATCGAGATCTTGGAAACATCTCTAAAACAAGGCCCAAATTATTTTGGGGACACATGGGTGGTTTAGTTGAAAATTTTCCCAGTTTTTTTTTGTGTATTTTCATGTATTTATTGTTTTTTTACCTTTATATTAAGTCGCTTTGATGTTTGTCCCCTTATTTCCATACGCATTTTTGACCCACGGAAAAGTCTTTTTCGGTAAATTCCCGTTGAGCTAGACATTTCCGGTTGAGCTAGACACTTCAGATCTGAGAGACATTACAATGCAAAAAAAAATCCGCTAGGTGGCGCACGGATCGAGATATACAGATAATTAATTTTAAAATGGAAATTTTGCGATCGACTTTTAGCTAACTTCTCGGTGATCCAGAGACTTGAAGCTTAGCACATAGGATGGCACTACAATTCGTGGAAAACAAAATGCCGCCAGGTGACAGACGAATCGAGATAAACGAAAGCCCTGAAAATCCCTGAAAAAACGCAGGGAATCTTGCAATCGATTTTTGAGTAACTTCCCGGTGAGCTGGAGATATGAAACGTGAGCCGTAAGTCAGAACCCGCTGACAGTGCAATGCTTTAGCAAAAAAAAATCCGCTAGGTGGCGCATGGATCGAGATATTAGGAAAATTCATTTTAATTTGGGAATCTTTCAACCCATTTTTAACTAACTTCCCGGTTACCTAGAGACTTGTAACTTAGCACATGGTTCGAAACCCGGTGACAATACAATTTGTAGAAAACAGAGTTCCGCTAAGTGGCGTGCTAAGTGAGATAACTACAAATCCCTGAAAAACGAGGGGAATCTTGCGATCGATTTTTGAGTAACTTCCCGACGAACTATAGACATGAAATCTGGGCCGTGGGTCAGAGCCAGGTGACAATGCAACATTTGATAAAAAAAGATCCGCTAGGGGCACGCGGATCGAGATAGTAAGAAAACAAATTTTACTTTGGGAATCTTTCAATCCATTTTTAACTAACTTCGCGGTCAGCTAGAGACTTGAAACTTGGCACTTAGTTAGAGGCCTGGTAACAATACAACTTATAGAAAACAAATTTCCGCTAGGTGGCTCGCTAGTCAAGATAACCGCAAATCCTTTAAAAAACGGGGGAATCTTGCGATCGATTTTCGAGTAACTTCCCGACGAGCTAGAGACATGAAATTTGGGCCGTTAGTCAGAACCCGGTGACAATCAATGCAATATTTTATTAAAAAAATCCGCTTGGTGGAGCATGGATCGAGATATTGAGAAAACTAGTTTGAAATTGGGAATCTTGCAATCGATTTTTAACTAACTTCCTGGATATCTAGAGACTTCAAACCTGAAATATAGTTTAAAACTCGGTGACAGTGCAATGTTTGATCAAACAATTTGAGCTACATAACGCACAAGTCGAACTATTTAGACGATTAGGCCATACCTTCATGGCTAGCCTCCTGAGTGTTGCAGGCGTTGTACAATTCCACCTCGTTGAAGGCCCAACTCAATGCACGTCCTTGCATACTTTTAGACGTACGCGTCTTTCTCCACGATTCTTTTACACTTTCAGGCGTATGCGAATTTCACCAAGATGGAGGTGGAATTCTCTTGTTATGATGCGAGGTGGGATTCTGTTGTTTTAGCCAGTGTTGTCAGCGAAAATTCCACTAATTCTATTAAATCTTGCTATTTTGAACAAATAAATAAAGATAAGAATTTTCAGCTAGGAATTACTTAAATTATAAATCAAAGTAGCAATTGCCTTTTTGTAGGCAGTACTAAAAAATTGAAAATAAAAAGATGATAAAAAAATGTTAAGGACTACCTTTATATAAATGGACCAAGAAATAGAAGGCAATTTTTCCTTTCATACAGACATAGTCTTGTTGAATTTTGACTAAAAAACTTTAACAATAGCTCTTTAAAAAGAATTTTGGCATTTAAAATTATAAAGGTAGAGTGCGTGTTTAAATTTTAAATAATAAATTAGTTAATCCCAAGTACTTGGTACGCCTTAAATTGAAAGATTGCGCTCCACCTTTATAGTTTTAAATTCCAAAATTCTTTTACAAGAGCTGTTGTTAAAGTCTTTTAGTCAAAATTCAACAAGACTATGTCTGTATTAAAGGAAAAATTGCCTTCTATTTTTTGGTCCATTTATATAAAGGTAATCCTTAAAATTGTGTATCATCTTTTTATTTATTGCTGTGTTGTACAGTAAAAAAATTCCGGACAAATAGTCACTTCCAAATTTAAAAAGGGAAGAAATTTAGCTGAAGTTAAACCAATAAATTTAATCATCTGTATTTAATTAGGGAGTCTTGCTCAGACAATTGTTTTGTTATTGATATTTTTTTCTCTCTAATATCAATAACAAATAAATTTAAGAAATATACGTTCGCGATTTAATGTTAAATGTTTATTGCTAACAAATTTTTACTGGAAAGCCACAGATGTTTCTTATGAAGCGAATTACTTAACTGTCAGACTTGGCAAAGCATTGACAAAAAATGTGTCGAAGTGTTGATATGAGAATTGAAAACCGTAAGTAAAAGATAATACAAGCCGAAAAAAAAAACGCAAATTGCATTTCAAAACTCCATAAGTAGAGTTACTGTTATCACTGGTATTTGACTGACTGTGGATTTTCAGGATCACTGCTCAAGAAAAAATAGACGCTCGATTACTGAGTCGAATATCACCCTAACGCGACTGCCAGTTAGAAAATGTTCAGAATATTTTTTAAAAATGCCCTACCGCTCAATTTGTTTTATAAAAGCCGTATCTTACATCAAAATATATTGATTTTATGCTAAGATAGGGCGGTTTTAAAACCCAAGCGGGTTAGGGGGCTTAGAATATATCCGCGACAGGTATGCCTGTCGTAAACGGCGACTAAAATACCAAATTGATTCAAGGGGTTGGGTAGCCTTTTAAGGAGTTTCCAGCGTAATATACAGCTTCTCCAACCCAATTGTCAACTCCACCTACCCGTGGCGGATGCTGTTTCTTCAACAGCAAGGATTCTGGCGACCCCAAGTTACTAACGGTTTTAGGGGGTGTGAGGGGGAGGATGGCCTTGAAGGTTTCATGCGGTCAAACTAAATCGTTCCCGAGAGGGTCGGGTTAGTACCTTAATGGTGCTTGTTACCGGAATGTTCCCGAACCGCATCGGGCAAAGGAGCATCAACATCGATAACACTACCCAAGGCTTTCGGGGGTGTCCGTATCGCAACAACAACGAATCGGGGCTGACTAAAATGAGATTGGATATCAGAGCGGTAACTATAAATTTCTCAAAGCTTGGAGGATGATTTTGAATATCAGATTGTAAAAATATTCTTCCAATGATGATGTACTCTGAAAAAACCAGATGCGACACACACTAATGTTAATATTTACATATATATAGTCCATACATATCAGTTACCGAGTGTATAGACTATGTACATACATATATGTAAATATTTAAAACTTTATGCTTTTTAATTTATATGAAAGCTTGCACATACTTATGCTTATTCGTAATACGTAAGTATGTTCTAATGTGGGTACATAAGTAAGTTCGTAAAACTGGTGTATTCTAGCACAAGCTCTGTTTAGTTACTTTGTTGACAGTAAATAAAAGACAAGCAAAGCGACAGCTGTGTTAGCATTGGATAGAACAGAGGGGTACAAGCACAGGCACCTTGCCCAAGTAAACAAAACGAATTCAGGAAAACTGTTCAATGCGCCTCTGTGCTTTCTGAATTTGCTGATATATAAATAAAAAAGTGACGAGATTTCCAAAAATGCAAGAATAACAGAAATTTAATTCATATTTAGAAATAATAAAACAATAGGAGATATACCAAGCTTAAGTCAAGTTTTCAAATTATTATATTGATCAGAAAATAAAACAAGCCTGGAGATTTATTAAATTTAAATGGGAGCACTCTTTAACCAGATTAAGAAAACGCATTTTTCAATTTCTACACAAATTGTCTTGAATATTTAACAGTACGTTTTTAATATTTTTTAACAGCGCTGAGAGCGCCTTTACATATTAAACTTTAATGAGAGGAGTACCTACTGAGTTTGCGCGCTACACAAACCACTCTTTAATCACTCAACCAGCGGGATTAACTGTAAACTACTTAAAGATTAGGTATTGGATGTTGCGTTGTTTTGTAGAGTGAGTGAACACCATCCCTACAAGTTGTTGTTGTTGTTGTTGTAGCGATAAGGACACTCCCCGAAGGCCTTGGGGAATGTTATCGATGTTGATGGTCGTTTGCCGGATGCAGATACGGTACGTTCCGGTAACAAGTACCATTAAGACACCAGCCCGACCAGCTCGGGAACGATTTAGTATGACCACATGAAACTTTCAAAGCCATACCGCCCTCCCACCCCCTAGATACATGAAGAACTTGTGGTCCCCAGAGCCTCGGTTATTAAAGTAACAGTATTCGCCACGGGTAGGCGAGGTTGACAATTGCGTTGGAGAAGCTATATTTCGCGCTGGCAACGCCTTGAAAGGGTTGCTCTACTCAACCCCTTGAATTAATTTGGTATTTTAGTCGCCTCTTGCGACAGGCATACCTGCCGCGGGTATATTCTAAGCCGCCTAACCCGCTGGGGGTCTTAGTGTCGTTTATAACAGCTTCAGTTAGTCACTTATCTATAAGTTAGCGCAAGCCTCGGTTTCTTCACACTAACTGAGGCATCAACTGTCCGTTAAATGCAAGGAAAAGTGTTAACAAAAGTCAGCTCCTTTTTTTTTTTGGTTTTCGTGTATTCACAATTGATTTTTCCGATTCGTTCAACAAAATGTTTACAATTATCGATTTAACAGAGACTTAGTCACCCTGTGTCACGCAAATGTCAAATGAAGCTATATGAAGGATTGCTATTCTCCAGATAAATTCTTATTTCGCTAGAGATTGTGGAATATGCCCGTAGACATATCACTCTATTTTCAAGAGAAATCGTTATAATTTTTTAGTTACATATACATACAAAATTAAAGCCCGCAATGTCATCGAATTTGTCGGTTTACAATCTTATATATTATTTCTAATAGCTGTTTTTATGTGCAGGTCTTTTTTTTCGCTCTTATCTGGAATGCAAATCTATAAATAAGTTTTGGTTTTAAAGATGGAGATTCGGGCTATTAGAGAGCTTTGGGCATTATTGGTCGCAGTGCTTTTGTTTAGCTATATTTTATTAAAATAATGTGTTAAAAATAAACGATTGTGAGCACACAAATAAATCTATTTATATTGTGGCACTATTGTGAATATTTGATTAGAACTAACACTGCATTACCGGCAGTTGCTAACATTCGCCAGATGGCAGCGCAAGCGCATGTAAGTTTTTATTAACAGATAATTGATTGATAGAACAGCTGCTTTCTGTTGATATTTTATATGAGACTTTTATATTTGTTTCGCAAGATGCGCACGGGTCCGGCTAGTTCCTAATTAACTTAGGTAGGTAGAGTACCAACAAAAAATGGCAATAGTAATCGTAAGCAATGGGAAATACGACGCAAAGGTTAAGGCAAAAACTCCTGAAATTCTAAAGATTGTGAAGTGCAACCAAGCGTTGTCAGCGCAATTTACAGATTCACCAACCCAATTGTCACCCTCACCTATTCGTAGCGAATTCTATTTATTTAGCAGGCGAGGCTTGGGTTTCGATGAAGGTACAGTATGGGCGTGCATATAGTTCCCTCAATGGGTACTAGACCTTGATGGTGCTATTCCTTGAACGTACTGGCACAACATCGGTCAAAAGACCATTAACAGCGATAGGTCAAAACTACTTAAAATAAAGCTTGAAAGAAGTTGATGACAATCTATATTTTAAACTCAAACTAATATATGACAGAAACATTTTTTTAGCACTTTGACACTTAATAGCTGTGTTTTTTTTTACATCTATAGACGTTTACGCTTAAACTTTATATGGACTGCTAAGCGTCAAACTTTAAATACACCTCCGCCTGTCCACAATTCATCGCAACTGATTCAGCTATATGTTATACACTATGGGCATCAGAGGGTTGTGTCTTCGCTTTTCGGTACACCCTGTGCTGTAGCTAGTTGTTAAATCACTGCCGCTAGATGGGTCTCTTAAGCATTATCTAAGCGAGGATAATGTTTTTTCAGCAAAAAATTTTTACAAAACTATTTTCTGTGCTGTTTTAAAAATGCCGCAAACTTCTAAATTTTTTTTAACCTTTTTTACCTTTTTTTTCAGAGTTACATATTTGGTTTTAGTCAGAATCATTGGGAATTCATAGAAGTTGCCAATTTTTTTAAACTATAAATTACTCAAAAAAGGCTTGCAAGATGATATAAAGCTTTGAAAACTGCAAATTTCGTCAAGGTTGAGCAACTTTAAATAAGCAAATTTTTTGTTGGGTATCATAAAAAACTCTTGAATATATAAGCCGTTTCGTACGAAATTTTCACTTCGTCCCACAAAACGAGTATTCCGTTGCTTTGATGTGTCTTTTCAATTTGTTTGATTTATTTTTTCTTAAAACCTTTTTTATTTCAAAGTTGGAATCGAGACTATTTTAGAAAATGAACTGAAAAAAGCAACTCAATTTCACCAGGAGCTCAGCAATGCACCACAACAGACTGCTCGGGCACGTTATGTGGTTGCGCTGGTGCTGCTGCTGTTGCTATTGGTTTTACTATATTGCTCATATTGATGATGATGATGATGATGAGTGTGCTGACAACAAAATCAAACAAAGAAAAACATCGAAAACAACAAATCACAATATAAAATAAATGCAACCAAAAGCTTCACAACACAAATAAATGGTAGCAGAAATGAAATTGGACTTTTTGAACTGGCGAGTATTTGTCGTTTCGTAATGGCAGAAGCGAATGCATTCCGCTAAGATTTAAAGGAAAATTCTTGTTTAAAAAAAAAAGAAATTATATTATTATCACGCGTTTATGCATTTCTTTCTTTCGTTTGTAAATATTTTTTTTTTTTTTAAATTTGTAAAAAAATATAATACGGCATCAGGGGCAATTTTTATCAAATTTCTTCAATATTTTTTTTTCTTATTTTCAATAATTTAAGAATAAAGTTCCATCAATTTTGTAACTGAAACTATGCAAAACCAATCCTAAAAATGTTACCAAAAAATTGGAAAATAATTCAGATATTAATACGAAATTAATAATTAAGAAATAATAAATATACCTATTTTAAACAACATTCATTTTTATCTTTAAATATTTTTTTTTTTTGTTTAAGAATGAAACTATAAATTAAATCTCAAAAAATTTGGTGTCTTAAAAAATGTTTGAGATAACTTTGTGATTAAGTCCGAACTTGAAGCTGTTCATACATTATGCAAAATGTGCGCGTGTACTTTCGAATAGCAGCGTTTTCTTACACTGAAAGAAATGGTGCGAGTAAAATCAACAAATCGGTTCTGTTGTTCTTGACTTAACGGAGATTCGGTGAAATTGATCGAATTATGGTTAATTCAACCGAGTTCTTTGTCAAGCGAACAAATTAGTTTAGTCATTTCAACAGAAGAGAAATTGTCGCTCTTAAGTTAACAAAAATTTCTGCAAAATTTACAGATTCCTAATCAATCTAACTGATTTTTTTGTTAACACAACTGATCTCAATGGTCATTTCAACAGCGATCAACAGTCAATACATGAGCAAATTTCGAAGAGAATTTTACGCTCACTGCGCTCTCTACTTTGTACTTATGTATGCTGTGTACTATATGTATGCACATATTTACGTATGAATATGGCGACCACCGTGGTGTGATGGTAGCGTGCTCCGCCTACCACACCGAAGACCCTGGGTTCACAGCCCGGGCAAAGCAACATAAAAATTTTAGAAATAAGGGTTTTCAATTACAAGACAATTTTCCTAAGCGGGGTCGCCCCTCGGCACGGTTCGGCAAGCACTCCGAGTGTATTTCTGCCATGAAAAGATCTCAGTGAAAACTCATTTGCCTTGCAAATACCGCATCATAGGTACTTTCGTACACAGCTGTCGCAACAACTTTTTTCGTTCATTTGAGTACTAAAACGGTCAATTACGAATCAACGATTTGTGCGCAGTTGATTCAACATCTTGTTGCGAAGGATAAAAATTGACAGAAATTTTTGGTTGAATTGGCCCGTATTTCGGTTTATTTTACCAGTCTTTTTCTTTCAGTGTACTAAACATGGGTGCATACATACATACATACATACATACATCTGACATATAAACAGCTTGATTGTTATTCATATAAATTACCACGTTTCATACTTAGCGCTTTGAGGCATTAGAAGATTACAACACGTCAACTATCAAAGTTGAGGAAGTCGAAAGTAGTTCTAAAGCACGTACGTAACACTCGCTTTTATAACTAAACTTCCGTAACTGGCCATCATTAGTGGAAAAACACTGCCGTATGTGCACAGTAGACATTTACTACATCTGGCTTTTTTAGTTTAAGGAAATTATTATTTATTATTAACTGATTCATGCCGCCCGCCTTCCCGCACACGAGAAATCAACTGTTTGAACTGGAAGAGCGTGAAAAATCCCTCAATCTCAACACACTCTGCCGGCAAAGTTTTACGCCGATGCCAGACGACGGATAATACACTCCGGAAAATGTATGGTCATCCCGCGAGGTAACAGCGTATATTTTTTACCGACTTAATTTAACGATATATGAAAAAAATCTATTTACGAGTACCGATTGAAAAAAGGTATAAAAAAAAATATACCTCTCAAATCTCTAGAATTGTTTTTCAGCAGTGTCTCAACTTGAGAATCACAGAGTTCTCAAGAAAAATCCCATTTTTATATAGTAAAAAATGCTATTACTTAAGCTGAGAGGTGCCAACTTGGAGGATATTTTTATTTTCAACGCCACCTCAACCCGATATTCAATGTGAGATATTAACTAGAGTAATGTGATGGCTTTAGATTTCAAAACTATACTTTTTTAGATCTTCTTCTCAGATTGGAGAATAGTTTAAGAATGAGAGATCAACTCGAAAACAATAAATTTCGCAAGATTTCTCAAACGTTGGAAATATAATTAGAAAACGATGTTGTATATCAACTTGCTAACTAAAAATTTCTCGAAGGCTGGAGAAACGTTTTCGTCGTTTGTTGGGAATAAAACACGGAACAGAGCAATACTCTCAAATATAGCAGAAAACATAACACTCATTTTAATATTTGGCGTTGTATATTTTTTGAGTTGTTTTGGTCGATAATTTAAAACTTCTTTACTATTTGAGAAGGATTTGAGACGAAACTTCATCAACATATACGTACCAATTTTTTGTGTAACTTATTGATGCGTTCTCATACTGAGCCACATCTTTTTGAGTATCACTAAATTCAATTACATTTTGTTTCCGTCCTTTCTGAGATGGGTTTGAGAAGATAAAATTTTGCAATTGGAAAATTAGGAACCACTTTGTATCAGAAATGAATGCATTCCTATACCGAGTCCTCTATATCTACGTATCATTGAATTCAGTGCCGTTTCGCTTCGAACGTGTTTGAGATGGGCTCGAGAAAATGAACTTTCTCAATTTAGGAAATTTCGGTCACGTTTGATACGGGTTTGAGAAAATGAAATTTTTCAATTTGAGAAATAAGGACAACGTGTACTGAATGTTTTTTTTTTTGTTAAAATTTTAATCACATTTTATTCTCTTTTCTTTATACAAATCCATTCATGTATGTACATATGTATGTATGCATTATATTATTTTTAGTACTGAGTAATGCGATTAAGTTGGGAGAAAATCGAAGAGCAAAAAATTTTATTTTTTATTCCTTTGTATTTTATTATTCTCGTTCAATTTCATATTTTGTTTTGCTGTTAAGGAGATTGTTGTTGTTTTTGTGCATTATTGTACACTTGGTGTTAATTATAAATAATTAATTAGTTTGTACATTTGCAACAAGGCCAATAAATATTGCATTAACAAGTAAGGAAGGCTAAGTTCGGGTGTAACCGAACATTACATACTCAGTTGAGAGCTATGGAGACAAAATAAGGAAAATCACCATGTAGGAAAATGAACCTAGGGTAACCCTGGAATGTGGTTGTATGACATGGGTATCAAATGGAAGGTATTAAAGAGTATTTTAAGAGAAAGTAGGCCATAGTTCTATGGATGGACGCCATTTAGGGATATCGCCATAAAGGTGGACCAGGGCTGACTCTAGAATGTGTTTGTACGATATGGGTATCAAATGAAAGGTGATAATGAGTATTTTAAAAGGGAATGGGCTTTAGTTCTATAGGTGAACGCCTTTTCTTGAAATCGCCATAAAGGTGGACCAGGGGTGACTCTAGAATATGTTTGTATGATATGGGTATCAAATGAAAGCTGTTAATGAATATTTTGAAAAGCAGTGATCCTTAGTTCCATAGGTGGACGCCGTTTCGAGATATCGCCATAAAGGTGGACCAGGGGTGTCTCTAGTTGTACGATATGGGAATCAAATGAAAGGTGTTACTGAGCATTTTAAGAGTGAGTGGGCATTAGCTCTATAGGTGCACGCCTTTTCGAAATGTCGCCATTAGGGTGGGCCAGGGGTGACTCTAGAATGTGTTTGTATGATATGGGTATCAAATGAAAGATGGTAATGAGTATTTTAAAAGGGAGTAATCCTTAGTTCTATAGGTGGACGCCTTTTCGAGATATCGCCATAAAGGTGGACCAAGGGTGACTCTAGAATGTTTGTACGATATGGATATCAAACGAAAGGTGTTACTGAGCATTTTAAGAGGGAGTGGGCATTAGGTCTATAGGTGGACGCCTTTTCGAGATATCGCCATTAGGGTGGGCCAGGGGTGACTCTAGAATGTTTGTACGATATGGGTATCAAACGAAAGGTGTTACTGAGCATTTTAAGAGGAAGTGGGCATGAGGTCTATAGGTGGACGCCTTTTCGAGGTATCGTCATTAGGGTGGGCCAGGGGTGACTCTAGAATGTGTTTGTACGATATGGGTATCAAACGAAAGGTGTTACTGATCATTTTAAGATGGAGTGGGCATTAGGTCTATAGGTGGACGCCTTTTCGAGATATCGCCATTAGGGTGAGCCAGGGGTGACTCTAGAATGTTTGTACGATATGGGTATCAAACGAAAGGTGTTACTGAGCATTTTAAGAGGGAGTGGGCATTAGGTCTATAGGTGGACGCCTTTTCGAGATATCGCCATAAACGTGGACCAAGGGTGACTCTAGAATGTTTGTACGATATGGATATCAAACGAAAGGTGTTACTGAGCATTTTAAGAGGGAGTGGGCATTAGGTCTATAGGTGGACGCCTTTTCGAGATATCGCCATTAGGGTGGGCCAGGGGTGACTCTAGAATGTTTGTACGATATGGGTATCAAACGAAAGGTGTTACTGAGCATTTTAAGAGGGAGTGGGCATTAGGTCTATAGGTGGACGCCTTTTCGAGAAATCGCCATTAGGGTGGGCCAGGGTGACTCTAGAATGTGTTTGTACGATATGGGTATCAAATGAAAGGTGGTAATGAGTATTTTAAAAGGGAGTAATCCTTAGTTCTATAGGTGGACGCCTTTTCGAGATATCGCCATAAAGGTGGACCAAGGGTGACTCTACAATGTTTGTACGATTTAGGTATCAAACGAAAGGTGTTACTGAACATTTTAAGAGGGAGTGGGCATTAGGTCTATATGTGGACGCCTTTTCGAGATATCGCCATTAGGGTGGGCCAGGGGTGACTCTAGAATGTTTGTACGATATGGGTATCAAACGAAAGGTGTTACTGAGCATTTTAAGAGGGAGTGGGCATTAGGTCTATAGGTGGACGCCTTTTCGAGATATCGCCATTAGGGTGGGCCAGGGGTGACTCTAAAATGTTTGTACGATATGGGTATCAAACGAAAGGTGCTACTGAGCATTTTAAGAGGGAGTGGACATTAGGTATATAGGTGGTCGCCTTTTCGAGATAGCGCCATTAGGGTGGGATAGGGGTGACTCTAGAATGTTTGTACGATATGGGTATCAAACGTAAGGTGTTACTGAGCATTTTAAGAGGGAGTGGGCATTAGGTCTATAGGTGGACGCCTTTTCGAGATATCGCCATTAGGGTGGGCCAGGGTGATTCTAGAATGTGTTTGTACGATATGGATATCAAATTAAAAGTATTAATGAGGGTTTTAAAAGCGAGTGGCCCTTAGATGTATATGTGAAGGCGTTCTCGCGATATCGACCAAAATGTGGACCAGGTGATCCAGAAAATCATCTGTCGGGTACTGCTAATTTATTTATATATGCAATACCACTAACAGTATTCCTGCCAAGATTCCAAGGGCTGTTGATTTCGCCTTGTAGAACTTTTTCATTTTCTTCTACTTAATATGGTAGGTGTCACACCCATTTTACAAAGTTTTTTCCAAAGTTATATTTTGCGTCAATAAACCAATCCAGTTACCATGTTTCATCCCTTTTTTCGTAGTTGATATAGAATTATGGCATTTTTTTCATTTTTCGTAATTTTCGATATCGATAAAGTGGGCGTGGTTATGGTCGGATTTCGGCCATTTTTTATACCAAGATAAAGTGAGTTCAGATAAGTACGTGGGCTAAGTTTAGTAAAGATATATCGGTTTTTGCTCAAGTTATTGTGTTAACGGCCGAGCGGAAGGACAGACGGTGGACTGTGTATAAAAACTGGGCGTGGCTTCCACCGATTTCGCCCATTTTCACAGAGAACAGTTACCGTCACAGAATCTATGCTCCTACCAAATTTGAGAAGGATTGGTAAATTTTTGTTCGATTTATGGCATTAAAAGTATTCTAGACAAACTAAATGAAAATGGGCGGAGCCACGCCCATTTTGAAATTTTCTTTTATTTTTGGATTTTGTTGCATCATATCATTACTGGAGTTGAATTTTGACTTAATTTACTTATATACAGTAAAGATATTAACTTTTTTGTTAAAATTTGAATTTAAAAAAAAATTTTTTAAAAAGTGGGCGTGTTCTTCATCCAATTTTGCTAATTTTTATTTAGCACATATATAGTAACAGTAGTAACGTTCCTGCCAAATTTCATCATGATATCTTCAACGACTGCCAAATTACAGCTTGCAAAACTTTTAAATTACCTTCTTGTAAAAGTGGGCGGTGCCACGCCCGTTGTCCAAAATCTTACTAGTTTTCTATTCTGCGTCATAACGTCAACCCATCTACCAAGTTTCATCGCTTTAGCCGCCTTTGGCAATGAATTATCGCATTTTTTCGGTTTTTCGAAATTTTCGATATCGAAAAAGTGGGCGTGGTTATAGTCCGATATCGTTCATTTTAAATAGCGATAAGTGCTCAGGAACCTACATACCAAATTTCATCAAGATACCTCAAAATTTACTCAAGTTATCGTGTTAACGGACGGACGGACGGACGGACGGACATGGCTCAATCAAATTTTTTTTCGTTCCTGATTATTTTGATATATGGAAGTCTATATCTATCTCGATTCCTTTATATATGTACAACCAACCGTTATCCAATCAAACTTAATATACTCTGTGAGCTCTGCTCAACTGAGTATAAAAATGTATTGGCGTGTTCGCAAGATGACATTGTGCTTTTTGTTATTACAATTTTGTTGTTGCTTTTTCTCTTTGTAACTCCATAATTATGTATTACTGTATCGTAATGTCATTATTGTTACTGCCATTTTACTCTAGTAGTTTTTACCAGATGACAGAAGCGTTGAATCTAAATATTAGTTTACATTATTTACACAATAGACCGTTTTAAAAAATGTTTTATTACTTCCAAAAAAGGATTAACGCTTTCGAAGTAAAACCATTTATTTTCTAACGAAATGAAGGAAGACGGTAAAAAATTAAATAAAACAAGTAAGGAAAGTTAAGTTCGGGTGTAACCGAACATTACATACTCAGTTGAGAGCTATGGTGACAACATAAGGGAAAATAACCATGTAGGAAAATGAACCGAGGGAAACCCTGGAATGTGTTTGTATGACATGTGTATCAAATGAAAGGTATTAAAGAGTATTTTATGAGGGAGTGGGCCATTTAGGGATATCGCCATAAAGGTGGATCAGGGTTGACTCTAGAATTTTTTTGTACGATATGGGTATCAAATGAAAGGTGTTAATGAGTATTTTAAAAGGGAGAGCTGGACGCCGTCTCGAGATATCGCCATAAAGGTGGACCAGGGGTGACTCTAGAATGCGTTTGTACGATATGGGTATCAAATCAAAGGTATTAATGAGGGTTTTAAAAGGGAGTGGTGGAAGTTGTATAGGTGGTCGCCTTTTCGAGATATCGGCATAAAGGTGTTTGTACGATATGGGTATCAAATCAAAGGTATTAATGAGGGGTTTAAAAGGGAGTGGTGGAAGTTGTATAGGTGGTCGCCTTTTCGAGATATCGGCATAAAGGTGGACCAGGGGTGACCCTAGAATTTGTTTGTACGATATGGGTATCAAATGAAAGGGGTTAATGAGCATTTTAAAAGGGAGTGGGCCTTAGTTCTATAGGTGGACGTCTTTTGGAGATATCGCCATAAAGGTGGACCAGGGGTGACTCTAGAATGTGTTTGTACGATATGGGTATCAAATTAAATGTATTAATGGGGCTTTTAGAAGGGAGTTGTGGTAGTTTTATATGTGAAGGCGTTTTCCAGATATCGACCAAAATGTGGACCAGGGTTACCCAGAACATCATCTGTTAGATACCGCTAATTTATTTATATATATAATACCACGAACAGCATTCCTGCCAAGATTTCAAGAGTTTTTTATTTCGCCCTGCAGAACTTTTTCATTTCATTCTACTTAATATGGTAGGTGTCACACCCATTTTACAAAGTTTTTTTCTAAAGTTATACTTTGTGTCAATAAACCAATCCAAATACCAAGTTTCATCCCTTTTTTCGTATTTGGTATAGAATTATGGCATTTTTTTCGTTTTTAGTAATTTTCGATATCGAAAAAGTGGGCGTGGTCATAGTCGTATTTCGCGATTTTCTTTACCAATACAAAGTGAGTTCAGATAAGTACGTGAACTGAGTTTAGTAAAGATATATCGATTTTTGCTCAAGTTATCGTGTTAACGGCCGAGCGGAAGGACAGACGGTCGACTGTGTATAAAAACTGGGCGTGGCTTCAACCGATTTCGCCCTTTTTCACAGAAATAAGTCATCGTTTCAGAATCTAAGCCCCACAAGGATTGGTAAATTTTTGTTCGACTTATGGCATTAAAAGTATCCTAGACAAATTAAATGAAAAAGGGCGGAGCCACGCCCATTTTGAAATTTTCTTTTATTTTTGTATTTTGTTGCACCATATCATTTCTGGAGTTGAATGTTGGCATAATTTACTTATATACTGTAAAGATATCAAATTTTTTGTTAAAATTTGATGAAAAAAAAATATTTTTTTAAAAGTGGGCGTGTTCGCCATCCGATTTTGCAAGTTTTAGCACACAAATAGTAATATGAGTAACGTTTCTGCCAAATTTCATCTTGATATCTTCAACGACTGCCAAATTACAGCTTGCAAAACTTTTAAATTACCTTCTTTTAAAAGTGGGCGGTGCCACCCCCATTGTCCAAAATTTTACTAATCTTCTATTCTGCGTCATAAGTTCAACTCACCTACCAAGTTTCATCGCTTTATCCGTCTTTCGTAATGAGTTATCGCACTTTTTCGGTTTTTCGAAATTTTCGATATCGAAAAAGTGGGCGTGGTTATAGTCCGATATTGTTCATTTTAAATAGAGATCTGAGATGAGTGCTCATGAACCTACATACCAAATTTCATCGAGATACCTCAAATTTTACTCAAGTTATCGTGTTAACGGACAGACGGACGAACGGACGGACGGACATGGCCCAATCAAATTTTTTTCGATCCTGATGATTTTGATATATGGAAGTCTATATCTATCTCGATTCCTTTATACCTGTACAACCAACCGTTATCCAATCAAAGTTAATATACTCTGTGAGCTCTGCTCAACTGAGTATAAAAATATAAAAACAGGGAAATATTTGTATTGAATTTTTTCAGACGTATAGCGTTTTGTTTCAAGTGTGTTTACACCATTTTGTTTTTTTTGTTTCGTAATATCTATTTTAATTAAGAACATTTAAATCCTCTTCAAAAACACGTATACTTAAAAAAAATTTATTTTGGCTATGCATTTCAAAGTATGAATTGGAATGAGACGAAGATAACTGAATATTGGGAGCTGTTATGCAAAGCATTCCATCTTTTCAATCAAACACAACTTCTGAGCCTCTGTGGAAGTAAAAGTTCAACATTTGACATTCTGGTACGGTCTAATGTGCATTAATATCTACATTTCTGCACATTTTATTAAGCCTGCATTTCCTCGCTTTTTTCTGTAACCTCCTTCCTAAATGCGCATGTTTATACTCAGCTGAGCAGAGCTCACAGAGTATATTGATTTTGTTCGCATAACGTATCCGTAACGGCATAAACTAATCGAGATAGATATAGATTTCTATATATTAAAAGGATCTGGGCGAAGAAAGAAATTAATTTAGCCATGTCCGTCCGTCCGTCCGTGTGTCGGTTAACACGATAACTTGAGTAAAATTTGAGGTATCTCGATGAAATTTGGTATGTAGGTTTTTGGGCACTCATCTCAGATCGCTATTTAAAATGAACGAAATCGGACTATAATCACGGCCAATTTATCGATGTCGAAAATTTCGAAAAACCGAAAAAGAGCGATAATTCATTACCAAAGGCACATAAAGCGATGAAACTTGGTAGGTGAGTTGAACTTATGACGCAGAATAGAAAATTAGTAAGATTTTGGACAATGGGCGTTGCACCGCCCACTTTTAAAAGAAGGTAATTTAAAATTTTGCAAGCTGTAATTTAGCAGTCGTTGAAGGTATCAAGATGAAATTTGGCAGAAACGTTACTCCTATTACTATTTGTGTGCTAAATAAAAACTAGCAAAATCGGATGGCGAATACGCGCACTTTTAAAAAAATATTTTTTTCATCAAATTTTAACAAAAAATTTGATATCTTTACAGTATATAAGTAAATTATGCCAACATTCAACTCCAGTAATGATATGGTGCAACAAAATACAAAAATAAAAGAAAATTTCAAAATGGGCGTGGCTCCGCCCTTTTTCATTTAATTTGTCTAGAATACTTTTAATGCCATAAGTTGAACAAAAATTTACCAATCCTTGCGAAATTTGGTGGGGGCATAGATTCTATGACAATAACTATTTTCTGCAAAAATGGGCGAAATCGGTTGAAGCCATGCCCAGTTTTTATACACAGTCGACCGCCTATCCTTCCGCTTGGCCGTTAACACGATAACTTGAGCAAAAATCGATATATCTTTACTAAACTTAGTTCACGTACTTATCTGAACTCACTTATTATCTTGGTATTAAAATGGCCGAAATCCGACTATGACTACGCCCACTTTTTCGATATCGAAAATTACGAAAAATGAAAAAATGCCATTATTTTATACCAAATATGAAAAAAGGGATGAAAGATGGTAATTGGATTGGTTTATTGACGCAGTATATAACTTTAGAACAAACATTGTAGAATGGGTGTGACACCTACCATATTAAGAAGAAGACAATGAAAAAGTTCTACAGGGCGAACCCAAAAGCCCTTGGAATCTTGGCAGGAATACTGTTCGTGATATTAAATATATAAATAAATTAGCGGTACCCGACAGATTATGTTCTGGGTCACCCTGGCCCACCTTTATGGCGATATCTCGAAAAGGCGTCCACCTATAGTACTAAGGCCCACTCCCTGTTAAATAATCAGTAACACCTTTCATTTGATACCCATGTCATACAAACACATTCCAGGGTTACCCTAGGTTCATTTTCTTACATGGTGATTTTCCCTTATACTGTCTCCAAAGCTCTCAGCTGAGTGTGTAATGTTCGGTTACACCCGAACTTAGCCTTCCTTACTTGTTTTGTTTGGTTTTTTGTTTCATGAAGCTAATGGATAATACCTAAACGTTAATTTTTACTAATTAGTGGTGAAAGGATGAAATTGAATTTAATTTTTGTGGTCAAACAATTTAATATATAAATACATACACACATACATAGGTAAATACAAAGCTTTTAGAGTTTTAGTTGTTAACTTGTTGCAAGGATTTCAGCATTGATTATGTAGCGGATTAAGCATATGAGATATGCATGTTTGTAAATAAGTAGGCAAATCAAATATTAATTTAATTATTTATTCTTGATCCCATTCACGAAAATTAGATACGGCATCTAATCAATAATCGATACGTATATACTTACTTATTTAGTTTGTGTTTGTTTAATCTACTATATATTAAATTAGTTAAATAGTAGCTAAAATGTATAGCTGCTGTGTGGTATAGCTATATTCATGGCACAGCAGCGAACAGAAAAATAGCAGTAGCATGGCGATTTCGATCAAATTTCGTCAATTAAATGCTTCTTTGTTTATTTTCGATAATTTAGAAAAAAACGTTTATAACTGAAGCTATGCAAACCAATCTAAAGAGCGTTCTTGAAAATATTCGAAAATTCGAGAAAATTTCAGAAAAATTTCGAACCTATATTTTAGAGTTTTCAGACAAGTTTTGTTGTTTTATTTTCGACTTTCATGAGGTTTATAACTGAAACTATGCAAACCAATCTAAAGAGCGTTCTTGAAAATATTTGAAAATTCGAGAAAATTTAAGAAAAATTTCGAACTTATATTTTAGAGTTTTCAGACAAGTTTTGTTGTTTTATTTTCGATAACTTAGAAAAAAACTTCCATGAGGTTTGTAGCTGAAACTATGCAAACCAATCTAAAAAGAGTTCTTGAAAATATTCGAAAATTCGAGAAAATTTCAGAAATATTTCGAACTTATATTTTAGAGTTTTCAGACAAGTTTTGTTGTTTTATTTTCGATAACTTAAAACAGAATGTCTCTGAATTTCGCAACTTAAACTGTGAAAACCAATCTCAAAAACATTTTCGAAAAAATTTAAGAAAATTTTACACTTTTTATTTGGAGTTTTCTGTTTTTTTTTTTTTTTTTTGTGTTTGAGTATGTAGGTTTGCAAGTTTACAGCTCTTAGTCTAAAATTTGCATGGATTTTTGACTGTTTTTTTCGAAAGGTATGAACAATTCTTTTTTATAAAAGAAAATCTTAAACCCAAAAACAAAAATTGCCAAAAACTAATGCAAGTTTAATAGACTTTTCACTTGTACTTTGCTTTATTAAAATTGACTGGGCTTTGAAATTGCATACTCGAAATATAACTGAGAACTTCAAATAAAAAGTACGAAATTTTCGTAATTTTTTTTCGAATTTTTTCCAAAACGTTTTTGAGAAATATCGAAAATAAAATAAAGGAATTTTAATTCACAAAATTTGTTTTAAAACTGCCACTGCTGCTTTATTGTACGCTGTTGTACGTTTGTATGTACCGAAATTATTAATTTACGTTTAACTTCCGCATTAAACAGCAAACGAAATTGCTTATTCGCTGTAGTTTATTCAATATTTATATATATACACATGCGCGGTTCCAGGGGGGAGGGGACTTTTTTGTATTGACTGTAACGAAGTATATAATACTAATCTACATAGTAATTTCTTATCACACAACGGATTTTTACAAATTTTTAATTTTTCTTGCTTTTTTACGTTATTATTATACATATTTAAAAAAAAGTGTCCCCCCCTGGAACCGCGCATGATATACATATATGCACAACATATATATTTGAGGTTCTTGATTATTTTTAGGTATTTATTTCATTCTTAGAGTGTTTGAGAGAAAAGTTCTCTGGCATATTTATGGTCCTGTTCGTGATGCCGACGGCGAGAACGAAAGAAAGTATAATGATCAACTGTGTGAGCTTTACTTCGATATGAAGATTGTGCAACGAATAAAACTCCAAAGGCTTCGCTGGATAGGTCATGATATAATGGACGAAGACGTTCCGGCCTAGAAAGTATTTCAGTCGACACCGCAGTTTGAAAGCTGAAGAAGGGGGAGACCTCCACTGAGTTGGGAGAGGCAGGTGGACGAAGACTTGACCTATCTTGGTGCTCCCAATTGACGTTAGTTATCGCTATACAGAGTCGCTTGAGCGGTTAGTAACAACAATTATTTCTTGAGTTTCTTGTTTCACTAGGAAAATACAATTATTTTTTAAGTGTTTGAAAAACAGTTATTTTTTGAGCTTCTTATTTTGCTCGAAAAAGAAGAGCCATTTTTTTAGTTTTTTATATCGCTCAGAAAATAACAGTTATTTTTTGAGTTAGTTCGCTCGGAAATATGAATTTAAATTTTTCTCAGAAAATAAAAGTATTGTAACGAATTTAGTAATTCCGCTTATTTGCAACCTTCTGCTAACGTTCGAATCACTAAACTGTTGAATAAATAACTCCAATATTCAATAATGCAAAATGGTCTTTATTAGACTACTTTCACAATAACACTTCTACCTCTCAACAGACAGCGTGCTTAAATCAAACTGAAACTGATTACTCAGCTTTAACTCCTTTTATACTCTGTGATGTCTCGTTCGCATACTTCTAGGCGTTTCTAGAATTTAACTTAGTTACCAGCTATAAATTTACCAGCTACAACTACAGATGCACGCGTGTATATGTGAGTTATACTTGCACAAATGATTGCCTACTTTTGTGAGCACCTCAGATAATATATATGTATGTGTTTGTGCGTTTCTCTCCGCTGCGTGTACGTACATATGTGTAGACATAACGATTAATTTGTTTACGTATATACAAGTGTGGCAGCTTGCTTTATTGTTGTTGTGGCTTTATTTACTTAGTATCAGATTAGTGATGTGAGTATCACTTGTGTCACTAATATTCGTCACAGTATTATACTTTTTTTGAGTTTGTTATTTCACTTAGAAAAAATTTGTTTTCAATTTTTTTGTTTCTCTTCTTATTCCGCTCCGAAAATAGCAATTATTTTGGGGTTTTTTTATTTTACTCTGTAAATAAAAGGTATTTCGCTCCGAAAATAATAGTTATGTTTAGATTTTTTTCTTTTGGATCATACATTTTTATTGAGCACTTAACTGAAGACCCGCGTAAACGGTAAGATGCTTAAACGCACATTGAGAAAATGGTCCTTTAATTGATTGATGAAATATTGATGTATGATGGAACGATTTTCCGTCATCCCTTGACAAATTTGGTTTCGAGACCAACGACGTTCTGAGAACGAGAGCGAAAATCCTTACTGATGATGGCACAACACCGAAATCGGTTTGTCTCGAAACCAAATTTGATAAGGGATAACGGAAAATCGTTTCAATATACATACATCATTTATCCTCCCTGTCGGAAAATCAGCAAAACAAAATAAGTCTGATGAAATATTCATTTTGTGAGAAAAATTAACATAAGTATACGTTTGAAAGAGATAACTGCTGATAGCCTGAAACTTAGAGCTAGCTTTCTATTGGTAATTTTCAGTTGAAAATATATCCTATTTGGTATTTTTTGGTCACAATTATGTAGCCTTTCCATATAACCAATTATTATAATTTAATATAACGATGGTATACGGTTTAATTTAATCCAATTAGCAAAATTCGCATGAGAAGAATATTGTAAATAATAGCCAAACAAACTTTGGCTTGCCATATCAATTTCAATCGCATGGCCAATCTCTACCTTGACTAGCTATATTTGGTAAATCTAATAAAAGAAAGGACAAAAAGTCACCCTCGTGATCCCACCCAAGCCTGTTGACACCGTCTCGCCACCTTGTTGCAGTTCACAAGCGCACATTTTCACATGAGTGCGCAACAACACTCACAGTAATGCACACATACAAATATGTAAACTCTACATAAATGCACTAGGATATAAATATGTAAAAGCGTATTTTGTAATTTAGTCCATGTACCAAGGATATTCATATTCATAGCGACTCGTTACTTTGCCCTCGCGCGCCTTTTTGAAGCGAAAAATAGAAAAAAATTCCAAGTGACGTTTCACTGCAAAAGGAATAACGAACAGAACGAAAGCTTGAGTATGCTTTTACCTGCAACGAACTGCTTTGATGAATATTTCAACTATAGGGAACTTGATATGACTGCGAACCAACAGAGTGAGGTACGCTTGTCTGAATAAATGTTTGCAACTTCTCTAATGAGGGTTTGGTAGCTAATAAAAAAAGGAATAACTTTTCCATTTTGTCTTTACATTGCTGGAAGAGGTTCAGTAAAAGTTATTTCTTAGATATCTAGATGTGGAAGCAATTCTAGAGCTCCAATAACCAAGTAATTTATACTTGGCACGCTATACGGAATTTCGAATGACTGTAAATTTACTGTACTGTAACCCTTGAAAAGGAGAAAAACTTGTTCTGTAAAATTAAGCCAGTTATTAATTTTTGTTCGAAAAGTCGAAAGACTTCCCAAAATAAAAAAAAATTTCAATAGTCTATTTTCTTAAACAAAATTTTAAATTTCCCAAATATATTGTAACGAATTCCTCTTATTTGCAACCTTCTGCTAACGTTCGAATTACTAAACTGTTGAATAATTAACTCCAATATTCGATAATGCAAATTTGTCTTTATTAGACTACTTTCAAAATAACACTACTACTTCTCGACAGATAGCGTGCTTAAATCAAACTGATTTTTCGTGCCTCAACTGTTCCTGCTTTTATACTGTTTGATTTCCGCGTTGACATATTTCTAGGCGCTTCTATTTCTAGAATTTACTAGTTAGTTATCAGCTATAAAATTACCAGCTATAACTACGTTTATAGCTTCTCATATGCGCGTGTATATGTGAATGATACTTGCACAAATTATTGCCTGCTTTTGGGAGTATCTCAGATATATGCATGTGTTTGTGCGTTGCTCTCCTCTGCTTGTATGGACATATGTATAGACATAATGATTGATTTATTGATGTGCATACAAGTCACGGCTTATTATTGGCTTAGAGATGATAGTATCCCTTAGTGTGGCTAATATTCGTCACAATTTAAACAAAAATGAAAAAAATATGGTAAACAAATTTAAAAAATACTCCAATAACTCACATTTTTACAAAAAGTCGAAATATTTCCAAAAAAATTATTCTAGCTTTTCCATAGTTCAAGAGCAAAACAAAATTCTGAAAAAGTACGGCGCATTTTTGCAAGCTCTAAATTTTCTGAAAAAGTTCTGCGAACTACGTCAAATATTCGATGTTTTCCGAAAAGTAAAAAAATAATAATTCGAATATAGTAAAAAAATAATTTTTCCGGGTAGATGTTGTTGTTGTTGTTGTAGCAGTGCTTCGCCCCACCTAAAAGCTGCGACCGATCACAAATTGTCCTCTAACGGGAGTCCAAGGAAACCTGCTGTTTCAACAGGGGTGGACCATAATGAAAGGGGTGTTAGAAGCGTTGGTTCCACATTACAATTAAAGAAATGGTCATGTGGGGACACATTGCAAACGGGGTATACATTTTGTATATTGGGGTTGATTCTGGATTGGTAAGAGTTTAACCTGTTACAGTATCCAGAACAAAGTTGAGCTAGAGTGACTCGCGTTTCCCTGGGGAGTATGCGTTCTTCTTCCGCAAGTTTTGGGTACTGTTCTTTGAGTACTGGATTCAACGGACCTGGCATAAAGGTCCGACGCCTGTTTGTGGAGTTCACCAAGGATATGCTTGTGTTTTTTTGCTTCATACGGCTGAGTTCTCAGGTGCCGCATTTCCTCAAAATGTAACCCCATTTAATTTCCGGGTAGATCTTTAATAGTTCTATGCAGAGGCAGAAACTGTTATTCCTTTTATAATATAATTCCTTGCAAACCTATTAATTTGGACTTTTAATATATTTGGATCAAGATAAAAATTATTTTCGGATTTTTATTACCTGAGTCCGATAGCGCTAGTTAAAAAATTAAATCCGGACTTTTATTTTTTAAGGCGAAAATAAAAGTCCGGTTTAACTTTTATTTCCGGACTTTTATTTTTAAAAGTCCGAGTTTAACAAGTTCTATCGGACTCAAAAAGTAAAATTACATATTTTACTTTTATATGTGGACTTTTATGGAAAAAGTTCGATAAATAAATAGGCTGCATGATTCGACATGATATTGCTATACGGATACCTGGGAACTCAAACATTTTCACCTAGGAGAGTTTTTTGACCAGGACTTCTTCGACTCCGAAAAAAAAATAATTACTATTTCCCGTCCCTGGTTCTATGGCTCCTGAACTATATTTTCAAAAGTTGAAAAGTTTCAAAATTGCAGAAAAAAAAATTGTATTACTGCTTCAAAAGTTTCTGCGTAGCTTTTCATTTGTTCCAGAGGTCCTGTAAAAAAATAGGCCTGAAAATTTTCAAAAATTCGAAACATTTTCAAGTTACAAAAATTATTTTAAAAATTTGTGTGTACCCTTCTAATTTTCTGAGAGTAGAAGAAAGTTCATCAAAAGCCCTCCAAATACCGAAATTTGTAAAAAGTCTGAAAATTAAAAAAAAATTACAAAACATTAAAAAGAAACGGTTTGAGTATATTTGCAATAGCTCTGGAGTTCCTGAGGAGTAAAAAAAGTTTTTCAAACGATATTCAAAAAAAAATATTTTTAATCGAAGGCTGCGTAAAATCCTATCTCGGCTAACATTTCGAAAACGCTCTTTCTGAGAATATTTCTCAAAAATACCGTATTTCAGAATTTGTGTCAAAAACGTGCTATATCAGAGTTCGGTTCAAGTACGGTCTATCTCAGAATTTGTTTCGTAAACGCCCAAGCTTATGTCAAAATGTATCGAATTTGAACTTAGATAGGGCGTTTTTAAAACATATTCTTCAACCGAATTCAGAGGTAGGGCGGTTTGAAAAAAGTTCGGAATTAGGGTGTTCTTCAAAAGTTTTCTGAGATAGGGTATTTACGAAACGGCACTCTTGATGTGGTGATATTCCACTCAGCAATCAAAATTTTTTGTAAAGCTTTAAAATAATTATAAAGTTTCTGACTTTTTCGGCATTTGGTTTTTTGTTTTATGGACCCTCTATATTTCCGCAGAGCATCTACTGAAGTAGTAATGAATTGATTCCTATTTAGTTAGGTAGCTATGACTCATCGTCGAAGCATCGGCTCTATAGCACAGTGACCTATGATACCTCCCGGGAATTCAAGGGGTTGATAAACGCAATACACAGCTTTCGCAGCCCAATTTTTAACCTCAGCTACGCGAGGCTAATCCTGTAAAAAATATGAATGTATCATACACATATTTAGCAAGCGATGCTCCGGCGACCCCAAGTTCCTCATGGAGTTAGAGGGTAGGGGATGGCCTAGAAGGCTCAGTGTGATCATATTAAATCCTTACTGAGATGGTCGAGTTAGTACCTTAATGGTGCTTGTTACCGGAACGTACCGGATCTACATCCGGAAAAACATAGTCAACATCAATAACACTTCCCAAAACCTTCGGAGGGTGTCTTATCCAAAAACAACAAAAAATAACAACAACAACAACAACATGCCGTCCAAAAGTACTTTCAATGCAAGCAAAGCTGATTGATTTTGAAAGGCAAGTCCGTTTCTTTCGTATACAAACAAGGACTTAGAGACCTCATAGTAGATAACACACTGATGGTATTTTATATCCATTTCGTAACCTTTTCTGGTCATAACTGGTTCATTTCCTCTATTTCCGAGGACCCTGCATTGGGAGAGATTAAGATGCCCTACGGATGCCAAAGAATCTCGAGAACTCCACACAATAGCTATCAATAGGATTCTTATGCCTTTAAGGCAATTCGGTAGCCAACAAAGATAGTTACATAAGCCTCCGGTACTGTACTTGCCTTGAAGCCTTCAAGCTACGACCTCATCGACCCTCCGTCTGGAAAACATTGCAAGAGTCAAGAAATCGGTGATTGACGAGCAGATGCTTTGAGTACAGCCCATTTCTTGTTCCCGTTTCTCAATTTTGAGCCATCTCCGTAGACTGTAATATCGCAAAAAACCGTCTATATCTTAAATTAAATAAAATATTTTGACTAAATTCGATTAAATAGAAATCTTCGAATTTTATAATTAAACGATTTCGTGAGTTTCTTCAACAAGGCCCTCAAGATAATTGCATTTCTGTGCAAACACCCTGTATCTTGGCACAAAATACATATGAACGTGCACAGAAAAGACGTTGGCGAAACAACCCTTAGACGGTAAAAATAAAAAAACTCGTTTTCAATTTCTAAAAATGAGCGAAGGTGTACTTGCTGCTGTAGCAAAGCTGAGGGGTTTCTTAATTTATTAGATACGATTGTATATGTTTGCAAATATACCTGAGTACATCGATTGAAGAACAAATAAAATCCGTTAAATTTTAAACTGCCTATTTTTACGATCTAACAAAGATTATAATGCAAATCGCCATACAGAACGCGGCATGTAATTTATATGGGGACAAGTGGATGATTCGTCACCGGTAGTGGAGCATAAAATTCGCATAAACGTTTGCGAAGTGATTACGAAATCAATCAACTAAATCAACTAGGCAGTTCTAATACTTAGTCGCCAACTAGCAAAGTTAAATAGAAAAATTTCCAGCATTGCATTCTGCATTCCGTTTGCTAAAGCGAAGCCGACTTAGCGACGTGTGCGGCCGCCGTTCCAGTGCACCTGCATCCATCCCAAATAAACCGAGGTATATGAGTGTGTAAGGTATACACTAGGGTGTTCCTTATAAACAGTAATACCTCTTTAAATGGTAATACCAATGTCAAATATATCCAAAATCTTCGTTCCGGCTGGATATGCCTAAGGAACATCGAACAGTAGTGAAAGTTAAGATTTTTCTATGGAGGCCTAAGTTCAGATTACCCAATGAAAAATGGAACCCTTTGATTTTAAATTCAGCGGTAAGCGAACTCGAAACGGTACCTGAAGAAATTCCGAAATAGTCGCAAATTAATAAAGAAAACAAAACAAAGGTTCCGGAGATACTTTCGAAATAATCAAGAGATACGGGCATGGGCTGAAAGTCTCACGATTTCCTCTTGGGTGTTTTGAAAAACGTTCCGTTTTACTAAAATTCAAAGTTCATTTGGCATTTTTTTGTTGCTATATAAAAAACTACACATTTAATGACAGAAATTCACAAGTTGTTGTGGCATAGAGGTAGAGTTGGAGTACGGGTTTTCGAGAGGAGACGAGTTCAAGTCCGAGCTTTTGGGTCAAACTGTTTTTTTGTTTGTTTTTGAATTTATTTAGAGAAACGTATTCGTTTATTTTCTTAAATTTTTTTTTAAATTGTTTTATTTCGGCTGTTGAGTCGAATATCACCCTATTTCAGCAGCCAGTTCGAAAACGCCCATTCTCGGAAGCCGGTTGAAGTACTTCCTACCTCCAAATTTTTTTCATAAATGCCGTATCTATCGCTAAAATATAATTAGTTTATGCTCAGATAGAGGGTTTTAGAAACAAATTGAAATCTGATGTTTTTGAATAAAATTATGAGATAGGACGTACTTGGTTGGGCAGCGTAGGGAGAGCGCCATGATTCTGGCGAGCCGGCAGATCTTTACCCTGATATGGGTAACGAGATGGCGAATGAGCTGGCACGGCGTGTAGCGGCTCTTGATGTCTCAGGAGCGGAGGAGGTCCTTGCACTCCTGGGACTCATCAAGGGTCGCATCTCCCAGCACTGGTTGAGCGAGGCCAACAATAGGTGGAAGCGGTTGCGGTCCTGTAAAGTTTCCAAGAGCATGTGTCATTATATAACGAAAAACGCTCTATAGCTGTCCTGAAGATGAACAGAAGGGATATATCCAGAGTAGTTGCGGTGCTCACGGGGCATTGGACAATTGCGGGTACAAGCGGCACGGATGGGACTGGAACACAATACCTCCTGTCGCAGCTGCAAGCGTACGGAGGCGGAGGAAACGATTGAGCATCTGCTGTCGAAGCAGAATAAAGTTTCTTGGAAAGCCCTTTTTGAAAGCCTCCCAGAACTCAAGGATGTTAGGCCGAGAGAGCTTCTCAAATTTATAAACTCCACGGGATGGATATAGGGGGACGGGTTTCCCTGAGGCTTATTTATCCCTGAGGCTTGGTTATCTCACGAATTGTGGTATCAAAACGGCGCATGAGCGCTAATTGGAGTCAATTGGGACTCGCCACTCCAACCAACCAACCAACCAGGGCGCACATCAAACAAAATCTAGAACAGGACGTTCTTCAAAGGTTTTATTTTTTGAGATAGAGATTTTTGAAACAGCAGCCGGCTTATTTTATCAAAATTTTTTTTAAATTAAAAAAAAAAAAAAATGTAAGGCGCGATAACCTCCGAAGAGATCTAAGGCCGAGCTTCTCTTCCAATTTGCGTCGTGCTCCTCTTGATTTTCCCTACAAATTGGCCGGACGGGACCTACATGTTTTATGCCGACTCCGAACGGCATCTGCAAGGCAGATGAGTTTTCACTGAGAGCTTTCATGGCAGAAATACACCCGGAGCGCTTGCCAAACACTGCCGAGGGGCGACCCGCTTAGAAAAATTTTCTTATAATTGAAAAACATTTCTATTAATAAAAATATATTCATTTTTTAAATATTCCCATTAAAACCGCCAACGTTTAGTTAACGAAATCAAAACAGGAAACTTTAAACGATTCCGAGTTTCCGAAAAGGTGGAACCCTATTTAGTCCATATTCGAAAACACTAAAAAAAATACGATTTAAAGTACAGGTCTAACAATTTCAAAACCGAAATCCTAAAATACTAACCGAAACTATTTACAGAAGACGTCTGATAGCACCAAAATAGTTCCAAGATAGTCTGGAAGTTATCTTTAAACTATATCCCGAAATTGTTTGGAAATATTTCCGAAAATTATTTCGAAATAAATTCCTAAAACTGAAATTATTTCGGAAACAATACCGAAATGATATCAAAAAGATGGTGAAAATATTTCCTGCATGGTCCCAAAATGACGCCGTTAAAAACCGAATGAAAACCGTCGTCGTCTGAACGAAAAATGATCCTAAGTGAAAATTTATCTCAAAAAGGTAAGCGATAAAAACTCCCTATATGACCCCTATACGAATCGACCTGAAGCCAGAGCGATCTAACCGACGCCGTCTGAATGAAAAGTGATCTCAAGTGAAAAGTGATCGCAAAAAGTTGCGGAAATAGTCCATGCATGGCTCCAAAATTATTCGATCTGAAAGAAAAGCGACTCCAAAGAAACCTGATGTCGTCGGAAAAAAATTGGTCCAAAAAAGTCACGAAAATAGTTCCTGCAAGGCCCCAAAACGACACTGTCTGAAGCCGACCGAAACCTGATTTCCCCGCACTGAAAAAATACCCACATTACTCAAACCTCGTACTAAAACGTGCATGGCCCTAGAAGGACTCGATCTGCTTGAAACCTGACGTTATCCTAAACAAATTTTCCAAGGTTTCTTAGACAAATTTGACTCGTATACCAAATATCATTGTTCCAGATTAAATAGGTTCAGAGTTATAATTTTTTGTTAAACTAGATCTCGATCTATGCGACTTCAATACAAAATTTTATAGGCAGTTATAAAATATAGTTATAACGATTCAAAAGCCGTCCCGCGGAGAGGAAAACTAGGCCGTTGCACTGCTCGCATTTTTAAAACTGCTTAGACCCTGACCCATATGACTTTCATTTACGTAATATCATTTGATCCAGGTCAATGTACTTAGAGTTAGATATATCGATTAAGAAGTAATTAAAAAGTTGATGGTACTAGGAGCGCCGCTTCCTTATTTTAATAACATAATCAATAGATCCTTCAAGATGTGTGTCAAATTCCATTCAAATTCATCCAACTTGTTGTAAAGTAATGTACCTAGCACGCCCGAAATTGGAAGAGCAACTCGGACTTAACCAAGCACCAGTTATGTATGTATATTGTTTCAAATTGTTATTGTTAATATTGGCAACGACGGACACCCTAATAAATGCGAGTGTACTTATCGAGCACAGTGAAATCAGAGTTACCAAGAGCCATATCCTGTCTTAATTGTACCATATGTACACTCAATTGTTTACATACATAGTAACGTACATATGTACGTTTGTGTCTCACTATAAAAGGCTCAAATATCCTCTCCCTATCTGACTAACAGCCTGTATGATTGCTTGACTGACTGCCTGGCTGCAGGCAAAAAGGCGAAATGCCATTTTCATGTCGCTCTCATGCGAGCTGTCTCGTTGGCCCCTTAATACGTGTTGACCAGTGTTGCCATTTTCGTGCTTGTGGAGCCAGATCTAGTCCTTTTTTTGTTTGCGTTTAGCTCCAAAAATTCCGGTTTAGCTCCTAGCTGTTTTTTGGCCCTTTTTAAAATGCTTTCTCCTTTTTGGCTCCAAATCTATTTCGGCAATACGTATTGTGAAATTTGTAATGTGTTTTATATGTGTCGAAGTTTTATTTTATTTGTTTCGTTATGTATGATATTACAACTGGGTACTCAACTGATAACAAAAACTTTAATCGATAAACTGTGTCATGAGGTTGTACATTTGCTTTTCCAGCTTGTGCACAAGCATAGTGTCTCCTTCTAAGAGTTCCGACCCTTTAACTTTAGATTATAATAAATTTTTGTCCTTATTTTCATTATACGTCTGAAGAATATATACGAATTAAAAAATAAGATAAATGTATAGACGAATTTATTAAAAGAAAGATACGTAATATATGTCGCGACTTCATAATTAAATTAATAGAGCAATTACGCAACGCTTGCCGCAAAATATAGAAACGCTCAGCAAAATAGATTTCTTTTCACATTGAGAATTGTGAAACCCCAATTGTTTTCATATTTCACAAATGAAAAAGACAAGTATAGCACTGATGAAATAACTAAGTTAGAAATGCAGTGGAAGAATATCCATCTCCAAAATTGGAAAAATGTGACTTCAACTTTAAGTTTTTGGTTTGAGGTTAAAGAGTTTAAGAACACGTTAAATGAAACCCCTTTCCAAGAGCTTGTCGATTTTGTGCTTACATTTCTTATGCTACCAATAAGTAATGCTGAAGTTGAAATAACATTTTCAAATATGAGTTTAATTAAAAGCAAACACAGAAACAAAATGAATTTATTTATGTTGAATTCGCTTCTGACAATAAGAAGTGGTCTTAAACAGCTATATAAATGCTGTCATGACTTTGAAATAAACAAAGATCTCTTAAAATTAATGAACACAAAAAATATTTATGAATGTAGCAATAATAATAATTCATTTTCTGAGAACAAAATCATAGATTTTTTAAGTCTAAGGCCCTTCAAATATATCTCGTCCCAACATAAACTTGAATATCGCACACGTGTATTTTATTTAATGATGATTCGACCACGCGTAGGACGTTAAAAATTTAATAAAAATATTCGAAAAAATTTAAATAAATTTTCATCGGCCAACATTTTGGCAAGTCGTATTTTTGGCGAACCTATAGCCATGCCGTCATTGTAGTAGTGTGAAAAATACTTAAATACTTCTTACTTTTTAATGATATAAAATATAAAATGAACTATAACAAGTAAGGAAAGCTAAGTTCGGGTGTAACCGAACATTACATACTCAGCTGACAGCTTTGGAGACAAAATAAGGGAAAATCACCATTTAGGAAAATGAACCTAGGGTAACCCTGGAATGTGTTTGTGTGACATGAATATTAAAGAGCATTTTGAAAGGGAGTATGCAATAGTTCTATAGGTGGTCGCCATTTCGGGATATCGCCATAAAGGTGGACCAGGGGTGACTCTAAAATGTGTTTGTACGATATGGGTATCAAATGAAAGATGGTAATGAGTATTTTAAAATGGAGTGATGCTTAGTTCTATAGGTGGACGCCTTTTCGAGATATCGCCATAAAAAGGGAACAGGGGTGACTCTAGAATCTCTTTGTAGGATATGGGTATCAAATGAAAGGTGTTAATGAGTATTTTAAAAGGGAGTGGGCCATAGTTCTATAGGTGGACGCCATTTCGAGATATCGCCATAAAGGTGGACCAGGGGTGACTCTAGAATGTGTTTGTACGTTATGGGTATCAAATTAAAGGTATTAATGAGAGTTCTAAAAGGGAGTGGCCCTTAGTTGTATATGTGAAGGCGTTTTCGAGATATCGACCAATACGTGGACCAGGGTGACCCATAGCATCATCTGTTGGGTACAGCTATTTTATTTATATATGTAATACCACGAACAGTATTCCTGCAAGATTCCAAGGGCTTCTGATTTCGCCCTGCATAACTTTTTCATTATCTTCTACTTAATATGGTAGGTGTCACACCCATTTTACAAAGTTTTTTCTAAAGTTATATTTTGCGTCAATAAACCAATCCAATTACCATGTTTCATCCCTTTTTTCATATTTGATATAGAATTATGGCATTTTTTTTCATTTTTCGTAATTTTCGATATCGAAAAAGTGGGCGTGGTTATAGTCCGAATTCGGCCATTTTTTATACCAAGATAAAGTGAGTTCAGATAAGTACGTGAACTAAGTTTAGTAAAGATATATCGATTTTTGCTCAAGTTATCATGTTAACGGCCAAGCGGAAGGACAGGCGGTCGACTGTGTAAAGAAACTGGGCGTGGCTTCAACCGATTTCGCCCATTTTCACAGAAAACAGTTATCGTCATATATTTATGCCCCTACCAAATTTCACAAGGATTGGTAAATTTTTGTTCGACTTATGGCATTAAAAGTATTCTACACGAATGAAATGAAAAAGGGCGGAGCCACGCCCATTTTGAAACTTTCTTTAATTTTTGTATTTTGTTGCACCATATCATTACTGGAGTTGAATGTTGGCATAATTTACTTATATACTGTAAAGATATCAAATTTTTTGTTAAAATTTGATGAAAAAAAATATTTTTTTAAAAGTGGGCGTGTTCGCCATCCGATTTTGCTAGTTTTTATTTAGCACACAAATAGGAATAGGAGTAACGTTTCTGCCAAATTTCATCATGATATCTTCAACGACTGCCAAATTACAGCTTGCAAAACTTTTAAATTACCTTCTTTTAAAAGTGGGCGGTGCCACGCCCATTGTCCAAAATTTTACTAATTTTCTATTCTGCGTCATAAGGTCAGCCCACCTACCAAGCTTCATCGCTTTATCCGTCTTTGGTAATGAATTATCGCACTTTTTCTGTTTTTCGAAATTTTCGATATCGAAAAAGTGGGCGTGGTTGCAGTCCGATTTCGTTCATTTTAAATAGCGATCTGAGTTAAGCTCCCAGGAACGCACACACCAAATTTCATCAAGATACCTCAAAATTTACTCAAGTTATCGTGTTTACGGACGGACGGACGGACGGACGGACATGGCTAAATGAATTTCTTTTTTCGCCCAGATCATTTTGATATATAGAAGTCTATATCTATCTCGATTAGTTTATGCCGTTACGGATTGCCGTTATGCGAACAAAGTTAATATACTCTGTGAGCTCTGCTCAGCTGAGTATAAAAACAGTATTATTTATGTACCTCTATAAGGCACACATTTTTTTTTTTTTTGTTTTTGTGAGTTTACTGTACCTTTTTTATAACTTTGTTTTTTAAGTTTGATTTGAAATAAATGTGAAAACTTACATTGAAAAATATACATATACTTTTAGCTCTTTTTGCAACGGGTTTTGGATTTTCTTGAAGAAATTTAGCTCTTTCTAGCCCTTTTTTTCTAGATTCTAGCCCCAAAGAAATTTTATTCCTGGCAACACTGGTATTGACTTCGTTTATTTACTCTTTCTCTATTTTACTGGTGCTAGGTCTACCCAGTGTACATATTGGAAAGCCGCCGCATCACTTGGTATGCCAAAGCTAAAACCAGAACTATAGCACAACAAGCGTTTCAAAATTACAGAACATGCTCATAACGCACCGAACTCTCAGCATACTAAATCCTGAGTATTTTATGTTCCTTAATACTTGCTGGGTTTACATCCATATCAATTTTTGTTTGTTGAGTATCTCTCTCACCCATCCGCATGTTGATATCCTCGGAGCGCGCGACCAGTCAAGCAAGCGAATATGAACTCAGCAACCCTCCAATTTTCGATTTATTCGCATTTTTGCTCATAATAAACAAGATAATGTTGTTGACCGAACATCATTATTATTATTTTGCGACCTCGTTGCCTTCATTGCAATCGCAGTTGCTGCTTTTGTTTGTTTTTCTACAGAAATTCAGAACAGACTTACTTACATATTTACATACAAAAATACAGAATATTGATGTTGTTGTTGGTTTTGTTTTTGCTTGCTTAAATGTACACTTGGTTCGCTGTATAAAACACGCCCCAGTGGCCTAATGGATAAGGCACCGGCCTCCTAAGCCGGGGATTGTGGGTTCGAGTCCCATCTGGGGTACAAAATAAATTCAGTTTTTTCATAAAAAATGCTTTTTTCTAATTAAAAAAAAATACATATGTTAAAAAAACTGTTAAATTGGAAAGTTAGAAACTTTGACAGCAAAATAAATAAAATCTTGTTAAATTTCAAGAAATGAGTATTTTACATTGAAGAGTTTTTTTTATAATAAATATAATTAAAAGGCGTATTTACTTTTTGCTAATATGTAAACTGATATATTTTTGCAATATAAAGCTTAAAGTTTAGTTTTACATTAAAACAATCCCCACATACATAATGCCGCACCCAGCTTCCCGAAATCCATAATCCCGACAAGACAAAATGTGCACAAATAATAATCCAGCACGACGAAATCTCCATGAGAAATAATTCAACACAGAAAATCCCGAAAGATATCCCGAAAAACTATAAACAATATTTCAATTCCTTCGATTTTCAACCTTCGGTCTGTTATTGCCGAAAATATCTGGAATGTGTTTTTTTTCCGAATTTATAGTTTTGCGGATTTTGATTTTTATGGATAATTTGTTCTCTGGATATTATCTATTCGGGATTTGGTTTTGTCTGTCTTTCTATCTGTATCGTGTATATCTGTATAGTGTATGCCGGAATCACTGGAAGTCGGGATTATGAGGTGTACCCGTTCGAATTTCACAGCTTACCTTATTCATCTACTGGAAGCTCATGGATTGGACAGAAATCACTTATGCTGGTTTTGAGATGAGTTCAAATTATGGCCGCACGTATGTATATCAAACAAAGTTTGTGGAATGTAAAGCGAGACAAAAAGTTGATATAATCTTAACGTATAGCGCTGTTATAGCGCTGAAGCGAAAAAACGCGCGCAAGAGGTTTATGTAAAGCCGGCCTAAGTATTACTTACATATGTCAACAAGCTCTGCTCGCCATAGAAAGCTGGTGGGATACCTAGGAAGTATCTATCGTCTCTAATAAAACAGTGCTGGTGCCTTTTAACCTAAAACAAAACCCTATACATCCATGAAGCAAAAATGCCTAAGGTTTTTACTGGTATGTGAAATTCTTCTTTAGAAGCTACTGTGCAATAAGTCTTTGTTGTTGTTGTCGAAGGTTTTGGGGAGTGTTATCTATATTGATAGCCCTTTGGCGGATATAACAAGCACCATTAGGGTACAAGATCGACCATCTTGGAATCGATTTAATATTACCACATTGAGCCTTCTAGACCGACTGACATACAAAAAATTTAGCATCGCGGGTAGGTTAGGTTAGGTTGAACTGGCCGGTCCATGAGGACCTCACATAGACTGATTCAGTCCGTAGTGTTACCAGAAGTTTGTTTTAACGACTAAACTGAAAACCCCTATCAAAAACCAGGACCTATGTTATAAAAAAACTCCGGCCTCTTGGCAAATACTAGAAGCTTCCTAGAACTTAAACCACTTGCTGCTTCTAGATCTGATAGCTGTGTCACTCCTAATAGCTGGAGTCTTAGCCTGGCAAGTGCAGGGCACGAGCACAGAACATGCTCGATCGTTTCCTCCTCCAACCCGCACTTC